>NW_028227270.1:8336959-9028819 GCF_978045245.1 Mus caroli
CTACAGCAACGAGGTTTTGAGAACTCCAGTCCACGGTATTGAGATCTATGAGAAAACAAACCGAAATCAGCCTGGTGTGCAGCCAAATGGAAATATTTTCAAATTAACAGCTTTCAAAGGAAGGGAGAAAGATTAATACCTTAGCTGTGAACCATACCAAATGAAGTCCTGAACCAGATGAGATCATTGAAAGTTCAAAGATTAAAAACTGAAACAGACTCTTGTTCAAGACTCATGGTCTAATGAGCAATGTTAAACATCTATGCTCAAAAAACCTCTGTAAGAATATCTCTTTTGGACTTAGTGTGTTCATCCACCATGGTAGATACAGATGTATCTCATCTAATAGGGCTCTAAAAATTCATGCCACATAATTTTTATAAAAATATAGGTCTGCCATATCTATATGGGAAATACTACCATCATTTCTACTAAAAAACAAGCAAAAAAAAAAAAAGTTAAGTGTTAAAGCAATTTTTAAGTAGCAATTTCTTGCTTATACCAACCAGCTTCCAAATAAATGATACAAACTATAAGACTATTTGATAAGCTTTACAGCATAATATCTGAGCAGTTATTAATTCTAATTAATTCTAATCCTCTAAACTAATTTGACTACTTCCCAGCCAAAATCCCCAAGATACTTGCATTTTAGTATTGACTTGGCTCTCTCTGCTCCAGGTGTTTTTCCATGGTGTCCCTGGGAACTCCCTCCATGTGGTGAATCTTCTCTTCCTCTTATCTCTCTACCCCTCCCCTTGCTGGAATCAGAAGTCCAGCCCTATTTTGTACACTACAATGCCTTGTTCAGAGAAATCAGCCTTTGAATAATACAAGGATAATCTTTGCACAGTGCACAAAAACATTATGCCTACAGTTAAGTATATCTAGGAGAGAGAGTGGCTTACTTGTGGTGTTTCAAAGTTCTCAGTATTTTTCTTTAGTTTACACTTCTAAGAGTTCTTTTGTAAAGGTTTATATTTTAAGTATTTACTGGCTTGTGTGTGTGTGTATGTGTGTTGTTTGCATGTATGTATGTACACAGTATCTATATAGTGCCTGAAGAAGCCAGAAGAGCATGTCTGAAAACTTAGAGTCACCAATGGTTGTACGTTGTCCACATGAGTGCTGAGAACCAAACCTGAATCTTCTGCAGTGCTCTGAACCACTGAGCCACGTTTTGATCATGTGTATATGGGGGTGGGGCAGAAGGTGTGTGCACATGAGTGCAGGTGCCCATGAAGGCTAGACAACAGTGTCAGGTCCCAGTGTTGGTGTTACAGGTGGTCGTGGGCCACCCAATGTGAGTATCTAATCAAACTCAGGGAACCAAACTCAGGTCCTCTCCAAGAGTTACTCTTAAATGCCGAGGCATCTCTCCAGCCCCCTAGTAAGAGCTCTTTACTGCTGTGAGAAAATGTATGTTATGAACACTTAATTCAACATCAAGTGAAGTTGCCTGACATGCCTGACATGCAGCAGCATGCAGCTGTGAAGCACACCGGTTCCGTTACAGTAGATTAAGCCCTCTATGGTACATTCCTTCCACTAATAACAACTATTGACTCTTGACAAGATATCAAAATCAACCCCCTGAAGGCTCTTAAAAGTAAAAACAGGTAAACTAAGTCAGGAAGTCAAAGCTTGAAGACTCAACCTACCTACCCAAAGGGAGAATTGTTCCTTTTTTTTTTTTTTTTCCTTATGACTTTGTCCTAACCCAGCACCTACAGGAAGCCTGGAATGGAGTGCATCACCTCCGTGGTCCATGACAGGGAAGTTGAAAGGTCAAAGTGTGAAGGGAATCCTGAACAGATGCGAGCCAAAGAAAAGTGTCCTCTAGCCGGGTGTGGTGGCGCACACCTTTAATCCCAGCACTTGGGAGGCAGAGGTAGGTGAATTTCTGAGTTCAAGGCCAGCCTGGTCTACAGAGTGAGCTCCAGGACAGCCAAGGCTACACAGAGAAACCCTGTCTCAAAAAAACAAAAAAAAAAGAAAAGAAAAGAAAAAAAGAAAAAGAAAAGAAAAGAAAAGAAAAGAAAGAAGGAAGGAAGAAAGAAAGAAAGAAAGGTGCCTCTAGGTTTGAGGATGAGAGCTCACACATCTCTCAGCCTGGCGGCTGATTGTGAGTGAAGAAGAGACTCCAGTTAGCCTAGCAAAAGTTGTGGGAAAAGGAACAGAGATAAAAAGCATTTACTCAAGTCTCAGTCTGGACGCAGAGCCACATATATGAGGGACAGACCCAAATCAAGCAGTCAAGGCTTAAGAAACTGCTCTGAGATTTTAAACACAAGCCAAAGATGGCAAGGCCAGACCTAAAGGGTGACCCTAACTAGGGCAAAAGCAAAAACATTCTCAAGAGGATTCAGAGTGAAAGCAATATGATATGTGTAATGTTCCGCATAGGATTCAATTATTAAACACATGAAAAGAGACAACACAATCAATAGAAGGAAACCCAAGATAACCTTAGTATAATGGTGAGATAAAGGAAGGACAGGACGCTTAAGCATTAAAACTGATAAAGTAGAAAGTAGAAAACAAGTCTCTAAAACAGAAGCACGGGCTATCAAAGCCATGAATGTAAATGTTTACATTAAATTTAACAATGTATAATACATCCATTAGATGGGCTCAGTAGCAAAATAAAAACAGCAGAGTACCTGTAGGATGATATGCAAAGGCCTAACGTGTGCATAATTGGAGCCAAATCATGAAACCAGAAGAAAAAGGTATGAAATGACTGCAGTTTTCATCAGAACAGAGAGAAGCCAAACATCAATGGAACACATCTTTCAAATACTAAAAGTAAGATCTTCCAACTCAGAATTCTATGTTGATCTGGTCAACAAGAAATGCTAAAAGGAGCCCTCCAGAATAAAGAGAAGTTATTTAAGAGAATTTGCTCGTTGTCAACTCAACAGGATCCAGAAACACCTAGAAGACACAATGCATCTAGCTATTGTGAGGATGTTAACAGAGAAGCCAAATGAGGGATAAAGAACTGCTCTCAGTGAGTGTGACACCTTCCAGAGAGAGATCCAAGGACCATGAACATGTGCCTGCCTTTGTTTCCTCTTCCTGATCAAGTGCATGTGTTGCTGATGCTGCTATCGTCCTCCTCTGACATCAGATCCTACTCCAGCCCTCAGCACTTGAACTATGGCTGCTAGGATGTCCAACCTTGTGGACTGAGTAGTTATATTGGCTTTCAGCCTGTCTGCATAAAGACTATTAGACTGTCTAGCCTGTATAAGGCAATATAGCAAACCCCTTTTTATAATATATCTATATTTTACTGGCATTATTTCTTCAAAGAACCCTACTTACTGCTAAGAAAAAGTTAAATCTTTAAGAATTAAGGAGATGGGTGGGTAGGAGAGCAGGGCCGGGGGGGGGGGGGGGTAATAGGGGACTTTCGGGATAGCATTTGAAATGTAAATGAAGAAAATATCTAATAAATATTGAAAAAAAGAATTAAGGGGAACATTAAAACTAGTAAAATATTTGAGCAAATACAAAGGACCACTTTTTCCTCTTACAAAAGTTATTTTTTTTATTTTACTTTGTGTGTGTGTGTGTGTGAGAGAGAGAGAGAGAGACACACATGTGGTGTATGTGGTGTATGTGTGCTTGTGTAGATACGTGTTCAAATGTACCTGTGTAAGTGTGGAGGCCTCAACTGACATTGAGAGTTTTCTTCAATCCTTCCCCCTTTTTTATTGATTCTGAGTTCCTTGTAGAACCTAGAACTCCTCAATTCTGGGTGGTCTAGCTAGCCAGATGGACTAGGGAATACCCATCTCTGCCTCCTAAATGCAGAATCACGGGCACCTCGCCAACAATTTGGCTGCTTAGATTTTACATGGGTTGTGGGATCCAAACTCTGACTTTCATGATTGTAAGACAATTGCTTTATCTACTGAGTTATCCTTTCAGCCCAAATTTTTATTTTATAATAGAATGAAAGGGTTCTCAATAAATGTCATGTAAAGCACGTGACAGATACAGTAACTTGAGAACATGAAAATTACAACACATAATACCTATAGCACTCAATATAAACATATAATAAAGATACCCAGCCCAAAAGTCAATAGATCCATGGAAGTAGGACAAAAGTAGGAAATATGCAAGAAATGAGTGCTGGGCACATTTAGAGCATAGAGAGATAGAAGAGGACCAGAGACCAGCCAAAGGGCCAGAACACAGTGGTTATAGAGTCAGGAGGCCTATGTGCTCATTTAAAACAGACACATATAGCAGGCAAACCAAAGGAATCATGAAGCAAAGCAATCGTTCAGCAGTCTCAAGCTGGAGGTATTTAGAAGGAAGGACAGTTCCAGTGAATAGGGTGGTGAGATTTAGAATCCTACCACAGTGGACTCAAGACAGCCTAGAGAAAGACAGATGTGGTCAATGTACACATCTATGGACAAGTTTTGCTGTTGAGGGAATAAAGGTAAGCTGCACACTGTCCACTGGCCTCCATCAGCTGGCCCTTGACCCTGCCTGCCTTCCAGAGGAGACCTGTGGGGCCCCAGGAACATCCAGGTTCACTTGGCACGCAGCCAGCAGAAGTGAGATTCTAAGCTTCATTCTGTCCTCTGAGCTTCATTGTCAGGTCACAGCTCTGCCTGGCTCCCAAAGGAGGCCTGTGGGACTACAGGAGGGAGGCGGGAGGAGGGCAGAAGCATCCAGGTCCACCTGGGGCACAGCCAGCAGAGGTGAGCAGAGTGCTGCTCCCTGAGCTCTGGGATCAGGCTCACAGCTCTGTCTGCCTCTTAAGGAGTCCTGACAGCATTAGGAACACCCAGGCAATACCAGGGACAACCAGATGGCTGAAGGCCAGCGTAAGAACACTATCAACAAAAGATAGGGCAATATGACACTATCAAGCTCAGCTATCCTGCTACAACAAGCCCTGGATAGCCCAACAGAGCCAAAGCACAAGAAGATGGCCTTAAATCCAATCTTAGAAAGATGGCAGAGGCCTTAAGAGAGGAAATGAATACATCTCTTAAAGAAATACAGGGAAGTACAATCAAACAGATGCACGAAGTGAATAAAACTATTCAAGATCTGAAAATGGAAACAGAAACAATAAAGGAAACACAAACTGCGGGAATCCTGGGGATGGAAAACCTAGAGAAGAGAACAGGAACAACAGATGCAAGCATCACCAATAGAATACAGGAGCTGGAAGAGGGAATCTCAGGCATAAAGATAGGACTAAGAAATTGATACACTGATCAAAGAAAACATTGAATCTAAAAAGCTCCTGACACAAAACACCCAAGAAATCTGGGACATTATGAAGAAAGCAAACCTAAGCATAACAGGAACAGAAAAAGGAGATAATTCCAAGATCCAAGGCCCAGAAAATATTTTCAACAAAATCATAAAAGAAAATTTCCCCAATCTAAGAAGGTGTCTTAGTCAGGGTTTCTATTCCTGCACAAACATCATGACCAAGAAGCAAGTTGGGAATGAAAGGGTTTATTCGGCTTACACTTCCATACTGCTGTTCATCACCAAAGGAAGTCAGGACTGGAACTCAAGCAGGTCAGGAAGCAGGAGCTGATGCAGAGGCCTTGGAGGGATGTTCTTTACTGGCTTGCCTCCTCTGGCTTACTCAGCCTACTCTCTTATAGAACCCAAGACTACCAGCCCAGAGATGGTCCCACCCACAAGGGGCCTTTCCCCCTTGATCACTAATTGACAAAATGCCTTACAGTTGGATCTCATGGAGGCATTTCCTCAACTGAATCTCCTTTCTCTGTGATAACTCCAGCTGTGTCAAGTTGACACAAAAATAGCCAGTACAATTGACCCCTTGTCAACTTGACACACAAACACATCACTAGTAAGCCTCAACTCTTACATTCTTATTCATCCCCAAGATCTAAATAACTTTAAAAGTCCCACAGTCTTTACATATTCTTAAATTTTCAATCTCTTTAAAATATCCATCTCTTTTAAAATCCAAAGTCTTTTTACAATTAAAAGTCTCTTAACTGTGGGCTCCACTAAAACAGTGTCTTCCTTCAAGAGAGAAAATATCAGGGCACAGTCACAATCAAAGCAAAAATCAATCTCCAACTGTCCAACGTCTGGGATCCAACTCACGATCTTCTAGGCTCCTCCAAGGGCTTGGGTCACTTCTCCAGCCATGCCCTTTGTAGCACACACATCGTCCTCTGGGCTCCAGATGCCTGTACTCCACTGCTGCTGCTGCTCTTGGTGGTCATCTCATGGTACTGGCATCTCCAAAACACTGCATGACCCCTTCAGTCCTGGGCCTTCAATTGCAGCTGAGGCTGCACCTTCACCAATGGCCTTCCATGGCCTCTCACAGTGCCAAGCCTCAGCTGCTCTGCGTGACCCCTTCATGCCTTCAAAACCAGTACCACCTGGGTGACCCTTACACATTACCAAGTCCCGCTGCAGAAGGAGTACATCCTTGCCTATCTCTGGAACACAGCCTCTTTGTGCTTTCAGAAAACACTTCCCAGAAGATGTCACCTTAACGATGCTGGTCTCTTCTTAATCACCGCTAATTTCTTAGCTCCAGCTAACCAGCATCAATAGTCCCAGTAATGCAAAGTTTTTGCTTTAGTAGTTCTGGTATCTTGTTAATCACAGCTGATTCTTCAGCCCCAGCTAACCAGAACCACAGAATCTTCATAACCAAAGTAACAATGGCCCTGAAAAGAGTCTTTAATTTTCCCTCTGAAATTTCACAAACCAGGCCTCCATCTTCTGCACTGTTCTCAACATTATTTTCCAAGCTCCTACACAACATCTGACAGAGCTCTTAACAACAAATGGATCTTCAAGCCCAAAGTTCCAAAGTCCTTCCACAGTCCTCCCCAAAACATGGTCAGGTTGTCACAGGAATACCCCACTCTGCTGGTACCAATTTGTCTTAGTCAGGGTTTCTATTCCTGCACAAACATCATGACCAAGAAGCAAGTTGGGGAGGAAAGGGTTTATTCGGCTTACACTTCCATACTGCTGTTCATCACCAAAGGAAGTCAGGACTGGAACTCAAGCAGGTCAGGAAGCAGGAGCTGATGCAGAGGCCATGGAGGGATGTTCTTTACTGGCTTGCCTCCTCTGGCTTGCTCAGCCTACTCTCTTATAGAACCCAAGACTACCAGCCCAGGGATGATCCCACCCACAAGGGGCCTTTCCCCCTTGATCACTAATTGAGAAAATGCCTTACAGTTGGATCTCATGGAGGCATTTCCTCAAATGAAGCTCCTTTCTCTGTGATAACTCCAGCTGTGTCAAGTTGACACAAAAATAGCCAGTACAGAAGGAGATGCCTATAAACATAAAAGAAGCTTACAGAACACCAAATAGATTGGGCCAGAAAAGAAAACCCTCCCCACCACATAATAAAACACTAAATGTACAGAACAAAGAAAGAATATTAAAAGCTGCAACGGAAAAGGCTAAGTAACATATAAAGGCAGACCTAGGGGAATTACTGTTGAGGGGAGGAAAGGAAAGAGCCAGGCTTGAAGAAAAAGTGGGCACAGAAGTTGCCTCTAATCATGAGTGTTTGAGTTTTTAATATTTCTTGGGAATTTATACCCTCTAATTGGTCATGACAATAAATTCTCGGGGAGAAAGAGCTCGGGGCATATGACGGTGGAGGACTACTTCCTCTGCTCATCCTCTTTGTGGGTGCTCCCCTCCCTCACCAGCAGAGCTCATCCTTGCTCTCAACCTAATCAACCCACCGTACATGCCAGTTCATCCTTTATTTCAGCCACTAACCATACTATCACTGATCTGCCAAAGCTCCTCCATCATGCTAGCTCCTTCCATGAGGAATTTGAGGCTGCTTTCTCCCTACAAACTGCCTTCCCAGTGGTACTACTCCCCTGCCTCACAAACTTGTAACAACACTAAATTCATTCTTGATTCTTTGTTTTCTATATTTTATGCATATAATGTAACAAACACACAGAGTAAACTGTCTTCATTCTTCTTAAATTTCTCTTAGTCAACAAATCCCCCAAATTAAATTTCTACACCTGAGTCTTGAATTTCTCCGAGATCTGCATCTATCTACCAGTGGCTCAGCTACAGTCTTTGCTACCATTATCAGTAACTCCCAACATACTGCCTTTGCTCGTGCAACATCAACAACGTTCCCATCTCCCCTCGCCCTTACAAGTCCTTACCCATCTTCTACGATGCAGCTAGGTCTGGGCATCACTAGAGTATTTCTGATCTCACTGAGATCTTTAACTCACGATTTACATTCTACATTGGCATGCTAGCAGGCTGTTCTGTGTGAATTAGCACCATCTTCCAAAATAAATTATGACAGGCACATAACACACTCAATGTAACTGTTTTACTGATTAGATATATCCACATTTAAACTTAATTTATAAGACTAGGTCAACATCAGTCCAGTTCATTCTGACTTAATAAAAATGTATTAGTGAAAAATAATACTTATGTCCTACCACCATCAATACCCATTCCTAAAAATTAAAGTAATATCCAAAACATGCCAGTTGTTGCATAGTAGTACATTGTGTGGACTTGAAACTTATGGGCCATCTGGATCTTCTGGAATTAGACTTCAGGTCTATGTCAGATCACTGGCTGCATCTTGCTATTCAGCTGCTCAATAGGCAGTCTAAGCTGTGACTTACAGTAGTCATTCCGAAGACCAGTGAGATGAATCTTCACCTCCGGTTGGCATGTGGAATGGTAGACACCACTGAATCTCCTAAGATAGAATTCATCTCTGGCTCCAAATCTACAGCCTGCAGGAAACAAACAGAACTACACATCTCTAAGATCCCACAAACACAGAATTTCTCCTGTGGGGAGTAAAAGATTACAGAGTGAGAAAGAACACAGACCCTCTGTCTTAGTCAGGGTTTCTATTTCTGCACAAACATCATGACCAAGAAGCAAGTTGGGAATGAACGGGTTTATTTAGCTTATACTTCCACACAGCTGTTTATCACTAAGGAAGTCAGGGCTGGAACTCAAACAGGTCAGGAAGCAGGAGCTGATGCAGAGGCCATGGAGGGATGTTCTTTACTGGCTTGCTTCCCCTGGCTTGCTCAGCCTGCTCTCCTATAGAACCCAAGACTACCAGCCCAGAGATGGTCCCACCCACAGGGGCCTTTCCCCCTTGATCACTAATTGAGAAAATGCCTTACTGTTGGATCTCATGGAGGCATTTCCTCAACTAAAGCTCCTTTCTCTGTGATAACTCCAGCTGTGTTAAGTTGACACAAAACTAGCCAGTACACCCTCTGATAAAATTGTGACACAAAGAAGACAGGAGGAAAGAAAACACAGAAGGGTTAAGTGTGGACTTTGAATAAGAGTTAAAGGTTATTTGGTGGCACTTTTCAACAAAGAGTGCATACATGGCAGGCATAAACACAGGCAAAGGTCCCATGAGAGAAGCACACTGTGTCAGGCTTTGAATATCCATTTTGTCCTTTGAGATTTTTAAAAGAAAGTGAATTTTCTATGTCTGCATATCCATCCCAGCCATGCTCACCCAGAAGACCCAAGTCTATGCTGCCTTTGTTCATAAACAGTTGTTGATTTACCCATCTTAACCTTTTCTTTTAATCTTACTGTACTAGAACACAGCTACTTTTTTTTTTTTTTGGCTAATTTTACCCGTGACTATTTGGGCCCATGCTTCTATCATTTCTTCTAAGTTTTCATCAAAAGGCCCCACCAAGTTTAAACCACTGGCCACTATCTTTTCATCTCTAGCCCTCAATGCATGATCAAACTAATAATGATATGTAAACCAGCAGGAAACAACATAACAAGTGACTTGTGGTCTCTGTGTCTACATGGTTTCTGATAAAAGCTCGAAAGGCTCACAGTTCTACACCAAGAAAGCCAACTGTTGCTCATAAATGCCTGCCTTGGGGTTCACTGTGAACACCTGCAACTTCAAGAACTGCAAGTTACTGAAAACATTCAGGTCTTCTGATAAACGGCTATAAAATGTTTTTAAACAAATCAATGCCCAACACAGTAACAACAAAGATAAGGATGTAGCTTCGAATAGAGGGCTTGACTAGTATGTACAAAGACTTGGACTCAAGCCCCAACAGTGCACACACACACCACATACACACACACACACACACACACACACACACAGAAAATCAGTCAACAAAGAAGTTCTTATAACTAACGAGTGATGGATGATTACTAAAGGTGCAGAATATAAAATTAACATGAAAGTCAGATACATTCTTATATGGCATCAACTGGAACTTAACATTGAAAACAAATAGTATTTATATTGTTAAGCCAAAAATTTAAATGTTTATGTATAAATCTTTTTTTAAGCATGTAAAATGTGTATATGAGAGGCTGAAGAGATAGCTCAGTGTTTAAGAGCACTGACTACTCTTCCAGAGGTACTGAGTTCAATTCCCAGCAACCATCTGTAATGAGATCCAATGCCCTCTTCTGGTGTGTCTGAAGACAGCTACGGTATACTCTCGTACATAAAATAAATCTTTAAAAATTTTGTGTATGAAAAATACATTTAAAACTTTGGTGAAAAAATATCTATGCAGGGAGGTTTGCACATAAAAGACTATGGACACTCATTATGTCCCCATGCCAATTCCTCCCTCTTTGATCAATAGAGTCAATTAATCACAATCAAACTCAGCAAGTTATTTTATTGATATTGATAAGGTAATTCTAAGACATATGGAGACACAAAGAGCAAAAACAGTTGACACATATTAAAGGATAAGAAGAAAGTGGCAAGGCTAACATTACCCACCTCCAAGGCTTACTAACAAGCGGCAGTAACCAGGACCATGTGATGTTGACAGAAGAACCAACAAGCCTGATGGGATTGGAGGGAAAGCCTAGAATCACTAACACCCTCATCTAGTTATCAAGGAAGGAACAAAGGTAGCATGGTAGAGAAAGAGAATCCTTCAACTGCTTCTGCAACCACTGGATTCTACACATGAAAAACTGGATCTACACACGGACCTTGAGTTCTTCACAAACATTAATTCAAAGTGGATCACAGACCACAAGTATCACCGTCCTAGGAAACGGCATAGAAGAAACCCTGGATGAACTTGGGGGTTGTGGCTACTTTGCAGACATAACACCAAGAGCAAAACTCATGACACTGGACTTGGGTGAAATTTAAACTTCTGTTCTGTAAGATACGATCAAGAGATGAGAATGAAGTCATTTTGTACATTTGATAAAGGATTATTGGTTTTTCAAAATTTACAAGACTTCTAAGCCTGAACACAGGCTATCAAGATGGCTCAGAAGATAAAGGTCCTTGCCACCAATCCTGATAACCTGAATTCAATCTACAAAACCCACATGGTGGAAAGAGAAAATCAATTCCCACAAATTGTATTTGATATGTATATGCATGTATAAACGTTATGCCTTATAAAAGTTTTATATATGTTATAATATAATTTATGTACTAGCTAGAGCATTAGAATGAAAAAGGTACATTCTCCCAGCCTTTAGAGGATTTTGTTTTAATCTGAAGAAATAGCATCTTAGAAGAATACAGTTACTGTTGCTCAGATGGAAGAAGGAGAGGACTGAACTAGAGAATTCTCCAAGAGTGTGCAAGGTCCTGGGTTCCCACACAGCAGCAGAACTTCAAAATGACTGGAAAATGGGAGAAGGGAGAAGAGGAATGCGGAGGCAGGGCCCTGTCCAGTTATCTCACTCTGCTTTCAATTTATTATTCTAAAAACAGATGACTCCTCCTCTCATCAACAGTCTACTTCTAGAGCAAACTCACCAAAGAATGTGTTCAAAACCCGAACTATGTGCTCAGTTTTACATACCTAACTCTATCCACCACCACCATTTATTTTACTGCCAAGAAATATAGGCTTAAAAACTAAATATGTAGGAAGGTCTAGAAAATGAAGTTGTGTTTCTGTGAGTTTTTATACAATGCCTAAAACTTTCAGAATTTAATGAAAAATTAAGCGCACAGAAGCAGAAGTGTTCTTCAGAAGTTAGTCTCTCTCTCTCTCTCTCTCTCTCTCTCTCTCTCTCTCTCTCTCTCCACAATTGTATCTGAGGTCCAACCCATATTTACAAGATTTTATTTCAAAAGAAGAAATAGCAGGCATGTTTCCTTGGCATTTTCAAGGAGAGGCACTAAGTGTTTATCTCAATAGATTTCGCACACAGACCTCAGGTTTCCAGTCCTTGCTAGCAGTGCTACAGACAACACAGCACATCAAAAGAGAGAGAAAGGAGAGAGAAGAATGTGTGGGGAGCTCAGAGATAAACGTTTCGTGTGTTCTAAATATGGCCTGCCCTGAGAAGTTTTTGGAAACTTCCACAGTATTACCTCACTGAGCTGCAGTCGTTCGGATTCACCTCTGACCCCTCCATTCTCAGAAAAGTCACAGGAGTTGCCTACCATGAAGCTAACTGGACTAATCGGAAGTGGATAAAGTATCGAAAAAATACTTCAGGACAGGCAGTGATGGTGCACACCTTTGATACCAGCACTGGGAAGCAGAGAGAGGTAGATGAATCTTTGAGTCCAAGGCCAGCCTGATCCACAGAGTGGGTTCCAGGACAGCCAGGGCTACACAGAGAAACCCTGTCTAAAAAAAACAAATAAAACAAAAACAAAAAATAGAAAAGAAAGAAAGAGAGGAAGGGAGGTAGGAAGGAAGGAAGGAAGGAAGGAAGGAAGGAAGGAAGGAAGAAGGGAGGGAGGGGAGGAAGGGAGAGAGGGGGAGAGAGAAAGAGAGAGAGAGAGAGAGAGAGAGAGAGAGAGAGAGAGAGAGAGAGAGAGAGAGAGAGAGAGAGAGAGAGAGGAAAATACAAAATACAGCACTAGAAAGCAGACCACAAAATTTTCTGAGTGGTAAATAAAGGGTTAATAATAGCTGACTACAAATAACATAAGAAAAAGAATGCTGTAAAAAAAAATTACCCTTTAAAAATTAAAACTAGGGTGCCCTCAGTGGTGGACCATGGCCTGTACCTCAGTACTCAGGAGGCAGAGGCAGGAAGATTGTGAGTTGAAAGACAGCCTGTGCTACATAGAGAGCTTGACACCGGCCTGAACAACATACCTTGTCTCAAAAAATTTTAAACTGAGATAGCAAAATTTAAATTTCAATAACAAGGATGGTAAGTAATTTGCCAGAGAAGAGAGAAAAACAAACAATAAGATTTTTTTAAGAGAACAGAGAAGAAAAAGAAAATCAGAAAATCAATCTAGAAGTATCAATAAACAAAAATGAAGAAATTAAAAAAGGATCATTGGGGAACTTTAGTGCCTGGAAAGGCCCACTGATCAAGGTATGGCAGCTGACAGTCCCTGCCCCACCTTACTAATAGCAGCAGAGATCAGCAAGAATGCCTCTGAACTCTTTTAACTCTTTAGGAGCCTGTGAAAATAAAAAGGAAAGAAAATCATGCATGCATACACACACACAGTCAGGCCAGACCCAAACACCACCTTCATCAATTTCACATGTCCACATGCATACTTATATACATACACATATACCAACATATGTATATATGTAAAACATATATTACATATTGTACATACAGACATACACACATATGCACACAAACACACATACACATATACATATATACATGGTAAAGAAAGCAGAGCCCCAACAGCCACCATATTTTCTCTCAGCCTTTCTATAGCTTCTTAGGCAAAAGTTCTTTTAAAATTACCTCACAGACAAAATGTTACACGAAAAGGAGTTACTGAAGGATATTGATAGTAAGTTCAAAGCAATGTTTTATTCTACAAGCTCATTATAAGTTCAAAGCAACAGTTTCACATGGTCTTGCTTTATCACAGTGCATACGAGTGGCCTAATCCGTGGACCTGACCTAGAATGAATGTTTCTCCTTGATCACAAATCTTCCCCAAGCCTGTTTCTCTTCTGAGTGCAATTATGAAAGCTCACTGTTATTTTGCTCACCTTATGATGCAGCCTTTACTTACTATTCTATGAAGAGGGGCACATCTATTCTTGATTCTAACTTTATTACATCTTTCTCACAAAACAACTAAAACCATCCCCTTAAACTATCTTTCTAAAATGATTTTAATGAAATCAGGAATTCTATAAAGTCATCTATTCATCTAAACAGCACTATTATATGAACGTACATCTTCATGGTGATCTGCAGGAAATTTGTCCAATAGGGTGGGCTGATGCCCAGACACCACTAGGCTATGTAATAGTGGCAGGAAAGGAATTTCAGCAGTAAGAAACAATCCTGGGATGTGACCCCTCTGGGGTCTGTGTCTCACTGAGCTCACCCATCGTAGCTATGCAGAACAGTGGGCCATCTCCAGAAAACACGCTGGCTTGCCATATCCTTTCCTACATGGCTTGTGCCATCCCATCAAATGTTGCTTTTAACTTACAATGAAGCAGAGGTGAGTATTAATGCCAAGATTTATCACCCTGAAATTCTAGAACACTTGTGAGAGGAGATGCTGCTCACAGAGGCCAGAGGGAAAGTCAGGGGGTATACAGAATACAGGACATCATAACAGGACAGGACTTCTCAACACATGGGAGCTAGGAAACACAGTGTCTGTCCACAATGCTGGGTAAAATAGGTATTTACAGCCAGGCAAACTCTAACTCAAATGTGAGTGTCCTAGACATTTACAGAGATAGTGGATCTAGTGTCAGAGACAGAGAGAGGAGTCCCAGGATTGTAGCGCTGTAGCTGGCCAAGTGAACAGCCTGTCCTTCAGACTGGTGGAGGGACACTGAAGAAAAGATGGGAGTAGAGTGAGCAAGCGCATGATCGAGTTATCAGTAGCCAGAAACAGATCATGGATGCCAATGGGAAACACCAGCTTTGTAGACATTGTAAGGGAAAACAGAAAGGCCAGCAGGTGAAACAGAGCCAGACTGGAGGAGGAGGCTGCCAACCGTGAATACAGTTGTATGATAACCGGATATGGACAGGGACTAGTGAGTCTGGTTCGGTTTTGCAAAGTGTAATAGAAGCACATCCAGAAGCCGAAGAATCAGTGAAGCAAGGGGGGACCTGAGTTCTTGTCTGATGCTCAGGAGTCCCCATAAAGTCTACATTCATAAGGAATGGTGGTCTACCAATGATGCAGAGGAAAGCATAGCAAGTACTGAAGGGAGAACTAAGAATGATAACCTCTAGAAAATCTGACTTGGGAGTGGAGGTGGCCAGAGCAGGGAATTATGGGAGTTATCCAGATTGTATAATGATGCTGACCTAGTCCAATGAATATAGATAACATTTTAAGGTAAGGAAGGAATGAAAGAGGCGGGGACAAAGGACAACTAGGACGACAGATAACGAGAGTCTCTGCCCCATACCTGTCCTGACACACCGGGACTCCTCACAGAGATGCATCTTCCCATCGATTTGCTGAGCTCCCTTCTGGGTTGAAAATAGCTGGTTTAGGCATCTCTGGGAACAAAGACACAAAAACAGAACAAGCCTTTAGGAGCACACTGTGCATCTCAGGTGCGATGGATGAAAACACTGCAGCTGAGAGTTCCCTAGAGAGGTCAAGGCTCTCACAGTGTGACGACCAGTGGTGAGAACCTTATAGATTATTATTAACCTCAGCAAAGCCATACAGCAGGGATTACTCAGCTAAACTAAAAGTCTTTCTTCATTCTTCCAGCACAAACACTGATTTAATGAACAGTCCAATCACAAGCCAAGAGCACCTTTACTAGTGAGAAATGGGAATAGCCAACCTCAAAGAGCTTGAGGAAATTCTCTGAGTTTCCATAAACATAAAAATATAATTGCTGTTTTATCAGGACAGTACATAGAATATTCTTCTGGCACCTTTTTGACCAACTTTGATCAAAAATAGGTAGAAAAATTAGAAACAAATACAAAGAAAAGAATGCATTGGCGTTTTCAAATTATATGAAGATAAGTAAGAATAAAGCAGAGAAGGCTCCTTTTTGGTCTCCACAGCCCAGAAATAATTCTCTTTATAAGCACTGCTTTAATATTTTGGTTTCCTCCTCTGTGGCAATGCACTGTGATGAAAATATCTCTTACATTCTAAGAGACTGAAACTTTTGTTGGACCTCACAGCCAGAGTTACTAGTATACCTTGAAATCATTTAAGACTGCTGTCCTACTGTGTGCTCAGTGTGTTTGCTTAACCTCCCTTTAAGAAAACAATGTAACAGTTACCCTTACTTGCCTTGGGTTTCCCAGGTAATCAACTTTTACAACTTGAGTTAATGCATAGCTCTAATCTTAAGTGATAATACTCTTCCATGCCCCTGCCCTGGAGAAATGTGTGTGTGTGTGTATGTGTGTGTGTGTTACAATAATTAGTTTCTGGAAACAGCAAATAGAATCTGGAAACAGCCTTATAAAATTAATATCCACTATAAGTATTGGCTGCAACAAACAAATCCTGTTTGGTAAACAATGACTTTTGTAGTACTGTTTGTTATCAGGGTCAGTTGGAGTCAATAACTCATCCCTTGTGAAACTCTGCTAAAGATCTACATTCATTCCTTCCCCATGGGACATGTTCTGTGCTGTTCAATAAGGAAAAAGGAAAACCTCTGCTAGGGACACACACACAGACATTCATAAAGACAGGCAGACAAACACAAACCCAGTCACATAACAGACAGACAAGACAGATGGAAAACACAGGGAGGGTGGAGTGGAGAATTCAAATCTTGGTTCGCTCTTGGTTAAATAATACAAAGAGGAGGTGCTTTGACATCTGTCCTTAATGTGACATGGACCCATTATTGAATACAGTGCATCAAATGCACTCACTCCTCAGTTTATCAAAAGTAACCATTGCCAACCAATGCATCATGGCTCTTGAGTATTCAAGACAGAACAAGTGCCCACAAAGCAGTTTCTCAACAGCAAGGCAGGTAGTTATATCTTGTTTGGGGGCTGTCCTGTGCTTAGCAGCATGATTTGTTTAGCAGCATAGCTGGCCTGCACCCACTATAGTGCCCTTCACCAGAACTATGACAGTGGAAAACACCACCCAATATGTTGTGAGGCACAAAACAGTCCTCAGCTAAGAACCACTGGTATAAACCAGCATCCCTAACACAGCCTTCTGGTCAAGAGCTCAGTGTGGTGTCTCAAATGTAATAGACTTTATAGACCCATTTCTTCAATAGCCATACAATCTAGCACATGCTTCTCTTCCAGGCACCCATGGGTTCCCTTCTTATGTGCGACCTATATTATACTTTAAGTAGTGACTTAGGACCAGCCCAATTAATGTGACTTCTAGAAGTTTCAACAACTACTCAGGATCTCATTGTGGCAACATCCTCCAGCAGATCAGGGAGGACCACAGAAAGATGACACATGCCTCCTGCTGTGCTTCTTCCCCACTCTGAACACTATGTGACCACCACCTAACCATGACAACAGACGCTCACTATCATATGGAACCACTATTTCCATGGCCCTCTCCCAGGTTCTTCATTGACACCTTCTGTTTAACAACTGCTTCAAGAGATGTTTTTCCAAGTCTATCGTGTCCACAGAGCCACCAACATTACTGCCAACAGTATGGATAAGAGGGCAAAAAAGTCCTAAGTGGCTAGGCAGTGACGGTCTAATCATCAACAGGACGTGAGAAAATAGTCGTGTTAACAAGTTAGCCCCAGGCATGAGGCCCAGCAGCACCCCTAAGGATTTCATAGAACTACCTGACTTTGACCAACACCCATGCCCTTGGGTGGATCACACTCAACAAGAAGGCGTGAATGAAAGTCTGCACTGTGTATTTGTTTCCTGTTTCATATAAGCTCGAGTAATTAGAAGTTATACTCACAGGATGTTCTTTCCTCCTGCACAGCATGTACACTAAGCACAGAAAGAGACACACACTGGGCGAGGAGTCTGGACTGGTGTACTCTTGCGGCTTCCCTGGTTTAAAGCATTTGGGATGGAACAGTGTTTCCTTCAGAAGCCAGCCACTGAACTTGGTAAAGCGAAAAGCATGCTACTGACATGTAGTGTGCCCAAAAGACCTAAGTGATCTTAAAAATCATAAGAATAGATCCAAAAGAAGAAACTCAACAAACAGACACCTGCAGAGGCTTAGAAAAAATATTCATTTAGAAATCTTCTAGAGCAGTGGTTCTCAGCCTTCCTAATGCTGAAACACTTTAATATAGTTCCTCATGTTGTGGTGACCCACAACCATGAAATCATTTCTTTGCTACTTCATAACAAAATTTAGCTACTGCTACGAGCTGTGATGTCAATATCTGATATGCAGGATATATGATATGCAACCCTGCGAAAGGGTCATTCGGTCTGCAAAGAGGTCACACCCCACAGGCTGAGACACACTGGTGTAGAGCATAGCTTCTAACTGCAGATTGTGTGGGGGCTGAGAAGTAGCTGGCAGAACTAAAGGCGTTCTGAACATTCAATGACCAAAAGTTAATTCAAAATTAAATGCATAATGAATCTAAGGTATTTCTTTCAGCGCTCTCTCATGCTGCCTCACACACAACTTCACCACAGCCTCATCTCAGCATAAACAACATGGCGCTTTGCACTGCGAAGTCTGTCATACCACATGATGCCAACAAACACTGCCCCAAACACCTCAGCTCAGATTCAAGGCTGTTGTACACTAGAAGAGTAGTAGTTGGCTGTGCACACAAGGTTTTCTGCTCTTACATAAACCTAACAATCTCATTAAGAAGAACTTCTAGGGTTTTCCCTCTATCATTCCACAGCAAGAAAGTATCAACAGAATATATATCTGGATTATTTTATGCTACAACATTTGATTTTTAAAACTGTTGTTTGAATTTGCAACTTGAATTTCATAAAGAAAAATAGTCAGTGAATGAATTGTGGCCTGAGTTTAGGGCAGAATTTCTAACAATTCCTGAAATGGCTCTAAACACACTTCTGCCATTTTGCACTATATACTGACACAAAGCAGCATTCTCAGCACTGATAGTTTCAGTAAAATCAAAACATCAATCAAATATGAAAGACCCTAAAATATTCCGCATCCTGTAATACGGGCCATTCAGCCAAGATTTAATTTTTCATATAAAAATAAACAAGCACGTTCATATCATTAACATGCAAATTTGCTTTAGTCTTAACAAATGATGGAGATACACAGATATAGATAGATATGCATGTGTATATAATACGCAAATGTTTTAAATTTGATTTGTTAATAGGAAATGCTTGGTTTTTATTCCCATTTTCATATACTTATATCCCCAGGGTCACATAAAAAAATTTCAGGTGGGCGCTGGAGAGATGGCTCAGCGGTTAAGAGCACTGACTGCTCTCCCAGAGGCCCTGAGTTCAATTCCCAGCAACCACATGGTGGCTCACAACCATCTGTAATGGGATCCGATGCCCTCTTTTGGTGTGTCTGAAGACAGCTACAGTGTACTCATATACATAAAATAAATAATTTTCTTTTAAAAAAATACTTCTCAGGTGAAAAGGGGTAATAAAAAAAAGTCTGCATTACAGGAACAATCAAATGGATGCTGAGAGACTTTTTAGATGGCCCTTTAGACAAATCAAGTCACCCACTGGCTGGGAGGAAGCACGCTAGGTATGATCTTGCTGTAGCTTTAATCATCCCTTCTTCCGTGGCTATTGTCCTTTGCTGTGTGCTGAGTGGCCTATGGGGGAATATTTTCGTTTGTTTAGTGCCTCTGTTCACATCCCTTGTTTGTTCTGTCCTTTCTTCCTGGTTCCAGAGGGCACACAGGCACCCCCTTCCTCACAGTCAAAACTCGGTTTTTCGAGCTTTTCTGTCTTCTCTCTCTGCCTACCTGGCCTTTGGTGGCAAGATTTTCCTTCCAGCCTCTGTCCCCTGCAAGAGGTGTCGTGGAAAAACGGAGAGTGGAGTTATTCACTTCAGAACTTCCTTTAGCCGGGGTTTTGGGTGAATTTTTGTTGTGGGATCCTGCAAGAAAGACATTCAGCTTTGAATCTATTTTTTGAAACAGTGTAGTCGCTTGAATGACTGATCTGCTGGCCACAGCTCTTTTCTCAGTAGAATAGAATGTGAAGGCCTGAGTTCTCTAACCACATTATCAGAAAAAGAAAGGGGGATGGACAGGGCCTTAGCTAAAGCCCTGGGCTCATGCAAAACTCTGCCTCAGTGGCCTCTAGAGCCAGGACGAAATGCCAGAGTTCCAGGCCTGACTCATCTCTAGCAGCCGCGGAAACACTTCACTTCTGCATGGATTCCAGAGTAGGTAAAGATGGCTGAGAAGCTCAATGATCTTAGCATTGTCAAGCTAAGATCATCCTGCTCAGACATCACTAGAGGATGTTTGCATTGCCAGTCGTTGGTCTTTGCTACATGATTCTTAGAGTATCACTTTGCCTGTCCTGTTACAGAAAGATGTCTTAAAGGTAGTTGGAGATAGTAACAGTAAAACACTTTGTAAGAAAACAGAAGTCAATGTTATTTACATTCATATTTTTCATGTTTTCTGTGGTTAGCTTTAATTGTCAATGTGTCAAGTCTAGAATCACCCAGGAAGAGAGTGGGGGCTTATCTATATTTGTTGGCCTGTGGTGTGCCTATAGAAGACTATAGTAATTAAGTTAATTGGCATAGAAATGGCTAGCCCACTGTGGGTGACACCATTCCCTAGGTAGAGGATACTGAACTATGTATGAGTAAAGAAATGGATCCAAGCACAAGAGAACAAGCAAGTAGGCATGCGTGCGTGCATCTATTCCCTCTCTGAACTTAGGTGTGATGTCACTGCATGCCTCAAGTCCCTGCCTTCATTCATCTGAAATGATGGCATGTATCCTGGAATTGTAAGCCAAATAAACTCCTCCTCCACTAAGTGGCTCTTTTGCCAGAGTATTGTCAAGCAACAGAAATGAAACTAAAATATACTCTCTTATCAAATTGAGAAAGCCCTTCACCAGGCTTTTTTATTTAATATCAAATATATCCACCATATATATATATATATATATATATATATATATATATATATATATATATCATCTGGGCCAAGGCTCCTCCAGAAAAGCTTAACCTTTGGATGTGTGATGATCTTTTCTGCATTTGGACAACTATGAGCTTGATGGTCTGTCATTTGTGTTCTTAGAGTCTGGCACTCAGTGCCCGGGACTCAAAATATAACAGACAGACAGTCGTTTAAGGAAGGAGAGAAGGGGTACACAAGAAATGTCCCTCAAAGTTTTAGATTTGGTTCTTTCTTTTAAAACATTTTATTACTGTGTTATTTTTAGAAGTATATAAAGAAAAGGCTAAGCCTCAGAACTTCAAAGGAAAAGCAATGTTTAATGCTAGCAAGATGGCTCTATGGATAGAGATTCTTGCCAGGAAAGCCTGACAACCTGAGTTCAATCCCTAGAACCCACACAAAGGGGCAAAGAGAGAAGCAACGTCACAGGGTTGTCCTATGACCTCCATATGCACCATAGCACGTGATCTCCCACACACAGAGATAGATAGATAGATGGATAGATAGATAGATAGAATGAACAAAAACCCAAAGCTATGCTTGGAAGCTGTCAGCGTCTCCAGCCTCAGAAAGCAGGAGATGACAGCTTCATGCACAGAGCACAGCATGCTGCAAATGAGCCTCTTTGCAAAGAGATGTCTCTGCAGACAGGGACGGAAGCAAAGAGATGTCTCTGCAGACAGGGACGGAAGCAAAGAGATGTCTCTGCAGACAGGGACGGAAGCAAAGAGATATCTCTGCAGACAGGGATGGAAGCAAAGAGATGTCTCTGCAGACAGGAACGGAAGCAAAGAGATGTCTCTGCAGACAGGGACGGAAGCAAAGAGATATCTCTGCAGACAGGGATGGAAGCAAAGAGATGTCTCTGCAGACAGGAACGGAAGCAAAGAGATGTCTCTGCAGACAGGGACGGAAGTAAAGAGATGTCTCTGCAGACAGGGATGGAAGCAAAGAGATGTCTCTGCAGACAGGGATGGAAGCAAAGAGATGTCTCTACAGACAGGGATGGAAGCAAAGAGATGTCTCTGCAGACAGGAACGGAAGCAAAGAGATATCTCTGCAGACAGGGACGGAAGCAAAGAGATGTCTCTGCAGACAGGGACGGAAGCAAAGAGATGTCTCTGCAGACAGGGACGGAAGCAAAGAGATGTTGTCTCTGCAGACAGGGATGGAAGCAAAGAGATGTCTCTGCAGACACAGACAGAAGGACCTTCTGGATTTGCTCTTCTGAAACAAAATGGACCATGTCCAGACAAGCGGCTAGAATCCACCTGTGTCATTGTGTCTCAGGATTAGCTAAAGGAGAAAGTAGAATGGGCTTTTCCTGTAAACTCCATTTGATTAATAATCTGTTGCTTAAGACTTTCAATTTTTCACACACTGTTTTATTAAGAAACAGCTGGCAAGTTAATTTTGAGCTCAGAAAGAGCCAGGAATTCCGAATTGCAGCAAGAAATTGCTTAGAGGAACAACCAATATCCAAATTTCCTCAATTACACTGAATACAAAAGACTTCCTACACTCCTGAGTCTCCCCGTGCCACAGTCAGGTAATTCTGGGGTTAACACTTGTCATTGTGTGGGAAATTCCTCAGTTTTATAAAGATTTGGGTCCCTTTTCAGTCCTCTGAACCATAGCACCTCAGGAAGAGGCTGGCACTACTGAGCATGTGTCTTAGGAAGCTCGCTGAGCTTGGCACAGTGGCTCACACCTGTCATCTTGGAAGGCTGAGGTGGAAGAATTGTGGCAAGTGTGAGGCCTGAACTTCATAGTGAATTCCATGCCAGCCAGCCAGGGATATATAGTGAGACCCAAGGAAGGAAGGAAGGAAGGAAGGAAGGAAGGAAGGAAGGAAGGAAGGAAGGAAGGAGAGTAAAGGAGGGGAAGGGAGAGAGAATAGAAACAAGAAAGAATGCAAAGTCACATGATAATGTTGTATGGTACCTCTAAAGAGTAGAACAGGAATTAAAGCATTAGATCACATGTGGAAAATTTTGCTCCTGAAGAATGAAAATTACAAAGGATGCACCCAAATGAGAATCACATTTCTCAAAAAGAGCCATTTCAGGGCTCTGACTGGTGAATCAAGGATCCTGCTAATCACATCAAGACTTGGGTGGGAAGAAGTGTGCTCTCCACCACGCCTCCCCACCACGCCCCACCACGCCCCACCACGCCCCACCACGCCCCACCACGCCCCACCACGCCCCACCACGCCCCACCATGCCACTACCACCGCAGGGCAAGCATCTCAGTACCTTCTTTCTGCCACGCTCTTGCGTGTTCTCTTTTCCCCTCTCTTCCTCGAATCTCTCCTGCTTTTATCTTTTCTTTTATTCAACTTGATTTTTTTTTTTTTTTGAGACAGGGTTTCTCTGTATAGCCCTGGTTGTCCTGGAACTCACTCTGTAGACCAGGCTGGCCTCGAACTCAGAAATCTGCCTGCCTCTGCCTCCCAAGTGCTGGGATTAAAGGCATGTGCCACCACTGCCTGGCTCAACTTGATTATATAGTTACAAATATATATATTTTTCAGACTCTCCTATACCAGGAAACTGTCCAAAATCATTAACGTTTTAGGGTCTTCAAAACAAAATCATATTTGTATAGTGTAGAAATATATATATGCATGATATACATACATATACATATATGCATACATATATACACATATATAAATACATATGTCCTCTGAGCCATTCATACAGTACAACATATTATAAACATAACAACCACTACACTATAGAAAGCAGACACACAGCCTGTGTCAGACTAACTGTGGCCTGTGGGAACCCCTGCACTTGGACAACCTACATAAGGAATTGCAACTTATGTTTAACTGAATTCCTAAAACTGAGCTCACGCAGAGTTAGGGTGTCTGCTGCAGGTGTTATCTTCAGCCCAGATCCCAGAGATTCGGGGATGTGGGAGGGAGGACCGTCTTCCACAGAGGAAGAGCTTTCCGGGTCCCTGGCTGGGCTTAGCTGCCATCTGGTGGTGATGGGGCTGCTGGCCACAGGGATCTCCGCAGACAGCCTCTTCACGAAGTTGCTCTTGAAGCTGGAGTATGTCGTGGCGACCGAGTCCAACTCCTGCTGGACAACAATGAAAGCTGTGAGTTCTGGTGGCCTCAAAGATGCAAAGGGTAAAAGTTGCGTCCAGCGGAGTCACATGTGGTTTATCTAAAACACCACTATATATGAGCATAGATTTTTAACCTTGGTGATCCTGAAGATTTTTTTCTATTATTTTTTTAAACACTAGAACATCATTCCATAATCGCAGCTGCCCATCCATGGTTTTTAGATATACCCAAACAGTTCAGAGAGTGATTCTATTTGACTTATCTTCATTACAGATCCGTGTAAATGAAGCGTGTGAAGCGACTGCTGAACACTGTCAACCTCCTCTCGCTTCAATTTTCCTGCTGGCTCTAAGGCTTAGAACTTGGTGGACTAAGCAAGCCATGTCTGTGGGCCATATCCAGACAACATCTACACTCGCAACCATGTCATTTAGGACCGGTGGGGACGAAAACAAGGAGGGGCTGCCATATTGGAAGGAAGACAGACACTCTTGTTCAAAAGTTCCTTGGTTTTCTAGAATCTAAATATGCATTTCAAGACAAAATAATCTTGAGTTTAAAAGAGGGAGGGAAAGGAGCAAATCTGAGATGTCATGCGAGGAGAGTGATCAAGCTTCACGCTGGTAGTCACACTGTGCCGTGACATGTCTGCATTCCTCTTACTTGGCAACTGTCACTCGGTCCATCTTGAATGATTCCCACTTGGATTCTTGTCCAGGACTCTCTGCTGAGGTAACCACTGGCTCACATTCTCAGCTGGATTCACCTACAACTCCTGGAACATTGCCTGTCTGTTCCACACTGGATTAGCAGGCTAATGAGTCCAAGTAATGGTCCCCTAGGACTGCAAATCCTAATCCCTGACACCTATCAATGTCACCTTCCACAGCAAAGAGGCTTTGCCTGTGAAGTACCCACACAAGGAACTAATGCGACAAAGCTTCAGACTAGCTTACATGAGTTGGGGATGCTACCCCCACCATCCTATTTAGGCCTGAATACCATCACTTGCCCTGATAAGATGGCTGAAGGAGATGATCCAAGAGGAAATGGCACTGTTGTCGCAGAGCAGACTCCAGCACTAACATTCACAGGCAGAAATGTTGACCTTCACAAGCACTAAGAAGCACGAGGCACTGGTGCGTCAGACGAGTATCTGGAGGGGGCACAGCACACTGACATCTGTCCTCTGCCCTGCAAAACTGACCTCCCACCTCATAATTGCAAGAGAAGAAGGACATGTTTTAAGCGACAGTGCTTTGGCTGGTTTCTTCCCCAGGAGGCTGATGCACAGCCTCCGGTGGCTTTCCACAGCTCTGACAGAGTATCCAACAAATAGACCATGCTATATTGCTAACACTTCTAATATGCCAAGCAGTCAGCTATACCAGTTAGAGAGCGTGTCTCATCACTACCCTCATTTAAGCTGGCATTTCCGGAACCCAGGAGCCCTTCTCTGTGGCTTCCTCTTTCTTCTGATCATTCTCTGTCACTCACTTCAGGAAGTTATCTCAGCTCTTAGAGCTCAGGCGGCACATTAACTATCTGCAAGGGCCTTGCCCCTAACGTGTTTGTTCACAGTGATGCCCACACCGAGCTGGGTGATGGTGTAGACTCTTCCATTTTTTGCCCTAGCTATGAGGCATCGTTTTTTGAACGATGGCCATTAATTCCATTGATGTCTACAATATCATCATTCTTGCAGATTCACATGTGTGAGGCCGGAGAAACAATTCCATATTTGCTAAAAGGCCTAGAGGACATAAATGGCCCTCTGTTTTGTCATCTGTTAGAGAGTTACTGGAAGATGGCTGCTGTGGCTGAAAGCAATGCAGTTTTTCTTTAAATCAGTGCAATCGCTTAGGTGTCCTTAGTCTAGAGCCAGTGCTGCTCTCTCAGACGACCAGTGTCCAGTTCTGAGCACCCACATTGGTAGGGTTCACAACCGCCTATCCCTTCAGCTCCAAAGGATCTGATGTCTTCTTCTGACCTTCAAGGGCACCTTGAAGGATAAATACTATGCACATAGTATACATATATATGCATATATAACATAGACATGTGCATGCATATACATTACAGACATGTACACATAATTCTTTTTAGTTTATAGAGACAGGGTTTCTCTTTGTAACAGCTCTGGCTGTCCTGGTACTCACTTTGTAGACCAAGCTGGCCTCAAACTCACAGAGATTCACCTGCCTCTGTCTCCTGAGCGCTGGGAGATGCTGAGTGCGTTCACCATGACAGCTGGCTAGAATATTCTTTAAAACAGAGAAGTCATGTTGAGACTGAGAAAGGAAACTCTCACTGTTTCCAGAATGGTCAGCACTCAACTGAAGCCTGATGTCCAGGCTCAGAACTATGCTTTCAGAAGGGAGCTGGTCAACGGGAGAATGTATACACTGAAACGCTTATAACACTGAATGCTGGAAAATGGGCACTAACTGCACCTCCACACAAAGACCAGCGTGAGGCTTAGAAAACAGCGGGAAAAACGGGGAACAGACAATGTCATTTCATTAAAGCAAAGTACATAGACAGGGGAAACAAATGCGTGTTTCAGGATATGCATAGGTGCCGCAGCAGAACTTAGAAGGGAGGGAGGCATCACTGCACCTGGGGTCCGGGGAGGAATGATCCATTTCTTGACCTGACAGGGGTGACACTGTGACACAATATTGCCATCTACAATGTTCATTCTTGAGAAGCATCCAATCAAGTTGGGGAAGGAGCATGGCAAAAACCAATCACATGGTGGTTTAAATAAAGCTTAGAAATTTGTGTTAGGCCACCTCCATGGTCAGTCTGGGCTGCCGTTTGGGCATGGTTGGTAGAATATTTGCTTTGGGGATTAAAGTGGGCAGGTTCTCACTACATGGTCTAGGCCAGACTTGAACTCCAGACTCCAGGTCCTCCTGCCTTTGTCTCCCCAAAGCTGAGCTAACAGGAGGGCTTCAGAGCATGTGGCCAGCGTCTTTTCTCCTAATTGTTTTCATTATGCTGTATATCCATTGTATATACTTTTCAGAATATTTTGACATTTCAAAATAAAAAATACAAGATGAGGAAGATGAGGAGAAGGAAGAAAAAAGAAAGGGGAGAAGACACGTACTCAAAGGCCAAGTCCACTGGGAGGACAGGGTTCACATGAGAGAGGCTAAGATGAACTCCTAACAGCAGCTGTGTACCAGCACGTGCAAGGCTCCATCGTGTGCAGGAAGGGAAGCCAGAGTGCCAACCCAGAAGAAAAAAGACACAAAAGGAACTATCAAATACTTAAATAAATCCAAGTTATGGAAAGAAAGAAGGCTGATTTTAAGTTGCTCCATTGGCAAAACCTGGACCAATGAAAGGAAGAGGCAAATTTTCATTCAATACAGTGGCCTTCCCAAGAGAGCACAACTGGCCTTAACCTAATGAATGTACAGTACAATTTGTCAGCCAGTTCTTCCACTGGGAGTAGAGTTAGGTATTCAACATAATCTTTTAACCTTTCAGCATTAATATAAAATTTACCCATGCAAAAATTAATTCAAATAAGGTAAATTAACCTATTTACATTAAAATATGAAAGCAATAACAAATGATATGCAAATATAGAAAACACAGAGGTGGCACGTAGACACCCCTGGCTGCGGGCTGCACTACTTCATCTTTGATGTTTTTAAGCTTTTGTTCCAGGACCTATCTCCTGCTAAGGAAATGCCTGTCGCATAGTTTTAAATGACTCAAGTATTTATTAATAGAGAGGAAGAGGAAGATAAGAAAAATAAGACAAAGGAAGGAAAGGGATGAAGCCCATCGGCTCTGCTTGTCTACCTTGAGTGGCTACATCGTGGTGACATTACACAGAGAGGAATCCGGAGCCCAAGATAAATAAAAAGGAACCTAGAGAGGTTAAAAATAAGGTCAGGAAGTCACAGAATGAAGTGCCCAAGAAAACAGAAACAAACAGGTCTAGTGACAAATGACCTGACACACAAATATTTGGTGGGTGAGAAAATCCTGTAAGGTCCAGAAAAGGCAACGCAAGTTGGTGATGGAGTTTTGCAAGAATCTCATGATGGCACAGACAAGATGGCTCAGAAGGTAAACGTGCTTGCTACCAAACCTGACAAACTGAGTTTGATCCCCAGGACCCACATTGTAGAAGGAGATAACTGATTCCTACATGTCATCCTCTGGCCTCCACAAGTATGCCATGACATGCACCCACATATATACACACACAGATAGGTAGGTAAATGATAGATAGATAGATAGATAGATAGATAGATAGATAGATAGATAGATAGATAGAGGTGATTTTAAAAGAAAAAAGGAAAGGAAGGAAGGAAGAAGGAAAGAGAGAAAAAAGAGAAAGAAAATCTCATGACAAAGACTACAAAAACAAAGATGGTTCCATGACTCTAGTGCATGCCCCACTAACCCGACCACAGCCCTGCCACACACCCAGAGCCACCTAATAATGTGGCATTCTAACCACAAGACACTTGGAAATCAGAGTCTCAATACTGTGCATTAGTATTGGGACCTAAATACCAAACTGAGCTGATGGGATGGCACAGTGGGTAAAGCACTTTCTGGGCAGGCCTGGGACCTGAGTTCAGTCCCCAGAACCCACATAAAGGTGGAGGAAGAGAAACAACTCTACAAAGTTGTCCTCTGACCTCCAAATGCATCATGCCACGGGGCAAATGGACAGAACATACATCATGAACAGACACCAATGTTTCAAATGATAACATTTCAACACTCCCCACGCCTTTCACATTCTAATGAAAAATATAACCCAAACTAAAACTGTCATAATTTTATTGATAAAGAAAATATATTTTTAAAAATTATTTTGGATTTTTCACCACAAATGATATTTAGGAGATAGACATGCACAAGATGAACTAAACAGCACACAATATATTTGTGTGTTAAAACATTCCTTGATGACCTATAAGTGTGTACAATTTAATGTTTTATGCATCAATTTTTAAAGGTTTAAATAAAAATTATCCTGCTCATTTTCTAATAGGAAGTATCTGTTGTTCCCATTGCCCATGCCTGCTCCTGGGGCATTCTGAGCCTCCATCCATCCCCTGAGGTCCTTCTGACGCGTTTGGAAACACTGCTTTCACGAAGACTTATCTTGACTTTCTGTTCTGCAGACTTTCTGCAACTCCCTACAAGTGGTTTCAGGACACGAGGAATTGATTTCTTGTTTTTCTCTATTTCCAGACTCTTTCCACCTTTATAGGAACTTCTTAGAAAGCTAAAGGTCTCCTGGTGAGCAGAACTCCTTCACCAGACTGCTGGAGCAATCTTGCCTCCTATACTGTCTCTCACCAACATGGTTTACCTATTACCAACAGATGGTGTGGTGTTCTGCAGATCAAAGATTCTGGTTATGAAGCTAAAAAGTGTTAAACTCTGTTCTTGTTTGCTGTGTTCACTACTTCTTTGAACTTAGCTGAGTTAACTCCTTCCTATTGTGTGTGTGTGAGACAGAGAAAGAGAGACAGATAGACAGACAAACACACAAACACACAGACTCACAGACAGAGACAGAGAGAGACAGGAAGACAGAAAGACACACAGAGACAGACAAACAGAGAGAGAGAGACATAGAGACAAGAGACAGACAGACAGACAGAGACAGACAGAGACAGAGAGATTTCTGTAGGGTCGCCCTTGCTGCCTTCTGTTTCCACTCCTGGCATGTCCCCAGAACTCGGTTTGTCCACAGCTGGCTCCTTCACTGGAAATTTAATCACATGTTTTGCGAAGACTGAGGTGTCCAATGAACCACGCCAATCACTTCATCCCGTGTTGACTCATTAATTTCCCCACCAGCCACCTCAGCAACCCTTCCTCCCACTTAAAAAAAAACCTTCCTTCACCTGTTAAAGGAAGACTGGTGAGTTTTCTGGACCATTATCCCTCTGCAAAGACATGTAAATGTGGCACATGCCTAATGTAGGTAGAATGTATAAATAATAGTGACAAATCCCAATATCTGGAAGATGGCATCAGATCGTGCACAGGGAACCCCTGCCAAGTCTGTGGTCATCCTGGGCCTGCCTAGAAATGCATATGCCATGCTTTCAGTATTTGACCTTCCCAAACCTTAAGAAGCATTAAATTAACACACTGGCCCTAAGTTTATCCTTGACGAGAAATACGCACTTACGATGCGTTATCACTCGATGTGGTGGCATCCAGCTGTAGTCCCAGCTCTCTACAGGAGGCCGAGTCAGGAGGACCAGAGGACACCACAATCTCAAAGCCAGTCTGGAAGTATGGCAAACTCCCATTTCAAATAATAATAATAATAAAACCAGCAAGAAGGTTTGCCTTCACACCTGAAAACCTAAGTTCAGTCCCCAAGACCCGCATGGTAGAAGGAGAGCACCAACTCCTACAAGCTGTCACCTGACCTCTACAGATGTGCAGTGATGCTCAGATACACATACACAAACATACATACATAGATGATGATAGATAGATGTAACATTTAACTAAATAAAGTTTTAAAAGTGTTCATCTACAGCAAACTTTCATATAGACCAACATGTGCCTCAGACTCAAATGATTGCTTACTTATTCAGAATGCTGGCTTGTGCTGAGATTGCTTGCAATTTTAAACAGCAGAACTCTAGCCTTTTCAACCCACTCTACTCTGGATCACTTGGTGAATCTCTGTAGGAGGAAACAGGCCAATTATTTTCTCAAAACAGTATTACCCTATATACAAAGGCCCTGTCTGAGGAGTGGTGCACCAGCATCCCTCGCAGAGGTAACCACTCTAGCTCCCTATCACAAAGGAATGAATTGCATGGTTCAAATTTTCAAATTTTAGCAGCTCTTCTATAGGTTAACTGTTTAGAGACCAAGTTCCCCATCCATTTACTTGGATTGCCTGATTAATTGGATAAAGGACTTTATCCACAGAGACAAGGCACACATCTTTCCCGTAAGGCTCTGGGGCTGTGGTCTGCATACATCATGAGGAGATCCTACAAAGAATTAAAGTTTTGGGGGGGCTGGAGAGATGGCTCAGCAGTTAAGGACACTGACTGCTTACCTAGAAGTCCTGAGTTCAATTCCCAGCAACCACATGGTGACTCACAACCATCTGTAATGGGATCCCATGACCTCTTCTGCTATGACTGAAGACGGCTACAGTGTACTCATAAATAAAATAAATCTTTTTTTTAAAGAAGGGGAGGTTATGAAAATTCTTAGTCCGGAGGTCTTGGGTGGACTAGGTGAAGATAATGTAAGAGGTCCAAGGGTCCCAGCCCGATGGAGAGCAAGGCCAGAGTGGCTGAGTAACAAAAGAGTAACAAAGGGCATGGTGGGAGGCGGGTCCTTTGAACAGGAGGTGATGGTGGTAGTGGTGGTGGTGGTGGTGGTGGTGGTGGTGGTGGTGGTGGTGGTAGTGGAAAAGGAGGAGGAGGAGGAGGAGGAGGAGGAAGAGGTGGTGGTGATGGTGGCGGTGGTGGAGGAGGAGGAGAAGGAAGAAGATGTGGTGGTGATGGTGGTAGTGGAAATGGTTGTGGTTAGTTGGTTGCTGTCTAGTTTTTTGTTTTTCTTGTTTTTATTTTTGAGACAGGCTCTCTGTGTGTAACCCTGACTGGAGACAGAACCATGATCCCCCTACTTCAGCTGCCACAGTGCTGGGATTACCAATACACACTACCATTGGATCCTCTTACCTAACTTCAAGCCTAAACTACCTTTGCTCAACTACACCCAACCCCACACACAAAAGAAGCTGGGGACAGGCGCTCAAAAGCACCAGGAGCAAAAGAAAGCCAGCGTCTAGACCTCCTAGAAATGTGCAGTGCCACCAAGTGGATGGCATGTTAGTCCAGAATTTCCTGTGTGGTAAACAGGGCAGATCCTAAGGAAACTGGGGATATGCAGCCCTCAGCTGCCTCCAGTGTCCACCCCCAGTAACTATGCTCTTCAGAGCAAAGGCCCTGGGTAGTGAGCTACAGCCAAAGAGAAAAGAGATGAAAGATACAGCAGCTAATGAGTGTGTCCGCATAGATGTGGGTTTGCGGGTTTCGTTTGGGGCTTGTGCTTGAATTCTGCTATTTAAATATTTGAATTCTGCTGCAAGGGTTCTGCTTTAATACAGAGCCCAGGATTTTTTCATCTACAGTTTGGAATCCATTAACGAGTCATTTTCATAGGTCAGAACCATGCTGTCTCAGAAGTGCAATGGCCAGGACTACAGAGTGGATAAAGAACCATTTCATGAAATTTCTCAGTGGGATACATGTGCGTGTATGCATGTGGGCATGTGTATAGTGTGTATTGAATATATATGTATGTATATGTATGTGTATGTATATGTATATGAGGGGCTATGTGTGTGTGGGTGCATATGTGGGGGGAATGTGTGTATATATGGGGATGTATGGGGCTATGTGTATATAGGTGTATGTGGGTATGTGCCTAGTATATGTGTGTATACCTGTGTGTATGTGCCTATGTGTGTGCCTGTGTGTTCATGTGTATACCTGTACGTATCTGCATATGTGTGCCTGTGTTTGGATGTCTGTGTGTGTGTATCTGTGTGTGTGAGTGTATGCCTGTGAATGTGTGCCTCTGTGTGTGTGTGTGTGTGTGTGTGTGTGTGTGTGTGTGCATGTTATGTTGTAAACTATCTCACCAGTGACGAAGACAAAACTGAAGAAGACAAAAGCTGCTATGGTTTCTGATAGAGAAGGGGTGTTATGCCTTTATGGCTTTCTATTTTTGCTGTCTTCTCCTGGCATCTGGTTGCCTTCACTAGATGACGTCAGAATAAATAGGATGATCTCTTCCAGCCTTCGTTGCTCTATTATAAATTCTCTATATTCATATAGTACGTCAATAAATACATAAAACTTTTAAGTTCTTTGTGGCCACACGTCATATTAACACACCACATTAACCTACACTCTAAGCCATTTCTGGGTGTTACTCAGTCCTCCACAGCCAATCTATTGCTCAGTGAACACACTGGATACTGAGCAGCCCGATAACCACTCATTTCCAAGTTACAAGAGCACCACCTTCTGGTGAAACGTTTTCGTAGAAGGGGGCGTCTTAAGGGTCTACTAAAAAACGATAGAATTCTTCTATCCAAAAAAAAAAAAAAGTTAAAGTGCAGCCACATTAACAAATATGTTGATTTTTTTTTTTTTTTTGATTTTCTGACTTCGTTTGATTCTTCTGGGAAGGGTCCTCCTGCTCGTCAGCAGCCGAAGGGTCTGTAACCCCTTAAGCTCTCCTCAAGCTCGGCGGGTTTCAAGTTTCAGCTCCGCCTTGCATTCCAGCCTGCTGAGACTCCCAGGATCGTCCAAAATGGAGCCTCTCGCTGCCTACCCACTAAAATGTTCCGGGCCCAAAGCAAAGATATTTGCAGTTTTGCTCTCTATGGTTCTGTGCACCGTGATGCTTTTTCTCCTTCAGTTAAAATTCCTGAAGCCGAGAATCAACAGCTTCTACTCCTTTGAAGTAAAGGATGCCAAAGGAAGGACGGTGTCTCTGGAAAAGTTCAAAGGCAAAGTAAGTCTTCCGGCTTTTAGTTCTGTTGTTCCTTGGCCCTGATACTTATTCTCAGCATCGAGTGGGGTTCGGCACAGCCACAAGTTGGAATGCAGCCTTCAAAGTAATATCGTTAGTGGTCCTTTTACTTACCAGAATTCTAAGAGCTTTAAACTTCCACTCCATAAAGCAACTGTTTTTCTCGAAAGCTGCCTTCTCTTTTGTGAGGAAACGATGCTGTATAATCTAGGAGATGCTTTGAGACCCGCTACTAAGAGTGTTCTTTACATAACCTAACTAAAACTTTGTCACAGTCTTCGACCATTCATTGGGGTTATGATTTTCAATAAAGTTGGATCTGTCTAAAAATATGGACTCTATCAGACGTCGTAGTGTGCCAAGATGGCTTAGGATTTTAGCTGTATGAAGGATTTTTTTTTTAATCTTTTGCTTCTCTTTCCGGTGGGTCTTTTTTTTTTTTCTTTTTCCGGGAGGCTTCCCTGGTTGTAAACGTGGCTAGTGACTGCCGCTTCACAGACAACAGTTACCAGACTCTCAGGGAGCTACACAAGGAGTTCGGGCCCTATCACTTCAACGTCCTGGCTTTCCCGTGCAATCAGTTTGGAGAATCGGAGCCCAAGTCCAGCAAGGAGGTAGAATCTTTTGCGAGAAGGAACTACGGAGTTACATTCCCCATCTTCCACAAGATTAAGATTTTAGGGCCGGAAGCAGAACCTGCGTTTAGATTTATTGTTGGTAAATATCTACTCTGCCTCAATGTTGCTCATTCTTCTCACTTCATACATTTTATATGAATGATATAGAGAAAGATAAATAGATACTATTAGGGCTAGAGCTCATATTTCGTTTATTTTATTGGGAAGTTTTCATAAAACTGTCAAGAATCCAGAACCTCGCCCTTTGCCACTTTCTAACAGTTCTATGTCCCTGAAATCGATGTTCTGACTTCTGGGATGGTAAAGATTTCTACTTTGATATGTTTTTACTCCTGTGATCATCCTGGGGAAGGCTTAATGTGAGGCATGGCCATGCCTGCTTTCCCAGGAATTTCAACTCTCCAATAATCTAACTACCCTTGGGGCAGTCTCCCTGCCTCGTACTAAGGCTGCACATTTCAGAAATACCTGGTGGCAGAACATCATTAACTGAGTATATCTTTATGTTTACTTTTATGGTGGCCTCTTTATCTGAGTCATTATCCTCAAGGCTGACCTGTCAGTTTGCCAGGGTTTTGCAAAGATCCAAAGCAAAATAACTTATTTTCAAAACCCAATCATGTGAGGGTTCCTCTATAATTAAACTAGCCACGGGAATCTATTTCCATGGCCATCTATTTAAAGCAAGCTAAAGCACTTGTAAGACAATGAACAGGACCCCTGTGGCTTTTATTTCTGGGGTACACAGAAAAGGTAGACCAGGAACCCTTTCTTGAGCAAAGCATCCAAGTAAAATCTAACAAGAGCTCTGTCAAACACTACAGCTCTACAGCTCTTACTGGGGTGAGGTGGGGGGGTGGGGGGGAAGCCTGTGGAACCTAACTCACCTCATATAATCAAAACTGCGACAACAGTATGTGAGATCTCACTGACCGTAGACAGGAGAGTAAGAACCTAGAGGTAAAGTCTAGATTCCAGAAGAAGGTATCAACTCTGCCTCCACCACTGACCAGCTACAAATCATCAACTTTAGGCCTTCACTTGTCTCCTACACAGAACATTGAGGATAGCAATACCCACCTCTGGGGGCTGCAAGAACAAGCTGAACAATGAGCATGCTTGGCTAGGCACAGAATCGGGACTTAATGATTTTAGTTTTAGTTGATGTATCTTTTTTAAGAGATATTTTTATTTTTATGTATATGAGTGTTTTGCCTGTGTGTATGTCTTTGTACTGTGTGCCTGGTTTCCAAGGAGGCCAGAAGAGGGTACCCAGTCACCTGAAACTGGAGTCACAGGCAGTTGTAGGCCACCACATGGGTGCTGGGGATCCAACCCAGGTGTCTGCAAGAGCGGCACTCACTCTTGACCACAGAACTATCTCTCCAACCCCAAGTTAACATCTCTTTTCCTCATATTCATCAATATTAGGGACACAGATCCCGAATTATATAAATGAAAACATTTACATTAAGACTTATCAAAAGGCTATTGTCATTTCTCAGTGGTTACCTCAAGTCCTCTACCATTTTCAGCTATATCGTTCATAGCAATATTTGAAACCTTAGTACATTAAATATGAAAGATCAATTCATACATTCCTATTACCAAGGACTTTAGAATATTTTATATTTTTAAAATGTTAAAAACAGACTGATGTGGTAGCCAGCACCTATAATCCCACTTCTAGATAGGTGGAGCCTTGGAGAATTAAGAGTTCAAGGTTAGCTTTGGCTATATAGTGAGTGCAGAGTTAGCCTGAGCTATGTAGTGAATTTGAGGCCAGCCTGGGCTACATGAACATTAAGAACTAAAGATTAAATTTGTTCAATCTTGCTAGGCCTGGTGGCTCTCACCTGTGAGTCCCAGTATTTCAAGGGGCTGAGTCAGGAAGAACATAAGTTCAAATGCAGCTTGGGCTACGTAGCAGACAAAAAGAGGAAATGTCTTTAGATCAACAAATCTAAAATATACAACTTTGTTTCACATCTCAACTCTAGATCAGGACAGCTACCTATGAAGTCTGATTATTAAAGCTCTGAGCTCTGCTCTCTGTGGGTGTTTTGTTTTGTTCTTCTTGTTATTAATAATATTAGGACAGTCCTAATACCTGGTTATAATGTTGTCACTTATTCATATGCTAAGAAAACTGAAAATTTATCAACAAATAAATAAAATCACACTCATGGAAATCTATTCTGAATGTTTTAGATTCTTCCAAGAAGGAGCCAAGGTGGAATTTTTGGAAGTATCTGGTCAACCCCGAGGGACAAGTCGTGAAGTTCTGGAGGCCAGAAGAACCCCTTGAAGCCATCAGACCTCATGTATCACAAATGATTGGGCAAATTATTCTTAAAAAGAAAGAGGACCTATGACAGCACTGTGGAGTCAGGCCAGTGCGACAGGACAGAGAAGCCTCCTTTTAGATTCCAAACCATACGGTACAAAAAGATGTTTAAGGCCATCTTACTATACTACTCAGATGTAATGGCTGTCCCCAAGATAGAAATGTTACCTAAAGAGGGAAGATAGGGGCTTGGGGGCCAACCCATGATGAAGTATATTACTTCTATTCACCAGAAGGAAAAATCTAGAATGTTCAGTCACCGATACCCTTCACTGTTGTCCAACTTAACTTTCTCTAGGATTAACCTTGTGGGAAAAGCACACACCCCGTGGGATCCGGAACACTGTGAGGGAGGCATTTTTGGAGTAACTAACTCTAGCTGTAATAAAATATATAATGAATGTTGCAAAAATATAAAGTGCATTTTTTTCTCTTTTCAGTTTTTTTGAGCCAGGATTTCTCTGAGTAGCTCTGGCTATCCTGGAACTCACTCTGTAGACCAGACTAGCCTTGAATTCAGAGATCCACCTGCCTCTGCCTCCTGAGTGCTGGGATTAAAAACATGTGCCACCACGCCTGGCAAAGTGCAGACTTCCCAATCATTGGATATATTTGTTTCACATACAGGTTTTTATTTGGTGTTTAATATGGGTTTTAGTGTTTTATTGAATCTGGCCAAACTGTCACTTCTAAATGATTTGAAAACAGCATCATGATGAGCCCCCGCCTGCCCCCGTGGGATTCTTGTAGGATCGATTTAAATTGTGTAAGATATTTGCACTGAGGTTTGCCTACAGTTTTGAGTAAAAACTGCCACATATAGGAAAAAGGGCACAAGGGTATAGACATTTCACTTGCTTTCTTACAGGTCAATTTTGGCTGCTAAGAGACTAAATTTGGGGAGAATTTAATTCTATGTCATTCTAACATTCAAAACTGTAAACACCACCTTCAGATTGTCAAAACGCCAATGCAGCTGGGCGGTGGTGGCACACGCCTTTAATCCCGGTACTTGGGAGGCAGAGGCAGGCGGATTTTTGAGTTCGAGGCCAGCCTGATCTACAGAGTGAGTTCCAGGACAGGCAGCTACACAGAGAAATCCTGTCTTGGGAAAAAAAAAAAACAATAAATAAATAAAATTAAAATTAAAAAAAAAAAAACACCCTTCAATACAAAGAGAGGCATTGCGGTCACGTAAGCTCTCAAATTCAAACCTGCACCTCTTTGAAAATGCTTGCACCTTTTCTCCCAGAGCCATAATCTTTCCGTGTTGTCAGCCTTGTAGCTAGCAAAGTAAGCTGCCAAGTGATAAATGTGAATTATTATCCTGTGAAGTGCCTTGCATAAAAGAACTACTGGGGCGGATGTCGGGGATGGGCGGGAATACAGCCATTTACAATTGGGCAGAGGAGGAAGAACCAATGTAGGTAACCTGTGGTTGACTCCGTTTCGACCCATTGAAGACAAGTGAAGGTCTTGGGGTGAGTTCAGACAAGCTACCACACTATACTAACATTCGCACAGAAACAAAACCCATTCCATGACACCTGCTTCCAAACGTGTTTCCAAGCTCAGGGCTATGGATGTCCAGTGAGCTCTCTGGAAGAGCAGTGCCCATTAAAGGTGGCAAGTCTTGCAGGGATAGCCTCCTGAATGCCAGATTTGTGTGCCTCACCAACTGCATGGCTTCTGGGAAGCCACTAACTACTGTTAGCATGAGTCCCCTTACCTGTAAAGTGGAGGTAAATTGGAACAAAAAGGCCTTCCAAATTCTGTCAAATGGCGTTCTCACAAGGGAAGCAACCAGAAATGGAGTGTAGTCAGTGAAACGGAAGCCATTGAATACTTGTCTTTTGTAGTTTTACCCCAACAAAGCCAACTAGCAATTTACATTCTGAGTCTCTAAGTTCAATTTCGAGCAGAACCCACCCCTCCGAGTGCTACTTCCCAAGCTCTTATTACCACATTCTCCGACTCCTGATTTTCCCGAGCACCAAAAGCTCTGTCAACACATCTGTGCATGCTCCCCCCAGGCAGCATCTGAGCATGCTCCCTCCAGGCTCTTGAGCAGACGTGCATGCCAGCCGCACACAGGCTGTGCATATCCACCCTACCAGGTGGGTGATAACAACGCTGAACAGAGAGTGACCTTGACTGTCCCAGTAGATGTGATTCTGATGTCCTCAAGTCACCACTTCTCTCCGGGGACATATCAAGAGCTTCTTCTATCCATCCAGTGTCTCCAGGTCTGGCTGCTTTATCTAACCCATGCTTTCAACAATAGCCAGTCTCCCCTCACACTTGGAAAGGCAGAGCGGGCAGGCAAGGCTCTAAAAGCATGTTCTATGAATGGCCCTGGCAGAAACTCAACGGTCCCTTCAGAGACCCCATTCAGCTGATAATGGAGAAGAGCTGTTTGCTAGTGTGCCGCCACTCACGACTCAGGGGGTCGCACTTATCAACTTAACTGGGCCACTGCTTCCCAGATACGGGCTGCTGCAGGATGTGGGAAGTATGTGAAAAGGTGTCATCTTCGAGGCAAAACAGAGATGTGGTTGCATGTACCTTCGCTAGTCATCTAGTTCATCATACAAACTCATCTATGCTTGGTAGATGCATCAGCAGAGAACAGTGGGGCTGAAATTAATATGAATGTGCCCTGAAAGCGGCACCTCTTAATCATAAAAATGATGGTCCATCTATATATGTGTACATAAATATAACGTATGTAAGTTATATACACATATACAATGTGTTATATATGTATGCATATATACATGTTACAGGTGCACTATAATTACATATATGCACATATATAATATACACAAATTATGTTATATATATGAATATATATGTTTATATATGAGAACTTTTCCTGTATAGCAGCTGTATAATTTCATAGCCTAAATGTTCCCATGTGACCAGCATCAGTCTATCAATGGCTTAGTACCTAGCTTGTATATTTTCTGAGATCGTTAACCATTGCTTCTCACAGTCAACCGAAGATGGCTCCAGCAAATAAAAAATCCTTACAAATAGAATTGATAAAGGTGTCATAAGGCTCCCCAAAGAGAAAAGGCTATAACATGTGAAATGTATCAAACATGCCCTTTTTCTTATTGTAATACACTATTTTCACAGGGTCCATACAAATGTGGACATGTATGCAGTTTCTGAATTATGGAAAGCTGCCTAATCCCAGCGAAGTCTGATGGCCTAAGCACTCTCTATATACAGATAGCCTCAAGGAGGAAAATATGCAGGTAAAAAAGAAAATAAAGGAGAGGAAGATGGCAGGGCAGGAGTAAGGGGGAGAGTAGAGGGGAGGGAAGGGAGAGGCAGAAAGGAGGAAGAAAGGGGAGGAAGAGGAGGACAGGAAATGGGGGAGGGAACCCAAGGAGGAAACCAGATACTATGTTTTCTTTTCATATATTGACTATGTTTTAGCAGTCTGTCCTGAGTAAGCTGGAGCGCTGAGTGACCCTTGTACATAATAGTGTTTCCGTGGGAGAAAACGACCAGCCTGGATAGCGTGGACCCATACTGAGTCCTCAGGTTGACTTGCAGTAAATTCTGTCTGTCGCTTTGCCTACAAATGAATCCCTGCCACTCTTGGGCCTCTCCTCCCGGACTCTGCTGGGGCACTGCCCTTAAGAGAATTCAGAATGGGGTAGCAAAGGGGCAGGGCTCCCTTTCAGGTGCTGTGGACAGCACCGCGGGTTTTCCCACCTCCAGCTCATCCTTTCCTGGCTGCTGCTTCCCTGGATTCCCCGTGTATAACCCTCCCCCCCCCTTTCTCTCCCACCCCCACAGACACGTTATATTTAGTAGTAGTTCATCTTTGGTTTTGCTTTGCTTTTTGTTTTGCTGTTTTATTTTGGAATGGGAGTCTCACAAAACCCAGGCTGGCTTCAAACAATTTGTCCTGTAGCCAAGGCTGCACTAAACTCCTCTGACTGCTGATGTTGGGGTTCTTCTTTCTTCACTTTTCTCCTTACCAATGGATCTCATGCCCTTACGTTGATTTCACTCCACTCCACCCTCCTTTCTCATCATCTTAGTAATATAGAATTAGGAAGTGTTTTCAATACGCGTGCATGGGGGTGTTTGTACAGGGTTACATCCTAACACTCCAAAATATATACATGTTTATTGAGTGCAAATGTTGGTGTTTTATGCCTTGCTTTTCAATTAAAACGCAAAGAAAAGCCTTCTAGGTTTAGTAGATTTTATTTTTATCGACAAGTCATTAACTAAAGAAAAAAATGCAGAAATTTAACCTTAAAAACAGACAAAAACAGGCCGGGCAGTGGTGGTGCATGCCTGTAATCCCAGCACTCGGGAGGCAGAGGCAGGCGGATTTCTGAGTTCGAGGCCAGCCTGGTCTGCCAAGTGAGTTCCAGGACAGCCAGGGCTGCACAGAGAAACCCTGTCTCGAAAGATGAAAACATGATAAATCAAAGTACTGAGAGTAAGTGACTGTTGATGTGTCTGTCTGATTTATATCAACCCCACAAAAGTCAGGGAACATCGTGGAAAAGGGGGACAGAAGGAATGTAAGCCAGGGAATGAGGAAGAGTACTGGGAACACCGTCCTCTGGGCCTGTATGGTCCTTACACTCCTCAACTAACACAGATACGCAGGCCTGTGTAAGATGAAGCCTGCCAACCATCCAGCAGGATGGGGAGGGGACCGGAGGCTCCACCCTAGCTGAAGAGCCACTGGAGAATGATGACAAATGGGAAACTGAGGTCATTTTTTCATCACAGGCAGGAACTGTAGTGGATCAGATAGATGTTCCCCCGCTCGTGGGAATGTGGACAGCTTTAATTGGACTCAGGGTGTTACTTTAAAAAGAAGCCATAGAGGTAGAAGGGAGGTATTGGGGAAGGGTCCAGGGGGAGTGGGAAGTTTGGGTTGAATAGAATCAAAATTCATTGTATACCTGTGTGAAATTCTCAGGGAATAAATAAAAATTCTAAAAAAAAATGAAAACACTATTTACTTAGCTGTCTTAAACACAAAGGCCATAAAATAATACTGGTCAACAGCAACAACAACAAGGATGAGATTTGAAAATAGTAAAATACATAGAAGTCAGATAATAGCGTCTGTTTAACCTATGTCCAAGAAATATGTTTACATTTAAGTATTAATGCAAATTTATTTCACCAGGAGATTTTGGCCCAATAACCTAAAGAGTGCAGTCTTTTTCTTTTATCTTATATGTCTCTAGTAGGTCACCAGTACACCACAGTGAGTTCTGGTGATTTCCTGCAGATGTCCACCTGAGGTCACCATATGACCCTCTGACTCTGTTCCATGAGTCAAACGGCCTTCCAAAGAATGAGGAAGTATTTTAAATAATATTTATGGCCAGCTCTTCTTCTCTCTTTATAAACTAGATCTCATGTCCTTCCAATTATTGTAAAAATTATTTGCAATATTTTATACAAAATGGGAGAACTGAGTTAAGTCTCCCCAAATAAATCAGCCCATCCCTACCACATCCCCAAGATATCCCAAATTGTCTAGATACTTCTATTGAAGATGTTTTAACATGTGGGTCATTTTGAAAGTTAACACAAGTTCTCCCTCCACTTGGTGTATACATAAAGTCGAAGAGACCTGCTCTCCTCTATCATGAAACTGATTTAGTTGGAAACTTGGGCAAATACACAAGGCTTTCCATTTTATTCTAAATCTTGTGTTAAAACAACAAACACATAACTTTATAAATGCTTTGATAATGTCAAGCTAGGACTCAGAAAATATTACTTGAGTTTTTAAAGTTACAATAGTTAGTACTTTCACTACTATAAATGTCCTTTGTCACCCAAAGCCACTAATAGCTGTTATCATAAATAGTGCCCCTCTTCATGGCAAAGCACACCCATGAGCTATAAATGTAGTAGCATGCTGGTGGTGATTGTGTGTGCAATAGGAGAGCAGTCGCATGTTAGCTGGTGCCGCTCACATACTCAACCAGCTAACAATACACTGCCAAGCCATCACACACAGGCAAGACAGCGCACCTCATTAACAAGAAGAACCCATCCAGAAGGAAGTGGCAGGGTGGCTGTGGCTGCTGACCTGACCCAACGCAGCCAGCTAACAACACACTGCCTGCCCGAGTCTGGCAAGTGCGGATTTTTACAGTCCGTGGAGTGGCTGAGGCTAAGTTTCTAACAGAAAGACACTGGTGCAGAACTGCTGGAGTGTGGTGGCGTGGATACGGAGAGCAAAGGAACTCTGAGGGAGCCAGTTTTCTCCTTCCACCACGGGAATTCCTGGGATAGCATGGCAGTAAGTGCCTTCACTGAACCTTCTTGCCAACCCCAGAACTCTAATCTTAATAACTGGAGAGGATTTATAGAGAAACCTTGTTTCGTGTCTCCTAAACTATAAGAAACAAAAATTTATATTACCAAGCTATACCCAGGTTTAAAAAAAAAAAAACTTTTAAGAACTTTAATTTTGGTTTTTGATGTTTTGGGTTTGTTTTTCCCTTGGGGTTGGGGGTTTGGTTGGCTAATTTTTTTCCAGACAGAGGGTTTTTGTTTTTTTGTTTTTGTGGCCCTGGCTGATGTGGAACTGCTGTGTAGACCAGGCTGGTCTAGAGCTGGGAGATCCACCTGCCTCTGCCTCCCAAGTGCTGGGATTAAGCACTTGGCTAAGAACTCTGTATTCTTATACTTGGGTTTTCCAAATTTAATGTTAAGTTAAAGATGTTAGCGAAGTAAAAATGAATTAACAAAAGTTCAATTGAATTAGGCAGTAAAGTATCTAGAAGATAAAATAATCTGGGCAGGGAACATAACTAAAGTCACATGTATGATAGATCAGTATTAAAATGTTTAAACAATGTAAGGGCTTTTAAATGTTATTTCTCTATAGGTGACATTAGTCACTGCATTTTAAAAGGCCAGCTATATATTTGATTTCAAGCGTCACTGATTGAATATAGAAAATGTATGTTATCTAGAAAAATATTCAAATGGTGAGATTTGAATAATAATCTAAATTTAAAAGAATGTGGGCTATTTGGTGTAAAGAGAAGTAAGTGGTAATAGAGATGTGAGTCATATGAGGATTTAACTTTTTCATCCATTAAAGAAAGTACAGGAGCTGGAGAGATGGCTCAGCGGCTTAAAAGAGCACTGGCTGCTTTTCCAGAGAACACAGATTAGATTCTCAACACCAACAGGGCAGCCCCCAAATGCCTGAAACTCCAGTTCCGGGCGATCAGAAGCCCTCTTCTGAACTCCGCGGACACCACGCACGCACGTGATGCACAGATATAAGTGCAGGTAAATAAACACAAGGTAATAAAAATGAGTTTCAAAAGAACACACTTTTAAAAAGAACTACAAGCTTTGGGTTAGAGCTTTAAGGGGCAGAAATACTATATTGGGTCCAGCTTTTAGTAGCTGTCTTGAAGACACCTCCTTATCCACCAGATGGCACTATTTCCGCATCTTTCCATGCTTCTGAGTGCAGCAGAGGGTAGCGCAGCTATTAACTGTTGGGATAAAGTTCTAACAGCCAGCTAGCAATGCACTGCCTGCCTGACACACCCACGCTTCATCCTCTGTGGAGCCCGACACTAGGAAGCGCCCGCTAAGCAGGTATAAGTAGCTACATCAGTTGTGAGAATCCATTTCTTAAGTCTTCAGATTCTGTAAAGGTTTTTAATTTGTATTAATTCTCCCATAATTCCTGCAAATGCCTTCAATAGCAAGAATTAGTTTGCTCAAGATCAGAATGAAGACAGAAGGGCAAGCCCAGAAAACTCACCTTGGGGGAACCTTGATTTCGTTGCTGCTTCTTCATGCCGTTGGCGAGCACCCGCATGATATTCTCCTTTGGAAATAGATTAACATAAGAAGGGAGAAAACTCTTTAGGAAAATCATCACGGAGAGTGGGGAATTGTTTTGAATTCTGGGTTTGCTTGATTCACTCATTCTTTCTAAAGCAACCAGGTATCTCCAGAACCTAAATTTCACACCGTTCGAAATTTAAACTAGGCTGTAGAATTTCGTGGCATCTTTTGGTCCTTACTGGGTATTACAAACCGCACCTTCTGCAAGAAGCCCCTTGGGAGGGTTGGGTCAAGAAAGAAAAGGATGGTACGCACCCACAACATCTCTTCTTCCGTCCGGATCTTCCTCCGGGCGGTGCGCTGCAGTTTCCACTCCATCTCCGAGTGAGCGCGCTGTTCCTGGACGCCTTGCCTCTCCCCCTCGGGGGCTAAGCAGGACCACGACTTCCCAAACCGCTAGCCTCGTCCCCCTAAACCCATCAAACCTGCCCTCCTATCCCGGAGACCCTCGCTCCTCCCACAGCTCCTGGAGCGTATTCCCCAGGGTACCCTTTAAAAAGCCCGCGGGGCGGCAATCAAAGCGGGAACCTCCTTCCGTCGGTCCCGCCACAGGCCAGCGCCTCGATGACGTCAAGTCTGGGGTGTCGGGGTGCTCTCTCGGGTCCCGGCCTCCCGAGCGGCGCGCGCCGCAGCGCCAAGCTTTGCCGCGAGCAGTGGCGGGCCTGAGCCTCCTGCCCGAGCCCCGCGGTCGCCACCGCAGGAGGTGCGGAGTCGGCGGGTAGAGAAGCGGGGTTTGGGAGTTCACTGTCGTTTTCAAAAGCAAAAACGTTTCGTCCTAACGGACTCTAATCCCTTTTTTCCGTCCCCCTCTCCTTTTCTTCAACTCCGCCCTGATTATCAAAATCTGGACGCGTGCAGTAATTCTCACCCTTCAGTTTACTGCTTAGTGATAATCGCTTGTGAAAATTCCTCAACGTAAACGTGTCTCTCAACGAGCACGTTAACTCCACTGTCTTCAAACTCAAAAAAAAAAAAAAAAAAAAAAAAAAAAGTAGAGGGATGTCTAGGCTGCCTAGAAATGCGTTGACATTTCCAATTAAATTATCCGCACTGTCCACTTGGGGAACTGGCCAAGTTCTCTTGCTGGATCTTGGGAGCTACTTCCTAAGCAGGAGGTTTGTGAGAGAAGGAAAGAGCCAAGGAAAGCCAGTGAGACAGCTGACCAGGCCTAGGACTGAATCGATCATGAAATTGCTCAAGGGTCTGGAGGGACCTGGAGACGACTGACAGACAGGGAGCCAGATGGGCTGCGCAGCCTTGCCTGCCCATCTGAGCTGCCAAGGCAAGCTGGGCCATATGGCAGGAGACTAAACTGTCTGAGAAACCTAGGAGGTCCCGCAGCCAGGTTCTCTGCTCCCAGGTCCCCATCCCAAAGTGACAGCAGATTGCATTTTAACTCTAATAAGTTGGTTTGTGCATGCCGGGAGGAGGAGATTCAAACTGGTCAATAACTTAAACCCACTCTACTATGTCTGAAAATTCACTCTAATGCTTTTGAAACAAGAAATATCTGCTTCGCAGCAACCCAGTGTTCCAATGACAAAGGTTGAAAATGTGTGCTGGTAACCCCACATGAGATTTGTCAGAATGCTTGTATTAGAATATCTTTCTTACCCACAAGAATGTTACTTTTCTTGCAGTGTGTTCAAATGCTTACTCATTCCAAGTCCCAGGAAATCCCTTCTGCAAACATTAAGACTCAAAGGGAACCATCTTTGCATGAGTCAGGTATAATGTTTAATGGCCGGTTGGAAAATGTCAACCAAAACAAGCAATGTATTTAAAACATGAGATTATGTTTATCTGTTCTTGTGTGTGTGTGTGCATTTACCCATTTTGTCAGAACAAGGACGTAATTTTAAAGACAACTTTTAGAATCTAGGGTCTTATTGGGACTCACTGGACTATCTGCTCACAGCCATCGGCCACACATTTTTAAATTACATTTTAGACACTCATTCTTAGATACACAACTCCCAAATACACGTTTCCTTCTTGTATGAAGCAGGGAAATACTAGCCAAGTAGCTTCCTTTAAAATGTTATTGTGTGTGCATTTCAGGACTGAGAATTATAGCCTACTAGTAGAATTTCTGTTAACCCTGCATCCAGGAGACCCTAAATTCAACCCCCAGTACCACTGCAAAACAGTAATAATGTACAATTGAATATTCTGATTAAAGTTTACAACAGAAAAATGGGTTTAGTTCATCATTTAGTAAGTGCCTCAGTAACAACTATTACACTCGGGGGTCCAGAGTGCTTGGCATATTGTGCACATAAGGAGGGTGCCCTCAGTAACTAAATCCAAAAAAGAAAACCTCACAATTTCACTCAAAAAAATTGGCAAACACCACTTAGGTCACATAATCTAAAATCACTTTCAGAAGATCTACTGGTGCGGCATATCTGCTGGGGCATAACTTCAATTCTGAAGTATTCCTGCCTCTTCACCCAGTCCTTCCCTCTCTTACCCTTTCTCCCATTCCTCCCTCCCTTTCTCCTCAGAGAAGGGGAGGCCTTCATGAATATCACATATACCAATTTTGTTTTCATAAATTTGAAACGTGGTGGTGGTGGATGGTGGGTGGTGGTGGTGGTAGCTTTTAGCAGTGTTTGACTGGTCTTGAACCCTCCTATGTGGACCAGTTTCAAACCTGAAAATACCAATCAGCCTGCCTCTACTTCTGCCTCTGCCTCACCCTCTCTCCCTATCCCTCTGCCTCTGTCTCTGCCTCTGTTTCTCCCTCTGCCTAAAGTAGTGGTATTCTTTAATCCCAGCACTCGGGAGGCAGAGGCAGGCGGATTTCTGAGTTCGAGGCCAGCCCGGTCTACAGAGTGAGTTCCAGGACAGCCAAGGCTAGACAGAGAAACCCTGTCTCGAAAAACCGAGAGAGAGAGCGAGAGAGAGAGAGAGAGAGAGAGAGAGAGAGAGAGAGAGAGAGAGAGAGAGAGACCGAGACCACAGCCAGCTTAGCTTCTAAATTTAATTGTTTAATCATATGGTCATTCTAATTTAAAAAAAAAACTCTATAGTACAACTCTTTAGTGAGAAAAGGAAATGTTTTATTGTAATTTCTATTAAATATGGTTCAAGAACAGTATCTGATTTGGACGCGTGTGAGCCTCAAATCTGCCATTGCTGAGTCTGTTTCCTACCAAGTGACAGCCAGGGGATGCCCAAACTTCCCAAATGCCCATCTTTCCTCAACCATAAAGTTATATACTTTGGTTCCGCATAACGCAGATGTCTCAGAGATATACGATGAGCCACATAAACCTCTTCCTCAGACTCCCAGCCTCTTCCTTCCCACAAAGCTTCGCCAGACTTCCCCCCCAAAGCAATCTCCAAGCTCACGAGTGCGCACGCGTACTTGGGTCCTAGGCATCTCCCTGCATCAAATAAGATATCGTTATATTATCCATTTTTGCCTCTTCTGCTGTATCCAACCACTTTTCCAGAAATGGAAACCAGAGAGTTACCCCATCCCCAACTGCAACCGCCGCCAACCCCAGCCTCAATTCCTCCCGCCGAGCAGGTCCCGCGCCCGCCGGCTCGCCTCCCGCTCGGCTCGCGGCTGCTCCCGCCCCCAGCTCCCGCCAGCCCGGCCCGCGCCTACTGGACAAAAGGGACGGTTGGAGCTCGCTTTTAACGATCGGTTTGGCTCGTGCCGCTTCAGGCGGGGCAGGGAGAGCTGAACTGGGGGTGGGGTTGGATCACTGGGGTGGCGGGGTGCGGTGGACAAGCTAATGAGGCAGGGCTGAGGCTAGCCTCACTGCAGGGGGGCGGGGGAAAGAAAGGAATCAAGTCCCCTCTCTTGAGCACCAACGCTCCCCAGAACACAGCTCAGAGTGCTCCAGCAACCACCAGCCGAGCTTCCTGCAGTGACTAAGATCTCGGGAGACAAGTCTGAAAACACAGCCTGCCGCCTGCGGCGTATGGCTTCCCCACCCCCACCCACCATGTGCAAGCAGCTTACAGGTTTATTCTTCAGCCACTACCTGAGATCTAAGGATACGACCGGTCTTAAAACGACTGGTCTTTTATAGCCCCAACTAAAGAAGATTGGAAAGTCGAGTTTCTGCGTGTGTGTGTGTGTAGAAGTCAGAGGTCAATCTTGCTCAGGAACTGTCCCTGTGGGGGGAACGGGATGGGGTTGGGGGAGGCTCTCTCACAGACACCTAGGGCTCTGATCTTTTTAGGTCAGGCTGGTTAATTCCCGAATGCTCCTCTGGCTCCTTCAACGCTGGGATTACAAAACAGCTAATCTCTGCTTTTTATGTGGGTGGCTGGGAGTGGGACCCATGTGTTCAAGATTGCGTGGTCACCGTGTTATCTCCGGGGATCCCTGGTTTGTCTAGCTTGTAAAACACAAAAGTGAGCTCACACCTCCCACTGTTTCTTTACATATATTGTTAGAGTGGTTCATGTATAAAATACTACCTGATACCATAGTTCGCCTAGTTTCAAGGTGATGTGAGGCAAATATTAACTAAAAATGAATATAACACTGTATAAAAATAATGGATAAAATCAAGTTTATGATGATGGCACCTGCACACTCACCCCCCAAGAACAGCTGGGTTCAGAATGCTCTAGATTGGAACATGTCTTTCACTCTATTTGGGGGGGGGGGGGCAGAGGCAGGCAGATTTCTGTAAGTTTGAGGCCAGCCTGGTCTACACAGTTCACTAGGCTACATTGGGAGACCTGGTCCAAAAGCAAAACAAAAAAGTTCATTTTCTGTTAGCACTCCAAAAGCGGCGGACGCTGAAACAGAGGGGTGATCTTTCTTATTGTGCTCAAGCCTTCTGTCTGTTCCTCCTGTGTGCCCCATACTGATGCTACCATAAAACATGTGATGACAGGGCAAAGTCAGCCTTTAACTCCCTGTATGCCCAAATCCAGGTATCCAAGACACATTATCCTTTTCTCTGTCTATATCTCTGTCACACACACACAAACACACACATACACACACACACACACCACTCCCCACAATAATTATTTTTAAAAATAAAAATTATAAAAACCCTAAAGGTATAAATTTATTTCTTTGAGATGAAGTGACAGTACTTAGATGTCTAATTCAAAAAAAGTTTAAGTAATATGTGTTTGTTTGTTTATTTGTTTGTTTGTTTGTTTTCTAGACAGGTGTTCTCTATGTAGCCCTGGCCATCCAGAAACTCACTCTGTAGACCAGGGTGGCCTCAAATTCAGAGATTCATCTGCCTCAGCTTTCCAAGAGCTGGGATTAAAGTTATATGTCATCATGACCCAGCTTGAGTAATATGTCTTTATAATAGGCTTGTGCAGAAGTCACCATCCTTATATTCAACACCTAAGTACAGAAGATGTCTAACACATAGTAGGTAGCCAATAGACCATCTGAGTGAATTTTAAACTTCCAGCTCAATTCTAAGTAGACATACACTAAGGTAGAGGAACCTGGCTGGCTGGCTGTGTTAGCATGATAATGTTGGTGTCACTGGGGGAGCCCACACACATTTAAATATGTTCCAGCTCTCTGCTCACCAAGAGGCTTCTGGTTGGTGTCTTAAGCTGATGCCAAGAAGATTTACCAAGAAAAGGAAAGACCCCACTGAGGACAGTGACACATCTCCAATTGCAAATGGGTTCTGGCTTGTCCGTCAGATCTAAGCTTGGTTCACGCCAGCACCCCATAGCTACTATGAGTTGAGAACAGTTCTGGGGAAATATAATGGAACCATGTGATATAAAGACCGGACCAGACAGACTTTGCAGGTCTAGTTTCTCCCCTCACAAGTCTGGCTCCTGCGACAGAGGTGGTGTTAATGTACTGCTTCAGTTACAGCCACAGATGGCCAACTAGAGTGACTGGCAACATGACACAACACAACTACAAAGCTTTGTCTGGCATTGGAGAGAGTCACCCTCTAGCATGTTCTGACCATGAACATCAAGACCCTCTTGTAACCAAGAGCATGCAAAGCATTAATTTTCAGAGCTTGACACAGAGAGGAGCAGAATTCCCAAGGACAATCTGGAGCCCGAAGCCCTAATTTATTTCCACAAAGTCTAGGGGTAGAGTTGAGGGGCAGTTTGGGTAAACCATATAAAAAGATGACTAATTCAAAAAGGTGTACTTGGCTTTTCTTACCTTTATTATGACTATTCCCTCGTGTACATTTCTTTTTCCAAGTTTTCCAGGAACTGCTGAATTTTAAATACAGATCTGAGGTTCTGGTATTCAATAGTATCCCACTTATAGTCTAATTGATTAGCCTAATGTGCTAGCAGGAGACACAAGACTCATGGGTCAGAGACAAAACAGCAAGTGCCATAGCCATCAGATGGCCTTTAACCCAAATCTCACAGGGATGAGGCAGAGCAGGGGCCCCACGTAGATGCCTGCACCGCTATGGGTTGCAGAGGAAAAGCATGAAGAAACCATGACTTCCACAACCAGCAGAAGCAAGGATGAGCACAATGGCCCACAATCTGTAATCCAAGCACCCTGACCTCAGACGCAAGAGGGTTGTTGAATCAAGATCACCCTCAACTACATAGCAACAAATTCAAAAAGATTCAAGGCCAACTCACACTGCATGAAATTCTGTTTCAAAAAAAGAAAGAACCCCAAAAGACGATTTGCCACAACTCAGTTCTGAGAAATGGTCTGGAAACCAGGTAGCTGTGGTATATCCATCCAGTACGGTGGGTGGGAACAGGCCAGAGCTACGAGTGCCTCCCAGACGTCAGTCAGCTGTGCTGCTGCAGTGTCTTGTGGCATTTCCTTCCACATTAAATACTAACAAATAAGCTGTATGTGCCTAAGAAGAATGCTGGAGAGATGTCTGTACTAACTGCTAAACACGGCTTATTGCTTTGGCCTGTTTCCATAGCTGTACTAGAAAGCGCCAAGATGTGTGTAGCTATGGCTGTGCACAGAAATGAGTTCCCTCTGTGGTACATAAGACATGGTGCTTTTCATGGGACTGTCCTTTTGACCCACCAATGCCCAAATTAAGGGAGAAAATTTAGCTCAGCAGACCATGATATAGTCAGCTCTTACACAACTAATAGAGTTTTAAAAATAAAAACAATGGATTTAGCTATTCTAGAGATAGAGACAATCCCAAAGTCTCACTTGAAGGAATAGTTTTGACCAAAGTATCGCCCAGCATGTTAGAATTTCAAATGCTGTTGGTGCGCTTTGTCTCGGTCTGCCATTAGATCGTGCCCTGCTCGTGATTTTCAGGTCCATCAAAAGGTAACCAGGAGCACCGGGCAGGACTAAGGTCTTCAGGCAGCCCCAGGTATCCACACACATTCTATAAGCCCACCATTTATAGGCTGCAGTAAACTGTCAGCTGCCAGCACTGTCCTGGGTGAGACCTGTCCTCCATCCTGTGGAGACTTTGCTTCAAGCTGATAATGTGTCAGTGTGTGACGTCCAGCTTAAACAGGACACATTTCAGAGATTTGTTTTCCACATGTGTTTTGTCTAGTACGTAGAAAGTTTCAAGATGTGCATAGGGCTGTGCGCAGAAATGGGTTCCCTCTGCGGTTCAAAGACACAGTGCTGCTTATGGTCCCGTCCTTTTGGTTCACCAACGTCCAGTTGAAGGGAGAAAACATAAGCATTTCTATTGCTGTGATAAAAAGCCACTTGGAGGAAAGAGAGTTATTTTACCATTGAATTCCAGGTTACAGTTCGTCATTGCGATGAAGCCAAGACAGGTACTTCAAACCGCCAGTGGCATCCCGCCCACTCAGCGAGCAGGAAGAAATGAGCGTGCTCACCTCAACAGTGTGGCTGCCCAAACAGGGGCTGAACTAGCCCAACACCAATAGACACACTAACACAAAGGGGGGGATCATACGGGCCCCACACCTAGAAAGAGAGCTCCAGGAAACTGAGGAAGGCATTCCCCAGGGATGAGCAACCTAATGGTATCCAGTTTCAAATGGTCAGGCTGCAGATCATACAAGGAACCGTAAACAGAGTGAGTAGGCCGTGTTTGCATCTTTAGCCATCTAGATATGTAACAAGAAAAAGGGCATAACTTCAAGAGGGAGCAAGGTGGGGCCACATGGGAGGGATTGAAGGGGGAATCATTTTTAATTTTTAAAAATTAAAGAACTATTGGGAATGTCTACAGGTGGTTTATAATAATGGAGACAGCTTTCTGCAGCTGACCAAAGTGGTAGTGTTTCTTCTTGTCATAGCAATAAGGGGTTTGTGGTGTGTGACCCTGAATCACTTCTGAGGAGCACAGGAGGAGGCCTTTATAAAGAGAACATGGACACTGGGGGGGGGGGGTTCTCATTGTCCTTGTAGTTTTTTACTGTTGCTTTTTGGGTTTTGTTTTTGTTTTGGTGTTTGTGTTTGTCTTTGTTTGTTTGTTTTGAGTCTCACTATGTAGCCCTGGCTGTCCGGGAAGTCATTATGTTGACTAGGCTGTCTCCAAACTTACAGGGGTCCTCCTGGCTCTGCCTCCCATGTGCTGGGATTACAACCGTGTATCACCGTACTCAGCTGAAAACACGGCAGTAAAGCAAAGAAATTGTTTTATTGGTTGTTCCTGCACTGTTGGCTTATTTGATCCTGCTAGATGTAGGAAAGATATTGCTCATATAAATTAGTTAATGACTTCTGATTGGCCAATTTTAAATTTGTTTTCTGTAATACATGTTGCGGTGGTTTTAATACACTTGGCCCAGGGAATGGCACTACTAGGAGGTGTGGCTTTGTTAGAGTAAGTGGCCTTGTTGGAGGAAGTATGTCACTCTGCAGTGGGCTCTGAGACCCTCCTCCTAGCTACCTGGAAATCATTCTCTTTTTGACTGCCTTCAGATCAAGAAGTAGAACTCTCAGCTCTTTGTCTAGCACCATGTCTGCCTGCAGGCTGCCATGCTCCCTACCATGATTACAATGGACTGGACTCTGAAACTATAAGCTAGACCCAATTAAATGTTGTCATTAAGAGTTGCCTTGGTCATGGTGTGTCTTTACAGCAATTAAACACTAAGACGCAAGCACTTATAAAATATAGCTCTAGAGTCCCATACTGCTATAAATTGAGCAAAAAATTGGAAGGGGAGGGGAGGGGAGGGGAGGGGAGGGGAGGGGAGGGGAGGGGAGGGGAGGGGAGGGGAGGGGAGGGGAGGGGAGGGGAGGGGAGGGGAGGGGAGGGGAGGGGAGGGGAGGGGAGGGGAGGGGAGGGAGAGGAGAGGAGAGGAGAGGAGAGGAGAGGAGAGGAGAGGAGAGGAGAGGAGAGGAGAGGAGAGGAGAGGAGAGGAGAGGAGAGGAGAGGAGAGGAGAGGAGAGGAGAGGAGAGGAGAGGAGAGGAGAGGAGAGAAAAGTTTAAGATAACATTAGTCAAGAGCTGAAGTTCTTGATCTGTTGAGCCTCTTACCGTAATGAACAAAATCGTCCCGGTGAGCTCACTCAGTTGTGAAAGCACTTGGCCACGCGTGTGGCTGCCAGAAGCCGCAGTAGAAGGAGAGAAGCAACTAATGAGACCTCTGACGCCCACGAGGTATGTTCCAGCACTCGCACATACATGTACACACACATCATACAAACATCATATATACACATCACATGCACAACATGCATACATTATATACACGCACATCATACACATATCACAGTCATATATGCATCATAAACACATCATACATACCCACATACACATCATACACACATACCATACACACATGTATAACATACATTAACATACATCATACCCATATCATACACAAACACACATCATAAATATAGCATGCATACTCATAGACACAGCATACACACTTACATGCACACAATACGCATGTGCATGTGTCATGCACATATGAACATCATACATATCATACACATCGTGCTCACACATATCATACACAATAACGTATTTTCTTTAAAAAATTGGATGATAATGCTTTATATTGTTATTAATGAAGTAGGTCATACTCGAGAAAGCATCCCTTGGTTTTTATTTTGAATTCTGCATCACCTTTTGTGGAAAATTAAGACATTTTGAAAGATTACAGCCTGATCTTTTTTACTCTTTTAATTTGTAATATAATGGCATGGAGACAAGAGAAAATGTTAGGTACATTAATATAATTTTCAACTTTGTAGTAAGAAATTGAAATATATATATAATATATATATATACATATATATATAATATATATATACATATACATATATATATATATATATATATATATCCATACTTGTGATCAATTTAAAACTATTGAGCTTGGGAGGCAGAGGCAGGCAGATTTCTGAGTTCGAGGTCAGCCTGGTCTACAGAGTGAGTTCCAGGACAGCCAAGGCTACACAGAGAATCCCTGTCTCGGGAAAAAAAAAAAAAAGCCTATTGAGATATTGCACAACTTTTTGTTTAAGGCCCTCAAAGTCCTGTTGTCTCTATACCTGTAGCACATCTCAGATCCTGCCATCTGCATGTCAAGCAATCAGAAGCCACATCTAGGTTATAGGCAGGGGTGCTGCAGACCAGCACAGGCCCCTAGAGTGCCAGTGGCTTCTTCTCCCTGGTTGTTTAATCTGGCCCAGCCTTGCTCCTCTGCTGTTCATCCTCGGGTTCAGACACCAACAGAAGAGAGTAACTTTTCAATCCTGTTACTAATCTGAAATGATAAGACAGGTCTTTAGTAAGCCTGTTTAAAATGATAAACAATGGGGGCTGGAGAGACGGCTCAGTGGATGACTGCTCTTCCAAAGGTCCTGAGTTCAGTTCCCAGCAACCACATGGTGGCTCACAACCATCTGTAATGGGGTCCAATGCCCTCTTCCGGTGTGTCTGAAGACAGTGACAGTGTACTCATATACATAAAATAAATTTTTTAAAAGGATAAACAATGTAGGAAGACTGTCAAATCTTTTGGTGATACATAGATTCCATTACTTAGAGATGATTTTCAAAGTATGGTATTCCAAAACCAATTAGGGATTGTATGCATTTCATTTGTAATTTCAGTTTTCAATATTATCCTTTAAAAAATAAAGGCTCAGAGACTGGTCTCCTGAAATGAACACAGCCAGGCTGAGAAACAGCAGACATTGTCACGACAATGAAAACAAATATTGTCATTAGTCCACCTGTTCTTTAGGTACTTGACCCAATAAGGATGCCTTGGTAGTAAATCAAATGAGCATGCCTCGTTCCTGAAGGTGGTGCTGTGAACTCAAGAAGCAGCCAGCTCCATTAATAGCTTATTCAGGAATTCTAAGACTCTTAACAGGTTCTTAAGTTATATATATATATATATGTGTGTATGATATATATCATATATATATATATAATCTTTAAGCATCAGAGTAGCATCTGACATATAGCAGATCTATGTGGGTGGGGGTGCTTTGGATCATCTTAGTTATTTTTCCCCTTTTCTTTTGGAACTCCCTTGACTCAGGGGGAATTGAGCAGGGTGTAAATGAGCTGAGATGCTTCATCATCAACCATGGAAGGGTGATTCAAACAACCTAAATGTCTGCAATTATCTCACTGCTCAGGAGGCTAAAACCAACCTCGCACCAGTAATCCCAGCCTTTAGGAGACAGAGACAAGAGGATAGCAAGTTTAAGGCCAGCCCAGGCTATATAAAGAGTTTCAGGCCAGCGGAGCAGTGGTGGTGCATACCTTTGGTCCTAGCACTCTGGAGGCAGAGGCAGGCAGATCACTGAGTTCCAGGCCAGTCTGGTCTACAGGGAGAGTTTCAGGACATCCAGAGATACACAGAGAAACCCTGTCTCAAAAACAAAATCAAAAAGATTAAAAACAGAGTGATTTAGGCTAGCCCAGGGTAACTTGAGAGATCCTGCTCCAAAGAAAAAAATGTTTAGCCAATGATGGTGCACGCCTTTTGTCCCAGCACTTGGGAGGCAAAGGCAGGCAGATTTCTGAGTTCAAGGTCAGCCTGGTCTATAGACTGAGTTCCAGGACAGCCAGGACTACACAGAGAAACCCTGTCTCGAAAAACCAAAAAGAAAAAAATGTTTAAATCATTAGATTTAAACATTTTACTGAATTTTGCAACAGTCCTCAAACTTTTAGACAATGTAATTTGAATACATGTATCTAGTACCTTAGAGATGCTGGCGCTCTTAGCTTTACTACAGAGATTCTTACAGCTTTCTCTACACTGAAGGACTGAAAACGTGCCCCTTAGCTGCCCCATGGGATATCTGATCATCACTCTTAAAGGAAACACTTCTAACTTGACTGCTCCAGTAAGTACACATACCTGTGTAAACACAGAAGCCCTGGGTTAACATTTTCTATGCAGTTCAAGTTAACAAGTGGGCCACAACTGCAGCACAATCATGTTTACATTTCAGTAACATTAGACACGAGGACCTGATTTACTAGGGGAGAACAGCCCTTAAATTCTCCTTCATGGGAATAGGAAACAGCAGCCGGCACAATAGAGAAGTTTGCGGTCACCCACCTGCCAATCCCTTCCCAAGTTCATAAAGATAAAATAGTGACTGTAGACACCACCTCTGCTCTCTCTTCCTTTCAGATGTCACACACTCCAGTTTAAGCACACGCACACACACACACACACACACACACACACACACACACACTACAGAGGAGATAGTAAAAGCCACAAGGATTTGCTAGGCTTGGAATCCAGCTCTGTGGTAGAGCACTTGGCAAGGTTCTGGGATTGACTCCCAGCACTGGACAAGATCAGCTTCCCTCTGGGAACATTGAAAGGAGGAGGGAAGGAAAAGGTGTTTACTGTCACACCTCCAACACCAACAGACTGTGGGTCACAGGACGAGACACAGAGGCACAGGGACAGCCTTTAATTTTAATAAAGCCATTTTCAAGCTTCCCCTTCAAGTTAAAGAATTTCCATCTCAATTTCACAATTCTTTGTTTACTGCCCTTTTTCAGGTCCTCGGGTTTCAATATTTATCTTAGATTACATAATTCAAAACTGTGCCACCATTCTAAAGGTGCAAATGGCCAGATTTTGGAAGAAACGCCTGATTTTTATTTCCTTGAATTTTTATTTCCTTTGGGGGGAAAATAGCTATAGAAAGCGTTAATGATTCAATTCGTATTTGTTAAAAGGCTCAACCACACACTATTGGTTAAATACGTTGCTCTGGGGCTGGGGAAATGGTTTAGCAGGTGAAGTGTTTGTTGTACAAGCGGAAGAATTAAGTTCTGATCCCCAGGGCCCATGAAAATACCCAGTAGGCACAGCAGCCTGCCTCTAATTCCAGGACTCAAACTGCAGAGACAGGATCCCTGGAGCAAGCTGCCTCACTAGACTTAGCTAGACTGGTCCTATCATCTAGGAAGGTCCAGGTTCAAGAAGAGACTCTGCCTCAGTAAATACGATGGGCAAACTTCACGGAAGGCTTTCCAATATCAGCCTCAAGGCTCCACCCACTACATGCCCCCCCCACGTGCACATAAGTGCTTTTACACATTTGAATGCACAGCCACCAGTTGCTTCTTCTTAATGCAGTCAGAAATCTGGATGGCTTTTGATTGCCAGAAACTTCTTTGGTTTTTAAGATTTTTCTCTTAACATGGAAATGTATCTGGCTGATTGCACATGCGCACGCGATTGTGGAAGTGAGGTTGGCATTAGGCGCCTTACTCATCCTCTTCCGAATTTTTGAGACAGGGATTTCCCCTGAACCTGGAACTCATTGTGCTGACTCGGCTGGATGGACAGCAGGCTCCAGGGTCCTTGTCTCCTCCTACTGAGCACTGGGGTTATATGAACATGCCCCTACTCCTGGCTTTTATATAAGAACTGGAGATCTGAACTTGGGTCCTCGTGCTTACCCTGCAAGCACTTGACCCATTAAGCCACACCCTCAGACCCCATGTTATTTATATTCTTTAACTGGCACCTGACTTCTGAAATGCCACGGCGTTTTGGTACACGTGCACTCTGTGTAATGTTCAGGATGACTGTATCTACTCAAACATTTACCAGAAGAAAGAAATTTGAATTTCTTCACATTTTTCAGTGTTTGTTTGTTTTTGTTTTTGTTTTGTTTTGTTTTATCTCAGCAGAAAATAGGTGAAAGTAAGAATGGAATGGTGATAAACATTCAGAAGAGCATTGGGAAGGTGAGGGCACAGCACACATGAGCAGAGTTTCGAGTGCCAAAAGCTCTCTCTCTGCTCGCTGAGAAGGAATGGAAACCCTACCAAGCATCCCAAAGAGCAAATGTATGTGAGAGTGCTTCCACACTGTCAATGCCCTCTACAGATTAACAGTTAGCATGGACTAAGCTCTGCCACGGGCATGCACATGGGCTCAGTACCACCACACATAGATGCGTACAAGACACAGATATACAAGAGAGAGACTAGGCCACACTGTATCTGTATCACTCAGTTAGCCTAGAGTCACAGATTAAATAATATGTCCACCACCCCTCAGCTCACAGGCTGTCTAGGGTTAATATTCAGCTGGTCTCTACAGGACCTCATTACTGCCCTGAGAGTTTAAACTCAATGCTGCTGTTCATTTTTCTTGTTACTTTCTTTAAAAATACTAGGGACTGGGGTCGGGGTGGAGGGGTGGGAATTGCTTACTTTGCTTTGCTTTTTAACAAAGCGTCTACTTGAATTCAGAATTTGGGGGATATGGTGGTGGGGGAGACAGGGCGGTGGGCAGTTGTAAGACAGTGCAAATGTACTGGAGCTGCTCGCTATACGAATACCACTATATCAGTCAGATAAGCACAGATATGGGGCCAGGCTACGCCTCTTCCTGTCCCTCTTCCTCCAGCTAGGCTCCATCTCATATATAGTTTTACAACATAGAAACCCCGTGGTAAACAAGTGTTTAAACATATGAGCTTATGGAGGGAGGGCAACTCCCACCCACACATCAACATCGTTTGACCGTGTGAGCTCACAGAAGTCTCACAATGTAAATCACATTCAGTCTAAATTCAGAAGGACCCGTTGTCTTTTTAAAAAATTATCCTTCAGTATGTGTGTAGTGAAATGGTATGTGTACCACAGTCCATGCACGGAGATCAAAGGACAACTTGGCATTGTGTTTCCATCCATCAGTGGTAACACTCCTCACTCCACTGTATGTATGTATGTATGTATGTATGTATGTATGTAAGTGTGTAAGTGTGTGTATGTATGTAGTATGTTTATGTGCACGTGTTTGGGCATGTATACATGTATATACATATATTTGTATATATGTGTGTGTGTAGTATATTGCATATATAGTGTGGATTTGTGGATATGCGGATATATAATATATATAGTACTCAGTGTCTTAAACACTGCCACCTTCACTTCTGTCACCATTCTCAGGTGACATTGTAACATAATTCTCAGGCTTTTCACACTGTACAGCTCCTGTACATCTCCCAAGATTTGCTGTGGTCCAAGTGACCTGTCTTCATTCCATTAAGTCAAAAACCATTCTTCTGTCTCTATATTTTGTCTCTACATTTTGTCTCTACATTTTGTCTCTACTTGCCCTCAAGCTCCTCAGAACTAGAGATCTACATTCCTTCCCCTACCTGTCAAGCAAGCACTGTCTCAGGTAGGTAGATGGGAAACAAGCCCAGGAAATGAAAGCAGATGCCGGACTACACAGTCTCAGATTCTTCCAGAAAGAGCGAAAGAAACTTCTTATTGCACTTATTTGCAAACTTCTTATGGCAAAGAGGGTGTGATGTTTTAGAAAGTGGAATGAAGCCATGAATGCTATATAAGGGACAATCGCAACTATGATGAAAATAAAACCATGTGATCTCAAAACTAAAACAATGAATCATAATTCACATCCTGTTTAGAGGTGAAAACAGAGACACTTTCTAATGCTTTATTTTCCGAAGCTATGTTAAAGAGTAAACCATAATGTTATAATAGGGAGAAATCTGTTTTGATGTCATTAAACTCAAAGTCTGACGGTGGATATAAATAAAAAGATACTAGCGTATATCCCTGATGTTTATTTGAATAAGAAATGCTACCTATAGGCTCATGTGCTTGTTTTGTTTTGTTTTGTTTTGTTTTGTTTTGTTTTGTTTTTTGTTTTGTTTTGTTTTTTGTTTTGTTTTGTTTTGTTTTTCTGAGACAGGGTTTCTCTCTGTAGCCCTGACTGTCCTGGAACTCACTTTGTAGACCAGGCTGGCCTCGAACTCACAGAGATTCCCCTGCTTTTGCCTCCAAAATGCTGGATTAAAGGTGTGCTCCACCACCTGCAGCCAGAGTTCATGCTTTTTGTGTTTGTTTTGTTTTTTGTTTGTTTGTTTGTTTGTTTGTTTGTTTCAAGACAGGGTTTCTCTGTGTAGCCCTGGCTGTCCTGGAACTCACTCTGTAGACCAGGCTGGCTCCGAACTCAGAAATCCGCCTGCCTCTGCCTCCCAAGTGCTGGGAATAAAGGTGTGTGCCACCACTGCCTGGCCAGAGTTCATTCTTTCTCCTAGGAGGTAACAACTTTATAGGCTTTCAATGCTATTGAAGCACCATTGTGAGGTGCATCCTTGACAAGGGAAGGAGGTTGCTTAAGATGTGTAAACGAGCCGGGCGTGGTGGCGCATGCCTTTAGTCCCAGCACTCGGAGGCAGAGGCAGGCAGATTTCTGAGTTTGAGGCCAGCCTGGTCTACAAAGTGAGTTCCAGGACAGCCAGGGCTATATAGAGAAACCCTGTCTCGACCCCCCCCCCCCCAAAAAAAGATGTGTAAACATCCAGCACTGTCTCTGGGCCAAAGAGCACACCTTCTTCCCTGCTCTTCCCTCTCCTGCACTCCCCTCTCCTTCCCTTCCCCTCCTCTCTCCTCCCCTCCTCTCTTCCCTCTCTTCTCCTTCCTTCCCCTCCTCTCCCCTCCTCTCCTCTCTTTCTCTCTCTCTCTCTTTCCCACCCCTCTTTGTTCTGCTGAACTTAGAGTAGTGACTAAAGGAAATCTCTCACCATGGAGCGACCTGCACCATGCTTCCCCAGCCTGACACTCTGTATAGCTCCAAGCATTGATAGCAAACAAGCCCTTCCCCACTTAGGTTGCATCTTGTCGGGTCCTCAACCATGCAAATACCAGAAGCATCTTGATGTCAGCTCTCCTAAACAAACTGTTTTGTCAGAGGTCTTTCCGAAATGCCATTTCTGAATCGGAAAATGTTCCCCTAATTTCCTGGCTGTTTCCATGCATAAAAGCACCCCACTAATTGAAGATTCCACAAACTGTACTAGTAGACACAATAGTTTTATTCGAGAGCTAAAATTAGAATCAAAGTCCATTATAAAATATCTTAGAGGGCTGGCAAGACGGGTCAGAGGGCAAGTGCATTTGCCACCAACCCTAGCTGTCTTAGCTGGAGCCCGGGGACTCAAAATGGTGGAAGAGAACCCATCGCTGCACACTGTCCTCTGGGGCCTCCAGACGCACAATGTGTGTGTGTGTGCGCGTGTGTGTGTGTGTGTGTGTGTGTGTGAGAGAGAGAGAGAGAGAGAGAGAGAGAGAGAGAGAGAGAGAGAGAGAGAGAGAGATGGTTTAAATGAGAGAACTCCATCACGGTTTCTGGAACTTGGTCCCAAGTTGACGGCATTATTTGGGTAGGTTTAGGTGATGTAGCCTTACTGGAGAAAGTACACCACTAAGGGTGAGCTTTGAGTGTGAAAGTCTCAGTTATTTCCAGTTCACTCTGTTTCACATTTGTGATTGAGGTTCCCGGCCTTGGTCTCCTGCTCCCGCCACCAGGCCTGCAGCTTGCTGGTGTGACTCTGCCATGATGGACTCTTTCTTACGCCTTAAGCCCAAATACCCTCTTCAGTGTGGTGCTTGGGTCGCGGCATCTTATCACAGCCTCTAATGCAGACACTAATACAGTAAACTAAAAGTAACCGACACAGAATTCTTTCTAGAAGATAGGCTGCCACTGTGAAGAAACGGAAATTTTTAACCCTTTAAGACCTGGGGGTACAGTTTACCAGTGGAGGGCTCATCTAGCATACACAAGGCCTGGGATTCCTTCCCTAACACCATACACATCCCCAAATTAATACAACTTAAGGTCGCAGAATGTTCGACTTCCTGACAAACCGTTAGTTACCCGTTTAACTGAAGACTACCTGTAACTTAGCCTACTGTGTACTCTCTATGGCGGACTGATTAAAAAAGGAAACATGTAATAGAACGGGAGCATTATCGTCTATTGATTGGAGGGTAGTTTACACTGTCACATGACAGTGTGGTACAGTTGAGTGTATGTGGTACAACCACTTGAAACTTATCCCCCACTAGTTTACAAATCAATAAGACTCAAACTATGGTTATCTTATTTGGCTTTGACAAATACTATTGGAGGGGAGCCACTAATTTACTCTTCTAACTCCTGGGCCTGGCTCCCTCCCCAGATACTTGCTGTTTCTCCTGGCCATGTGGCCATGGTCCATCTCCCCTCATGGCGGCTTCCTTCCTTCTTACCTTCTTCCTTCTCCCTTTCTTGTCTCTCCAAATCAGGTCACTACAAACCCACCTACCTCTAATCCCGCCAGTAGCTGGCTGTAGCAAATTTTATTTAGCTAATAGTTTTAAATCAAGGAACAAAGTTTGCACAACAAAAGTTCATAAACATAAGAAGTTACTCGCAGGCCCAGACCTTCTGGTGTAGAATTTAGCGTTACAATACATAACAACAAACCTGGCTGTGAAAAACTTCTCTCCAGTATAAAGCCAGTGAGACTTTTGTATCTTTGCAAAAACTCTTTTATTTAGAAGATAATGCTTTGAGAATTTCATATATATATATATATATGTGTGTGTGTGTGTATACATATACATATCTATATAATATATGTGTATGTATACACACACATATATTATCATGTATATATATATGAATGTATATAATTATTTGAAAAATTATTGCAATGTATTTTAATCATACTCACTTATGACTCTTCCCCCTAGTTCATCCCAGACCCATCTCTTGCCCCCTGCCTCCCATGCTCCACCTCTCCCACTTGTATCCTCTCTCCTTTCTTAAATAATCCACCGAGTCTAATTTGTGCTATCCATATGCTTGGAGATGTGGAACATGTAGACCTACTAGAAGCCACCCTTAAAGCACACCAACTCTCCCTGCCCCACTAGCCAACAGCTATCAATAACATCCCGTTATTTCCCGTACCACGCTTTATGTATTCTCCCCCAACAGACATCTTGGCAGCTTCTAAACGGTGGCAACTATGAATCCAGACACTAAATATCTGTGTGGAGATTTTGTATGGATATTTGAATGAGAGTGACGGTTGTATCTGAGATGCTTCTCCATGCACACAGCATACACATGGTCACTATAAGTGTCAGGCAGAGTTTCAGGGAAGTGGTTTCCCGGGGCCATGCCTTGAGGGCAGGGTTCTAATTATCCTCGGGATGGGTTGTTGTATGGAAGTTTCCACAAGGCAGAGTCTCTGAATGTACCGTGTGATGTAAACAGGTTTATTTATGTATATGAGTACACTGTAGCTGTATTTAGACATCTGAGGACAGATCTCGTTACAGACGGTTGTGAGCCATCATGTGATTGCTGGGAATTGAACTCAGTGCTCTTTTTTTTTTTTAATATTTTTTATTACATATTTTCCTCAATTACATTTCCAATGATATCCCAAAAGTCCCCCATACCCCCCCTCCTTCCCTACCCACCCATTCCCATTCTTTTGGCCCTGGCGTTCCCTGTACTGGGGCATATAAAGTTTGCAAGTCCAATGGGCCTCTCTTTCCAGTGATGGCCGACTAGGTCATCTTTCGATACATATGCAGCTAGAGACAAGAGCTCCGGGGTACTGGTTAGTTCATCATGTTGTTCCAACTATAGGGTTGCAGATCCCTTTAGCTCCTTGGGTACTTTCTCTAGCTTCTCCATTGGGAGCCCTGTGATCCATCCACTAGCTGACTGTGAACATCCACTTCTGTGTTTTCTAGGCCCCGGCATAGTCTCACAAGAGACAGCTATATCTGGGTCCTTTCAGCAAAATCTTGCTAGTGTATGCAATGGTGTCAGCGTTTGGAAGCTGATTATGGGATGGATCCCTGGATATGGCAGTCTCTAGATGGTCCATCCTTTCATCACAGCTCCAAAGTTTGTCTCCTTCCATGGGTGTTTTGTTCCCAATTCCAAGAAGGGGCATAGTGTCCACATTTTGGTCTTCATTTTTCTTGAGTTTCATGCGTTTAGCAAATTGTATCTTGTATCTTGGGTATCCTAAGTTTTGGGCTAATATCCACTTATCAGTGAATACATATTGTGTGAGTTCCTTTGTGATTGTGTTACCTCACTCAAGATGATGCCCTCCAGGTCCATCCATTTGGCTAGGAATTTCATAAATTCATTCTTTTTAATAGCTGAGTAGTACTCCATTGTATAAATGTACCATAATTTCTGTATCCATTCCTCTGTTGAGGGGCATCTGGGTTCTTTCCAGCTTCTGGCTATTATAAATAAGGCTGCTATGAACATAGTGGAGCATGTGTCCTTCTTACCGGTTGGGACATCTTCTGGATGTATGCCCAGGAGAGGTATTGCGGGATCCTCCGGTAGTACTATGTCCAATTTTCTGAGGAACCGCCAGACTGATTTCCAGAGTGGTTGTACAAGCTTGCAATCCCACCAACAATGGAGGAGTGTTCCTCTTTCTCCACATCCTCGCCAGCATCTGCTGTCACCTGAATTTTTGATCTTAGCCATTCTGACTGGTGTGAGGTGGAATCTCAGGGTTGTTTTGATTTGCATTTCCCTGATGATTAAGGATGTTGAACATTTTTTCAGGTGCTTCTCTGCCATTCGGTATTCCTCAGGTGAGAATTCTTTGTTCAGTTCTGAGCCCCATTTTTAATGGGGTTATTTGATTTTCTGGAGTCCACCTTCTTGAGTTCTTTATATATATTGGATATTAGACCCTTATCTGATTTAGGATAGGTAAAGATCCTTTCCCAATCTGTTGGTGGTTTTTTTGTCTTATTGATGGTGTCTTTTGCCTTGCAGAAGCTTTGCAGTTTCATGAGGTCCCACTTGTCAATTCTCGATCTTACAGCACAAGCCATTGCTGTTCTATTCAAGAATTTTTCCCCTGTGCCCATATCTTCAAGGCTTTTCCCCACTTTCTCCTCTATAAGTTTCAGTGTCTCTGGTTTTATGTGAAGTTCCTTGATCCAATTAGACTTGACCTTAGTACAAGGAGATAGGAATGGATCGATTCGCATTCTTCTACATGATAACAACCAGTTGTGCCAGCACCATTTGTTGAAAATGCTGTCTTTCTTCCACTGGATGGTTTTAGCTCCCTTGTCGAAGATCAAGTGACCGTAGGTGTGTGGGTTCATTTCTGGGTCTTCAATTCTATTCCATTGGTCTACTTGTCTGTCACTATACCAGTACCACGCAGTTTTTATCACAATTGCTCTGTAGTAAAGCTTTAGGTCCAGCATGGTGATTCCACCAGAGGTTCTTTAATCCTTGAGAAGAGTTTTTGCTATCCTAGATTTTTTGTTATTCCAGATGAATTTGCAGATTGCACTTTCTAATTCGTTGAAGAATTGAGTTGGAATTTTGATGGGGATTGCATTGAATCTGTAGATTGTTTTTGGCAAGATAGCCATTTTTACAATGTTGATCCTGCCAATCCATGAGCATGGGAGATCTTTCCATCTTCTGAGATCTTCTATAATTTCTTTCTTCAGAGACTTGAAGTTTTTATTATACAGATCTTTCACTTCCTTAGTTAGAGTCACGCCAAGATATTTTATATTATTTGTGCCTATTGAGAAGGGTGTTGTTTCCCTGATTTCTTTCTCAGCCTGTTGATTCTTTGTGTAGAGAAAGGCCATTGATTTGTTTGAGTTAATTTTATATCCAGCTACTTCAACGAAGCTGTTTATCAGGTTTAGGTGTTCTCTGGTGGAATTTTTAGGGTCACTTATATATACTATCATATCATCTGCAAAAAGTGATATTTTGACTTCATCTTTTCCAATTTGTATCCCTTTGATCTCCTTTTGTTGTCGAATTGCTCTGGCTAGGACTTCAAGTACGATGTTGAATAGGTATGGAGAAAGTGGACAGCCTTGTCTAGTCCCTGATTTTAGAGGGATTGCTTCAAGCTTCTCACCATTTACTTTGATGTTGGCTACTGGTTTGCTGTAGATTGTTTTTATCATGTTTAGGTATGGGCCTTGAATTCCTGATCTTTCCAAGACTTTTATCATGAATGGGTGTTGGATCTTGTCAAATGCTTTTTCCGCATCTAACGAGATGATCATGTGGTTTTTGTCTTTGAGTTTGTTTATATACTGGATTACATTGATGGATTTCTGTATATTGAACCATCCCTGCATCCCTGGGATGAAACCTACTTGGTCAGGATGGATGATTGTTTTGATGTGTTCTTGGATTCAGTTAGCAAGAACTTTATTGAGAATTTTTGCATCAATATTCATAAGGGATATTGGTCTGAAGTTTTCTATCTTTGTTGGGTCTTTTTGTGGTTTAGGTATCAGAGTAATTGTGGCTTCATAGAATGAGTTGGGTAGAGTACCTTCTGTTTCTATTTTGTGGAATAGTTTGTGAAGAACTGGGATTAGATCTTGTTTGAAGGTCTGATAGAACTCTGCACTAAACCCATCTGGTCCTGGGATTTTTTGTTTGGGAAACTGTTAATGACTGCTTCTATTTCTTTGGGGGATATAGGGCTGTTTAGATCATTAACCTGATCTTGATTCAACTTTGGTACCAGGTATCTGTCTAGAAACTTCTCCATTTCATCCAGGTTCTCCAGTTTTGTTGAGTATAGCTTTTTGTAGAAGGATCTGATGGTGTTTTGGATGTCTTCAGGATCTGTTGTTATGTCTCCTTTTTCATTTCTGATTTTGTTAATTAGAATGCTTTCCCTGTGCCCTCTAGTGAGTCTGGCTAAGGGTTTATCTATCTTGTTGATTTTCTCAAAGAACCAGCTCCTTGATTGGTTGATTCTTTGAATAGTTTTTCTTGTTTCCACTTGGTTGATTTCGCCCCTGAGTTTGATTATTTCCTGCCGTCTACTCCCCTTGGGTGAATTTGCTTCCTTTTGTTCTAGAGCTTCTAGGTGTGTTGTCAAGCTACTAATGTGTGCTCTCTCTAGTTTCTTTTTGGAGGCACTCAGAGCTATGAGTTTTCCTTTTAGAAATGCTTTCATTGTGTCCCATAAGTTTGGGTATGTTGTGACTTCATTTTCATTGAACTCTAAAAAGTCCTTAATTTCTTTCTTTATTCCTTCCTTGACCAAGGTATCATTGAGAAGAGTGTTGTTCAGTTTCCACGTGAATGTTGGCTTTCTATTATTTATTTTGTTATTGAAGATCAGTCTTAGTCCATGGTGATCTGATAGGATGCATGGGACAATTTCAATATTTTTGTATCTGTTGAGGCCTGTTTTGTGACCAATTATGTGGTCAATTTTGGAGAAGGTACCATGAGGTGCTGAGAAGAAGGTATATCCTTTTGTTTTAGGATAGAATGTTGTGTAGATATCTGCCAGATCCAGTTGATTCATAACTTCTGTTAGTTTCACTCTGTCCCTGTTTAGTTTCTGTTTCCATGATCTGTCCATTGGTGAAAGTGGTGTGTTGAAGTCTCCCACTATTGTATGAGGTGCAATGTGTGCTTTGAGCTTTATTAAAGTTTCTTTAATGAATGTGGCTGCCCTTGTATTTGGAGCATAGATATTCAGAATTGAGAGTTCATCTTGGTAGATTTTACCTTTGATGACCATGAAGTCCCCTCCTTGTCTTTTTTGATAACTTTGGGTTGGAAGTCAATTTTATTCGATATTAGAATGGCTACTACAGCTTGTTTCTTTGGACCATTTGCTTGGAAAATTGTTTTTCAGCCTTTCACTCTGAGGTAGTATCTGTCCTTTTCCGTGAGATGGGTTTCCTGTAAGGAGCAAAATGTTGGGTCCTGTTTGTGTAGCCAGTCTGTTAGTCTATGTCTTTTTATTGGAGAATTGAGTCCATTGATGTTAAGAGAAATTAAAGAAAAGTAATTGTTGCTTCCTGTTATTTTTGTTGTTAAAGTTGGCATTCTGATCTTGTGGCTGTCTTCTTTTAGGTTTGTTGAGGGATTACCTTCTTGTTTTTTCTAGGGTGTGGTTCCCGTCCTTGTATTGGTTTTTTTCTGTTATTATCCTTTGAAGGGCTGGATTCATGGAGAGATAATCGGTGAATTTGGTTTTGTCGTGGAATACTTTGGTTTCTCCATCTATGTTAATTGAGAGTTTGGCTGGGTATAGTAGCCTGGGCTGGAATTTGTGTTCTTTTAGTGTCTGTATAACATCTGTCCAGGATCTTCTGGCTTTCATAGTCTCTGGTGAAAAATCTGGTGTAATTCTGATAGGCTTGCCTTTATATGTTACTTGGCCTTTTTCTCTTACTGCTTTTAATATTCTATCTTTATTTAGTGCATTTGTTGTCCTGATTATTATGTGTCGGGAGGTATTTCTTTTCTGGTCCAGTCTATTTGGAGTTCTGTAGGCTTCTTGTATGTTCATGGGCATCTCTTTCTTTAGGTTTGGGAAGTTTTCTTCTATAATTTTGTTGAAGATGTTTGCTGGTCCTTTGAGTTGAAAATCTTCATTCTCATCCACTCCTATTATCCGTAGGTTTGGTCTTCTCATTGTGTCCTGGATTTCCTGGATGTTTTGAGTTAAGATCTTTTTGCATTTTCCATTTTCTTTGATTGTTGTGCCGATGTTCTCTATGGAATCTTCTGCACCTGAGATTCTCTCTTCCATCTCTTGTATTCTGTTGCTGATGCTTGCATCTATGTTTCCAGATTTCTTTCCTAGGGTTTCTATCTCCAGTGTTGCCTCATTTTGGGTTTTTTTTTATTGTGTCTACTTCCTTTTTTAGGTCTAGTATGGTTTTGTTCATTTCCATCATCTGTTTGGATGTGTTTTCCTGTTTTTCTTTAAGGACTTCTACCTGTTTGATTGTGTTATCCTGTTTTTCTTTAAGGACTTGTAACTCTTTAGCAATGTTCTCCTGTATTTCTTTAAGTGAGTTATTAAAGTCCTTCTTGATGTCCTCTACCATCATCATGAGATATGCTTTTAAATCCAGGTCTAGCTTTTCAGGTGTGTTGGGGTGCCCTGGACTGGGCGAGGTGGGAGTACTGGGTTCTGATGATGGTGAGTGGTCTTGGTTTCTGTTAGTAAGATTCTTACATTTACCTTTCGCCATCTGGTAATCTCTGGAGTCGTTATAGTTGTCTCTGTTTAGAGATTGTTCTTCTGGTGATTCTGATTCCCGTCTATTAGCAGACCTGGGAGACAGGCTCTCTCCTCTGAGTTTCAGTGGTTAGAGCACTCTCTGCTGACCAGCTCTCCTCTTACAGGGAAGGTGCACAGATATCTGGTGTTTGGACCTCCTCCTGGCCGAAGAAGAAGGCCCAAAACACGACCTTTCCCAGATGCTGTGTTGCTTTGGCAGGTCACAGAAGCTGTCAGCTTCTATGGTGCACACTCTCACCTGTGCAGACTAAGTTCCTAAGTTCGGCGGAGTCCCGGATCCAAGATGGCGCTCCCTGCTCTTGAGGCAGAGGGCTCCCGTGCAGGGCGGGCCACTGTCCTCCAGCTGGGAGGGTGCCAGATGTCTGCGGGCCCCAAAAGGGTGCTGCCTCAGCGGCTCTGTGGCTCCCGCCTGTTCCAGAAGCTGTCTGCCTCTGTGGTGCACACTCTCACCTGTGCAGACTAAGTTCCTAAGTTCAGTGGAGTCCCGGATCCCGAACTCAGTGCTCTTAACTGCTAATCCATCTCTCCAGTCCTGTCTGGCAGCTCCTTGTTGTGCAAGGTACACCCAGAAGTTACAACAAGCCCACATGAGGAACTTGATAAACACACGGGGCCAGCAGCAGTGACGACATGAGTGATGAAGGTGTATCCATCATCTGGTCGTTCTTGTCCAAACCGCCCATGTGCTTGTTGTAGTCCTGGGCAAGCTTCAGGGTCCTGTTGTGGTTCTGGCATGGTTACTTCAATAACAGTGTCTTCCTTCTTCCTACTGACACTACCATTTCTGGTAGGATCGTGGAAGTTGGAAATAAAGGTGATGGGCTTGTTATCCTGCCATAGCATGCATACTACGATGTCCCGGCACAGAAGGCCAACTATGCTCCTGCTTTCTTCAGTGATATGACCTGGAATGTTCACTGGCACCTTTATCATCCACACTGAAGCTTAGATCCACAGTTGGCGCCACAAAGTTCCTATTCCACCCCTCATCGATGGCACCAGAATCTCCCTCTCACTTGGTTGATGGCCAAGGGCAGGTCCCGGGCTTCCAACACCCTGTCTTTCATTTTCAGAATCACCACTTTCACTTTTACTCGGAGTTTCATCAAGGAAGTTGTCACTTAAATCAGAAAGAGAAAGGAACTCCTTGCTAAATTCTCCCTCATCAGACGCAGAATTCTGTAAGATATCCACCACTTGTTGAACTGAGTAGCAAGTTGACCTCACCCATTTACCTGCTGAAGCACTCAGTTCATCAGCTGCTCGCTTCATGGTCTATTCTGCTCCCCAAATCACTTCAAAATACAACCAAAGCAGACATTTGCAATAGGCAGCTGTTTGTAATCAGCTGAGTCACGCTAGTGCGAGACTTAGCAGTGATTGGGTGTTATTTTTAGCTCTTGGCAACGAGTCATCTATTGATGCCATGCCAGAAACTCGATATTGTAGACATTTACATCATTCCCATCCCGTAGGTTAAATGAGCTATCAGTACATGAAAAGTCACAGAAGAGACATAAATGCGTATTACTAAGGGAAAGGAGCTGAATGTGTGAGGCTAGGCTGTATGACTTCAATTGTATAAAGTTATGGAATATGCACAACTATGAAGACAGGAAAAACAGAGATTATCGAAGATTGGAGGGACAGAGGGATTAGTAAATACCTCACAAGAGCTGGGCCAGGGCTCTGAACCACTCTGCATACTACTGTACTTGGAGATAGCTGTCAGAATTCATTTGCCCCAAACCCGTGCACAGTGCTGAGCGAGAACTTGAGATGGTAACAGGGATTTGCCAGTTGCAGCAAATGTGTCTATCTGGTGGGAGAACCAGACAATGGGAGACGCCGAGCACATGTCTGGAGTGCAGAGACACACAGCGCTGCTCTGCCTATACCTTCCACTGACTTTTACTGTGAATTCAAAAAAAAAGCTCACACAATTTTTAATCTCTCTCTCTCTCTCTCTCTGATACACATACACACACAAGGAAAAGTGAAGTTGATTTTTTAAGCTATATATACAGTGTAATTAATATCATAAAGTCTTTGACTCTTAAATTTTTCCTTTTAAGAAGACTTTGTATAGCAAGGGCCACTGTTTTGGGTATAGATGGGAACTACTGTTGATTGTCTCTAGGGCTTTGAAGTCACTGAGGGAAAACAATATTTCAGTGAAGCACCAACACTTTGCCACTCAGTGGGTAAAACAGCTCCTACACTTTGCACAGGAGAAAGGAGTAAGGGCTGTGTGTCAACTAGTTGCTGATGTCTGTCCTGCTGGTGTCTGTCCTATGTCATTCCACAGCCCACAAACCAACTGTGCATTTATGTGAAGGATCTTTCTTGCTTCTCTCAGGCCAGTTCAGTTCTTCTAAGCTTGAGGGCTCAGTTCACAGGAGTCACTACCTGGAACACAGATATTACTCATCGCCAAAGTTTTATGTTACCAAGTTGTGGATCTCCTCTGAGACTCATCAAAATTGCTACAAACTTCTAGCCCCTCAGTCCTAAGTGTAGTTTTCTCAAAAAAAAAAAAGTAGAATCTGTGATTGGCTTGGCTTGCACCAAGAATCTCTGGGATCTGACAAGGTAACAACAACAGAAAACAGAAAAGATGCCGAAGGGATGGCTCGGCGGTTAAGAGTGCCTGCTGATCTTCCAGAGGACCCAGGTTCAATTCTCAGCACCTACAAGGTGGTTTCCAACCTTCTCTAACTTCAGTTCCAAGGGATTCCTTCTGGCCTCCCGGGGAACGGCATACACAAACATACAGACAAAACACCCATGTACATAAAAATAAATAAAATCTTCTTGTAAAAATATACATTGTCTCATAGATGCACTTTTGACAAGAATCTAAAACATTTTCATCATCATATTATTAGGTGTTAGGAAGGAAAAAATGAAGCTGACCAGGTGGCTCTGTGGGCAACCTCACAGATGTGAGGACTGGACTTCAGTTCCTTTGTACGTACAAAAACGCCAGGCAGGTGTAATCCCCTGTAAACCATCGATCCAGAGACAAAGACATGGGATCTCTGGAGCAAGCTGGCTCTGGGCTAGTAGGATTGACAACCTCTATACTCAAGTGAGAGACTCTGCCTCAGTGTATAAAGTAGAGGACACCTAACACCAACCTTGGGCCTACCCACACACACACATGTATCCACAAACATGGGAACAGACACACTCACAATACACACGTATCCACAAACATGGGAACAGACACACTCACAACACATACACACACACAAATAAGGAATTAAGTATTGGTGCATGTTACAACATGGATAGAGCTTGAAAGCATGGTACATGAAGGAAGTAAGCCCCAAGGCCACCCATTGCATGACATGATCTCTACTACATGCTAAAAATAGGCAAATCTGTAGAGACAGAAAATACATTCCTGGCTTTCCAGGGCCAAAAGACTGAGATGAATGGTTGCTAAATAACATTAAGATTGCATCTGGGAAAACAGTCTGGGGAATAGATGGTAAGGATGGTTGCAAAACTGTGAGTAGGGGGCTGGAGAGATGGCTCAGCAGTTAAGAGCACTGACTTCTCTTCCAGAGGTCCTGAGTTCAATTCCCAGCAACCACATGCTGGCTCACAACCATCTGTAATGGGATCTGATGCTCTCTTCTGGCACGTATGAAGACAGTTACAGTATACTCATAAAAATATATAAATTAAAAAAAAAAAAAACCTTGAGTATACTGAGAACTGTGAACAGTATACTCTAAATAAGTGAAATGGGTAACGTGTGAATTATGCCACAAAGAACCTGCTCAAAGCAGTCACGGGTCTCCGTCAGCTCTTGGTGGGGACATGCATGATTACAGTGGGGATGGATGGGAGAGGAAGGAGTAGAGAGCAGGCCAGACCAAACACACCTAGCTCTGTGCAATCGAGTCCATTTCCAGAAAAGAAAGGGACCCCAGGGTGTCTTCAACAGCAGGAGTCTGTATTCTGAAGAAATAAAAGCGCCATAACTCCTGAAGCCTTGCGAGTTAAGCATGATTTTACACAAGCCTCCAAAGCTATTCTTACCTCTTACGGAACTTGGTATTCATCTGTATTTACTTTGAGCCATGGAATGTCCTAAAAATAATTGAAATGTCCACATCCTATAACTAAGTGCAGTTTCTAATTCTTACTCGGCTGCTTGTATAAATCCTCAGCAAATCTATGGACTTCTTTTCCCAGGACACAAATAATCTCAAATAATTGTCATCTCTGATTTACCTAGTATCTTGTTAAGCAGCTAAAAGTAAATATTGGAAATTGTCACCTGCTCAAGTTTGAACAGGTGTCTGTGTAAAGGATGGAGGTAAATCATTTTAAGGTTGATGGACTCAAAGCAGGGTACTGCCTGCCCCATCACACTGATTCCTTACGTCTCACAGTACTTGGGTTTTGGTAAATTTTCACTACAAATTATCCCAGATTAATTGTGCAAATATGTCAATAAAGTATACACAACCAGGTGACAATAATTAAAAGATCTCAATAAACAATTGCCTAATGAGTTCGGCCCTGATATAGTAGAGACTAGATGAAGTTGGCTTGCAAGACACAAGATGGAAATAAAACTGCTAATTAAGCCAAACAGAGCATTAGAACCATCAAAGGGACACCATTTTAAGTTTGTATGTAGTCCCAAGACATTGGGGGGCGGGGTACGTGAAAGACTCTATTTCAACTTGGTCAATCTTCCTCAAGATAAAACTTTTGACCAGCATCAGGTCCAAGATGACCTCTGAGACTCAGCTCACAATCACCTCGAAGTGTCAAGGGGCTGCTGTGAATGCTTTCCAGAACTTAGCTGTAGAGTTGCTCACTAAGGTTGTCCCCGGAAGTTCATATGTCAGAGGACCGAACCCCAATGTGACAATGTTGCGGCAGCAAAACCTTTAAGAGGTCACTGCTTGGGCTAGAGAGATGGTTCAACAATTAAGAGCACTGGCTGCTCCTCCAGGAGTCCTGAGTTCAATTTCCAGCAACCACATGGTAGTTCATAACCATCTATAATAGAATCGGATGCTCTCTTCTGTCATGCAGGCATATATGCAAATAGAACACTCATACATGTACATAAATAAATCTCTTTTTAAAGAGGTCATTGCTTATTTCAGGGTAATTACTTGGTCCCTGGGTCATTAGAAAGGCTTACAGTAGTTCTTTGAGGCCCTCAACTGGCTTCTGTGAGAACAAGATTGCCTCCTCCTCACTCTTCAGATTGCTGCTTACCTGAGACCTCTCCCCTTCCCACTCCCATTGTGATGCCCCTAGCCTGTGCCCTTTAAGGCAGAATTTCACTGGAGCCAGCAGATGCTGGTATTAAGGTTTTAGACCTCCAAAACTGTGAACTAAATAAGCGTTTTAAGTTGCCAGCCTCGGGTGTCTCACTGCAGCGTGGGAAATGAACTTCAAGAGCTTGTGAGATGCAGAGATGAAGCGGTGAGAGCAGAGGGGAGGGGACAGGAGAGAGGAGGAGTTTGAAGAGATGGGAAGCATCCTAAGCAGCAGGAGTCCATGTCCTATGTTACCACCAAAGGCCATTCGGAAGCCCATGGTCTGTGCTACCGACTGAGGCCATCCACAGTGATGTGAGTTAGTGGCCTACACTGCCACCTGAGGCTGTGGTCATGTGCAAGACCATTTTGCCACTGAGGACCATGGCTGGGTCCCATGGACTTCCTGCAGCCAGGGTCTATGTTGATGTCCGTGGCCCATGCTACCACTGAAGGCAGTGCAGAAGTGCGTGGTCTGTGGTGCAGCCTGAAGTCATGCTGATATCTGGGTTCCAGGCTGCCTCCAAGGGCCTTGTCTGGGTCTGTGACCCTACAGCCGCCAGGAGATGGGCTTGTGGTCTGGACTGTCACCAATGGAAGCTCAACATCCATGCTATGACTGTGAAGGGCCAAGAGACTACTTTTGCTGTGATATTGCTGACAGCAGATACACAATTTGAAAGGGAGGGACATGGAAGGCTACTATGACCACTCCTACCCTCTCACAACACACCCGGCCAAAGTAACAACCTAGACAGGAAGCCACCGAGGAGAACTGTTAAGAAGAGTGATTGAGATGCTGAAGAGTGGCTCTCCACAACTGACAGCTTCCAGAGGTGGGGGGCAGAGGGGAAGGACTCAGCTCTATTTCAAGGGCAGGCCACTGAGAGTTTGACCATGTTCCGGTAAGTAGATATATAACACAAATTGGACTTTTTGTTTGTTTTTCTGATTTTTAATTTTACTTTGCAGGGGTGGCGAGGGTTAGGGGGTAGACATAGAAGGACTGGGAAGTAAATGTGATCAGGATGCATGATGGGAAATTCCCAGGGAATCAATCAAGATGTTAGAGAGAGAGAGACAGAGACAGAGACAGAGAGAGACTAAAGAGTGAGCTGAGTGTGGTGGCACAGACCTATGACCCCAGCACTCAAGAAGCAGAGACAGGATATTGGATCCCAGATCCCTCAGAGACTAGCTGCACAGGTGAGAGTGCAGACTACAGAAGCTAAACAGTTTCTGGGACAGACCCTGTTTCAGGCTCCAGACATCTGGGCACCTTCCCTGCCAGAGGAGGGCTCTGCTGGAGCACCTGGGGGAGCCATCTTGGGTCACTGATCCCTCAGAGACTAGTCTGCACAGGTGAGAGTGCTACAGAAGCTACACAGCTTCTGGGACAGACCCCGTTTCGGGCCTTCATCTTCAGCCAGGAGGCAGGTCCGAACGCCAGATATCTGTGCACCTTCCCTGAAAGAGGAGAGCTTGCATACAGAGAGTACTCTGACCACTGAGACTCAGGAGAGAGCTAGACTCCCAGGTCTGCTGACAGAGGCTAACAGAATCACAGGAGGAACAAGCTCCAACCAGAGACAACTATAACAACTAACAGAGATTACCAGATGGCTAAAGGCAAACATAAGAATCTTACTAACAGAAACCAAGACCACTCACCATCATCAGAACCCAGCACTCCCACCTCAGCCAGTCCTGGATACCCCAACACACCCGAAAAACAAGACTCGGATTTAAAATCATACCTAATGATGCTGGTAGAGGACATCAAGAAGGACTTTAATAACTCACTTAAAGAAATACAGGATAACACAGCTAAAGAGGTAGAAGTCCTTAAAGAATTACATGAAGACACAACCAAACAGGTGATGGAAATGAACAAAACCATACTAGACCTAAAAGGGGAAGTAAAAACAATAAAGGAAACCCAAAGTGAGACAACGCTGGAGATAGAAACCCTAGGAAAGAAATCTGGAACCATAGATGCGAACATCAGCAACAGAATACAATAGATGGAAGAGAGAATCTCAGGTGCAGAAGATTCCATAGAGAACATGGGCACAACAATCAAAGAAAATGCAAAATAAAAAAGATCCTAACTCGGGCTGGTGAGATGGCTCAGTGGGTAAGAGCACCCAACTGCTCTTCCGAAGGTCAGGAGTTCAAATCCCAGCAACCACATGGTGGCTCACAACCATCCGTAACAAGATCTGACTCCCTCTTCTGGAGTGACTGAAGACAGCTACAGTGTACTTACATATAATAAATAAATAAATCTTTCAAAAAAAAATCCTAACTCAAAATATCCAGGAAATCCAGGACACAATGAGAAGACCAAACCTATAGATAATAGAAGTAGATGAGAATGAAGATTTTCAACTCAAAGGGCCAGCAAATATCTTCAACAAAATTATAGAAGAAAACTTCCCAAACCTAAAGAAAGAGATGCCCATGAGCATACAAGAAGCCTACAGAACTCCAAATAGACTGGACCAGAAAAGAAATTCCTCCCGACACATAATAATCAGAACAACAAATGCATGAAATAAAGATAGAATATTAAAAGCAGTAAGGGAAAAAGGCCAAGTAACATATAAAGGCAGGCCTATCAGAGTTACACCAGACTTCTCACCAGAGACTATGAAAGCCAGAAGACCCTGGACAGATGTTATACAGACACTAAGAGAACACAAATGCCAGCCCAGGCTACTATACCCAGCAAAACTTTCAATTACCATAGATGAAGAAACCAAAGTATTCCATGATAAAACCAAATTCACACAATATCTTTCCACGAATCCAGCCCTTCAAAGGATAATAAAGGGAAAACACCAACACAAGGACAGAAGGTACACCCTAGAAAAATCAAGAAAGTAATCCTTCAACAAACCTAAAACAAGACAGCCATAAGAACAGAATCCCAACTTTAACAACAAAAATAACAGGAAGCAACAATTACTTTTCTTTAATTTCTCTTAACATCAATGAACTCAATTCTCCAATAAAAAGACATAGACTAACAGACTGGCTACACAAACAGGACCCAACATTTTGCTCCTTACAGGAAACCCATCTCACGGAAAAGGACAGATACTACCTCAGAGTGAAAGGCTGAAAAACAATTTTCCAAGCAAATGGTCCAAAGAAACAAGCTGTAGTAGCCATTCTAATATCGAATAAAATTGACTTCCAACCCAAAGTTATCAAAAAAGACAAGGAGGGGACTTCATGGTCATCAAAGGTAAAATCTACCAAGATGAACTCTCAATTCTGAATATCTATGCTCCAAATACAAGGGCAGCCACATTCATTAAAGAAACTTTAATAAAGCTCAAAGCACACATTGCACCTCACACAATAATAGTGGGAGACTTCAACACCCCACTCTCACCAATGGACAGATCCTGGAAACAGAAACTAAACAGAGACACATAGACACTAACAGAAGTTATGAAACAAATGGATTTAATTGATATCTACACAACATTCTATCCTAAAACAAAAGGATATACCTTCTTCTCAGCACCTCATGGTACCTCCTCCAAAATTGACCATATAATTGGTCACAAAACAGGCCTCAACAGATACAAAAATATTGAAATTATCCCATGCATCCTATCTGATCACCACGGACTAAGGCTGATCTTCAATAACAACATAAATAATAGAAAGCCAACATTCATGTGAAAACTAAACAACACTCTACTCAATGATTCCTTGGTCAAGGATGAAATACAGAGAGAAATTAAAGACTTTTTAGAGTTTAATGAAAATGAAGCCACAACATACCCAAACTCATGGGACACAATGAAGACAGTCCTAAGAGGAAAGCTCTGAGTGCCTCCAAAAAGAAACTAGAGAGAGCATACACTAGCAGCCTGTCAGCACACCTAGAAGCTCTAGAATTAAAGGAAGCAAATTCACCCAAGAGGAGTAGACAGCAGGAAATAATCATACTCAGGGCTGAAATCAACCAAGTGGAAACAAAAAGAACTATTCAAAGAATCAACCAAACCAGGAGCTGGTTCTTTGAGAAAATCAACAAGATAGATAAATCCTTATCCAGATTGACTAGAGGGCACAGGGACAGTATCCTAATTAACAAAATCAAAAATGAAAAAGGAGACATAACAACAGAACCTGAGGAAATCCAAAACATCTTCAGATCCTACTACAAAAGGCTTACTCAACAAAACTAGAAAACCTAGATAAAATGGACAACTTCCTAGACAGATACCGGGTACCAAAGCTAAATCAGGATCGGATTAATGATCTAAACCGTCCCATTTCCCCCTAAAGAAATAGAAGCAGTCATCAATAGTTTCCCAACCAAAAAAAGCCCAGGACCAGATGGATTTAGTGCAGAGTTCTATCAGACCTTCAAAGAAGACCTAATTCCAACTCTTCTCAAACTATTCCACAAAACAGAAACAGAAGGTGCTCTACCCAATTCATTCTATGAAGCCACAATTACTCTGATACCTAAACCACACAAAGATCCAACAAAGAAAGAGAACTTCAGACCAATTTCCCTTATGAATATTGAGGCAAAAATACTCAATAAAATCCTTGCAAACCAAATCCAAGAACACATCAAAACGATCATCCATCCTGACCAAGTAGGTTTTATTCCAGGGATGCAGAGATGGTTTAATATACGGAAATCCATCAACGTAATCCACTCTATAAACAAACTCAAAGACAAAACCACATGATCATCTCGTTAGGTGCTGAGAAACCATTTGACAAAATCCAACATCCCTTCATGATAAAAGGTTTGGAAAGATCAGGAATTCAAGGCCCATACCTAAACATAATAAAAGCAATCTATAGCAAACCAGTAGCCAACATCAGACTAAATGGAGAGAAACTCGAAGCAATGCCACTAAAATCAGGGACTAGACAAGGCTGCCCACTTTCTCCCTATCTATTCAATATAGTACTTGAAGTTCTAGCCAGAGTAATTCAACAGCAAAAGGACATCAAGGGGATACAAATCGGAAAGGAAGAAGTCAAAATATCACTATTTGCAGATGATATGATAGTATATATAAGTGACACTAAAAATTCCACCAGAGAACTCCTAAACCTGATAAACAGCTTCAGCGCAGTTGCTGGATATAAAATTAACTCAAATAAATCAATGGCCTTTCTCTACACAAAGGATAAACAGGATGAGAAAGAAATTAGGGAAACAACACCCTTCACAATAGTCACAAATAATATAAAATACCTTGGTGTGACTCTAACTAAGGAAGTGAAAGATCTATATGATAAGAACTTCAAGTCTCTGAAGAAAGAAATTGAAGAAGATCTCAGAAGATGGAAAGATCTCCCATGCTCATGGATTGGCAGGATCAATATAGTAAAAATGGCTATCTTGCCAAAAGCAATCTACAGATTCAATGCAATCCCCATCAAAATTCCAACTCAATTCTTCACTGAGATAAAGAGGGCAATTTGCAAATTCATCTGGAAAAATAAAAAACCTAGGATAGCAAAGACTATTCTCAACAATAAAAGAACCTCTGGTGGAATTACCAGAAAAGACATGAATAAACATAAACAAAAACAGACGCCGGGCTTGGTGGCGCACACCTTTAGTCCCAGCACTTGGGAGGCAGAGGCAGGCGGAATTCTGAGTTTGAGGTCAGCCTGGTGTACAAAGTGAGTTCCAGGACAGCCAGGGCTACACAGAGAAACCCTGTCTCGAAAAAAACAAACAAACAAAAAAATGCAGAAATAAACGCACATGTGTGCAGGTGCGTTCATATGTGTTCACGTATGATGATGGACCACAGGAGGGAGGGAGGAGATCTTAGATGAGGAAGCAAGCGGGCAGAGGAGTGCATGTGATAGGAAAGCAGAACCTAGGATTATTTGCAGGTCGGAAGGAAACCAGTAAGAGAAGAGGGTGGGAGATGTGTGGGGGGCGAATAAAAACAGGACACAACAACCTGTGTGAAAATGTATGAAAATGCCGTAATAAAACCTATCAGTTTGCAAGCTAACTTTAAATTTTCACTTATTGTTATTAAAACGTAACTATAAGTGGGTGTAGTGGTGTATGCCTTAAATCCCAGCCCTCAGCTGGGTAGGGGGCAGAGAAAAGTGGAGCTGTGTGAGGTCAGGCCAGCCATGTCTACACAGGGAGTTCAGGCCAGGCATGTCTACACAGGGAGTTCCAGGCTGGCCAGGGATATTCAATAAGACTATCTAAAAATCAATCAAACAAACAAACAAAACAAAACAAAAACAAAAAACTACATAGTTTAGTGAGTCCTTGCCTAACATGCAGGGAAGGCATTGACCTCCACCACTGAGGTAAAGTTAAGATGGTCATGTGACTCTTCAGCTAGACGTTACCCCTAATGAATTGACTCAGGATAATCCCAAAGTCTTCTCAAGGTCTCGAGAGGCCGTGCTAATCCTCCACTCAGAGCCTAGCCCTGTGTTCACTCAGCCCGAGTCCCACTAGCAGCCTTACTGCTCACCAAGCCAGACGGTTACATATCCTTTTCCCTCTGCTTAGAAGACTCTCCACCCAGATATGCATACCGTTCACTCTCAAGCGTCCTCCGGTCTCTGCTGAAGTTGTCTCTTGTTACGATTTGATGGCAGAACTGGGAACCAAATCGCTGACCCCAAGCTTGCCAGACAAACACTGTACAAACTGATCCATAACAGAAGCCCTCCAGTATTACCTTATTAGAGGAATCTTTTATGACCAGACCACCTCATCTTAAAAATAGCACCTTCCCAGTCTTCCCCAAATCACCATCTGCTGTGGTCTCAATACCTATGCCTCCCCCAAATTCCTATGTTTAAGTAAGTCTTAGTTCCCAGTGTGATTGCATTTGGAGATTGGGAGGAGGGACTGGCGTGGTGTAACATCAGTAGTGGGGTTAGAGCTCTTCTAGGAAAGGACTGGAACTCTCCCAGCCCTGTGATCTTTCCAGTGAGCAAATTATGATCTGCAAACCAAGAAAGGGAGCCTGTGGAGCCACCTTGATCTTGAACTTTCAGACCCAGAACTGTGAAATAAACATCTGTTTACATGGCTCAGCGGTTAAGAGCACTGACTGCTCTTTCTAAGGTCCTGAGTTCAAATCCCAGCAGCCACATGATGGCTCACAACCATCCGTAATGAGACCTGATGCCCTCTTCTGATGTGTCTGAAGAGAGCTATAGTGTACTTAGATAGAGTAATAAATAAATCTTAAAAAAAAAAACAATCTAACAAAACAAAACAGAAACATTTGTTGCTCCTGCTCCCCGCCTATCCTGTACTGTAGCCTGAGCTGAGACCACCCCCTTGTCCTTTTTCATGTCCTTGCCAGCACTTGAATTGTTTGTCACATATGTACCTCTGCCCAGAAAAGAAATTACATATTCTGCTCTTTGATTGTTTTCTTAGAATGTGAGATAAAGAGATTGTCATCAGTTTTCAATAAATACGTTAGAAGACTAGTTTCTAGATTCTACTGTTAACTGATGATAAGTTGGTCCCTGGTGCCAATAGTTCCAGAGAGAGCTTTTTCCCCACAAGAATGAAAGATAATTGGACTTGGTGGGGTCTATAGAAGAGGAGGAGGAAGACAGAGTTAAAATGGGGTAAGGGGTAAGGGTGGATCTCAGTGGATTTAGGGAGGAATAGGAAGTGAATTTGATCAAAACACATTGTATAAATATCAATTTCTTTAAAAAGCTGGGCGTTGGGGGGCGCACGCCTTTAATCCCAGCACTTGGGAGGCAGAGGCAGGCGGATATCTGAGTTCGAGGCCAGCCTGGTCTACAGAGTGAGTTCCAGGACAGCCAGGGCTGCACAGAGAAACCCTGTCTCGAAAGAAAAAAACAAAACAAACAAAAACAAAAACAAAACAAAAAAAAGAAAGAAAGATTAAAAAAATGTACTTTTTGAAATAGCAGGAAATGGAGCTGCTGGCCACTACCATGGAAGTTATAGAACTGTAAAATGAAAGGTGATAGCAAGGTGATTATTTAAAATCTACGCACAGGATATAAAAGAAACCTATAAATACTTTCTGTAGTTTGTGGCCACTGAAGGTAATTCATTATGAGTATCAGAGAGCGGGAGAGCCATTGTTCATTGTGACAGATTTAAAAGGTTTTGTTTTTTATTTTGAAGCTTGTTTTGTTTGATCTTGACCTGTGTTAACTGCATATTTGAGGCCATGGGGTGGGGGGAGCTGAACAACCCACGTTTTCAGTCCATTTGTTAGGCAAAATATGAGGAAACGTGGTCTATTTTATCAATTTTTTTTGTTTCAAAATGGCTATTTAAGTACAGATAACAGTACACACGGCAAACTGGAGGAGCGGGTCTTGCTGCCTTAACCAACCCACCTGCTACCTGATCTGTCCACTCAGACTGAAGAGCCAGCTATGCACTGTGGTGCAGTACATCTGGAGGCCTGCCCAGCCGAGCCCCAGGAGCAGGAAGAACCCTCAGAGTGAGCACGTGCAGGTTGAGAGACATCGCATAGGACGGACTCCATTTGTGTGATTTCAGAACAGAGAGTGGGGTGGGAAGGGAACCACAAACAATAGGGAGAGAAAAATCAAGGGAAGGTCACTACATTTTGCTTACAAGAACTAGCCATGTAATGTGAAATATGGTGAGGGGCCCCCAGTTTGCGGAGTACAGACCACTTGCTTAAAACAGCCACAACCAGCCTTTCTTCTTAACTAAGTTGGTTTGGAGGTGGTTCTGTTTGCACTGATAAAGCTGAATACATTGAGACATTACCATAACTCCTTTTTAAAAGAATTTTACTTGTGTGTGTGTGTGTGTGTGTGTGTGTGTGTGTGTGTGTGTAGCACCGGAACATACAGATGCCCACAGAAGCCAGAAGAGGATGATGTCAGATAACCACACCCCCCACCCCAGGACTGGAGTTTCCCATTTGAGCCATTGATATGGATGCTGGGTTCTGAAGTCCAAGCCCTCTCCAAAAGCAGCAAGCACGCAAACTAACTCTTACAAAGTCATAGGATGATTATTTCAAACAGCTGTGTTTAAAACCTATCCTGCATCAGCGTTTGCCTAATTGTGTAGCTTTGCTTGGTTTTGTTTCTTTGTTTTTTAAGATAGGGTTCTCTGCATAGCTTTGGCTGTCCTGGAACTCACTCTGTAGACCAGGCTGGCCTGGAACTCAGAGATCCGCCTGCCTCTGTCTCCTTAGTGCTGGGATGACCACTGCATCCTAGTGCAAGCTTGCTCCACAACTGCCAAGTTGTTTCCGGAGTTTTGGTGGTGGTGGGTTTTGTTTTTTTTTTTTTTCCAACTGAAATAGCATTTTCCAGTAGTTAACACAGCTAGGAGGTAGGTGTACTCTGAGGACAGAGGGGAATTGGGTGATGTGTCAAAACACCGAGATACCAGGATTCTGAATCCCAAGCCTTTAAATGACTGTGATGGGATAATTCCTCTCTAGTGGAAAAAACCCACATCATTCCTTTGCATTGTTCTCTCTTCTTACAAAAAGGCTAAAACAGTCAAATATGGTGGTGAGCACCTGTAACCCAGCACTCAGGAGATGGAAGCAGAAGGAAACAGAAGCAATCATAAAAGCAAGTCTGTGTCCAGCTGGTCTATGTGCCTCCTGGACCTGCCTCAAACAAACAAAGCGCTAAAAAATAAATACATCTAAGTTTGACTGTGGCGTGTGCTTAGCCGCAGGTGTGCGTGTGTATACACGCAATTTCACCGTGTAAAAGCAAGCAGTATATGGGGCTTCGGAGCAGAACTTTTCATTGCACAGGTATCAAGACATTTCTGTTTCTGAAAAAAAAAAAATAATAACTATAATAAAGTTTCCGAGTGGCGTTTGCTTGCAGAGAATTCTGGAAACCAGATGTGGGAAACATTTCTAGCTATGCCCACTTGCTTGCAGATGCTTCCCTCTGCTGTTACACAGGGCAGTATTTTAGGGGAAGCCACATCCCAGATCAGCTGGGGACCCAGCGGAATTTGTAGCCACCGGTGACTGTCCGGATGGTGAAGGCTTTGCCCTGGGGGAAGGCCAGGGTGCGGATGGTACTGTGGCTGCGGATGGGCGTGCTGAAGGAGCCGCCTTCCTCCAGCTCACTGTGGCTCAGATTCACCGAGCTGGCGCTGCAGTCGGTGCGCAGTCCTCGGAAGGCGCCGTGGAGGTTCCTGGAGCTGCAGTCCTTGCTGTCTGGCTCTGGCTGCAGCCGGGGCCGCTTAGGGTCACGGTTCTGCAGGGCTTCCTCGCAGCGCTGGGAGATGTCCCTGAGGATGGCGTCCACTTCCGCGCAACCCTGCCCTGCTTGCCCCGCAGCACAGAACAGCTCCTCCAGGCTCCTTTTCGTTGTTGCCTTGATCTGGAAGGGCTCGGCAGGAGACTGCGTGATCATCAGCTTCTGTGAAAGATGAGGGAGAGCCCTGGAGCCAGGGGGACTCGCCTGGAGCCGCGCTGGAAAAAAAAGAGTCAGGTGCGCGCTACTCAAGGGACACCCAGGGGCCCCAACACAGGCTCACTGTCACAGTTCCGACCGTGTCCCGCGCGCCGGTCCACTTACGTCTAGCACTGAGGCCAGGTGCCGGGTCCGGCTGGCGAGTTCTTTCAGCTGCACGTTCCTCTCCCTGAGCGAGGCTATCTCCTCCTGCTTCTGCGTCAGGGTCACGTGCAGCTGCAGAAGGAGATCCAGCATCAGACAGAAGCCACAGTGCTGGATCTGCTCTTCAGGAACTAACTCAGACCCTGACTCATCGATCTCATCAGGACAGAAGACCCACGGGCTTTTATTGCCTGACAGTAGCCAATTATTTGACTTTTTTTTTTAAAGGAAGTACTTCAATAAACTGTATCTCAATTATACTTTAGTGTGTTGTTGGGTAATAGTCACGAGTACTGATTTGGTCAGCAGGCCCTCTGAAAGTCAACCATCCTATGTCTCCATTTATGTATCTATAAAACGGGGCTAGATTGTCTAGCTTGTGTTGTATCAACCAAGAGAAGAAAGTAAATTGATAAACACAGAGTCAGACACATAAAAACCTGTCCATAAATATGGTTAGTAGTATTACCAATCGGTGGGTGCCCACCACTCAGCACTAGGGGAAACTGAGGCAGGAGGATCGAAATTCTAGGCAAGCCTGTGTGTACTCCACGGTTAAGTGCAGGAAATAGACAGGGTTGGGGAATGCAGCCCAGTTGATAGAGTACTGTGCATGAAGCCCTGGTTTAGATCTCCAGTACCACAGAAACCAGAAATGGTGCTGCATGTCTCAGGAGTTCAAGGTCACCCTCTCTAAGATAGGGAGTTGGAGGCCAGCCTGGGCTACGTGAGACCTTATCGTGAAAAGAAAAGAACATGAAAGAGAGACAAAAAAAAAAAAAAAAAAAAGAGGTGGGACTCTATCATCTCAGTTTAGCAAGTTCAGAACCAGGTTGGGCCAGGGAACAATACCAGCTATGAAAACCCCTGGGTCCACAGAAGCACATCCCAGCCCTTACAACCCCCAACTTCTGCTCTACACCAGACCCTGGCTCTATTCCAAAATTCCCAGCCAGCAGCGTCCCTACTTGGTTATTCTCTATGAGAGCAGTCCCCAGTGCCCTCTGGTTCTGGTCAGCCACCTCCTTCCAGTACTGCTCCGTTGGTGGTGGCGGCAGGTCTGGAGACCCCAAGGCAGGTGGGTCCAGCGATGGGGAGAGGCAGGACCCAAAAGACGAAACATCACAAGGAGAAAAGGGAAAGTCACTGTTGGTCAGGGGAGGCGACATCAAAGAGGATGAATCTAGGAGAAAGCGAGAGTTGGACTGGCTGCCCCCAGATCGTGCCCAGTTGGCACAGTGCCACGGGGACAACAGCCACCCAGACAGTTGAGTTTTGTATGAGCTAACCTGAAGCAAATCAGGCAAACCTGCTGGAACATAGGAAGCATACAGTTTTGCTCCTTTGTAGACCCTTTTCACTTAACTTCTGTCCCACCATCACAGTAGGGTCTTTGTTCCCAGAACCCACACTGAGAAATCCATAGAAGCACTAAAGACCAAGCGATGTGATTTTTCCCGTTGAAGGGAGAGGATATCCTCAATTATGATTCTGACTCCCTGGTGTCATCCTATCCATCATTTAACTGCAAAGGGGACTGCACTTGCCTGCAATGAGGTCATCCACTGCATCTCTGAAATTCTGCAGGTCGAAGTCTTCTTCGGTTTGCAAGGAGGGGTTCTAAAACAAACCAAGGGTGTGAGCCAGTCAACTCTGAACCTGAGCTTCAGAGAACAATTCTGGACAGACAGACATCCTCAGAGGTTGTAATGCTAGTCTGCGCACACTCTGGGTCACAGCCAGAAAACTCAAGTCTCATCTGACCCATAGAACAATAGGCTTGCCTCGGGCGGGCAAGTGGATTAGGCTGCACCTCGTGAGTTCTGCTCCTGCAAATCTCACACACCACAGGTGCAGCAGTCCATCTTCTGGCTGTGCCAATGCAGCTGGGGTTTGGACAGCTGATCGGAGCTTCCCCATAAATGAGACATCACTGACTCCTCTTGATGTTCTGTGCACCTACAGAACTGCCACTCCATCTTAAACCACCCCCACATCCTTACCTCTCAAATGGCAGAGAGGATGATATTAATACCAGGTCAGGCACAAAGGCTTCCAAAGGCTAGGGGCTTAAAGTGCTAACCACTTCACCCATAAAGGGAAGGGAAGGGTGGGCTGCCAGTAAAGGGGCCAGGGATACTCTGAAAAGACATCTGCTCACAGGGCTGCAGCAGCTATGGTGTCTGGTTTGTTTTTTTTTGTGTGTGTGTGTGTGTTTTGTTTTCACTGTCTTTAAAAATTGGAGGTGTCTTTTCTCCTATGGTAGGGCACCCATTCCATATTGCCTGGCCAGGGTTCCCAGGTCCCTGAGAGAAGAAACTGGTAATAGATAGATAGATAGATAGATGGTGGGGTCTAGGCACTTTCCAGTTTCTCTTAAGAGATGGACATTTCAAGTTGATGACATTTTCTTTTTAATGTAACCTCTCCATATTCCCACCAGTGTGGGAAGCAGGCAGGGCCCACAGAATGCTTCCTCTACTATTGAGGAAGCCTGTAGAAGATAAATTACTCAACACCTGGCAAGCCAATGTCTGATGCATTCCTCTCTCCTGGCTCCCTCACTGTCTGCCTTTGTAGGGTTCCCTGGCTTCCTTGGAGGCCAGTGTCAGAAAGTGGGAGGGGAATCTCTAGGACAGGACCGTGGTGTGAGGGGAGCTATCCCAGACACCCTGCAGAAACATTTACTGATTCTATTAATGATTCTTATCTTTGTATTAATCATTTTGTTCTCCCCCAAAGCTCTCCTTTACTAGTCGTATGTTTGGGGGAAGTGAAACTTACCCTGACTCTAACCCTATCTGGCCCTACTTTCAAAGTACCCGTATTCCCTCCTGAAAGTATGAGGCCAGATGACCTCGGCACTTGCTGGACATTGAGGATTCTGGGTAGCCACTCCCACCACTTACCTAAAGTGTCTATTCCTGGACACCACGTGTTTGGGATCACCCTGAGTTATCCCCAAGGTTGTAAAAGCCTGGGAGTAGAGTCCTTAGAAATGTTACTCAACTAATACCTCGTGGTGCTCACGAACTCAGCAGAGTTCTTCTGTAAGGGGCCTGCTCCAGTGGGCTTTATGGTCCCAGCACTTAGAAAACTGCAAGTACCTCTTCCTGTAGATTTATCCTTCACCTGTGTAAGACTGCCTGTCCTTCTGGACACTTCATGTCCCACCGAAGAAGCATCGAGCCCTTGGCTTCTAAGGCACCAGAGCTGAGAGGTGCCTCTGGCTGGGATGTGTCAGCGATGGCAAGATGTGGAAATTGGATGAGTTAAGATGACATATTTAGAAGGAAGGGGAGGGGGAGTCTCTCTTCCTCAAGACGGCAAGAAACTAGAATTTTGCGACGAGCAGAATAAGATTTTTAAAGCAGCCAGATGCCCAGCGTCCATCTCTGAAGATGAACCGTTTTCCACTAGCTTATTTACAGAGCCCTTTGTCCGTTTCCCCCAGTGACTTCCATACTTCTTTAGTACCCATGAAATACAAATGGTTCCCGAGGGCCTGGAAGTGGGTGACAAACAAGACAGTTATTCTGAGCTTATGGCCTCTCTCACACAGCTCCTCGGCCCACCAGCTCCAAATTGCCTTGTTCATATGAATGACAAGGGCCCTGCAGTAAATGTCAGCCAGACCGGCTCTGGAAACGAGAACTTAAGCACATACTACAAGGGAGGGGGAAATTGGGATCTAGGAGGTTTGGCTTGCTACACTCTGCTACACTGGATGCACCTGTGCTCCCAGTCCATCTTGAGACCTTTGAGGAAATAAAACTCATCAGTTTTCCAGTTGGATCGATAGTTGGCTGTGATCCACTCAAGGGAAAGAGTACCTGCGATGGGGACGAATCGCCACTAGGAGACGCTTCGGTTCCGAGCAGCGAAGTGCAGTCGGCGAGGTCCTGCAGGTCTATGGTGGTGAGAGCTGCGCGGGGAGATCGGGAGACAGGCACCCAGCAAACCCTAAGCCTCTGCCAGGTCGCCGCCAGGACCCTCAGTGAGGACCTCGGAACCAGGGGGAGAGGGGGCTGCGGACCGTGTGCGCGTCACCCACCCGGCATGGATAATCGGGTTGTGCAGGTGCCTCGGGGCTCACCTGGCAGTGGGGCGGGCTCTGCGTCCGGAGGGTCCTCGTACACCGACACTGGGCTGCCGCCACCGCATCCCGAAAAGGACTTCCACGGAGGAACCAACTAGCCAGGCACAGAAACGGGGGATGCACATGGTCAGCGTTCGGAGCGCGGGGCTGGCAGACACTCCCAGAGCCAGGACCACAGCGGGAGGATCCCCACCTTCCTCTCTGGCTTCCCGGGCTTGCCGAGGGTCCGCCGCGACAGGTCCAGCATCCTGTTGGGGCAGATGCTGTCGAAGGCCCGGCGTCCGGCTGCGCTGCCCTCGCACGCTTGCATCCTGGGATGAAGACCCACACCCAGTGCCGCTGCACCTGTCGGTGCCTGAGGCGGGCGACGGCGCGTGGAAGGGGCAGGGAGGGAGGGCCTGGAGGACAAGGGCTGTGCGGGAGGGGCGGCTCGCGCCTGAGCGCCAGAGGTGGCGCCTTCAGCCCGGGACAATCTGAGCGCGGGCGGAGGCGTTAACCAACCTGGCAACCTGGCTTCCCCCGGGAGCTGTGAGCGCGGGGCCCGGGCCCGCGAGCGCCCTTTGGCGCCGCGGCATCTTGGCCGCGCCAGGCAAAAGGGGGCGGGGATAGGAGAGAGAGGGCAGATGCCACCACCGGTCCCTAGCCTTCCAGTTTGCGGACCGCGGGGATGAGAAAAGTTAACAATTCTTTGATTTTCTTCTTCCCACTCTAAAGACAAAGCATACAATAAATGTGGAGTGACCGTCGTCAGACTCCCGGAATTTGCCCATCAGGTTCTAGTAGGGAAATAAAGGGTTCTCCCAGGTCAGCCTCTAGATTACAGAAACTGCCCTTAAATCTGAACAGTATTTTGGATTTTGACGTTTGAATTTTATTTGATCTCTCATTCTCGCCTACTGCCAAAGCTCTGCTCTGTACCCTAGCCTTGTAACTTTCCCGGAAATGGTGGTGCCTAAGCACATCTTCTTTTAAGGATCAAGAAAAGTGACAGTACTGAAGCAGAGTACTGAAGCCAGTTTGAATCTAGCTTGAGCTTCGTGCTGGCCCATAGGCCAACCTGCGCTAAAAGTGTGTCTCGGGGAGGAAAGGAAAGGAGAGGAGAGGAGAGGAGAGGAGAGGAGAGGAGAGGAGAGGAGAGGAGAGGAGAGGAGAGGAGAGGAGAGGAGAGGAGAGGAGAGGAGAGGAGAGGAGAGGAGAGGAGAGGAGAGGAGAGGAGAGGAGAGGAGAGGAGAGGAGAGGAGAGGAGAGGAGAGGAGAGGAGAGGAGAGGAGAGGAGAGGAGAGGAGAGGAGAGGAGAGGAGAGGAGAGGAGAGGAGAGGAGAGGAGAGGAGAGGAGAGGAGAGGAGAGGAGAGGAGAGGAGAGGAGAGGAGAGGAGAGGAGAGGAGAGGAGAGGAGAGGAGAGGAGAGGAGAGGAGAGGAGAGGAGAGGAGAGGAGAGGAGAGGAGAGGAGAGGAGAGGAGAGGAGAGGAGAGGAGAGGAGAGGAGAGGAGAGGAGAGGAGAGCAGAGGAGAGGAGAGGAGAGGAGAGGAGAGGAGAGGAGAGCAGAGGAGAGGAGAGGAGAGCAGAGGAGAGGAGAGGAGGGGAGGGGAAAAGAACATTTATTCCAGTATCTGAAAAACCCTACTGTGGACATTTGCAAATGCCCTAAAATTCTGGTGGCTTCGCTGACTATCTCAGCATTTGGCTGTCTTCTTTACAGCTGGCCTCTCCTCCTACACAGATCTCTTCAAGTCAGTTCTCTCCCAGCAAGAAGCATCTTCCAGAATTTGAGTCTACTAGGAAAAGGCATCTCTCAGAAGAGAGCATCTTTGGATGAAGGGACCTTTTGGGGGGCCACCCAGATCAGTCCAATGTAAACAAGCACCTGAAATAGAAATTTGTGTACCTTTCTGCTGGGCACCTTGCTCTTGCCCCTTATATCAAGTAATGTAAGTGAAAGACCTTTTTATTTGCACCCATTCGCTGAATTAAGAATCAATATATTCTCAGCGGTGGTGGATAATGGGTGAAAAGACTTAGAGACATCTATTTATAAGAACTGAGTAAAGGTGCACATCTGAGCTGTGAGGTTGTGGGGTGTGTGTGTGTGTGAGAGAGAGAGAGAGAGAGAGAGAGAGAGAGAGAGCTCTGGCTTCCATGTGAGAACGCACAAGGATGGAGATTAGACTCCACCAGATCACTAGGCCTTTAAAATTTGGTCGTCTTCGTCTTCTTCTTCTTCTTCTTCTTCTTCTTCTTCTTCTTCTTCTTCTTCTTCTTCTTCTTCTTCTTCTTCTTCTTCTTCTTCTTCTTCTTCTTCTTCTCCTCCTCCTCCTCCTCCTCCTTCTCCTCCTCCTCCTCCTCCTCCTCCTTCTCCTCCTCCTCCTCTTCTTCCTCCTCCTCCTTCTCCTTCTCCTCCTTCCCCTTCCCCCTCTTTCTCCTCTTCTTCCTTCTCCTCCTCTTTCTTCTTTTTTAAAATCAACCTTTTCGATTAAACTTCCAGCCTCCCATTGCCTGCCCCGGCTCTGTTCCCTAGTTCTGGAAATTTTAAGAGACAGGTATGAAAGTGTCAGAGGAAGTTTGACCGTCGGACACTAGTGAAGATAAACCCCCAGAATTGCTTCTTTCCACGAGGGCCAGACTTCAAAGGCCCCCTTGTCACTGAGGACCCCAGATAGTTGTTAGACAGGTGACAGGGTCCTCAACCCCTCCCCCTTTCACCATCACAGAAAAGTGTTCCAGTCCCAAGGAGAGAGCTCTTGCCAGCTTAGTATATATATCCAGAGAGCAGAAAGGGCCGGTCTCTGGAGGGATGAAAAAGCTCTAAATGTTTAAGTTGGCTTCTTCCACCCTAATTAGGTTTGGTTTTGCTTCTTGGGGGTTCTATTAGGACCTGTGCTTGGGAAGGAGGGATGTGACTTCGGTGTAGACACACTGCAACCCTAAGGAAGGGTGCCATTATCCCAGTTTTAGAGAAGTGGGCTTAAGATCTCCTAGCAAAATGGCTCCATGGCTACGTACTATCCTCCTCACCCCCACTACAGAAACAAATCCCATTTGACCTTAACACCCCCCACACACACACACACACAGAGGTCCGCTGTGAGGTTCAATGAAGTTCAAGAATTTGCTGCAGGTGGTGGAGCTGAGGGGCAGAGCCTACAGCTGATTAATGACAATGAGTCTAAAGATCATGTGACAACTGCAGAACCACAGCAACCCAGGGTGCTGCTTGCTTCTCAGCCAAGTTTCCTATCTAGAGAGTCCTGGAGCAAGGCTTAGAAGACAACTGAACAGAGTTCAGGGGCGCTAAATGGAGAATGAGGGCGTTAGAATTTCCAAAAACAAACGGGGGGGGGGGGAAGCTTAGCAATGTGGCTATTGGTAAGACTCATGGATGGCATTGCCTCCAAGTCCTGTGTCCCAGTGTCAGCCTCTGGAAAGTGGGACAAGACTGTTCCAAAGCATTCTCGAAGAGTAAAATAATCATCGCACACACACAGGATATGTTGCAAGTAGTATAATATTTATTACTGCCGGACCATAATTACCCTGGGCTCATGCTGCAGTATAAACTGAACCATGTGTGTAGCTGCAGAGGAAATGACCCAGGTTGCAACAGCTAAAACAATACGCAAAAGCATTCCAGCATTTCCTGTGTTGCACCAGGGACTGTCTCTTGCTTCACCCACTGCTAGTATGGCTGCCTGGTCCCCAAAGCTTCCCAGCTCCACATCAGTTAGTGCAGTCACCGCCTATCCGGACAGCACAGACCACTTTGACTTCTAACTCTGTCTCATTCTCCTTGGGCCACTGGTATGGGGGAGGGGACTCAGCCTCCTGACTGGAGGGGGTTAAGATACAGACAAGCCACCTTGACTTGTCTGCTTATTGGAACAGTGGCATATAAAATCTTGCCAGGTTGTTTTCACAGAGCTTACTACAAAGTAAAACTGTGGGAGCAGGGAAGAGCCTCCGAAACTGGTTACCTCGTGATGGACTTCGCCTGGGACAGGCAGACAGTCAGGCATGCCAACAGCAGCATTTAGACAAGCCAGAACTGTCACCCCTGCCCTTGTGTACTACAAAATAAATTAAGAATCCGTTATTGTACAGTATTTACAGGTAGGAGACCTCAACTTCTCTTTGGATCAGTACTGCATATTCTCCTTAAGGCACGGAGCAGGGACCAGGGAATTTAAAAAAGGAGCTCAAGGGGGTGCTTTTTATTGCCAACTCTGGGGCAGGCTGCACCTCTCCCAGATCTGGGGAGGCAGAATTCGAGGCAGGGAGCTGCTGTTGATGGACACGAGCGTCTGCAGCTTGCCCAGACAGTCTTGCAGTGTCGCCTCTGGGTGCTCTCCCAGGCGCAGGTCCATCGCGTGCTGGTGCTGCAGCATTCCATCAGCCAGCGCCAGGCAGCAGATAGCCAGCAGGGACGGCGTGTAGGTAGTGAACGCGTAATCCGTCAGGCTCAGCTCTGCCACTCCCCGGGCCAGGGTTTGAGCCTCTAGAGCTTCGGTGACCTCAGCCTGGCCGGCTTCCATGCGCCAGTGAGTGAAATGCTCCAGGAAGAAGTTGATGGTGGGCGCACCCAGGCTGAAGTGGAGCTTATGCAGCACGATGCACTCGAGGTTGCACAGCTGCTGCCGGGAGAACGCACCGCCACACAGTACCAGGAGCTGTTTCAAGCGAGGTGGGTGCACCTCTACCTGCAACACAGAGTGTGCTCCAGTTCCGGACTGGTGGGTACCCGGGTCCCAAATCCATCCAGCCTAAAACCTGGGAGAAAACTGGGACTCGAACTCTATATTCCTTCCACTTCCACAATTCCACCCCTGAAACCTCTCCCCCTACCCACGGCTGCTAGTACACCTTCTCTATCTACAACCCAACTTTAAAATATGTGTGTGTGTGTGTGTGTGTGTGTGTGTGTGTGTGTGAGAGAGAGAGAGAGAGAGAGAGAGAGAGAGAGAGAGAGAGAGAGAGAGAGAGAGATTGATTTTAAAAGCATCTTTTCCAGAGACAAGTACTACAAAGCTTTGGGTGGGCGGCCAGCTACAGCCTAACCTCTTTGCAGTCTGAAAGGAGTGTTGCTGTGAGTGGTAAGAAAGAGAAGTTAAGGAAGGCTATGACATGGAAAGATCTTCGAGCATCTGAGCATCTGCCCAGATAAACCAAGCAACCCAGCCCTAAGCCATGCACGAGTTGGGGAAGGGGGGCGCTGGCTGCAAACACATCACACCCTTTCGCCCGGTGGAGGTACCTGCTTGCAAGCGATGAGCAGACAGGTGACCCCGAGCAGCTGGAAGCAGTCTGCAGCAACAGGGGTCGTGAGGAGAAAACGGTCCAGAGTATTCACGGTCAGACACAGCGACTCGAAAGAGAGGCCGAACTGGCGGTGGACTTGCAGGAGCCAGCTGAGCAGCTTACAGCGCGATTCGGCAGTCACCTGGCCGGGAGCGAGAGGGGGAGTGTGCTGAAGCGCGCGCCCGAACAAAACAATCCAGAGGGGCAAAGAGGAAAACGCTAAATGACTGAAAAATAGGAGACACGTGGGGGGCGGGGTACGGGCCTGGCTTAAACCAGGCGTTCCGGAACGCCTGGGAACGTTTGGGCTCGCGCCTGGTATTGTGCACAGTGCATTAGGGCACACTACCCAGTCTAAACCTCTCAGCAAGTCAAAGGGACTATAAGGGGTGGGGGTGGGGGGTAAAGTTGTTTTTTTTAAACAGAAGTGCAAGCAAATTTAGGTGTTCTGGATATAACGTAGAAGCTGTCGAACTGCGTTATAATAAAACTCCTCTACTCCCCCCCCCCATAACTGCCGATAGCCACCTCTCCACCCCCAACCTTTCTCCATCTAAATAGGTCAGTGGGCCAATCCTCGAAGGTCCCAATTGCTCCTACTGATGGCAGGTAATGGACTGCAATGACTAGGGCTGTGCGAAGGGCAGCCAGCAGCCATGGAGAGAGAGAGAGAGAGAGCTAGCCTGGGAGAGGCAGAAGCGCGACGGCGGGTCTGGCTCTTGCCAGCGCCTCACTTGTGGCTGGCGCGCCAGCGACTCCCGCGGGTGGAAAAGGTTCTCCTGCGCCTTTCGGAAGTCGTAGCAGCTCTGGCCGTATTCTCGGAAGGTCTGGAGATCCAGCGCTGTCAAGGGCTGGGCAGGGCTGGGTAGGGAGCTGCAGTCCCGCGCCGCAGACACTGCGGGGCTGTCGGCGCCGTCCGAGCTCGAGCTGGGGGACTCGAAAAGGTCACAGACGCCCGAGTCTCCCGGGAGCGAACACGCGTTCAGCGGCCGCAGCGGCTTCTTCCTCCGGAGGCACGGGCGCCTGCTCTTCTTCACTGGGGCGCGGAGGTTCTGATGGCTGTCCCGCCTCCCGCCTCCCGCGGCGGGGCTGGCCGGGCTGGCAGGGCAAGGGGTAACCATGTTACAATCGGGTAGCGCTCCTAGCGTCCGCGACGCCCGGAGCGTCGGCGCGAGGGCTGCAAGGAAGATCGGGTCCCGCTGCTGGAGCAGCTCTAAGTACCCGGACTGTGCCTTCCCTCCACCACTCCCCCGGCCTCTCACTGGCTGAGCCCCGAGCCGCCCACAGGCCACACTTTCCCCGAGGCAGAGCCACTCCCCTAGCGTGCGAGCAACGCGTGGCCCCCGCGCTGGTGCAGGGGGAGGAGGCGTTGCAACTCCCGCCTCTCACCCGCCTTCAGCTGCAGGCTCCGCGCGTCTGTCGTCACCGTGGCAACCGCAGCCCGGGTCCCGGCGCCAGCTGCGTGAGCTCGGTGGAAGAGCGTGAAGATCACTGGCCACCTATGGGAGCCATGGACCCGCTGAGCGGTTCAGCCGCCCCCGGAAAAAGGGAAAGGCTGCTCCGGAGAACCTGATCCTTGGTTAGATTGTCTGGCCTGGTGTGATTATCTTTTATGCCAACCCTAGCCCAGGTGGGTCCGCCTCTGAGCTCCAGACCAAGATCAGGCTAGGTTTTCTTCAGTGACCCATAAAAGGACTTCATTTGCGACTATTTTATTTCATTCCGCTGGTCCAGGGAAGCAGAACTTTGGCGCGTCGCTAACGTCTGTTAAGTATGTGGGAGCCCGTCCTGTCAGACAGGTATTTGTGATCCAAAAACGTAGGAAGTTACTTCAAATGACCGTCGCACAAGCCCATTGCCCTCTGGATACTTTGCCCCGCACTTTTCATCCCAAGCCAAACACGCCAAGGCTGCAGCCGTTTAGGGGCTTAATGTCACAGGTGGCATTTCTGTGGAATTGCTCACAGCGTGTTCTGCTTTGGGTCATTAGCTTTTAACCCTCTGCCTTTCTAGGTTATTCTTTGCGCCCAGGGGAGGATGGAAGGGAATCAAAGGAATGCAGAGTTGGGGTAGGGGGAGGCGCAGGGACAAGAGAGAAAGATAGAATGTGACACCTTCTCCATTCTCAACGCGTGAACTCCAAACTCCGGTCCTGATCTAAAAGAGACGTTAAGGCGCTGTGAATTCTGCACACGTGGCCGTCCTCACTTATTCCAAAGACAGCTGGAAATTGTTGGAGTCCACGTGCAAATCCTCCCCCTAGAAACTTGCCAGAAAAGCAGGTGAGGGGAAAGGGCTGGATTTCAGCTTCTCGCCTCTGTTTCTATTCTCCGTGATTCTGAAGGCACTTTAAATTGCAGCACTTGTGTGACGCGGGGTTGCTGAGAATCACCTGAGAGGAGTTTTCTACATGCAAGTGCCTGGCTTTCTGTCTCCTCTCAGGCTGTTGATGGTTGATATAGGGAGATCAACCGAATCCACAGCAAAGGGGCCACATAGCAGACCTTTTCCTAGGAGAGTTTTCTGGGTGAGGAGGAAGGATCCAGGAACGCTCTGATTCTGCCTCTTGGTCCAGCGGGAAAGAGCACAAAGTACCTCACCAGTAGGATCCGAGTGTTCCTATTTAATGATCTTGTTCAGCAAGACATTATTCGGTCTCTATTTCGTCGTCTGTAAAAGGATATTACTTGCCTTGCAAGTCAAGTAACATAGATGAGAAATCTTGAAACTCCGCCCCCCTTAATTTATTTATTCACTTTACATCCCTATCGCAGCTCCCCCTCCTCTCAGTTACCGCCTCACATCGCCCCTCCCCCCTCCTTCCCTCTCCATTGAGAAGAGGGCGCCCTCTCCCTCTGAGTACTAACCCACCCTGACACACCAAGCCACTGCAGGCCTGGGCACAAGCTCTCCCACTGTGGCCAGACAAGGCAGTCACAAGCAGACAACAGAGTCAGGGACGGCTCCCACTCCAGTTGTTGGGAGACCCTCATGAAGAGAAAGTCCTTTTTAAATGCAAAATGGTAGGGTCCTCTTGAACCTGATCCAAAGGGGTCAAGAATGTTGTTATGCTGGGGGAAATTGAAGATTGATCAGTCCATCTGTGTGTGGTAAGGCTCTCCATGCTGAAAATACCTTTTTTCCCCAAGGCCTGTACTTAGAGTCAATCCCAACAGACACCGCCTGAGTCTCAGTTTGAAGGGCCTATTCAGCTTTGGCAGAGTGCTTGCTGTGTCGCCTGCTGTGTCTAACCTGCAAGGAGCAGGTGTTCAGGCGGGATAAACAAAGAGCCATGAGCCATTTTTAAAGGACTGAAATGTGAGCCGGGTGTGGTGGTGCATTCCTTTAATCCCAGCAGAGTCAGGTGAATTTCTGAGTTCGAGGCCAGCCTGGTCTACAGAGTGAGTTCCAGGACAGTCAGGGCTACACAGAGAAACCCTGTCTCAGAAAAAGCCAAAAAAACCCAAAAAAACAAAACCAAACAAAAAAGGACTGAAATGTGATGGGGGAGGGGACCAAGATATCAATTTAAATGCAAATGTCAGATAAACAACAAATGCATTTCTCATAAGGATGTCACAGAAATTGTATGAGACATATCTACAAGAGAAAAATGTTTATCTGATATTACCTGAAACACTGTACTATATGGAACAGCAGGCTATTTTTTAAAGTTTTTTTTTTTTTAAGATTATATATATGAGTGCACTGTAGCTGTCTTCATACACACCAGAAGAGGGCATCAGATCCCATGACAGATGGTTGTGAGCCACCACATGGTTGCTAGGACTTGAACTCAGCACCTCTGGAAGAGCAATCAGTGCTCTTAACCTCTGAGCCATCCTCCAACCCCCAACAGACTATTCTTTATCTGATATTCAAATTCAACTGAGCCCTGCAACTTCACAGCAGGATCAGTCTCATTGTTCTGGAAAGAGTAATGAAAACTCGATGGTAAAAACCAAGGTAGGGGGGAGGGAGGGAGGCAGAAGAGGAGGGCTGGACAAGAGTATTCTAAGTAAAAAAGGCTGTAGGAGGATCTGGCAGCAGTCCTGGGACATCTGCAGATGTGTATAAGGGCCTGTCTAATAAAGAATGGCCCTTGCAGAGAAGCGGGGGACAGAAGCCGGAAAGTTATAGCTAATAATTACATAAAGGATTTGTGGCAAGCACTTTATTCTCTGTGTATATCTATCTGTGCATAGGGCTATGCTTCAGTCTTACAGCAGCTCCACAGTTCAGCTTCTGGTGTTATAGCCATTCTTAGAGATGAGGCATACAGAGGTAAAGACTGAGGTCATAGGCAGTAAAATATACATCTGAGACTCAAGTTTAGCCTCGCTTCTCCATCCACAATGTACCGCTTTGTGGATGGAGCATGGCCTAAAATGGATGAGCTTTGGGATTAGGCAGGATCCCAAGAGACTTCCTCTCAGGATTGTTTCTTGCAGCTGATATGCCTTTCCCATCACTATTACATAGTCTAAGGATTCCACCCTATTGAGCAGATTTTTTTTTTTTTTTTTTTTTTTTGCAGATCAACATAAAGATGAACTTTCATGAGTTAACACTGGTTAGATGCACTAATGATTTTATAGACTTCCCGATTTGATTCAAATAACCTTAGGAAGAAAGTTTTAAGAGATGGTTTTAGTTGTTTTGCCAGAAAGATCTAATAAAGTTAGAATCAAGAATAGGCTGCGGAACATGGATAAATAATGAGAAGGGTGTTTGAGAAAGCCATGGAAACTCACATTATTTTATGTTTATTCAAACTATGCATGTGTATGTGTGTGGATATGTGTGTATTACTTTGTCTGTCTATGTATGTGTGTCTATACATATGTTTATAACTTATATGAAGATACCCTACTTGCAGTAACAATCTGTCCTGACAAAAACGATAGATTGTCTAACAAAACCTCTAGTACCAGTTTTGGGAAAACGCCTTTCAAGTTGTTTGGCCACAGTCATCTAAGAGACTTCCAAATATTTACCATTGCCATTTCCATTGCTTGCCTATCACAAACTTAAGGCAAGACTCTATTGCTGAAGGTGCTACATACTCAGAGGTATGGAGAAAACGAGTTGGGGCTGATACTGAAGCCTCCTGTTTTGAAGGTGAACTCACATAGTTCCTGAGGGTGTTGTGCGACTGCCACCGGAGGAAAAGCAATCAATAGTCCTAATCAACTGTAAAGTCTATGAGTCACAATGACCAGAACTTCAAGATAGCCTTAAAACCAAAATAGTGGCATATATACCCTGTGGGTAACCAACAGTTGTCTAATTAAATGTAAAGCCTATTCTATTCACTAAGAGGGCATTCATGCATAGCACTGAAAACTTAGCTCACTGCCTGTGGCTGGTGAGGCTATAGACTTTAGAGAAGAACATGCTATTGACACTTCCAGTCTACTTTCTAAATGCATTCTAAATACTCATCCTTATGTTCACAGAGACTGTTCCAGAAAGCCACAACTCTCAAACATGCAGAGAGAAAATTGCCATCTGGCCTCAACTGATTCATTGACAATGCAATCCCTACACCTAAGACTCAAAGATTATTTCAGGAAAAAGCAGCTGAAAGACTGTGATATTCTAGAGATAGAAATTGTATCTGCAAAATCTCAATGATTTGTTTGCCTAAACTAGACCTGAAAACTCTAACAAAGGCTGAAGAGAAATTCACTCTTCCCCAAGGACAATAGTCCTGAGAATTTAAGCAATTCCAAGTGATCTGCCCAAAAGTGTTAATATATTTATATGAGCAAGACTAAATAAATTTAGAGGGTCTCTCTCTCTCTCTTCCTCCGTCCCTCTCTCTCTCACACACACACACACACAAGCACACACACATAAACACATGTGTGTGCACATGTATACACTCATGTTCACTTTTGCATGTATACACACATATGTATATATAAAACAATGTGAGTATAACAATGATAGCTACAAATAATAGGCTATGAATCTAAGAAGAAATGGTATATGACACTCAGGAAAGGTTGGAGATAATATGGAGGAAAACTGTTGTAAACACACTACTCATAGACAAAATTCTCAAAAGGTACATTTTTAAATACACTAGATAGTTGGCAACAAAAAATTTGACAGTGGTCATAAATGTATCTTATCTATTTACTTAAATAATCTTTGCTATGTTTGGAGGTGATTTTTATATACATTGTTGCTCTTTTTATTAATATTCTTGCCACCCTTAAGAAAGTGATTGTTTAATGAAGTTCTTAAATAGCTTGTTTGTTATCATGTCTTCCAAACATATTACAGTGGAGATATTTGGATGCTGATCTATGATAAAAATAAATTAAAAGTTGTGCAAACCAAAAAAAAAAAAAAAAAAGAATAGGCTGCATAATAGGAAATACAATGAGCTTTTGTAATTACATTAAATAGAGAAATAGGCTTGGGACATATTTGTGTTCAAGGAAAAACCGTTCAGGTCCAAGGATGAAGCCACAAGTGTGCACTATGATAAGGCAAGGCCATGTGAAAACTGTTGCTTTGAACTTACATAGAATGAGCTTACAGTGTGAAGCACGGCCTTGAACTTGTTATGCTTTTCTGAAACTCCCCCATTTTGTGTAACATTTTATCTGTGAAGTAATTTTCTGAAGAACTTTTGCCTAAGAAGGTATAAAAAGGTATATAAAGAAAGAAGAAATAAAGTGGTGGCTTGGGGGCTCTTCCTCATCCATCCATTCGTCCATCTGTCCATCTGTCCATCCACCCACCCATCCATTCATCCATCCAAATGTATGGGTACAGCCACTTTCCACTTCAACCGGTGTGTATGTGTCCATATGCGTGACATCTTCCCTTTCCTTTTTTCTCTCTGGTTCAGAAAGAGTTAACGAGCTCCCTGGCCTAGCAAGAGCTCCTGGCTGACTGCCAGAGAAAGGAGCACTAGCCATAAATCCACTTACTTTAATTTCCCCACTGTAAACATCATGGAGTAATCGAAGGACACTAGCACTTATTAAAGCACAATAAAGAGTTAATAACGAGTTGTTTCCCCAGTGCTTAGTGAGGCACAAAACAGTAAGAAAGAGTAAGTTTCCTTAGTGCTCATTTAACCATGAAGAATTAAGTAAAGGGAGCTGGAGAGGTGGCTCAGTGGTTAAGAGCACTCGCTGCTCTTCCAGAGGTCATGAGTTCAAATCCCAGCAACCACATGGTGGCTCACAACCATCTGTCATGGGATCTGATGCCCCTTTCTGGTGTGTCTGAAGACAGTGACAGTGTACTCATAAAATCTAAAAAATTCTTAAAGAAAGAAAGTTAATAAAACACCGAGAGTGAAAGAGAAGTCTGCAGATATTAGCCACAGGACAGACAAGAAAATGCTATATTTCCAGAAGCCACCAGCTTCTAGCACCTAGAGAGAGCCAAAGGGCCAGAGATTATCAGTCTTTTGGCCCTCGTCCAACGTTGTGTCTTCCTTCTGCTCCAAACCCCAAAAGGCTGGGCAGGCCCAGAGCAGATAGACACCACCTATTCAAGTTAAATCAAGATCAGATAAACAACTTAAATAGACCTATAACCCCTAAGGAAATAGAAGCCATCATAAAAAATCTTCCAACCAAAAAAACCATCGGGGCCAAATGATTTTGGCACAGGATTCTAGCAGACTTTCAAAGAAGAGCTAACAACAATACCCCTCAAGTTATTTCACAAAAAATAGCAACAGAAGGAATAATGCCAAATTCATTTTATGAGCCCAGACACCCTGATGCCCAAGCCACACAGAGACTCAACAAAGCAAGAAGATCACAAACCAATCTCCCTCATGAACATTGATGCAATAAAAGACTTGCAGGTACACTTTGTAAAGGGAATAAGGGAATATTTGATTAATAAGAAGGACCCAAAGATTTGGGGGATTTTCCTCCTCCAGTTTGGGACTTCAGCTTCAGACAACGTTTCACCCTCCCCTTACCCCAGATCAGGGTGGGGATTCAAGCGGGAGTATCACATTTGTAGAGTCTTTTGGCAAACAAAGCCAGTGAATTGCCACCAACCTTAGACAACTGTGTTGGGCCCTTAGGAAATGTTTAAGCTCAGTTTGATGCCACTGGAAATTATATTTACTTATGAATCATTTCTTCTACAGTGCTTAAGCTCCAAATCTGAGTGGTATTTAAAGTACTTAAAGTCAGACAAGTTTTGCTGGTATTTGGTAAACAAAGGGCAGGGTTTGGGGGCTGGGTTTTTTTTTTTCCTTCAGCCCATTTTCTAAATTCAGATATTTGACTTCCACATCTCAAGGTCCACCTGGGGAAAAAGGCTTTCTGTTACTGCCTTCCTGGTGTCTTGCCAACCCCCAGTTCAGAAAGAGTTCAGCACACACTCTGAAGTGCACGGCTTCCCTTCATGGGTAGATATGTTCTCTCTCCCACCCACCTGTGGCAATCTGTTGGGCACAAGCAGTACAGAGAGCAATGGCCCAAAGCTCTTGCTTCCAGTTGGAGTGCCTGGGTACAAGCTGAAGCCACCAGCTCCGACCCTTCAGCAAATCACAGAGCCTCACTGGTCTTCAGTTTCTTTAGTGGTTGACAAAAGGGTGGCATTCATAAGCCCCTGAAACTATGGACAATTAAATAGGATGTCATCTGCTTCCAGAGTGTGCGCCCGGATCGGTGTCTGCCACAGTCATGTGAGTGTCTAGCTAAGGTATAATGTCTATGTCTTTTTGCTACTAAGGATGTATCATTGTAAATATTTAACATCAACCAGGAGTTTCTACCCCACCTTAGATCATTTAGTTCCCAGATAAAAGATACACAATTTTTATATTCCTAATAAGCCTTATTATCATTAGAGATGGGGAGATATCAACCCTTTAAGTTATTTTGTCTGCTTTCCTGTCAATAACCCCGAGATATGACTTGCCATGTTCCTCCTGGGCCACTCTTACTCCCTGGCTGGCCCACCCTCATGGCCAGTTCTTACCATCCCTTACCCCATGGTGTCTTCCTCTCTCTCTACCATCTCTTTCTTCTCCCTCATAGTCCTTCCTCAGACTTCAAGCCCAGGAACTGACACTGTGTCTACCTCTCTTCTGCCAAGCTATAGGCTGTAGGCATCTTTATTCAACCAATAGTTTTAAATGAAGGAGCAAGGTTACATAGTATCACTTGGTGTACAAGGATTTCCTTGTCCCTGGAGGGAGCAAGCAGACCTTGGGGGCCAGTATTTAGCATTGTAATATATTACAACAGACCAAACCTTAACAAGGATGGCAGAGAAAAATACTTTTTCTTTTTTTCAGTCTGGGGGAAGGGGTCTGTTTTTTCTGGTATGTTCTGGTGATGTCTAAGTTTGGTAGTTATCACCTGTAGTGGCTATTCCTGGTTGTCAACTTGACTATATTTGGAATGAACTACAATCCAGAATTGGAAGGCTCACCAGTGACCCTTATCTGGAGGCTTGGAGATCCTTATCTGGATCTTGGTATGGAGATCTTGAGCCATAGTGGCTATGGATTCCAGAAGATTAAATCTCCGAGTTTAAGGAGATTTAATCTGGGCTACACGTTTCATCTGGGATTAAAGGTGTGGTGGAACACACCTTTAATCTGGGCTACACCTTCTGCTGGAGACAATATAAGGACATTGGAAGAAGGGAGTCTAGCTCTTGCTCCTTCGCCTGCTTGCCGTGTGAGACTGAGTAACTGCTAGATCCTTGAACTTCCATTCACAGCTGCGACTGAACCATTGTTGGGAATTGGGCTGCCGACTGTAAGTCATCAATAAATTCTTTTACTATATAGAGACTATCCATAAGTTCTGTGACTCTAGAGAACCCTGACTAATACAGAATTTGGTACCAGGAGTGGTTCTAGAGTAACAGAAGTACAAGGATGAATCTTTTAAAATACTGGAATTGGCTTGTTGAGCCACCAGCACTTTCAACTACTGAAACCTCTCCAGATTCTCTCCCTCCTGGGAGCTCAGAGAATTTTGAAGACCCATGGTTGAAACTATATTTCAAACTTAAAGAAGCTAATGCCCTTGATTTTCTTAATGAATTAGGTGATTCAGTGCACAAAGCTTTCTACAAGATGGGGAAAAAATCAGAAAATGATTTTACTGGCTGGCTGCTCTTAGTTTCTGGGGAAAAAATGATGAATGAAAGGAAGGAGTTGTGTGATAAAATCGAAAGGCTCCAGACACAAGTAAACGATCTAAAAGTTGCTAAGTGTGTCCTTGAAGAGAATCTTCTCTCTTGCAGCAATAGAGCTCAAGTTGCAGAAAATCAAACTGAAACCCTCATTATAAGGTTGGCTGAACTACAGCGAAAATTTAAGTCTCAGCCTCAGAATGTGTCGACAGTTAAAGTAAGAGCACTAATTGGCAAAGAATGGGATCCTATAACTTGGGACGGGGATGTGTGGGAAGACCATGTTGAAGCTGAGAATTTTGAATCTTCAGATTCTCAAGGGTTTGCCCCACCTGAGAAAGTAGTACCCTCAGCCCCACCCCTTGAAATAATGCCTTCCCCACATGAGGAAATTAATTTTGCAGAGTCTGATAAACCAGCAATGACTTTCACTACTGATGTTTCTCAAGGCCCACCAATAGTTTCTTCTAGACCTGTAACCAGACTCAAAGCAAAACAGGCTCCTAGAGGGGAGGTAGAAAGTGTAGTCCATGAGGAAATTCGCTACACTACTAAGGAGCTTAATGAGTTTGCTAATTCATTCAAACAGCAACCTGGTGAATATGTGTGGGAATGGATTTTAAGGGTGTGGGATAAGGGTGGAAGGAACATAAAACTAGAGCAGGCTGAGTTTATTGACATGGGCCCTCTGAGTAGAGATTCTAGGTTTAATACGGAAGCTCGCATGGTTAAAAAAGGTGTCAAAAGTTTGTTTGAATGGTTGGCTGAGGTGTTTATCAAAAGATGGCCTACTGGAAATGACTTGGAGATGCCTGATATTCCATGGCTTAGTGTTGATGAAGGGATTTTAAGACTTAGGGAAATTGCAATGCTAGAGTGGATATATTGTGTAAAGCCTAATTGTCCACAATGGGAAGGTCCAGAAGATATGCCCTTCACCAGCTCTATAAGACGCAAATTGGTGAGAGGGGCACCAGCACATTTGAAGGGTTTTGTTCTTTCCCTTTTCCTTGTGCCAGATCTTAGCATTGGAGATGCTTCTGCTCAATTAGATGAATTAAATTCACTGGGTTTAGTTGGATTCCGAGGTAACAAGGGCCAAGTGGCAGCATTGAATCGCCGGAGACAAGGTGATCCTAGTTATTATAATGGACAGCGTAGGCAAAAGAATGTTTATAATGACAGACCCAGTAACGGTCAGCACAGGAAAGGTGAAATTTATAATGGCATGACTCGCTTGGACCTTTGGTACTGGCTAGTCAATCATGGTGTTTCCAGGAATGAAATACATAAGAAGCCTACTGCATATTTGTTTGATTTGTATAAGCAAAAAAATTCTCAAACAAATGAAAGAAAGGCTACATTAGATCGTGGTAAACAGCAATCTCGGCCAGTGAATCAATTTCCAGACTTGAGCCAGTGTGCAGATCCGGAACCCCTTGAATGAAGGGGTGGCCAGGTTCCCCTGAGGAAGGATCCTGATAAGACACCCAAAGGTTTTGCTGTTACCCTTTCTCCAGTTCTTCCCCAGAGGGACCTACGGCCTTTTACAAGGGTAACTGTACACTGGGGAAAAGGAAATAATCAGACTTTTCGGGGTCTGCTGGATACTGGTTCTGAGTTGACACTGATCCCAGGAGATCCCAAGAAACATTGTGGCCCTCCAGTTAAAGTAGGGGCCTATGGAGGGCAGGTGATTAATGGAGTTTTGACTGATGTCCGACTTACAGTAGGTCCAGTAGGTCCCCGGACACATCCTGTGGTGATTTCCCCAGTTCCAGAATGTATAATTGGGATAGATATACTCAGAAACTGGCAGAATTCTCATATTGGTTCCCTGAACTGTAGAGTGAGGGCTATTATGGTTGGAAAGGCAAAATGGAAGCCTTTAGAGTTGCCTCTGCCAAAGAAAATAGTGAATCAAAAACAGTATCGTATTCCTGGAGGCATTGCAGAAATTACTGCCACTATCAAGGACTTGAAAGATGCAGGGGTGGTGGTTCCCACCACATCTCCATTTAACTCTCCTATCTGGCCAGTGCAGAAAACAGATGGATCATGGAGAATGACAGTTGATTATCGAAAACTAAATCAGGTAGTAACTCCAATTGCAGCTGCTGTACCAGATGTAGTTTCGTTACTTGAGCAAATTAACACATCTCCTGGCACCTGGTATGCGGCTATTGATCTGGCAAATGCCTTCTTCTCAGTACCTGTCCATAAGGACCACCAGAAGCAATTTGCTTTCAGTTGGCAAGGCCAACAGTATACCTTCACAGTTTTGCCTCAAGGATATATTAACTCTCCTGCCCTGTGTCATAATTTAGTTAGAAGGGGTCTTGATCGTTTGGATATTCCACAAAATATCACATTGGTGCACTATATTGATGACATTATGCTGATTGGACCAAGTGAGCGGGAAGTAGCAACCACTTTGAACTCATTGGTAACACATATGCGTATCAGAGGATGGGAAATAAATCCAACCAAAATTCAAGGACCATCTACCTCAGTGAAATTCTTAGGAGTCCAGTGGTGTGGGGCATGCAGAGATATTCCTTCTAAGGTGAAAGATAAGTTATTGCACCTGGCCCCTCCTACAACCAAGAAAGAAGCACAACGTTTAGTGGGTCTCTTTGGATTCTGGAGACAACACATCCCTCACTTGGGTGTGTTACTTAGGCCTATTTACCAAGTGACTCGGAAAGCTGCTAGCTTTGTGTGGGGCCTGGAACAGGAGAAGGCCCTTCAACAGGTCCAGGCTGCTGTGCAGGCTGCTCTACCACTTGGACCATATGACCCAGCAGACCCGATGGTACTTGAGGTGTCTGTGGCTGATAGAGATGCTGTTTGGAGCCTCTGGCAGGCCCCTGTAGGTGAATCACAGAAAAGACCTTTGGGATTTTGGAGCAAAGCTCTACCATCATCTGCAGACAACTATTCTCCCTTTGAAAAACAGCTCTTGGCCTGCTATTGGGCCTTAGTGGAAACTGAACATTTGACAATAGGACACCAAGTTACTATGCGACCTGAATTACCCATTATGAGCTGGGTACTATCAGACCCTGCAAGTCATAAAGTGGGACGCGCACAGCAGCAGTCTATTATCAAATGGAAGTGGTATATACGTGATCGGGCCAGAGCAGGTCCTGAAGGCACAAGCAAGTTACATGAAGAAGTTGCTCAAATGCCTATGGTTTCTACTCCTGTTACAATGCCATCTGCTGCCAAGCATACGCCTATAGCCTCATGGGGTGTTCCCTATGATCAACTGACCGAAGAGGAAAAGACTAGGGCCTGGTTTACTGATGGCTCTGCACGTTATGCAGGCACCACCCAGAAGTGGACAGCTGCAGCATTACAACCCCTTTCTGGGACAACTCTGAAAGACACAGGTGAAGGGAAATCTTCAGTGGGCAGAACTTCGGGCAGTACACATGGTATTACAGTTTGTTTGCAAGAAGAAATGGCCAGATGTACGATTATTCACTGACTCGTGGGCTGTAGCCAATGGATTGGCTGGATGGTCAGGGACTTGGAAAGATCACAATTGGAAAATTGGTGAAAAAGACATCTGGGGAAGAAGTATGTGGATAGATCTCTCCAAATGGGCAAAGGATGTGAAGATATTTGTGTCCCATGTAAATGCTCACCAAAAGGTGACTTCAGCCGAGGAGGAGTTCAATAATCAAGTGGATAAGATGACCCGTTCTGTGGACAGTCAGCCTCTCTCCCCAGCCATCCCTGTCATTGCTCAATGGGCACATGAACAAAGTGGCCATGGTGGTCGAGATGGAGGTTATGCTTGGGCTCAGCAACACGGGCTTCCACTCACCAAGGCTGACCTGGCTACAGCTGCTGCTGATTGCCAGATCTGCCAACAGCAGAAACCAACACTGAGCCCCAGATATGGCACCATTCCTCGAGGTGACCAGCCAGCAACCTGGTGGCAGGTTGACTACATTGGACCACTTCCTTCATGGAAAGGACAGCGTTTTGTTCTTACTGGAGTAGATACTTATTCTGGCTATGGATTTGCCTTTCCTGCACGTAAGGCCTCTGCTAAAACCACCATTCATGGACTGACAGAATGCCTTATCTATCGTCATGGTATTCCACACAGTATTGCTTCTGACCAAGGAACTCATTTCACAGCCAGAGAAGTACGACAGTGGGCCCACGATCATGGAATTCACTGGTCTTACCACGTTCCCCATCATCCTGAAGCAGCTGGCCTGATAGAAAGATGGAATGGCCTTTTGAAGACACAGTTACAGCGCCAATTAGGTGGTAACAGCTTGGAAGGCTGGGGTAGAGTTCTTCAGAAGGCAGTATATGCTTTGAATCAGCGCTCCATATATGGTACAGTTTCACCCATAGCCAGGATTCATGGGTCCAGGAATCAAGGGGTGGAAAAGGGAATAGTTCCACTTACTATCACTCCTAGTGACCCTCTAGGAAAATTTTTGCTTCCTGTCCCCATAACTCTAGGTTCTGCTGGCCTAGAAGTTTTGGCTCCAGAGAGGGGAGTGCTCCTACCAGGAGCTACAACAAACATTCCATTGAACTGGAAGCTCAGACTTCCCCCTGGTCATTTTGGGCTTCTAATGCCCTTAAACCAACAGGCTAAAAAAGGAATAACCGTGTTAGGAGGAGTGATAGATCCAGATTACCATGGGGAAATTGGATTACCTCTTCACAATGGAGGTAAGCAAGATTATGTCTGGAGTGTAGGAGATCCCTTAGGGCGTCTCCTAGTACTACCATGTCCTGTGATTAAAGTCAATGGGAAACTACAACAGCCTAATCCAAGCAGGATGACAAAGGACGCAGACCCATCAGGAATGAAGGTATGGGTCAATCCTCCAGGAAAAGAGCCAAGACCTGCTGAGGTGCTGGCCGAAGGTGAAGGAAATACAGAATGGGTAGTAGAGGAAGGTAGTTATAAATACCAATTAAGGCCACGTAACCAGTTGCAGAAACGAGGATTATAAAGTAATATGAATGCCCCATTGTAAATTTACAAATGCGTTTGCGATTGTACGAGGGATAGTTATATCATGTTAGGCGTATTCACAACCTTGTTATTGTTTCATGTGAACATGAGATATTATTTGTGTCAAGTTGACAAGGGGTGGATTGTAGTGGCTATTCCTGGTTGTCAACTTGACTATATTTGGAATGAACTACAATCCAGAATTGGAAGGCTCACCAGTGACCCTTATCTGGAGGCTTGGAGATCCTTATCTGGATCTTGGTATGGAGATCTTGAGCCATAGTGGCTATGGATTCCAGAAGATTAAATCTCCGAGTTTAAGGAGATTTAATCTGGGCTACACGTTTCATCTGGGATTAAAGGTGTGGTGGAACACACCTTTAATCTGGGCTACACCTTCTGCTGGAGACAATATAAGGACATTGGAAGAAGGGAGTCTAGCTCTTGCTCCTTCGCCTGCTTGCCGTGTGAGACTGAGTAACTGCTAGATCCTTGAACTTCCATTCACAGCTGCGACTGAACCATTGTTGGGAATTGGGCTGCCGACTGTAAGTCATCAATAAATTCTTTTACTATATAGAGACTATCCATAAGTTCTGTGACTCTAGAGAACCCTGACTAATACATCACCTGTGAGCTCTTTTCTCTCCTCTTTTCTCTTTTCTCTCTTTTCTTTTCTTTTCTTTTCTTTTCTTTTCTTTTCTTTTCTTTTCTTTTCTTTAAGACAGGGTTTCTCTGTATAGCCTTGGCTGTCCTGGAACTCACTCTGTAGACCAGGCTGGCCTCAGAGCACTTTTCTTGATTGGACTTTTTGAGGTTGGAAGACCCACCCTGAATCTGATCGACGTCTTCGGATGTCAGCCCACATAGAGGGACATAGAAGAAGGAATCACTTGTGCTTTGCCTGCTTGCTCTCTCGCTGTCACTGGCAAGTTAATCAGGATCCTGTTCCTGAGCCATCATTAGACCTGCTTCCTCAGGACCCCAGCCTAGAATCAGCAGGCCTCTAGGACTTTCCTGCAGCTCCAGCAGCAGAGACATTCAGTCTTGTGAACTGAACAACTACCAGCAGGAGATAGTCATTGCTGGATTTCTCAGCCCACAGCCTGTAAGCCACTCTAACAAACCCCTTTATGTACATATACATGCGCGCGTGCGTGCACACACACACACACACACACACACACACACATACACACACATATATATATATCCCCTTCAGTTCTGTTCCTTTAGAGAACATGGACAAGTACAAAATGGCATGAGTTTAGAACCTCAAACCTGTCCCCATGGACGTACTTCCTCCAGAAATAAAGCCATACTGACTAATCTTCCCCAAACAGCTACCAACTGGGGAACAAGTACTCAAATGCCCGAGATATGGGAGCAGAGTCATTTAAACCAACACATTGTTCTTCCAAAGGACCTGCGTTCAGATTCCAGCACCCATGACTCTCTGTCTCCCCCCCCACACACACACACACACGCTCGTGCACGCATCTGTCCACACGCGTGCACACATTCTTTAAGAATTGTAAGAGTGCCTAATCTCACTGGAAGGTTGTGGCGCACGCCTTTAAACCCAGCACTTAGGAGGCAGAGGCAGGGGGAATCTCTGAGTTGGAGGTCAGCCTGGAGTACAGAGCAAGTTCCAAGACAGCTGGGGATATACAGATTAAATCCTGTCTCAAAAAAACCAAACCAAAACAGACCAAAACAGAAATAACAAACAAAAAAACAAAAACAAAAACAAAAGAAAAGAAAAGGAGAGAAGAAGTGCCTGATCCCCATTGCGAGAGGGGAGCTCTCATGACTCTTTAATTGCCTTTGAAGGCCTCACCACCGAAAATGACCACACTGGGCATTTGGGAGAAGACAAATGCAAATCATATCAAATGAAGAGCATGGAGTAGCAGTTGGGTGTGGGGCTAGCGCTTTTGTTTCAGCGCTCAGGGCTTCAGCTCTGTCCAGCCTTCATGAAGCTTGTGTAGGGTGGTCACACAAAGACGGACAAGCCATGACTACTATGGCATGGGGTGCCGCAGGATGGGCTGCGGCATTCGCCGCTCAGGAGCAGCAGAGCGGAAAGGCAGCATCTGCACCAGGACTTCTAGTGGACAGTAACCGGGTGGACCACTGTGCAACAGTGCCTGTCAGACGTCTGCACAGTGCAAAGGTGCACAGTGCAAAGGCCCTGGGGCCTGCACAGTGCAAAGGCCCTGGGGCCTGAGTAGCCCTGCACAAGGGGGAACAACACAGAGAGGTCGCTGTGGTTGGAGCAGGAATGAGGCAGGACGGGAGGCAGCAGACAGAGCCAGAGAGGCAATGGAGTCAGTCATAGAGGACAGCATTATCATTCTCATTATCAGCACTTGCTGTGCCCATCAGCTTAAGAGATTGTAGCCCTCAATCGTCGTCTCTACCAGGTGAGCTAGGCATAGATGCTGTTTTACTTTTTAGGTTCGAGAACAAGATCAGCAGGATTCAAAAGTTAGCTTTCCATAGGTGCTAAGTGTGATATTTGGGACTCAAAGTCAAGTCCATGATTCCAGTGTGCTGTGTGCCTTCTGTGCTATTCTATAACATTTCTCCCTTCAAGACAGGGTCTCTCTGAGTAGCCCTGGTTGTCCTGGAACTTCCTCTCTGAGTAGACCAGGTTGGCCTCAAACTCATAGGTTTGCCTGCCTCCTGCGTGCTGGGATGATCTTTCATCCTTAAATGCCAAAGGAGAGCCCAAGGGAAGTCCCAGCCTGTCCTTTATCCAATGCCATGTGAAGGGGACAGAATCCCCCAAGGATGAAGAGCTCACAGAGCTGGCTGTCTTTTCTTGTGATCAACCTTCCAGAAGCTATGATGTACAAGACAAACAGGATTCCTTAACCCAAGATGTTCCAAGAAGTAAAAGCTAACGGAGGGAGAACCAGGAGCGATGTGAAAATGAACAAGGCTTTGAGGCCAGAGGAAACATGAGGATGGAGAAGGATGGTCACAGCCTGCCCTTGACCATGAAGCAGCCACTGCTTCAGAGGAGGTCAAACCCCTCTGAGAGCACGGGGGCTGGAGAGGTAAGTTTACCTTGGCCGAGAGGTGAGATTTTTGTCAACCTGGCACAGCTGGCTTCAGAAGCTGGGGTGTCTTTGTTCTTGAGGCATGACTGACAACAGCCTGTTGGAGATAGCAACTTGTCTGTACATCTTTCCTCAGAAGAAGCAGCTTAGAGACAAATAATTCAAGGAAGCCTATAAAACATCTGCTACTGGGGCTGGAGAGATGGCTCAGTGGTTAAGAGCACTGACTGCTCTTCCAGAGATCCTGAGTTCAATTTCCAGCAACCACATGGTGGCTCACAACCATCTGTAATGGGGTCCAATGCACTCTTCTGGTGTGAAGACAGCTGCAATGTACTCATATACATAAAATAAATAAATCTTTAAAAACCCATCTGCTACAAGCATGTTTTTGGATTTGGCTACCCTGGTTGCCCTTCTGTGCTTTTATAACATGTAAAGAGCGCCCACTAAGTACCAAGCACTGCTCCGTCTTTTATAGTTGTATAGAAATGGAATTGCCCTGACCACATAGAGGAGAAGTGGAGATGCTGACAGCAAAATGCAATCCAATCACAGGGTACAGGTCAAAACAGAGCAGCTGTTGAGAGGCACTTCATCCCAAGCATTGGAGAACTAGCCCCCCAGGAGGTGACAGGGTCCAGCCTCTAAGTATATCAGCTATATATGCAGTTGATGGAGGGGCTGACTTTTTTTTTTCTCATGTAGCATGTCTGGGTGTTGACCCCAATCATCCAGGAGCATGCTTCCTGGTGTCTTTGGAGATGGAGGAATTCTGTTTTACTCCATAGTCTCAGCAGCATTTGTAGAGTAAGACCATTACTTTTCTGGTTCTGCATCTTCTTGCAGATTTCCCTATGGGTTAACAGTTTAAGCAAGAAAGACTTTATTTAGAGTTTAAGGATAGAGTTCTTCATGTCGGGATGGTGTGGTGACAGAAGCATGGATCCAGGCAGGGGAGAGACAGAGACAGAGAAAGACAGAGAGAGACAGAGACAGAGAGCCAGCGAGCATGAGCACTGTGCAGTGCCCCCTCTTTTTAATTCAGTCCAGGACCCCAGCCGTGGGACAATGGACCATGCCAGGAAACTTGGTAAAGTAGTGTGGGTCTGAGAGCACGGTCCGCACCTGAGACTGTAGGCACCTTCCTGCTCCCTGTCAGATTCCTGGCCTGGAGCACGTGGCCACAGTTCTCACATAAGTAACTGTGACCTGTGGTTATGTAGCCTGAGGACAGAGTTCTCCATGCTAAGGAGATATCTAGAGGACCTGAGAGTTTAGCCAATAAGCTTCCCTTCCTGGACATTCCTCCCTGTAAAAGGTACTTAGTCTCTGGTCCACCCTGAAGAGTTGGCATGCATCCATTTTTTCCACAATGAACAGTCAATAAGTGGTATGGATAAACAAGACACACACACACACACACACACACACACACACACACCCCAGCCGTGGGCTAGTTACCACCCTCAGCCCTTGGCTTCTGACTCTGCTCTCAAGTCCTCATGACTTAGCGACACATGGATGTTCAGGAGTTTGGGAGCATCTGGTACTGGCCTCCTTGAGGACCTGTGGACCCCCATCCTTCCCAACTCCTCTGTGTGGCACCCCAACAGCAACTGGGTGCCCTGGGAGTCAGGAAAGCCCAACTTCAGCACCCCCCCATCTTAGATCGCATCTTCCCCTCCCCCAAACAGTGTTTCTCCGCACTTCCCTAAAGCCCAGCACCACAGACAGCACAGGAAGATGGAGTCAAGCACTCTCCTCTTTTCTCCTCCCCAGCAGCGTGTCCCATACCCCAGCGGTGGGTCAAAACATGGACCCACACCAGCCCATGTCTCCTCCCCAGCAGCGTGTCCCACACCCCAGCGGTGGGTCGAAACATGGACCCACACCAGCCCATGAATTGTGCTGCCCACCTTCCGGTTGGGTCTCTCCACCTCTGTTAACCCAATCTAGGAACCCTTCACGGACACGCTCAATGGTGATTCTAAATCTCCTCAAGTTGGCAAGACCAATCCTCAAAACACATGTGAGCCATCTACAGAGTCTCTGAGGCCTAGGCTTAGTGCTTCCGAGGCTTCATATCACATCAATTTCTAATCCATGGACCCACCTTGTAGCTATAGTGTTAGTAATATGTAGAATACAAGCTTAAGAGAAAGTTGTGAAAAGGATTGGCATCAACACAACATATTTAGGTGTTCTTTTATCTAACCATGTGCATTCACTCTAGTGCATCCGAGCACCCCCTCCCTAAAAAGTCCCTACCGTAGCAGCATGCTGACTCTGGATGGCAATCATGGCCATCATCATCCTCACCTGTCAGTGAATCAGCTGGTCCTCAACGTCTGCTCTGAGCTTGGCTCAGTTGTTTCTTATTAATAGTATCTATTATGCATTCTGATTCTAAAAGTTGTGCCTGTTTCTGGTCATAGAATTTGAAAAAAGGTGTGTAATGTATAAAGAATTTTAATACTACAGTCTTATAGTGGTAAGCCTAGCCTTTTAGTATATAGTCTCTACTTAGCTGTAGAGCATGTCTTTTTTTTAATTTATTTATTATTATAGATAAGTACACTGTAGCTGTCTTCAGACACACCAGAAGAGGGCATCAGATCTCACTACAGAGGGTTGTGAGCCACCATGTGGTTGCTGGGATTTGAACTACAGATCCTTCAGAAGAGCAGTCAGTGCTCTTACCTGCTGAGCCATCTCTCCAGCGCTGTAGAGTATGTCTTACAGGGCTTTGAGAATGCTTGAAATAACAGACAGCACCAAACCTACACTACCTTTTCTCCTATACCCAGCTACCCAGGACAAGGCTAAGAACTCTGCCTTCTCACTCAGAGGGTTTTGAATTGCTAATGTCATTTATTTTGTACCTTGGGGCCATTATTAAGAAAAATTGGGGTTAGTTAACCATAAGCACTGTGATAGCATGACGGCCAGTCTAGTAAACAGAGATAGAGAGCTACTAAGTGACCTAGTATAGGGAACGCCTATAGCATGGATACACTGGACACAGGGTAACTGACAGTTCAGAGGGAAGGAGCAGGGTAGCGTGAGACTTCACGATGAGATTACTCACCATGGTATGCAATTTACAATTTGTGAATTATCTGTTACTGGAATTTTCATTTCATATATCTTTGCATGAAGGTGGATCTCGGGTTATTGGAGCTGTGGAATATTGAGATTTCGAATCCATAAAATTAGGTGATAGATTAGTTATTTTTCTGTTGCTATGATGCAATACCAAGGAAACTTAAAGGCCCCAAAGGGAAAGTCCCTCGTGGTGCGAGAGTCACAGCAGCAGGAGCATCGAGCTAGGAGATCACCTCTCTAATCACAGACACGAAGCACAAGGAGTGTACTAGAGGAGGGGCTACGGACTCTCAGTGTGTGCCCACAGGATGTGCCTCTTAAAGGTAACTTAACATCTCCAGTGTCACCATCAAGGCCAAGTGATCAAATACATAAGCCTAGAGAGGACCCTTATCATTCGAACGCTCATATTCCACTACTACGTGGCCCTCATAGGCTCATGCCCTTATCATAACAAAAAAAAAAAATGTATTTTGTTGGAGTGTATTCTGCGAAGGTATGTCTGTATATTCAACTGTTAATTTTGTTATTGACAGAGAGCTAAATACTGGTAGAATCTTGGTATTGTATATCTATAGGCCATCCCTGGCCTCATATTTTATAAATATTTGTTCTTCCTCACTTGCCTAAGGCAAGCTAGAATTCTATCTGATTAGCTGTCATAAATACCCAACGGCCAATAGCTGGGCAGGAAGTGGAGGGTGGATCGTCCAATCAGAGAGAGGGACACTGGACTAAGAATCCTATTCAGGGACTCAGTGGACGTAAAGATGAATATCGGATGGACCCTGTTCCAGAGCAGAGTAGAGAGGTAGACCTGGCCATGTGGCAGAAGGTAGTGCCAGGATTAGCCTGGTTTAGAGGAGACGGAGACTGCCCAAGCAAAAGGCCTAACCTTTAAAATATGTGTAAGCCTCTGCGTCATTATTTATATCACTGTCTGAGGTAGGCCTGCTGTAGCATGTAGTCAGTCCATAAATCTTTAACAATCTCAACATGATTCAAACGTCCAAAGTCTCTTCTGAAATTCAAGGCAATCTGTGACCACCCTAAAAGCAAAAACGCAAAATACTTACACCATACAATGGCATAGGAAGGAGATACATTCTCATTCCAAAGGAAACAAACAAACAAACAAACAAACAAACAGAGGCACAGTGAAGCAAGATTAGGCCAAAGCAAAACCCAGCATGGCAGATACCAACCCTGAAGCCACATGTCCAGTGTTTGGGACATTAGTTTTTGGCTGCCTGCCACATTATCTTTCTTTTGGGCTGGCTTGATTCCCTGGAGGCAGCTCTCATTGATAGATGCCTCATGGTCCTGAACTCTCCAACACCTTGGGCTTTTCCGTTGCAACACTCACATTACTCTCACAGCTTCATGCAATGGCTTCTGAAGGCCCTTTGTCCTCTCAAGGCTTCTGACAGTGACATCAACACTGCCCCACTTTGGCTTTGGTGGCTCTCTGAAACTACAGGGGAAGAACCCATGGTCCCCTCACTGTTGCGTCTTTCATGCTTCCAAAGCCAGTCTCAAGTGGAAGGCACTCTCCAGTTTGACTGCCGGAGCGAGATGGACCCTCATGCCTTTGAATCACAACTTGCTTTTGTGTGTATTCCTGAAGCAGAGAACTCTCTAGACTGTTGGCTGGGAGCTTAATTTAGCTATAATATTGCCCTGAGGGCATCTTTCCCATCAGTCCAGTGAAGAGCAGGAGGCCTCTCTTTAACTCCGCCATGCTGGTCTCCTTAAGTACAGCCCTCTTTCAACACATGCCTTGGCTGTACTGCCTCATGTTCTTCCCTCTCTAAGCTGGACACTTTGTCTTTCTTTCTGCCCTACTTGTTCTTCACTGTAGACCTGTATAAGAGTTATCAATAATAACCATGCCATGAACTCAACCTTATGCTATCTTGAGATTTCTAATCCAAAATTCCAAAGCCTTCCATGTTCCTCCAAAAAGCCCTGGTCAGGTTCTTCATAGCAGCCAACACCAACTTCTGTATCAGTTACTTTTTGTGGCTGTGATAAAGTACCATGACCAAGATTACATGTACAAAGAATTTATTTTAGCTTATGGTTCCAGAGGAAAGTCTATAATAGCAGGGGAGGGGAGTGTGTGTGTGTGTGTGGGGGGGGGTAGGACAGTCGGAATAGGAAACTGAGGGGTCACACTTCAACCACAAACTACTGTGTTGATTAGAAATGGCCAGCCGGGCGTGGTGGCGCACGCCTTTAATCCCAGCACTCGGGAGGCAGAGGCAGGCGGATTTCTGAGTTCAAGGCCAGCCTGGTCTACAAAGTGAGTTCCAGGACAGCCAGGGCTATACATACAGAGAAACCCTGTCTCGAAAAAACAAAACAAAAAAACAAAAAAAACAAATAGAAATGGCCAAAGTGTGTACCCTGGTCTTTTCCATAACCTTATATGAACAGTTTTAGTTTTTCTCTATTTTGTATCATGTAGCCTAAGGCTTTTCACACATAGATTTTATCATGTTGATGTAATTTCCTTTGTTTTCAAGTATGAATATATATATATCTTTTAAGATTTATTTATTTTATATGTGAGTACACTATCGCTCTCTTCAGACACACCAGAAGAGGGCATCAGATTCCATTACAGATGGTTGTGAGCCACCATGTGGTTGCTGGGAATTGAACTCAGGACCTTTGGAAGAGCCGTCAGTGCTCTTAACGGCTGAGCCATCTCTCCAGCCCCAAGTATGAACATCTTACCATTGGGTTATTTTCTCTTTTTCTTACTGATGCGACATTTAAGTGCTCTTAACGGCTGAGCCATCTCTCCAGCCCCAAGTATGAACATCTTACCATTGGGTTATTTTCTCTATCTTTTTCTTACTGATGTGACATTTAGTGTATTTCTGATGCAATCTCCTTACCAGAGATATTGTTTGTATTTTCTTCTGTTTGGTGGGTTTCTTGATTATCCTTTGAGGGATGAATGTTTGCTTTGTTTTTTTTTTAAGATTTATTTATTATTATATCTAAGTACACTGTAGCTGTCTTCAGATGCAGCAGAAGAGGGTGTCAGATCTCATTATGGATGGTTGTGAGCCACCATGTGGTTGCTGGGATTTGAACTCAGGACCTTCGGAAGAGCAGTCGGTGCTCTTAACCCACTGAGCCATCTCTCCAGGCCCCCTTTGTTCTCTTTTTAAATTGAGGTATACTTAATAATTTTAAACATTCAAGGTCTGTAATGTAATGATGCATGAATATGCCATGTATCCTAATTAACACATCCTTTATTGTGCAGCTGCTATTGTGTGTTGGGGGGATAGACTATTTAAGATGTATTTTAATCTTAGCACCTTTAAGATCTGTTTTACTTTTTAAGTTTCAAGTAAAAACTTCAGTATGATTGACTAATCACAATGATTGTTTCAATCTGAAATGTGCCCACAGGCTTGTGTTAAGGACTTGGTCCTCAGCTTGGTGCTACTGGAAAGAGATAAAAACGCTTAAGAAATGAGGACAAGATTGTTGAATGGAGAAGACCCTGGATCAAGAGCTGGGCGTGGTGGCGCACGCCTTTAATCCCAGCACTCAGGAGGCAGAGGCAGGCAGATTTCTGAGTTCAAGGCCAGCCTGTTCTACAAAGTGAGTTCCAGGACAGCCAGGGCTATACAGAGAAACCCTGTCTCGAAAAATTAAAAAAAAAAAAAAAAAAAAAAAAAAAAAAGGATCAAGGACACAGGACCGTTCCTCTTTATTTTGGTTCCACACACTCCTGCCATTTTGTACTGCCACAGGCAGAAAGTAAGGGAGCTGGTTGGTAATGGTCTGAAATCTTCCAAACTGTGAGGCAGAGGAAACGCCCTCCTTTAAAGTCGACGCTGCTCTTGGGTTTTGCTGCACCGTTGCTATTGCATGCATGTGTATGCAAGTGTGTGAGTGCCAGTGTGCCTTTGTAGGTCAGAGAACTTTGTGCAGTCAGCTCTCTCCTGTTACCTCTCCGAGTTCTGGGATTGAACCGAGGTCATCAGGCTTGGTAGCTAAAGCACTTCTACCCTCTCAGCTATTTTGCTGGCCCAAGTTTGGTTTTTTTGAAATGGGTCGTGCCATGTTGCTGGGAGATCTGTTTGATCCCTGGGACCTACATGGTAGAAAGGAAGGGCTCTGACTTCCAAAAGAATGCCACAGAACAGACCCCTGCTACCCACAAGATAATTAAGTGTAAAAAAACAAAAAAATGATAGTGTGGAATTCTACAACACTTCAACCTCAATGATGTCTCTCCTGTCCCCTTTGGTGACTACCTAACTCTATATATTTGTCATCTGGAGTCAAAAACTAATATGATAACCCTATTCAAATGTGAGTTAGTGCTTCACTTCTCAGAGGGAAGATGACTTTATTTCAGAGATTTAAAGTTTGGTACCGTGTGGCTGCCACTTATTACTAATGTGTTTGTTCTCTGATGAGTTGTTTAGTTTCTTGGCTGCCTTTTCCGCCCCCTTATTTATAAAATGGTGTCATTAACACCCACCTACCTCATAGGTTGTTGTGATATGCACATGAGTTCAGACATTTGGGACACTCTCCTGACACACAAACTCCAAGCAAAACACGCAGGACTAGGACGCCTTTGCTGCTTGTCCCATGTCGACTAGCTCTTGATGCTGAGTCGCTTAGTGGTACAAGCCAGAGAGACTCCAAACTACAGTTACACTGGACTCTTGGCTCTTAATTCCTTCGCCCTAATGCCACCACACACCTGAAACTAGAGACTGCTACCAAGTGCTGAGCTTGCTTCCCTCTGCATGCTGGGTGAAAGTTACAGTGTCCTTGCTCAGTCACCAGTGAATGCTGAAACTATACCTACTGGAAGACTCACGTAATCGTGCTAGGTTCTGATCTTAATCGTTTACTTCAATAAGATTTCTATTTTTAATCTAAAGAAAAACGTACTTGAAGTCTATCAATTTGTTGTCAGGAAATGAGAAAAATCCCTCTAAGTAATGCAGATAGTGTTCCAAAGATAAGTGAGAACGAGACAGTGAAAACACTGCTACCCCAAGCTACCAATCACCTGTGCACAAATGCACACTAACAGCCTTCAACGATGGCTCAAAGGAAGTGCGACATTGCCAAACTGATGACCTGTTCAGTCCCTAGACCCACTATTGTTGAAGGAGAGAACCAGTGTCCACAAGCTGTCCCCTGACCTTTCTATCCACACTGTGGCACGTGCATTTGTACAACCCCCTCACCCACCAAATTTAAAACAAAAAGGTGCAAATGGGGAGAGCTTGTCAGGTGGAGAGCAGCCATGAGTCATTCCAGCCTCCCTGCTGGCAGCAGTCCTCATGTCTTCTGAACACTAGTGAAGTAAGTGCGATCTATAATCAGGGCCCTGGTTTAGGTTGGCATGTTGGATATCTGTTACCTCCTTCCAGCCTAGCTAGGCTGGCCTCAGACCATCCTCAGAGCCACCTGCTGTGCTGCTTCTCATCCCTCTCCTTTGATGTGCCACTACCTGCCTGAGGCTGAACCAGCTCGCCAAGATTTTCCGAACTGTGATCTTTGCTACTTTGAGTTCCTACTAAAAGGCTGATCTGACTACTTCAAAAGGAACTTTGCGTGACTGGGAATGGGCCTCCCCTCTTCTTTATAAAGCGTTAAACCTTTATAAAGGTTAAAGTTGAACCTTGATCAGACTATTTGTCTTGGTTCCATTCTTTCTCTCGTCCCCCTAGATTCCCTCTTCTCTTCCAGATTCCAAGATGCCTTCCAGGCTCGAACCCGGACATGTGAGCCGCTGGCCGGCCTCAACAGCTATCAAGCATTAAGTGCTTACGGACGTTCCCCTTTGCTGTTGTTTTTCAAGACAGAGTCTCACTATGTAGCTCTGGCTGTCCTAGAACCCACTATGTGGACCAGGCTATCCTTGAGCTCACAGAGATCTGTTGGCCTCTGCCTCCCAAGCATGCCTAGCCCTACGTTTTCTTTTTATGATATTGAATAACAACTAGTTTTGGAGATTACCTTCTTATTAGGTAATGGGATGCCAACCTGACACAAGCTAGGGTTATCGGAGTGAAGCAGCTACAGTTGAGAAGATGCTTCCAGAAGGCTGGCCTGTAGAGAAGCTTGTGGGGCAGTTCCTTAATCAGTGATCACTGTGGAGGGGACAGCGCACTGTGGGTGGGTGGTGTCACTCCTGCGCAACTGGTCCTGTGTGCCATAAGAAAGCAGGCAAAGTAAGCCATGAGGAGCAAGCTGGTAAGCAGCATCCCACCATGGCTTCTGCATCAGCTCCTGGCTCCATGTGCCCGCCATGACTTCCCTCTGTGATGGAGTGCATGCTGAATAAACCCTCTCCTCCTCAAGTTGTTTTTGGTTATGGTGTTTTCTCATAGCAACAGAAACCCTAACTAAGAAATAGGACAAAACTCTAAACTTATATCTCCAAATATGAAGGCCTGTTGTTGGAGGAGAAAATACACAGAATACACAGGCTGAGGCAGTTACCCAGGAAACCAACGCAGTGAGTTTCAGATGACAGACACTGGCCTTGGCCTAGTGACACAGAGATGGACAAAATATGATTGATACCAAAGGATTTATTGTAAATGTCATGGCAAATACATTGAGTATCATCATCGTTACAAAGGAGCTAGAAAAGTCCACGTTGAAAGAATGTGCTCTTTCCCTCCCCGCCGTCTTCAGGTTAATGGCCAGAACCAATATTTTAGGTAATGAAATACTTAGTGGGACAGCCGACCTTCACATCATTTCAGGACCGTATCTTTATCTTAACTTTACAAGCAGATAACCATGGATTCCAGTGTCAATTATTCTCTGTTTTTATCAATTCTGTAATGATCTGCAGAATCTTGTCATCTGAGGGAATGAATAATAAATACGTCAGGGCACCTGTAAGCGCTGGAACACTGGCTAACTGTCTAATGCACATAGGTACAAGCAAGAGGAATATTTTATCACAAGCCTTTCTTAAACTAGAATGCAAACCAACACTAGTAGTATATACTATGATACCCGAGATGTCCAGAAAAGTCAAATGTGTTGCCCTATAAGGGTTAATGACTAAGGCTATCTCATGCCTACTTCAAAAGCTAACGTTTTGTAAAAAGAGGTCTTTTGAGTCTTTATAGGCAAAGCCCAACAATGAGATATAAGTGCTTTTTGTTTGTATGTTTTTTCTGTTCTTTTTCTTTTTACCCAGGTTTTGTTATGTAGTCCATACTGGGCTGGAACTCACAGGCCCCTGCCTTGGCTTCCCATGTGCTGGGGCTACAGATGTGCACTGTGAAGCCTCGTCTGTTGTTTCTATAGCTAGTTCTTTAGAAATTCCTCCAAGAAGTTTCTCATTTGTTTTCACCGAGCTGAAGGGCACCCGAACGACTTATTTACTCTTTCCTGTTTTGCTGTGTGACAGGATTTTTACCAAACAGGCAAAGGTGACAATGATTTTATTCCAGGCTTGGACCAAGGAAACAAACATTCTAAAAGGGAAGGACTCTCAGAGGTGTCAATGGGAAGTGACAGGGCTATCTATACGCAAGAGGATCAAACACCAGCTGAACGGATAAACAGAGAGGTGACATTACTTGCTAGGGTGGGCTTATTAACAGCTACTCCTGTCCAAACAGCTGTGGAACCGTGACTTCCTGGACTCTCATGGCCACCTTCTCAGAAAGCCACCAGGGCGGGGCTGCAAGACCGCAGGACACTCTACATTTATACTGGGGTCTCAATGTCCCTAGTCGCACGTCCTGAGACTTTTGACCTGGGCCTGTGACTGACACTCAGGTGCTCAGGAACTAAGCTGTATTAAGAGAGGAAGGATGAGGTGGAGGTGGAAGAAGGAGGAGGCTCTTGTTGGCGTGGAACTATGCTTATCTAAAGTTAGTTGAATTAGAAGAAAAGTAGAGAGAACTAGAAACAGGCATACCTTTAGACACTTCTGTGTGAGTGGCTATCACAACCTGTCTTCATCGTAAAGCCAGAAAGGTCACTAACGTGTCACCTCCTGACACTAACATGTCACCCTCCTTCCCAAGTCAAAATAAGCATCAAAGGCACAGATATTCTTTTTTAAAAAAATATTTTAAGGGGCTGGAGAGATGGCTCGGCAGTTAAGAGCACTGACTGCTCTTCCGAAGGTCATGAGTTCAAATCCCAGCAACCACATGGTGGTTCACAACCATCCGTAATGAGATCTAACGCCCTCTTCTGGTGTGTCTGAAGATAGCTACAGTGTACTTAGATATAATAGTAAATAAATCTTTAAAAAATATTTTTAAAATGACTTATTTATTTTTGTTTTATGTGCATTGGTGTTTTGCCAGCGTGTATATCTATGTGAGCCTGTCAGCTGCCCTGGAACTGGAGTTACAGACAGTTGTGAGCTGCCATTTGCCTCTGGAAGAGCAGCCAGTGCTCTTAACCACTGAGCCATCTTCCCATTCCAGGATAATTCTTAACATTATTAAAGCAGGAAAGCCACACTTCAGTGGCTACAGTGAATGCAACAGTATGGAAAGACTACAGCACCAACTGGAAAACACTCGTTCTAAAACTTGTCTCCAATCAAGGGACAGCCACTGGCTTACAGAGGCTACAGCTTTCAAGGAGCACGTTAAATTAGAGCCCGAGAACACAGTCAACTCAATCCTAAGGCTGGGACATCTATCTCAGGAGTTTGTTACAATAGTCATGCATTCTCAAAGGCCGACAGTAGGAAAAGAGAAAGAGCAATAGACAGAACCATCAGAAGTCTCTGGAGGAATTAGTGCGCCTGGAACAGGCGTTGAGCCTTGTGCTCCTTCCACGTTTGTGGTCTGGTGATGTGCTTGCTCACTTAGGGCAGTGCTGGACCGTACTGCTGACAAACCAGGAGTTCATTTCAGGCTTCTGTAGAAGGCTAAAGCACTTTCTATACCAGCCCCTAGCTGTGCAGTCGTGAGTAGCATATGGAAGAGGAAACAGCTAGGATAAGCCAATGAGTAGCAAAACTTATGCTGCCTTAACTTTTTCTGTTAAGTGGACAGTTTACGAATAAAGTTAAGAAGACTAAGGGGCTGGAGAGATGGCTCAGTGGTTAAGAGCACTGGCTGCTCTTCCAGAGGACCTGGGTTCAATTCCCAGCATCCACATGTCAGCTCACAACTATCTGTAACTCTAGTGCCAGGAATTCTGACACCTACAGAAAGATACACATGTAGGCAAGATGTCAATGCACAAATATAAATAAATAAAAAAGACTGGGAATAAAGATTTTTTTGTTGTTGTTTGGTTTTTTTTGTTTTGTTTTTTTGAGACAGGGTTTCTCTGTATAGCCCTGGCTGTCCTGGAACTCACTTTGTAGACCAGGCTGGCCTCAAACTCAGAAATCCGCCTGCCTCTGCCTCCCGAGTGCTGCGATTAAAGGCGTGAGCCACCATGCCTGGCTGGGAGTAAAGATTTTAAGGGAATAAGCTTCAAATAGTCACTAACTGTGTGGGAGTTGAATAGAATTTAGCATAAGTAGATTTTATCAAAAATAAGATTTTATTGATAATTACATCAAAAGTATGGTTTCAGTGTGCTACAGGGCATTCCAATGTTAAATCACAACTTCTAGACTCAATCTCTCAGATTTTACTTTAAATATTTTTCTTTTTAAACACACTAAGATGGGCTAAGAGTTGGCTCAGTGGTTAAGAGCACTGGCTGCTCTTCCAAAAGAGCCGGTTTCAATTTCCAGTACCCACATGGTAGCTCACAACCGTCAGTAACTCCACTTCCAGGGGTCCAACACCCTCACACAGACACACATGCAGATAATACAGCAATGCACATGAAATAAGAATACAAGCACTAATGCTTTATGTGCTTGTTATCCTTCACCTATCCATACATAAGCATGCTACCTTCTAAATGCATGCTAAGGTACACATATATACCTTCCTTTACCTGAAACACCATAAAACACTTACTTTCAAGGGACATCTTTGGATTTTCAAGTTTTTTTCTTAAAACAGAATCAATGAGAACTCTTAGCTGCTTAAAAATGACAGCTATCTTTACCGGGGCCTGTTGAGAGAGGACACATCAGACAGGGTTCATCAGGGCATTTGCATGTGTTTACATAAAGCAATCGGAGCACAATGTGTAACTCACAGTTCAACCCACGTAGGACACCAGGATGGTTAACATGAAATGCAACAGGGAAAGTGTGAGCAAGTGACCTGTCAACCCTGGCAGCTCAGCTACACAGACCCCTGGCTTCCCAGATGACCTCTTAACTATGAGAGCTCAGCTACACAGACCTCTCGCTTCCTAGGATGTCTGGTATCTCTTGCTACAATAAAGCAACTTATTCCAATAATTCTTTGTTTCTCTTTGTATATGACACTGGGTCAAGACTAAAGAGTTCCGAGGACATTTTGGGGTTGGGCTGGGGGAGTGGGGAGTAGTGTGAAACAGGGTTTCACTACGTAGCCCTGGCTGGCCAGGAGTTCACCATGTAGACCAGGCTGGCCTTGAATGCAGATACTTCTGCCTCTGCCTCTCTGCCTCTTGGGTGCTGGGATTAAAAGTATGAGCTACCACACTTGCTGGGAGGAAACATTTTTTAACAGTTTTATTGAGGGATAATTTATAAATTACAAAAAAAAAAAGCGCACTTGTTTTAAGTACTCAATTTCAATGATTTTTGGTAAATATGTAGAGTTTTTACCAATATCACTACAACCCAACTATGAGATCCTCTCTACCACTCCAACTTATTTGCACGGAGCAAATACATTTTTTTAAATACATAATTCCCTTCTCTGGTTCTATAACTAGCAGTATGCGCGGGACCTGCTCTACACTGGCCAGTGTTGAGGGACTACAGAGGAAGAGAAAAGCTGACTTCGGCAAATGAGCACAGGCTGCTTACCCTGTCCAGAGAAGAATTGTTTCATGTCTTAAAAACTATGAATCTGAATGGAGAAGCTAGAGAAAGTACCCAAGGAGTTAAAGGGATCTGCAACCCTATAGTTGGAACAACATGATGAACTAACCAGTACCCCGGAGCTCTTGTCTCTAGCTGCATATGTATCGAAAGATGGCCTAGTCGGCCATCACTGGAAAGAGAGGCCCATGGACTTGCAAACTTTATATGCCCCAATATAGGGGAATGCCAGGGCCAAAAGAATGGGAATGGGTGGGTAGGGAAGTGGGGGGCGCTATGGAGGACTTTTGGGATAGCATTGGAAATGTAATTGAGGAAAATATGTAATAAAAAATATTAAAAATTAAAAAAAATATGAATCTGGGCTGGAGAGATGGCTCAGTGGTTAAGAGCACTGACTGCTCTTCCAAAGGTCCTGAGTTCAAATCCCAGCAACCACATGGTGGCTCACAACCATCCTTAAAGAGATCTAATGCCCTCTTCTGGTGTGTCTGAAGACAGCTACAGTGTACTTACATATAAATAAATAAATCTTAAAAAAAAAAAAAAAACTATGAATCTGTCTGGTTTTTGTACAGAAGGCCCGAACAAGTGTAGTGAGTGAGGTATGCATCTGGTGAACAACTACGAACCAAGCCCAGGCCTCTGGGAGGGCCGACTCCCCCTCCCCCAGCATCCTTCTCCCCACCTACACTGCTCACAATGAAGCTATGTGGGATAATCCAGAAAAAAACTGCTGTCAGTATTCCTGGTACGCGGCAATTATAATGGTTATACATAAATACGTTCTGCGACAGCAACATGATCTTCAAGTTATAAAAACCATATAGTTAAGGGAAAGTTTCCTATGGTAAACCACAAAGGAAAAGATTATGCCAGCTTCAGTGAAAACTTTCAAGTCTAACTCAGGGATACAGGAGTTCGAATGCTCTCGACAAGTCATCTGGACTGCGTACCTGAAAATAGATCCAGCCGTCCACAGACAGAAGCCGCTCTCGGTGCTGGACTTCTATGTCACCTCCAAAAAGCAAAACTGGAAAAGGGCTGATGAGGGTCGTCTCTCTCAGGTAGACTCTGGTGTACCTCACCTGCAAAGGACAAAGGGGGGCAGACACCTTTGTAGTCTAAAATACTAAATGGTCACTTAGCTATTTTTTATCTATATGTTTTCTTAACAAGTTTAACAGAAAAATACGTATGTTTACACAGCCACATTAGTCTCCCCAACATGTCCCTTAGTTAGAAATGGAACACACACCCTCTTTTCCCTTCTGAGACAACCACTTTAGTGAAATACGCTTGGAACAGAGAACCAAAGCCCCCTCGCTGTAACTGTCTGAATTCCAACTAGAAGAATGATAGCCAGAGAGAAGCCTTGCTATCTTTCTTTTATTTGACGGGAAAGAAATTGTTTGTCTTGTGTTCTGCTTAGAAAGTGCGTCAGATTTCCAACAAGAGCAGAAGTAACAGTTGTACTTGAGGAGAAGAGGAGGCCATTAGGTCACCAGAGCGTGTCAGGAAGGAGGCCTGGGGTGTAAGAGGGATTGCAGAAAGAGCCTTTACCTTCTCCTGGTACAAGAGCCACCCGTAGGTTTGTAGGTCCCGGTTTACTGAGGACGGGTGCACCTGAGCTTTGCCTTGGGCTGTCTCCACCATGCACGCCAGCTTCTCGGTCACATCCACGGACTTTGTACACATGATCTTCCCCACACTGTCGTACAGGCCAGCAGCCAGCACAGCTTTAAGAAGAGCAATGTCCTGGAAAGAGAGCGTCTGCGGCCCTTTCCTTCCCTCCCAGCTGGGAGACGATGAGAATCCTGCAGCTTTCACCAATTTCATTAACTCCTGCTTCACATCCTAGGTTTCATGTTAAAGTGAGACATAATCGATTAGACAGCAGTGTTCAGCACCCAGAACAGTGATGTTATAAACTAGAAGCATCTATGAGGGCAGCGGACAGGGGCCCCGATGTAGTTTCCCACTCTACACTGCCTTCAAGACAGCCCGTCTTCAAATGTTTATGTTGGTTTGTTTTTAGTCACTCTGTGGTCCGTGGATAGAAGCATCACAGGGAGACATGATAGTCGTGACATGCACCTCTGACAAGAGAGCGCGCTAACTTCATCGCGCCGTGAAGCCTCAGCTTAGAACACTTTGCACCTTTTCTAAGAGTGCAAAGTCGGCAGGAGCCCTAGGAAGGGCTGAGGATACAGGACCATGGGCGGCGTTTACACTGGATGATAGCCTTTAGGTTGGGTCTGCAGCTTAGTCCATTCCTGGGGAGGAGAGACCAAACAGCTGCGGGAAGCCCGGGGTGTGAAGACAGGCTGAGAAAAGAAAGCCGGTGGGAGCCACTCTGGAGGCTGGGGACAATTAAAGGGCAACAAAGGAGAAAGGACTGATTCAGAGAGATGGCCACCTCTGGACCAGCTCACTGGGATGTCCTCAGATGGCTCAGAAGTGGCTATTTCCAGAATTCAAGAAACCCTACTGAACAATTAAATGGATTTTTTTTTTTTTTAAATCACAAATAGGAAAAAAAAGTTGGTTAATGATAGATTAAGAAACTTAAGGGAGCAATCAAATGTAGTGAGTAAATCTTGTGTGGATCATGATTCAAATTAGGTATGAAGAACAAAATTATTAAATGACTAGGGCTATTTAAGTGCTAGAATTTGATATTATGGTTTGTTTGTTTTAAAGGTATGATATGGCATCAAAAAAAAGTCCTATACTTTAGAGATACATGCTTATCTAATCTCTGCATTTATTTAAAATACAGTCTACAGGCAGACAGTAACGTGAGGGGAACAAACACAGGGCAATACTGAGCACGTTGCTAATTAATGCATGCCGGGAATGGGTGAACTAGAGTTCCTGACAGGATTCTAGTCATGTTCTGCTATTCCTGAAATCCTCCATAACTAAGCAAGAAAATAGCTGAGTACCAGAGCTGGGAAGAACCCTAGATAATGCCCTTTGAGTTATTTATTTAAAAAATAACAAACGAAAAACTAAAAAGTTAACTACCCTATTCCCAAGCTAGTGTTCTTTCCATGAAACCATGCTGTCTCTTTATACAAATCACACCCTGAATCCATTACGGTCGCTAAGAGCAATACTAAGATTCACCTCGAGTGTCAACAGCGACGTTCTGTTAAGGAAGTTCCTCTGGCAATATGAGATCTCAGCGCGGAAGCCTCCTTCTTGCTGGGCTTTCTTCCACCTAGATGAACACAGACAGCAGAGGTCAAAGGTCACCACAGCTCCTTTCCGGGCTCCCTCTCAGAGGGAGGAACCCAAGGGAAGCTTAATAAAATTATAATCTGTTAAGAAGAAGGGGCCTTGCTTACTGTAGCTGCTACATTTATATAATTTCCAACTGCAGGATTTTTAAGTATAACAAATTGTTGAATTGCTTCAGATCTGAGAACTGTACATATATAATAACAAGTGTGTTGTTCTTAAATGAGTCTCTGATAAAATAATAGCCTGACAAATTAAAAACACATGAACAAATTTAAATGCTGAAGCACAGTTTGAATGACAAGGGTACATTCTTTTTAAAAAAGTCACCCATCTCTAGTCACTGGCTGATCGATAGCAACCGCTTGTTTCTTTACCCTAGATAAGCATTGTAGATGGTGAGGTGGTCCGAGTCGGCCACAGCCAAAGACGACTTTGCAAGGTCGGCTTCATCCTTTCGACCGATTGGTGTGATGAAAGGAGACTTCTCTGTCATCACGGCTGCCAGTGTTGCCTGTCCACAAATATCATTTATCATTAAAGAAGTATACACCCAAAGGTGTCTTAAAAATAAACAATAAAACAATTACAACCAAGTTACCCGTTTCCTATTTTCAATGCATTTAACATTGCTAACTTACATTTTCATAACTTTTAGCTCAGTTCCTTTCATGGAACTCAAAAAACCTATTTATTGTTAGAACATCTCTGTGATTTAAGGAAAAACCTGAAAACATGTCCAAGTGATTAAAGTCTGCTATTTAGGTATAGGCAATCTCAAAATGATAGCTTAGTACTTTAGACTTCCAGACTGCTAATTCTCATTGGCTGCAATGCCTTTCAAACATAAGTTGAGGCTCTTCCACATTTCTAAAGACACAGCTAAAAGCTGCCTTAGTTGAGGAGGGCCTTTATCAGACACTGAGTGTGCAGTGCCCAGATGCTGGAGTTCTAAGCTGCTATAATGTGAGAGACAAATTAGTGTTCATTATAAATTAAACAGTGACGCAACAGCAGCAGCGTTTAAGTTTCGGCTGGTGTTACAGCTCAGTGGAAGCCTTGAGGCCCTGGGGTCAATCCTCACATTAGTTTAAAAATGCACTGAAAATAAAGGGGCTGCACAACCACCTGCTTGTTGCCAGGTTTCAGACACACTGCAATACAAATGGTACTTTCTGAACTTAGCAAGTTCTAGCGATCACCCCTGACTCCTTCCCCGAATCCCCCAACCCCTGCTTTGTTACTGATGCACTGGGGACTGAACCCACTGCTCCATGAACCCCAGGCAAACCCTCTGCTGAGCCACACCCCAGCCCCAAAGTTCCTTCTAATACTAGAAAAGGAGACAAGAGGAAAGGCCCCATTTCCTGTGTTCAATGCCTTGATTTGTGCTCAAAACCACCACTGGCTAATGCTGCAAAGGCACTGTAAGATCACATGCCCAGAGACTCAGTCAGACAAACAGATCTTATTTCTGAAGTAAATTGAGAAAACAGACTGACAACTATTGGAGAATTTGGATAAAGGAAGTTTTCATTCTATTAAAGTATATTGTGTCAACAACTTCCTACGAACATTACATATTCAATTAAATAAATGTTTCAGGTTGATGGCAACAACCTAGGCAAGCCAAACTCATATAACAGTGTTTTTCTACATGTAAGTAAATAGAGAAATAGACCTTTAAGTATATTAGTATAAAAAGTTAAATAGATTTGAATAATCTCACTGGGCATTCAGGTCACGTATGCTTTAATGATAGCACAGCCATTGTATCTTGTTAAGAAATTAAAGTTTAAACTTGTTTCCATCCTTTAATAATTTCCCAACCAAATGGCACTTGAAGTGAAGTAGTCAGTGTCTTACTCACCACTGGTTCGAGACAGCCAAATATGGCTCCGAAAATGAGCATCTTGCCAATTTTGACATTGACAGGCAAAGCGGCAAGGTGCTGGCCCAGCGGTGTCAGTTTGGGCTCATTGGGTTCGCAGGCTCCAATTTTCCGGAGTAAGTTCATCGCGTTGCTGATTACTTGAAGCTGAGGAGGGTCTAAGGCTTTGGAGAGGAAGTCTTCAGGAGAGCCCAGATCACACTTCTGCAGTGGGAAGGGGATGGGCCAGGGTCAGTGCTGCACCGAGGGAGGTTATGCTGGGACTAAAGGAGGAATTTAGCAGAATCTTGAGCCAAGCGGTCGGCCAGCGTGTGAAGCCACCCTGCACGGTGAACATCATGGTGGAGTCTCTGTGTTTTAGTTTCTTCAGTACTGAATTTTACTGTTAAAAATCTAAGAATCAAGAGTAACTTCCAGCCTAGGAAGCCTTGGTCTAGGTGAGGTTCTCAGTCAGCAGGCTGACGCGTGGGCTGGCGGAATCTTTGTTTTGGGGAGCTGTGCTGGATGTGGGGAGCTGTGGGGAATGTTCAGCCGCATCTCTTATTCTACACACTACACACCAGCATAGAGCCCTGCTTAGTTAGGACAGTCTAAAATGTGGAGACCGCACCCCCAGTCCCTCAGCAGGCAGTACTGCCCCACGGGACCACTGCTCAGGGTATAAGGCTGTTTATAATACTAATCTCTGCTACACATACACATCAAGACCAAAGCACAGTGCAGACAATAAGCATACAGTACTTAAAAGCAGAGGTGAAGAACACTCAGGTTGTCAGATTTTTCCTAATAAAGAGTGAGAACTTCCCCCCCTCCCCCCCGGAGGCCCCCAGCCCTCGTGTGTGGTCCTTTGGGATTACCATAATGTGAAGACACAGCTCCTCCAGAGGTACGCGTAGGATTTCAGGTACAGAATAGTCCAGAAAACCTTCAAATCTGAACACAGTAACACATCGTGAGTGATGGCACTCGGTGTTGTCACGTGTGTTGTAAATGTCAGCGCGTGCCTACCTTTCTCTTGTGTACAGCCGAAAGCAGAAGCCATCCCGGACCCTCCCGGCTCTCCCCTGGCGCTGTAGGGCACTAGCTTTACTGACAAAGGTCTCCACCAAAGAACTCATCTGGCTACTTTCATGGTACCTAGAGACAGGTTTCAGGAGACAATATGTGAATAACTGTTTTCCAGCAAAACCAGAAAAATTGAAGCGTTGAACTTGCTACTACTGTGAAAAAACATCTCTTTTTTTTTGGGGGGGGGGGTCAGGGAGCTGGAGACAAGGACTCTCTAGGTAGTCCTGGTTGTCCTGGAACTATGTAGATGAGGCTGGTCTTGAACTCATGAAAACCCAACTGCCGTTTCCTCCTGAGAGCAGGGATTAAAGTTGTGTACTACCACTTGCGGCTGACAAACATTTCTTACGTCATATTTCCTGATTCAATGTTTTTGTAAAGTGCCTATTCATACTACCAAATGAAAATCACTTGCTACAAAGAAAATGGTTGCTCAACTCATCTTCTCTCAAACTAATCTGACCGAAGCACCTTTGTGTCTTAGTCAATACCTACTAATCCCACAACAAGGTATGCGAATTGAGAAGCGCTACTTGTCAATGTCACAGTTCAAAGCCTAGCTCAGCTCACAAGGTACATCTACAGCCAGAAAATGTTTCCTCTAAAGACACAACCGCTTGTCTTAGAGCTGATTTTCTATTACACTGCTGTGGTTTTCTGATACTGGGGACTGTGTATAGACTACAATTAGCTAAAGGTTCACGTAACACACCCTAAGACCGAGAGTAGAACCATTTTGGGGTCAGTTCAGTTAAGGCATCTGCTATGTTCTGGTTATCATATAAGGCATTTGCAATTATGAAACTTCATTTTCTTCATTAGTACACAAGGGCCTGATGATTGGGAGAGATTTGTATTTTTGTTTTTTTGTTTTTTGCCAAGATCAAAGATTTAAGTCAAGTTCTCCAAAGTCCATTCTATCATACCTCACAAATAATGCTGTGTTACACAATTCATTTAATAAGCAAAAAAGTATATAAAAACTTACACTGTGGAATTCTTCCCAAACAGCACTTTTAAGTGGTGTTACTGTTGGTATCACTGTTGGTAAAATCCAAGGTATGAAATTCTGAGATTTACTCTCAGATATTTTAAATTCATCTACACTTTTGCTAAGGCTTTTTGCTTTGGGCAGAACGACGACCTTTATAATCTGGATTGCCTGACAGGATTCTGTAATTTCTCCAACAAAACTCAATGTTACAAATTTCCACAGTGAGAAAGTTAGACTTACTTATTTTCTTTTGTTCGTCCAGTGTCAATGACAAACACAACATCAGGAATAGTGATCCCTGTCTCTGCAATGTTTGTTGCTAAGACAATCTGCAAATAAACAAGAATGGAAAGTCTTTTGACAGCTCTCGACACTGTATTCTGAAAATTTCTTTAGACAGAACTGATAAGTTTTTAAAGGTGAATTTTTTGTTTTGTTTTGTTTTGTTTTGTTTTGTTCGAGACAGGGTTTCTCTGTAGCCCTGGCTGTCCTGGAACTCACTCTGTAGACCAGGCTGGCCTCAAACTCAGAAATCCACCTGCTTCTGCCCCCCCCCCCCGGGGGGTGGGATTAAAGGCGTGCGCCACCACGCCCGGCTTTAAAGGTGAATTAATTTTAAGACAGCAGTAGAGTGGGGGGACTAAAGAAAGCCACTTCCTTCCCTACCTCCTGAGGCCAGACAGGACTTCCAGAGGAGGGAGGGGGACACCAACCCACCCACAGAACCTGTGGCTTAAAACTTGTCCTGTCTACAAGATGTGCAGGGATAAACACTATTAATGATACTCTGCTATGCTTGCAGACAGGAGCCTAGCACAACTGTCTTCTGAGACGCTTCATCCAGCAGCAGATGGAAACAGATGCAGAGGCCCATAGCCAAACAACAGGCAGAGCATGGGGAGTCTTGTAGAAGAGTCAGAGGAAGGACTGAGGGAGCTGGAGGGGTCAAGGACACCACTAAGACCTACAGAGTCAACTAACCTGGGTCCATGGCGGCTCACAGAGACTGAGCTACCAACCAAAGAGTGTGCACAGGCTTCACCTAGGCCCCTGAACATTTATAGCACACCTGTAGCTTGGTCTTCACGTGGGGCCCCTAACAACTGTAGCAGGGGCTGTCTCTGACTCTGGGGCCTGTCTTTGGCTCCTTTTCCCTGAGCTGGGCTGCCTTGTCCAGCTTCAGTGGGAGAACTTACAAGGTCTCCCCTTCTCTGAGGGGGTGGGGTTGGGGGGAAAGGTATGTGAGAGAGTGGGGCTGGTAGGAGAGGAGGAAGAGGGGACTGTGATCAAGATGTAAAATGAATAAATAAATGAATAGAAAAAAGCCACTTTCAATTTTAGTCCCAAAATTTAGACTCTTTTTTTGCATAATTTTAATTTGCTTTTACAGTTTTATCAGCTTAGTTTAATGAGGTTGTTAGATTTAAAAATTATATAATTCATTTTTAATTATGTGTGTGTATGTGTGTTGGAGGATGTTCATCTAAGCATGCCAATTCTCCCTCCCCCTGGAGCTGGAGTGCCAGGCTCTGAGCCATCTGCTGTGGCTGCTGGGAAGTCACCTTGAGTCTGTAAACAGCAGTATGGGGTTTGAACTACCGAGCCATCTCTCCAGCCACGGTACAGATTTCGGTCACAAGTATTTGAACCTGTTGATGGTTAGGGGTGTGGCTCAGCCCATAACACACACTCCCTCTGGCTGGAATACAGACAGGACTCACGTGCAATCCCAAACAGTGAAGGTAAAGTTAAGTTTGTGAAAGGGAGCACCCAGGTTTGAAAGTGACGTCTAATTTTGTGGCAGAAAAAGTGAGGGATCAGAGAAAGATTTGACAGAATAGGGTCTGCCCAACTCTCACAAAAAGCGAGAGGAAAGGAAAGCTACTCAAGGGAGAGACAGACAGCACAGGAGGGAGAGAGTACAGCACAGGATACAGTAGAGCTCGTGGAGAGCAGTGCAGTAGAGTTGAGAGGGAGAGTGGAGCAGCTCAGAGAGGGAGGAGGAGGCAGTTATACTGGGAGAGAACTAGCTGGGCCCAGGTAAAGACAGAACCGACCAGAGAACGAGAAAGAGCCAGACAATGAGAACAGATTGCCAGAGTTAGTTTGAGGCCAAGCAGAGCAATCTGGAGGCCGAGAGATGCTTTCTTAGGAAGCAGTAGTCTTCTTTTTTCCCTGTTACGTTCTTTTTGGCTTTTCAGAGCAGCCTGGCTATTCTGGAGTTAGTTCTGTAGACCATGCTGGCCTTGAACTCACAGAGATCTGTCTGCCTCTGCCTTCTGAGTGCAGGGATTAAAGGTGTGCACTCACCTTTTGGCCATTTGCTTTCCTTTCAAAAAGCATCATACATACCATGTTCCCCAGCTACCACTCTCCTCAAATGTCGTGTCTGTTTATTACCACATAATGTAAATATTAAAATGTCTGAACTAAAAACTTATTTTTTGCTTGGTTTTTTTTTTTCTTGTTTTTGTTTTGTTTTGACAGGGTTTCTCTGTGTGGCTCTGGCTGTCCTGGAACTCACTCTGTAGACCAGGCTGGCCTTGAACTCAGAAATCCGCCTGCCTCTGCCTCCCAAGTGCTGGGATTAAAGGTGTGTGCCACCACTACCTGGCTAAAAACTTAATTTTAAAAGACTTTTTTTTTTTTTTTTAAATATGTGTAAGCCTGTGCATATGCGATGTGAGTTGAAGGTGCCCAAGAAGGCTCCAGGCTTCGAAGGATCTCCTGAACCTGGAGTTACAGGTAGTTGTGAGAACCAAACTGTGGTCAGAGACTCTTAGCCACTGGCCCTCTCTCCAGTCCCGAATGCCTGACATTTAATATGAGGTCGACTTTGCTGATATTGAGCTGCAGGACACTTGAAGTTGGCCATGTATCCAGCACCAACTGGTTTCATGAAATAGTCTCATTTCTGCGACCCCGCTTACCTTCCTGACCCCTGGAGGGGGGAGCATGAAAGCAGCCGCTTGATCTTGAGTTGAGAGAACAGAATGCAGAGCTATAACTTGATACCTGAAAGTGAAAACCATGGGTCTTAACAAGAGTTTCTCTTTGGAAGACACTGCAAAGGAATAGCAAAAGTTAGTTGTACATAGGGAACAACTTCTAATATTTGATTATGAAAAATTGAAACGAACAGAATTTCACAGAATAGTCTAATAAGGCCCCACCTGCCAGAGGGAAAGATCAACATGAACAAATCAGAGGTTGAGGATCCCTCTGCTGAGATGCCTGGGACTGTAAGTGGCCCAGGTTCTGAATTTTGGATTGTTTGATTAGTTAAGCTTATTACGTGAAATATGAGAGTAAATTTTTTTAAAGTTCTGATGATACGATAACCACGACAAGAGTAATAAACTATTATAGAACAGATAATTGGCTATTTAAATAGATATGGTTCCTAAGTTGTAAAACCTTGGTGGCTTTTGGAAGACTCAGTGAGTCAGGAGTTCTAATTAACTATATAATCAACCACAGGAGTCTTGGCTCAGATTGAAAACAAACGTAGACACTGTGCCTACAAACTTTCACCAGCTAGAAATGAACAAGTGCAAACTCTCCATGAACGACTGTAGAGGTTTAACACATATGTGCGAAGGTGTTTTGCTTGTGTGCATCTCTGTGCACAGTGTGTGTGTAGCCTCTGTGGAGGGCAGAGCAGGGTGTCAGACCCCTGGAAATGGAGTTATAGGCAGGTGTTAGCGGTCAGGTGGGTGCTGCCTCCTGAACCTGGGTCCTTTGAAGGACACCCAGTGTGCCTGCCTGCTGGGCCATCTGGCCAGCCCCACCACGGGTAATTTTAACTGAAGTTGAAAAGCCTGAAAATTCTGATCTTCCACTCCAGTTTTAAAACTACAAAGAATTTAATGAAGATTTGTAGTTACCGCTCAGAATAAAACCTTCTGTCACTTGACAGGAGGTCATACAACTGTTGAATGTGCGCAAGGCCAGGTAAGAAGATCAATACTGCTCCTTCAATATTTCTGAACTGAGGACTTTTGTCTGAAAATTTAAAAGATAAAATATTCAAAATCAGATATAAACAGCACATAAAACAATGCATGCCTCTGGTTGATAGAGGTATTTTATTAAAACAAATAGAAAAGTACCTAAGTATACAAGAAGCTCCAAAATGAGGTCCAGGTTGATTTTATGGGGGTTCATGTAGAGAATTGCATGCTGCGTACGGCTACTGTACTTTTGGTAGAATGGGTTTAATTCAGGACTTGCTCCACTCTGAACTGGGATGTATTCCTAAAAGAAAACCCAACCAGAGAAAGCTGAAAAAATGAAATGTATTTTTGGACTGTAGCTGTAGCTGTAGCTCAGTGGGAGAGTGTTTGCAGTCAGCATGCATGAGAGGTCCTGGGCTCAATCCCCACAGCGGCAAACAACACCTCAAACCACAAAATCCAAAAACGAACTGTATTTCTATAACAGAAACAACAGGGCGCTATCTTTAAATTAAGTTCTTCTTATTGTTGCCATTGTTGCTAAAATACAGCAGAAGTACAATCAATTAATTAAGCATGCCTGAAAGAGGTGCTTGCTGTGCTGCCTTGGCTCGTCTGGAACTCATGGACACAAGGATTCTGCGCTGCCCAGTTCTGAGTAACTCGGGCTGCAAGTCTGTATCACTATGCCCCACTTAATCGTAGAAACTGAAGGAGGCATGTGAAATTTCATCATTCTCCTATACTTTCACTTATGAACAGCAGAACTGCATTTATCTCTCCATGCTCATACAGACATAATCATGGAAGAACATACTACACTCACATGTGCATTTTTCTGTAGCAGTTAAAGAGCATTCAGGCTAAGGAGTCTGTGTCGGCTCTAATGAAGGTAGCTTATACCTGTTCACTCTTTCTACACCCTACCTTGGCTACTAAGTTCTCACCAACTCATCTGAAATACCCTTCTAAGCCCTTCTTCAGTTCTTAATTTCTATCTTTGGGGTTTTAGAGAAAACCCTGTAGATTACATTTTTGGCTTATCTATTTAATTTAAGGATGGTCCACTTTTGTGTTTCCGGCAGTTTGTGTTCCTGCACACAATACAAATGAAGCACAACAGATGGAGTGCAGAGACTGAAACTGATAACACTGCTAAGGGAGAGCCTCGGGGCTTCTGCGGAATCCTGCAATTACAAAATTGCCGCTAACACCCTAGCAAAACCTGCCTGGAACAGCTTTATAGTCATCTAATGTTGGCTCCCGCCAAGACACAGGCTTCTAAAAAAAAAAAAACAAAAGCAAAGATCCCGACTTAGGACAGCACTATCTCCTGAGACACAGCAGAAAAAAAAATCACTACAAAGGCATTTCTCAGTCATGAATACTATGAAGCTTTATATTTATGTAGTCCTTGATTCTGCATTTATCTAATGGGCCCAAACAGTATAAAAGACAATTAAAATATCACAAAATCCCTGTTACGGGATTCCCAGTGCTTGCCACAGGACTATAAATCCCCAGGCCGGCCGGCTGTACTCTGGAGAGTTCCTGCGTCTTTCCAGGCATTTTTTTTTTACCTGGTACTTTTTGACTCCCCCAGCTTTACTTGTAACATTAATGGTAATTTCTTCCTCCTCCTCCAGAAACTTCTGACAATACTCAGAGTCCTTCTCCAGTACGAAGCCTGTTTCTTCTACTATGTCTTCAAGATGAAAAACCTGCAGATAAGGTGAACGGTAGGCTCAGTCACTCCAGCGAACGCCATTAACCAGATGCAGACAGCATTGCCTTGCAAATGTCACTAAGTTATGTTAGGATGAGGAAAAGCTGTCAGTATAACTGGGATTGGAAAATGTAATTCCTATAAAAGGGTCTGCTGCAGCCGGGCGTGGTGGCGCACGCTCTTAATCCCAGCACTCGGGAGGCAGAGGCAGGCGGATTTATGAGTTCGAGGCCAGCCTGGTCTACAGAGTGAGTTCCAGGACAGCCAGGGCTACACAGAGAAACCCTGTCTCGAAAAAACAAAAACAACAACAACAAACAAAAAGGGTCTGTTGCTAAAGGCTTACAGAGACTATACTTTAGTATGGTTTTAAAGAAAAAGGTTAGAAGAGGAGACTGGTTGAAAACAGAGAGTACCTTACTGCAGGTGCCACCTTCAATCTGAACATGACTTGACGTGGAAGTCTTACTCCCTAAGATATGTCACCAGTACCTAGATCACACTTCCCCATCCTTCCCAACCTCAGGCAAGTACCAGGTCCTGCCTGGCCTGCAGAGGCTAGGAACTGGCTCTGGGCTTAAAATAAAGTGCCAGTGTTCTGGGAAACTGATATGAATGGTTTCTGCCTATACACACACACACAGACACACACACACACAGAGATAAAGTAAATTTACCTCAACAGGGTAACTTCTTCCTGAAATTCTGAGAATAGGACAGTGTGTGAAGTACGTAGAGAACTTGTCACTGTCCACGGTGGCGCTCATCAGAATCAAGTGTAGGTCAGAGCGTTTCTGCAAAATCTCCTTCAGGATAACGAGCAGGAAATCTGACTGGACACTTCTCTCATGGACCTGATGGAAAGCGAACCCGAAATCAATCACATGTAGGGTCTGAGAATAAGTAATCTGGATGCTTGGATCTACTCACACTTACTATTTGAGTAGCGTCAGGACATGCCGGGCGATGAAGCTGGGCATTCAAATAAGGCTTATTATCTTCAGAGTTAAAACTACATTTATTCCCTTAGGACTGAAGCCAATGATAAGAATCAGTATATAAATAGCAACGGAAGCCCGACTCTGCACTAGGAAGTGCTTTGGATCATTCATACATAGCTCACAAGATCGGACTATCTCCCAGATTTCACTTAGAGGTAAGCCTGACTCCTAACATTCTGCTATTCATCACCACCGCAGAAGACGGAGGTCCATCTAAATACTAAGTAGGAAAACTGAGTTGAGCAGTAGGAGGCTGGCCAGGTCTTTATCACTCTTCAGAAAAGGGATTTTCCTGCCCTTCTGACACAGGTGATGTAGGGAGGACTCAAATCTTGTTACTGGGTATAGATAACGCAAGCTGTCAGAATGTAACAAATATTTGCTACATGTGTGTCTGCACCCTAACCCTCTGCACTCTTACTCCTTCTGTCCTAATCTGTAACAGAGATGAAGTACATCAAGATAATCAGTAGCTTTCAGTGGCTTAGAAGGCAGACAATCCTGCTTAAGTACTCAAGCCTCGGGATCAATTCCCTGGATTCATTTCTTCCCTTGGCCACTTAGAGTTCAACTTTGGAAAAGTTATATAAATATCTTTGGGTCTATTTATTCCTCCATAAAATGAGGAAAACGTCATGGAGTTATGTGACAATCAAATGGCACAGTGCAAAGTCCAAAGAACACAGCCTAATGAACAGTAAGGACCTGGTTGTGGCATATGCTGAGAGTTAAAGAGAAGTTACTGTCTGTTCTGTAAGAGAACCTGCTGAAAGCTGACGTATGAGCCTGAGCGGTGGCACAGATGGAGAGAAACAGGATGAAAGGAAAGAAAAAGTAGTCAGGTCAAGTCACGATGAGTGCAGAAAGCCATGGGTTCAATTCCTGGTACCCAATAAACAAACAAGGGCAGGGAGAAATAGCTCAGTGATTAACAGTACGGACCGCTCTTGCACTGCAGCACCCACATGTAACTCTAGTTACATCAGGGGATCCGATGCCCTCTTCTGGCCTCTGCAGCCAACAGGCATGTACACGGTACACAGACATGTATGAATCCAAAACACCCACACGCATCCACCCCTCTCCTCACACACGATTTAAAACCCCCAGAGTGTCAAGAGGGTACATAATATAGTTCAGGAACTAAAATCAAAATGATGACTTGGGCCCTGGGATGGGAAATACACAAGAGATAAGGCGAGAGGTACCTAGTGAAAGCAGGAAGTTAATTTATAAATGCTGGCCACATGGTGGTGGCGCACGCCTTTAATCCAGCACTTGGGAGGCAGAGGCAGGTGGATTTCTGAGTTCGAGGCCAGCCTGGTCTACAAAGTGAGTTCCAGGACAGCCAGGGCTACACAGAGAAACCCTGTCTCGAAAAGACAAAAAAAAAAAAAAAAAAAAAAAATTATAGATGCTGTTGTGTTTAACTCAAGACACTGTGACCCTTACAAGGAGCAAGACCAATGAATGAGGAGAAAAATGGGTGGGTTTGAAGGAAAACAAACCTAACCACGAGGCTGAGCTAAGGGGGACACGTGCTTTTGCTTGGGTGCTTTTACTTGGGTGGCCAGAGAGTAATGGTGGGGGAAGTTACAAGGATCAGCAGGGAAGGACAGAGAACCTGATGTTCCTGAGACTCAAAGCATCTAGAAGGCAGCTGGGGATCCATGTCTGAAGGCCACGAGGGAGATCCTGTGGATCCCAGAGACTTAGATGAAAATGAATTGCAGTCAGAACTGTACAGAGATAACATGCACAGGAGCTAATAAAAACGCACACACGGCATTAAGTACACCACACCTCTTACTGTGGTCAGAACGGAGCATGAGCGCCAGCCAAGAAAATACTTAGATCCCACATCAACTATAAATTCCAGGGAAGCATAGTTTGTAGTAACACAGCCAGGAGAGGTTCTGCCCTGAAAGAGTCCTGTGTAAGATAAGAGTCCTGTGTCCTAGATCTCTCTACTCCTTAAGTGCTGATGAATTCCACTGGGACTACTATTTTTAAAAAGATTTTTACTTTTTAAAGATTTACTTTTATTTTATGTGTATGAGGCTTTTGTCTGAAAATATATGTATGTGTACCAAATGTATGCCTGGTGCCTGAGGAGACCAGAAGAGGGCATCAGATCCCTTGGAACAGGAGTTAGTTACAGATGTGATCTGGCATGTGGGTGCTAAGAACTGAACTTGGGTCCTTTGGAAGAGCAGCAAGTGCTCTTAATCTCCATCTCTCCGGGTCCAGATTGTGTTTTTAATTGTGTCTGTGTTGGGGTATGGGCATGTGAGTGCAGTTGACCACAGAGGCCACGTGGGTGCTGGCAATGGGACCCAGGTCCTCTGCAAGAGCCATGATAGCTCTAACCTGCTGAGCCTCCGCTCCAGCCCCTCCCTGGGACTTGTTTACTGTTTGCTCAAGAGGCTGATGGTGTCAGACTGAAGCTTGATGCAGTTAATCCTGTCTTTGGGTAGTCAATATCAAACCATCAAAGAACACAGCTTCTGCAAGCTGGTCTGGATTTTTAAACTAGCATTCACTTTGTTCTATCTTTAATGAAATTTTCTGTTAACTATTTATGTTCCAAGAGAACTTACTCTGATCTAAATAAAATTTTTCACTGATGGATACATTTGCCACTTTGGCTCATAGTGACTCTTGATTCTTAGAGGAATTTAGGTTTGGGCTTGAAAAGCAACAATTACGACATCTGTATCCCATGGAGACCTGTATTTCTATCTTCCTCTGTGTCCTGTGGATAACTCTTCCATGGGTGGGTCTGCAGCCATCCAGCTTCTTTTGAACATCTCATCTATCATAATGCAATATGCTACCTACCCCACAAGAAAACAAAACACTCTTCAAGAACAGTAGTCCTTCTCACTTATTAATTACCAGGGTATTGATTACACTTAACGTTGTCTTGACCTAAATTTGTCTAATAAGAGAATGGGAGACTAAGTAAAAGACATCCATCTCTATAATACTGTAAAGCCATCTGAAGATCATGTGAGAGAACGACCAACTAACATGTGAAATGCACACCAAAAATAGGAATTAAGCCATCCAGACTGTTTGTCTTTTTCTGGACTGTGAGGTTGCAATTTTTGTTTTTCTAGTATTTTCCTAACTCAAAAGAGGAAAGTAATCTATAAAGTAATATATATATATATAATTACTATTATAATTACTATAATAAAATTATATATATATATATATAATTTTTTCATTACAAATCAATGAATGAGCCAATGTGGCATCACATGCCTGTAATCTTAGCACTTGGGAGGCTGCGACAGGAAGACTGATATGAGGGGCCAGCCTGGCCTACACAGCAAGACCCTGTCTCAGCCAGGCAGTGGTGTCACATGCTTTTAATCCCAGCACTTGGGAGGCAGAGGCAGGCGATCTCTGAGTTTGAGGTCAGCCTGGTCTACAGAGGGAGTTCTAGGATAGCTAGAGCTACACAGAGAAACCCTGTCTTGGAAAAAAAAAAAAAAAGGACCCATCTCAAAAAACCCAAAGTCTAAGTAAACTTTCCTACTGCCTTCACATCAAGTTTCTCTTTTTTGCATGCTGGCCTGGAACTTGAGGCAATCCTCCTGTCTCAGCCAACCAAGCACTGAAATTTACAGGTGTCAGCTATCTTGTCTTGATGGAATGATTTACTAATACTTTCTGAAAAGAGAATTGCTATCTACCTCTTCTTGAAAACAAAAAACAAAAAACTAGCAAATTAGTTTACTAGAGTAGGCTAGCTAACATCTCAAATGGTCCTAATGTAAAACTCGGGCCGAAATTTGATTTGCACCAAAGGATAGTTAGAGAAAAACAAATGCATGCTGATGATTCCTTGTGTTAGAGAGCCAGTGCTGAAACATCTCAGTGTGGTGGCTGAGGAGCAGACACTGGCGGAGAGGAAGGCGGTGTCAGAGCGCCTGGGTCTGAGCCTCTAGCTACACAACTGGACCTCCATGTACCTCAATGTCTTCAATTCTAAAATAAAGATATGCACTGCACTGCGATGGTAGAAGGATTAGACAACCATGCGCTTGTGTCTGTGTGATGCTTTGAACAGCAGCAAGCATATAGCGAGAGGATATAGCACTTACTCAGCAAAGCCATTAACACAAGGCATTTGCTAGACACAACTCAATCATTAGATGGAAGGCATATGATATGTACCTGCATAGAATTGGCTACTATCACCGGCCACATCGGTTTAAAACAAACATGTTTAGAATGTGTCTGGACACAATTGTAAACCCTCCTTACCTCATCGACAATGACATGAGACACATCAGCCAGAAGACCATCTTCCTGAAGTTTCCTTAGCAAAACTCCGGTGGTACAATACAGTAGCCTGGTACATTCACTAGCTCGAGACTCCATCCGGATCTGATAGCCACACAAAGAATTCTGCGGGGAGGACAGAGGGGCCATGAGCTCCTGGCAAATGAGCTACAATGGTGCAGCACAGGAGCCCGTGGTGGTGCTCCATGCAGCACAGGAGCCGTGGTGGTGCTCCATGCAGCACTCCAGGCAGGTCTACTCATGCACTTTAGTATCCATTTCAAGTTGGGTGTGGTGCTCACACCTGCAGCTCCAGCACTCAGGAGGCTGAGGCAGGAGTATTGCTGTGAGTTTAAGGCCAGCCTGGGTTACACAGTGGATCCCAAGCTGGCTTGGGCTACAGAATGATATCTTACCCCAAGATGCCAAGAAGTATATCTCTGTGGTTCTCAATTGTGTGAAGCTATAAGATTTGTTTTGATAATTTTAAATTTCTTATCTTATTCAGTGTGCCCAAGTGTAGGCTTGGGCAAACTATGGTGCACATGCAGAGACAGGGGGATGACTGTTGGTTCTCTTCAGCCTCGGGATCCTCGGAGCCCCCTTTCTTACTTTCAGGATCTGGATTCAACTAAAGTCATGAGGCCTGTGCACAGCCACCTCTACCTTCTCAGCCATCTCGACAGCCATCACTTATTCTCCCTCTTTGAACAATCTAACATTCTTATCTACCTTGCTCTCTTTTACTGTTCACTGAAAAGAATGGAACCTCTTAGGGATACCTTCCACAGGAAAGACTCAGAAGAGACAGTAAGCCGTATGATATATATCAAAGTCAAATCTGAATTATGCGTACTCTTTGAATGGCAAGTAGTAACGTATTTGAACGTTCGGTTATCAGAACTAGTATAGTGTACAGTTCCCAAGAGCAAAGCAGAGTCCAGCACTCCTCACGGAGGCAGAGCGAGAGAGCAAGCCTTACCCTTCCTCCCGGGCCACTCTCACAGCCCAGCTCTTCGCACACCCTGGTGGCTAAGCTCACCGCCGAGATTCTTCGGGGCTGGGTGCAGACTATGTTACACTTCCTGGCTCCACACTCATCGAGAAGCAGATCTTCCAACAGGAAGTGTGGCACCTGGGTGCTCTTGCCACTCCCCGTTTCACCTGCCACTACCACCACCCGGTGCCTCTTCAGAGTTTCCACAATTGAGTCCCGGTGTTTGAACACAGGTAGCTGCTGTCTCTCCTTCAGGAGCCTCTGATACTTGGGTGTGCTCTGCAGCCTCCTGAAGAGGTTCCTAACAGGCTCCAGGTCTTCTCCACTTGTTGGCTCCAAGGACAGCGCAGCAAGATCGTCATCGGAAACTAAGTTTTCCCAGGATTCCTCGGGATCCTCGGAGCCCCCTTTCTTACTTTCAGGACGCTGCTGCTGTTGCTGCAGTTGCTGCTGCTGCTTCAACTTACTCAAGAGCTTGGCAATAAAAAGATCCCGTGGTTTGTTGGTTTCCATCTTATTGAGTTCTTCCTTTTTCTTCTCTTCATCACTCCACTCCAACCAAACATCCCGGTATGTAGGAGGGAGTAACTGATGGACAGACTGAAAAGGAAAGCAGCAGCTACGTTAGACTGTGCCGACTAGATCTCAGAACTCAGTACACGCAGACATAGGGGAGTTGACAGTCTCTTAAAGTGCAGCTTTATTCTTAAACTCTAAAGTCATTAAGAGAAGAGACACACGCATAGGCTGTCAATATATAAATGGCACACCATACTCTGGTTTTTTAACTTAGTGGCTATGTGACTGGGTAGGAGTGAGGTAATGCCTCTGCATTTAAAAATAGCTAACAGAGGACCTGTGAGCACGGTAAACGATGGAATGAATGTTTAATAAGTGTTCCTCTAGGGCTAGTACATACTATGTAGATGAACCACAGAGCATTTGGAAACACAAAGTTCCCTGTGAGATCTGGCAGTGGGACAGGGCTCTAAGTCAGAGTACTTTAAAGGGACGACACCAAACGGACCCTTCAGTTATTCTACTTGCCTGCTATCAAAGAACGATTCTCTCCGTGGCAGCAACAGTCACTTTTACCAAGCACACATAGCAAGAAATAAGACATGAACTTTGGCAGAAGTTGGAAGACACCAACTGTGTGGACTCCTACTTAGTCAGCGTATAACTTCCTGTGGGGTCTGAATGACAGCAGCCCCACAGGATCACGTGGGAAGGCTGGGTTTCCCAGGTCAGGGATCTATTTGGAAAGATTAGGAGGTGTGGCCTTGATGAAGGAAGTGTGCTAAAGGGAGTGGGCTTTGAGTTTTCCACCAGGTCCAGTGTTTTTTTTCTCTCTCTCTCTCTGCCTGCTGACTACAGAACAAAACACTAAGTTCTCAGCTACTGCTCCCACACCCAGTCTGTCTGCTTCTTGCGGTTCCGATCCTGTACTGACTCTGAAACTGTGAGCGAGCCCCTAACCGAATGCCTTTTTTTGTTTTTAAATAAAAGTTGCTGTGGTCAAGGCGCCTCTTCCCATGGTCTTCGCGGCCAAGCAACACTTCCCATGAAGACAGAGAACAAGTGTAGTATACAAAGGAAGTGCTGGCAATCTAAAATGTAAAAAGAGCCTGGTGCTCTCTCAGAGAGTGTGTTCCCTCAGTAGGACTTTAGTCTTTCTTTAAGCCCTAAGCACATAGTAACAGAACCTAAAATTGGAACTGGAGCCACCTGTCCGCATTTGAGGCTGAAAGACCGAGTTTTCTGGGACAATCTTTGTTGCAGAATGGCCATCTGTTACCCCAGATCCTCAGAGTTTAGACTTAGAAGCTCTGGCACACACACACAGTGGAGTATACTGGGCAGACTCTGTCTAGACACAAACTCTGTTTGCTTTATCCATGCCTTCCACAGAAAGCCTGAAAGTAATCTTATGCAATGCTTTCAGTAATCCCATTCGCAGAAGCACATTTCTCCATGCAGAATTTTCTACATGGCATCCTGTCTGCACTGAAGGACATGGGTTTTAGAGCCTTTGGCCTGCAGAGCTTTGCATCAGGGATGCTCCACTTGCATGGATGTCTTTGGAAGCGTCAAGGCCTAGAGCGGCTCACCTGCCCCTTCACTAGCCGATAAAGGGCTAATGTCGCTCCCAGGTGCTGGGCTTGCATGCCGTCCTCTGTTAAGATTGTAGGACACACAACCAGCACGTCATCTTCAGACCTGACGACCCTTACCCTAAAAGCAGAAAAAGAACAATAAAACCTTTTAAAAACAAACTGATGAGGTCAGATCAAAAAAAGTCAGCAGCTCATTAAACTTAAACTTACAACAGTCGCTAAGTATTCCACGGGAGGCAGTGCATTAGACAATGATTTACAAGCAAAGGGAACTGGAAATGAGGAGTTTTAGAGTTTCTCCAATGCCTACTTGAGCCATGTTTTGCTTCTGAGATAAGGTCTCCCTCTACAGGTCAGGCTAGCTTTGAACTCACTGGCCTGGAACCCCCGCCTCAGCCCCCTACGTGCTAGGATTACAAGCATGAACCAGCAAGCCTGACATCTCTAAATGTTTACACAATTTACAAGAAACAAAAGGCTTTCACTTCACCGTTTTCTAAAAGTCATCCAGTTAAGCAGGAAAACCTACCTGCATTTCCAGTATCTACCTACGGCAACTTTCTCAAAGGCAGGGTTTGGACTCTTGGGGAGATTCTTCCTGACCCAGTCGATAAGAAACTGTTTGGGAGATTTTCCAGTCCAGCTTCGAGCAGTGTAGTCAAAGTTCCGTACATCGTGAGGTTCTTTCTTTTTACCTGAAATGGAAGGCAAAGACTTGTTCTGTAAAATGGTAAGAGCAATATGACTTCTCTGTGGCGCGAGTGATCAGCGTGCTCGCCCTTTTAAGAACAGCATTTCTGAAGGGACCGGGTGAGGAAGGACCAAAGGTTCTTCTCTAGGTGGGGCATCCTTGTCATCTGTGTGGCCCGCAGAGCCTCCCCCAGCTTTTGCTGTTGTTGCTGTTAGTTGTGAGACGCTGTCTCACGTGGCCCGGGTGGACCCGAACCTTCATTTGCAGCCAAGGATGCTTCTGAGTTCCTGCTCCTCCTTGTCCTCTTCCCACACCTGGCTGACCATGAGGACCTTATGCACAGCCATATTTACTGAATGACAATATTTGGTGGGATGCCCTCCACTTAGTTACTGGAAAAAATATGTCACATGCCATTTCTCTGCTTAACACAGCCATCAATACCCCCTTCAATGGCTCCATGGTATATCTAAAATTAAGTACTCATTTTTTGGGGAGGGGGGAGGTGGCTCGAGACAAGGTTTCTGTGTGTAGCCCTGGCTGTCCTGGAACTAAGAAATCCGCCTGCCTCTGCCTCCCAAGTGCTGGGATTAAAGGTGTGCACCACCATTGCCTGGCTTAAATACTCATTCTTGGTAAGGGCCCTAAAGGCTTCTGTGGTCCACCCCTACTATCATGTGTCATTCCTCCCTTCATGCTGTGATTACACTGGTCCTCAGGCAATTCCTTAAATGTTCAAAGTGTGCTTGGCCCAGTAGCTACCAGCCTTGTGGTTAGAAACCAATTACAATTTCAAATTGTCAGTCATACTAGTCACATCTTAAGTATGCCAATATTCATATCAGATAACTCAGATATAGTTTGTCTCAATTACAGAAAATCTTTGGAATAGTGGTGCTATAAACTCACTTTACCAAAAGACTTGTAACTTATTATCTCTCTTCTTTGGAGTTTTTCTCCCCACCAATTTGCCACTAGGCTAACACCTGACCATCTGTCAGACTATCTGCTTGTCCTCAGAACTAAATACAAGGAAAGTAGCCCCAGCTCAAATTAGAGCTCTCTATTATTATTATTATTATTATTATTAAAATTATATCTGTATGTGTGTGTCTGTGTAGGTGTGGATATATACATATGAGCACAGATGCCCATAAGAGGGTGTCAGATCCCCTGGAGCCAGAGTGTGCTTCTGACTGCTAAGCCACATCGCCAGCCCTGCTCTGTTGTGAAATGTCATTATTCTCTGAAAGCACAACTCACTGTTTAAAAATCTCTGTGCTCACATTCCATCTTAGATTACACAGAGAAAGAGGTTGGGTTACTTGTTCACATAACTCCTTTTAATGTGCAATAATGATCCAATGAGTATTACTGAAGGAAGGAATAATGCTAAAACGTCTACCATTTAATACAGGTGTCATATAGTCTGTCATATAATCTGATACAGCACACAAAGAACACAACTGGTGAGCGCAGCAATACTCAGGAATGTACGACCCCTCACATCTCGGGGCCATGGAGACGAGGGAGGCAGGAAATGAGATTGTTTGAGTTGCGCCTTGGCACTAGGGGTAGCAAGCTAGGCAAAGGACTGGAACTGTCAAATGACAGATGTCGTAAGACCACTCAAGTGGCTGGAACATCGGAAAACAAAGTGGAAAGATACAAGTGAATACGAGTGCAAAAGCTCTCAAAAGTGATGAAAGGCTTTGGGCTTGTAACTGATGTCACGAAGGTGTTTCCCTGGAGAAGCTGGGACACACAGAGCTGCAGAACACTTGTTTCAGTGTGCGAGACCCTGGGTTTGATCTCCAAGACTGAAAACCACAGAAGCAACAAAGAAAGAAGCTTTAAACAGAGAGCTTGCATTTACATAAACTCTCATTCATATTTTCCAGAAAGTCAATGTCATAGTTTGCTCTCTGTTGTTAAAAAGCACTCTGATTAAAGATGGCTTTGGGAAGAAAGGGTTAACTGGCTCACAGTTCCCAGTTCATAGACCATCACTGCAGGAATGTTCTCACCTCCAGGGAAACCCTGGGGGGTGCTGCTTGCTGGCTCCCCTCGGCCTCATGCTTAGCTAGCTTTCTCACACAGCCATGGACCACCTGCCAGAGAACGGTGCCCTCACAGCTGGCCAGGCCCTCCTAAATCAGTTATCAACGAAGGAAACCCCTCACAGACATGCCCAAAGACCAGTCTGATAAAGCCAAGGCTGCTTTGTCAGGGACCAGAAAGAGAGCTCGCTGTGGTAAGGGCATGCACTGCTCTAGCAGAGGACCCAAGCTTGGTTCCCAGAACCCATGCGGGGCAGCTCACAGCTGCTTGTACTCCAGATGGAGAGCGCCCAACACCCTCTGGCTTCCTCGGCACCCATGTGCACAAACCTGCCAGCAACACCCCCCCACACACACACACACACAATTTTAGGCAGTGTCAGGCTGACAGTTAAAATCTAGCTGTCACACGTTGAAAATGAACCAGAGAGAGACAGGCTTGGCTAACATCTCTGCAAAGACAAATGGTTCTGAGCGAGTTATCATTTTGTTATCACCTAAGAGAAAACCCCAGGAAAGCACAGTTCTCCTGTCAGCTGAAGGAGTCTGCTCCCCCGACTTTACCTTTCTCTTCCTCAGTAGCAGCTGCAGATTTTTCAAATAAATTCAAGTTTAAAGCACTTTCAGTTTCTGTGGCTAGAGGAGGCTTTTTCTTCTCATTTTGTTGATGTGAAATCTTTATGGCTGGGTTGAATATTGGATGGTCTTCTAGAGTTTCCATTTCTATCAAGGAAAAAAAATGTTTAGTTTTATAGATTTGCTTTTCATGCTTTGTATTTTGCAAATAGAGCTTAAAATCATGTCTTCTCTTTCTTTTATAACCAGTTACTTAATAATTCTTAATTGGAATCTATGTTAGATGCCAAGTGAAATTTAGTCACTTTCATAATGTATAATAAAAAGAATTAGCGAGCTGGCGAGATGGCTCAGTGTTGCACCAACTGCTCTTTCAAAGGTCCCGAGTTCAAATCCCAGCAACTACATGGTAGCTCACAACCATCCGTAACGAAATCTGATTCTCTCTTCTGGAGTGTCTGAAGACAGCTACAGTGTACTTACATATGATAAATAAATAAATCTTAAAAAAAAAAAAGAATTAGCAATTATAGGCTAAAAAAATAAACACTTTCAATAGAAAAACGTACACATAAGATCCATTTGCGTTTCTTTCTTGAACAGAAATAGCATTTACATTATAAATCTAGGATCAGCAAACTATGACCTACACTGCCAAATCCAGCCTACTGCCTTTTCTGTATTCTCTGTGAGCTAGCACAGTTTATAGCTTACAATTATTATTAAAAAAAAAAAAAAAAAAAGAGGAGAGGTGCTAGGGAGAAAGCCAGTGGCTAAAGAGATCTGACTTCAGATCCCCAGTGCCCATGTGACTGGTGGCTGCCAACAGTGTTTCTCTGCAACCCTAGAGCCTGGGAGAGGTTCCTGGAGCAGGCAGGTCACAGGAGCTTATTGCCAGTCAGTCTAGATAAAACAAAGGCCAGCTCTAGACTTTTGAGATCACGTCTCAAAAAATAAGTTCCAGCTGGGCATTGTGGTACCTGGCTTTAATCCCAGCACTTGGGAGACACAGGCGGGCAGGTCTTTGTGAATCTGAGGCTGCCTGGTCTACACAGTTTCAGGACAGCCAAAGCTACATAGAGAGACTCCGTCTCAAAACAACAAAACCTCACCACTACCTCCGCTAAAAAAACACCAAAACACAAACAGAAAGAAAGACATTGGCACTTGGCTTCCACATGTGCACACATGGGCAATGCATTGTCACACACATGAGACCAGACACATGTACAAAATAAAGTTATTCAATGACCTGGAAATTACATGGAATATATAGGTTAGTGTTTGATTACAACATAACCCTCCAGTTTTTAAAACCGATATGGCTTCTCTATGTTGAAACACTTGAGAGGTTGTAGCAGAGACTGTGACGTCCACACAGTCAGCAGCGTTGGTCATTTGGCTTGCTATCGTAAATGGTTAACCAGTCTTCTTAAGTCTGAACGGTTAGGAAAGCAGAGACACAGAATTATGACTCTACAAGCAAACACGTGATAGGGTCTTTACCTCTTTGGAACTTTCTTATTTTCTCTTGAGCCTCTTTCTGGCCTTGCTTGTTTTTTTCTAGTTTGAAGGCGGCGGCTTGCTCCTTTGCGTCCAGAAGTCTGGCTGCAAGGTTCAAGTACCTTTGGTTCTTTTCCAAGTAAAATGATGAAAATAAAATAAAAAAAAATTCTAAGAACAGTTCATGTGTGACCACTACATTGTGTCAAAACCTATGATCCTTAGACCTAGCACATCTACTTCTAGAACTTTCCAGAGAGAAATAAAACAAATACAAGACACAGAAAAGGGTGGAGGGAAACTCAGAAAACACAGGCTCTAACTTGACTGAGCAAATGCTGCAGAGCAGAGGGCTCAGCACCACTGACTCCCGTCTCCTGGGTTAATAGAGGGCAGCAGATTGGAAACACAGCAGCATGTGGAAGAGAGGCACGCGAGCGCTGCTGGGAAGTACAGTGGTCACCACCACAGCAGCACACCTCAGTCTCCTCTTCTGGGGCTGCTCTGTGTGTAGACACACACCAGAGTGGAGTAAAGACTGGAGGCCGACTGCCTCAAACCTACCCACTCATTCCCACTTTCCTCTGTAGGGCGCGATGCAACCATCCCTCCATTCCGCTTTTCTCTTCAGTGCTGTGTAATACATTCATGTCACTGTCATTGTGTAGCCTGCCCCGATCACAGCCCAGCTAACTTTATATGCTGCAGAAGTAGAGCACTGCACACAGTACAGAGTAACAGCCCAATTCAGTCTCCAGCAGCCCCCAGAGAACACTCCTTGCCATCTCTCTGGTTCTGACTGGTCTAAGTACCTAGTGTGTGTGGCGTTATACGGGATTTGACTTCTGTGCCTGGCTTGGCTTCCTAGCGCAGGGTCCTCAAACTCCATCAGAGTTAGCCTGTGTTGCAGGGATTTCCTCCGTCTGTCTTCACACACACTCTTTACTTCCTGGCTTGTCCTTTGCGTGACACAGACTGCACTTACATCTTACTATTGCTATGAATATAGCAGAAGGAGAACTGTTGGCTCATATGGTGTGATGACGAATCCTGATAGCCAACTGGACAACATCTGGAATCAACCAAACCCAAGCTGCTAGGCATTCCTACCAAGAATTTTCTTTCTTCTTTTTAAAAAATTGTATTTTTTTAAAAAAGTGATTTATTTTACCTTTATGTGCACTTGTGTTTTGCCTGCATATGTGTCTGTGTGAGGGTGTCAGATCCCCTGGAACCGGAATTATAGACAGTTACGAGCTGCCATGAAGGTGCTGGGAATTAAAGCCCGGTCCTCTGGAAGAGCAACAGGTGCTCTTAACTGCTGAGCCTCAGGAGGGATTTTCTTAGATTATCTAAAGAAGGCAGGCTGGCCTCCCCCTAAGTCTGGGCATAATGTGGCAGCCCACATAAAAGGCATGGAAGAAGGAAGCTTTGCTTTTGTGCCTGCTCAGCCTCATTCTTGCAGGCAGATCAGTCTACCCTGTTGCTGTGCCCAGGACTCAATGTAGCTCCTCCAGGATTCTAACAGACTGGAAACCGCCGCTCTTCAGGAAGCCTTCCAGACTTTGGCACCAGATTGGGGCTGCAGAGACCTGCAACCTAGGGAGTGAACAACTAGCAGATTCTCAGCCTTGCTGTCGGGAAACTGCCATTGTTGGACTTCCTGGGCCACACGTAGCAAGCTAGCTTGATAAATCCCCTTCACACACACACACACACACACACACACACACACACACACATGCACAGAGTCATTTCATCAGATCTGTTTTTTAGAGAACCCTGATTAATACACGTGGGAATTCTACTTTGCCTTTTAAAGAACCGTCATTCCCACCATGGCTGTGCTTACGCTCCCTACAGTCACCAGGTCCCCACTCCCCATTCTAGCAGTTCTGTGGGCTTTGGAAGCAGCTCTCCCAAAGAGCCAGAAGGCATCTTGCATCTTCCTGGAAATTAATGATGCGGAATATCTTTCCATGGTTTAGCCATTTGTGTAATTTCTTTGAAGAAATGTTCCTTAGCCTTCAATGTACTCAATATTGCAAACCATGGTAAACGCTATTCAACTGGACCTAAAGTGTCACGTTCTTCAAGCTTGTGCTAGCTTTGCTCTCAGTTGTCAAATGCATTTTCTGGCAAGAAAGATCTTCTAGTTTCAAGTGAACCCAGCTGCTTCCTCCCCCGTGGCAGTGCTCAGCCGTGCCCTCTATCTCTCCGTGTGCGCACGTGTTTGTTATAGCCAAGGGTGCCGTGTTCGCACTATTTTTTCTGCTCTGAACCACATTCTTTGCCCATCTGGATGGACTCTCGAATCCCTTAAAGTCCACTCCTGTAAAGTTCTGAGCCAAGGCTCCAATCAGAACAGTGCCTGCTCTGAATCACTGAGATTTCTACTGCCCTACACAAAGTTTTTTCTTTTTTACTCAAAGTGATTTTAAGGCTTGTGTACACAACGGGACTTGTGCCACTAGAGCAGAGGCTGTGGACGACTCCTATTTCCAATAGGGTGGGAACACCCGCTGAGTTTTATAGTATCAAGCCAAGCAGTGAATTCTGCTCTCTGTCAGAATCAGGCGGAATTTAGCATCCTCATCCTTTCCGTTCGTTCCTCTCAAGGTGCTTTCGGATAGCAACCAAATGGGAGAGATCCCCAGGGAGGACAGGGGCAAGGCCTTTGGACTTAAGGATTCTCAAGATTTTATTTCCAGTCACAAAACAGGCCTGGGCCACAGCACGTGAGTCCTCAGAATCGCACCTATCTGGGAGGGAGTCAGGCCTTTCTTGGCCAGTTTGTAAATCTGATCCTTCAAGTCGTCAGATGTCAACTTCAGCCACATGGGGACGCTATGGCGGTAGGTAGCACGGACTGGGACAGGCCCTTCCTGGGAGTGTGCATGCGACCCATGATGGTGGAGGTCTGGCAGCAAAGAGCCCTACACAAAGTTATATATGTGTGTGATTCTAGTACAGGCCCACAATAGAAAATTTGTCTGTACAGACTATAAAGAAAGTTTCTGTCCCTCTCACCACTCTAGTTCTAGACATTTACATTTTTGTATATCTTTTCAAATATAGTACAAGCGTCTATCAGTAACTGTTCTTTTACACAAATGATCCATCATATAGAATGTGCTACTTTGTGTAACTTCTACCACAATTTCCTTATTCATTTGGCTAGGACAAATGAATATTTGTCTATTTTGTCTATTTGAACATTTTTACTATTTGTAAAGTGGCTCTTAACAATGGCATATAAAGTTGTCATTTTTCTTAAGTCGGTATCTGTATATAAAACTGTTAGGTCGTTGGACCTGGAAAGGGCATCCCAGCCCCTTGCTCCTCCATGGCTTCTGCTTCAGTGCCCACCTGGAGGTTCCTGCTCAGCTTGAGCTCCTGCCTTGAGTTTCCCTCATGATGGGTTGTAAACTGGAATAAGCCTTTCCTGCCCAAGTTGGTTTTGGTCATGGAGTTTACCATGTACTAGAAGTCAATCTAAGGAGATGTTAGCTAGAGTGGGCAGGCGCTTACCCTTCCCCTGAGACAGAGTTAGAGGGACAGTAAACGTGTGTTTAATTTTATAACAAGAAGTCAGCAGACCCCATTACACTCCACACCTCCCTTAACCTAGTACTTCAGATCTTTAAACTTTGGTTAATGCATAGTGGTATCTCATAATAGTTTTCTATTTTCATGACTAGTAACTTTGAGTTATTTTAGCATGTTCACTGGACACTCATATTACCTTTCTGAGGTATCCACTTTTAAAACATTTTTCATATAATTACACTTTTCTGTCTGCTTCACTTTCTTCTTGTAACTTGACTTTTTCACTGTTACTGTTTGGAATCTTTTGTTTGTTTGTTTTTGTTTTTGAGACAGGATTTCTCTGTATAGCCCTGGCTGTCCTGGAACTCACTCTGTAGACCAGGCTGGCCTTGAACTCAGAAATCCATCTGCCTCTGCCTCCTGAGTGCTGGGATTAAAGGCGTGCGCCACCACCGCCCAGCTCATACTGTTTGGAATCTTAAGGCCCATATGCTAAAAGCTTAGTCACTAGTCTCTGGTGGTAGAGCTGTAGGAGATGGGGCTGTTGGACATTACATAAACAAGAGTGTGCCCTTAAAGTGGACATTGAGACTCCAGTCTCTGCTTTCTCTCCACCGTAAGGTGAGCGGCTCTTCTACCCATCATTACATTACCTGCCTTACTACAGGCCCTGAAGTAATGCAGCCAAATATGCCCTCCAAAGCTGGGAGCCAAGATAAGCAGTTTAACCATCTTAAGGTTGCCCCCTTTGCAATTCTGTCAGTGGTAGAAAGCTAACACGTTTAGCCTTAAGTTTTTATCTTGTCTGCAGATACACATTTTTCTTTCCCGACTGCTGGCTTCTCCTGTATGGGAACATGCCTTGCCTTTCTTCTGTTGCTCAAAGAATTTAGCATACTATTTACCCGTAACAGTAATGTTAAAACATTTCATTATCTTATAAACATGGGAGACATGTAATTGACACTCACTAGTTACTATGTGCCAACTTTTTACCCATATGCTACTCTGCTACTTTAAACTCACTTCTAAGACTCATTTCTCCAATTTACACGTGAGAAAAACAAAGAGGAGATAGGGCTAAGCCTTTCGCCTGGGAGCTGGAGGCCAGACTCAGAGCTCTACTCACGGGGTCAAACTTGTCTTCGTCCTCTAGGCCTTTAGAGCCCTCGCCCTTCTCCTCTTCGTCCTGTTGCTCAGCATATCTCAAAATCCACTCCTTCATATTCACCTCCACGGTTGTCTCTTCCTTTTTTGTCTAAAAAGAGAAAACAAATATCTGAAAGATTGAGTTAGAAAAGAAATTATTAAAACTGATTAAGCTCTTCTTTTCTGAGCTCATCCTGGTACAGAAGAGCAGACAGAAACACGGCAAAAGTCACCAGGCGGTGGTGGTGGCGGCGCACGCCTTCAATCCTAGCACTGGAGAAGCAGAGGCAGGCAGATCTCTGAGTTCCAGGACAGCCAGGATTATACAAGAAACCTCTGTCTTGAAAAACATACAGACAAAACAAAACAACAACAAAAGGCAAAAGTCATGCTATCTGCTATGTAGCAAAGGACAAACAAACTGGACATTCTAAAAGAGTATGAATTTACCAAAGCCAGAGAATATTTGCTCACTGGCTTACAACCCCACCCCAGGGAGCCTGAGGGGGAGGACTGTGAGCTTAGGTCAGCCTGGACACACAGCTGGTCCCACCACATACTAATAAATACACTAGAAAAGCATGTCTGCCTTTGTATTCGACGCTGTTTATTACTGTATAGACGGAAAAGGAGTTAAACTAGTATTGTTGCTGAAAACAGTGATGTTTTACAAGGATGAAGTCTCCCCAGACATTTGATAATATGTAGCATTCTTAAGAGAAATGCCCTAATGAATTACACATCCCAGGGTCCCAGTGTTTATGTCCTCCTGTAACTCTCTTACACAAAGACCTCGGGCTTGCCCATGTGACTTCCTTCAACCAATACGACACTATTGAGCATGATTACAGCAGGAACTTACTAAGAATGTGTACATACAGGCACATTAACCTTGAGAAATAGCTGGACTTCCATACACGCACAACCTGCATCTGTGGACTCAACCATTCTCAGATACTGAATATTTGGGATAAAGTTGTATCAGTATTAAAAGTGAGACTTTTTTCTTGCTATTAATTTCCAAACAATACAGTATAACATGTAGCATTCACATTATTCTCAGAATTATAAATGAGCTAGATGAGAGGAAATACAGAGGTGATATGTCAAATACCTCGCTAGCTTGTTAACGTGCTTGTGTATGTGCCTTAGTACCTGAAGGTTTTGGTACCCCTGGGGGTCCTGGATCCAATCCCTTACAAGGACAATTTCACTTGCTCCAGGGAGCCAGATGTAGAACCCCTCTGAGACCACCACATGTGAGCAAACCTAAGCCAATCACAAAGGGAGCACAAACCAAGCCAACCACGTGGAAAGAGCAAAGCCACCCACGACATAGAAAACTGGCCAGTCTCTGGAAGAAGCATTAGCCACACAGGAAAGGGGCTATCTTGAATGCCCTGACACACTCCTCCTAGAACAGATAAACTTTCAGCTGACCCTAGTCCAGACTACAGAGGTATGAAAAACAAGGAACCCGACTGAAGTCACTAACCTATTGGGGTCATTTGTAACAATATAAAAGGAGACAGTGACAGAATAGACTGGAAACCCATTCAGTTATTTTAAGGAAAAATGCTATTTAACCCTAATATTTACATTCTTATGAACTACATGTGCCTTATGCTGATTTTTTAAGTTCGCGTTCTCTTCTGTCTTTCTTTTTTTCTTTCTTGCTTCTTTCTGTGTTGGTTTGAAGGGAAAATGGCCCCCATAGGTTCCTACAGTTGCACGCTCACTCACTATTAGGAAGTACGGCCTTGTTGGAGTTACTTGTGACTTGGCTGGAGGCAGTGTGTCACTGGAGGTGGGCTTTGAGGTTTCAGAAGCTCAAGGCAGGTCCAGTGTCTCTCTCTCTCTCTCTCTTCCTGCTGCCTACAAATCCAGATGTAGAACTCTCTGCTTCTTATCTAGTACCATGTCTCCCTGCATGCTGCCATGTTTCCCGCCATGACAATGATGGAGCTTTGTGTGGTCACAGTGTCTCTTCACGGCAATAAAAACCCTAACTAAGACTCGCTCTCTCTCTCTCTCTCTCTCTCTCTCTTTCTCTCTCTCTCTCTCTCTTTGATGAGACAGGGTCTCAGTAGCCAAGCTAGCCTTACCTAGGGATCCTCCTTCCCTTCCCTTACGAATGAGAGAATTATAGGTCATTTGTTACCAATCCCAGCCTAATTTTTTTTTAATGTTTGTGTGTGTGTGTGTGTACGTGCGTACACACGCATGTGAGCATATGCCACACCTGTGTGTCGGTGCCTGCGGATACCAGAAGAGGCTATCGGATTCTCTGGTGCTGGAGTTGCATAGTTGTGAACTACCTGACATAGATGCTGGGCACAGAACTCAGGTCCTCGAAAACACTGCAAGTCTTCTTAACCACTGAGTCATCTCTCCAACTGCTCAAAGATTCATTTTTTTAAATTACCTTCATTTTAGGGTCTTCCTCCTGTCTTTTGGTTTTCGTCTGCTGTGGAGGTGAAAGAGTAGCCTGTATTTGTACAGACTGGAATTTTGGCCTACTTTTAGGTTGCTGCTCTTCAAATTCTTGACTGAATCCTTCAGGAAGTGCATCTTAAAACAAAATGTGTTGAAGATAAATATGCATATGTTATATCAACTACACAAACACTTAAGCATATCCATAAGGCCTGCCAGGATCTAGAGCATCTAACTCCATTCAACCCTTATCTTCTAAGAGAAATCAGATTTTACACATCAGACTACAAGTTTGTGCCCTCATCAGATGACAGCTAGCCCACTTCTGGTTGCTACTTATTTTACCTCACTAGTTAAGCGTCTACATTTTCTTTAAAAAGCTATTAACTTATCTCACTTGGCTTTGTAGTGGCATCTACCATACATTACAAAAGCTTTCTGAGCTTTAGATCCTTATCAAGGTTTGCAACCACTGCCTTCTGCGGAGTTACTATTTATGCAAAGGCAGTCATAATTTTTAACCAAAAATCCAGGAGACAGAGCCTGCCTTAAAAAGGGAAGTAATTAATGACAACACTGTTTACCATCGGAAAGATTTAAGCAGAGCCAATCCAAGGCAGAATGAAGGTCACCTCCATGCAAGAGTGTATTGGTCATGGCATCTTCAATATCCTTAGTCTTAAAGGAAAATGCTTGTAAAGCCATGTATAAATCCTACCAGAGAGAAACAGAAGTTACGTTGGCTAATCTCATCCTTTTGCAAACTCCTAATCTCATTTTCTCATTCATTTTAAATCAGAGATGGGAACAGTATAATTTCAAAAACATTTTTTGTGGGGTGCTGGGGAGTATTTTTTGTAACCTGCTAAAGACTCTGGGCTCAATCCCTAGTACCCCCAAAATGAGGGAGAAAGAGAAAGAACGAGAAAGAGAAGGCTGGGAAAGTGGGGGAAACCCACCTTGTAGTTAAAATTTAAATGTGCTCATTATATAAAGATTTTGGGAGCCATACATTTATTTTTTCCTAATTTTTTTTTTTTTTTTGGAGACAGGATCTCTGTATTGTGTAGCCCTGGTTATCCTGGAACTTGCTAAGTAGACACGGTTGGCGTCAAACTCAGTGATCCGCCTGCCTCTGCCTCCCCAGTGCTGGGATTAAAGGCGTGCGCCACCACCGCCTGGCTTAAAGAGGTTTCTTTTTTGTTTTTGTTCTTTTTTTAAATTTAATTAATTAATTTATTTATTTATTTTTCAGTCTTTAATATCTCACAAAATCTCAACATGTTTGATGTATGTCTACTTAGTAGAAATGAACTTTTCCTTAATAATTTTAATAGTTACCAGGCAGTGGTGGCATACCTGCCTCTTACCCCAGCACAGGTGGATCTCTGCAAATTAGAGGTCAGGTCTATAGACTGAGTTCCAGGACAGCCAAGGCTAAAACAGAGGAACCCTATCTTGACCCCATCCCCCCAATATGTGTGTGTGTGTGTTTGTGTGTGTATATATATATACATACATATATATATATACATATATATATATATGTATATATATATACACACACAAACACACACACACATATATAATACATATCACACACACACACACACACACATACATACATACATATCACACACACACATATGCACATATATATGTGTGTGTGTGTGTCTGTGTACACTTTTAATAGTTATACAGTATATCTTTGGGTAGATATATCATAATTTAAGTACACATTTTTCTATATGTGAATGTTTAGAATTTTCTTCTTTAATGTTTTAGCGAACATCTCTCTGTATAAAACATTTAAATGTACTTCTATAGCATGATATTTAAAAAGCTGAGCAGAACTGGTTTCAAATCCAGATTCTGCTTATTTTGATACTTACTAACTTTATACTTTAATCTACCATTTTTCCAAGTCTCAAGTCTTTCAGTTGAAAAGATCAATTGCATTTATCTTGTGGGATTATCGCATCAGAGCATGTAAGCAGAATGCAGGGCAGAGTGTAACAAACAGGCAGTCAGTGACGTAGCTCAGGAGTATAGCTGACAGTGGATGCCTTATGTCAGTGTGTGCGCATGATCAATTCTCTCCTTGTGCTTGCAGTTAGAAACCATCTACATGGGATCCTAATAGAAGGTTTAAAGAGTTCACTTTTATCCCACATTTACAGCTGCCTCTAAATTGTCCCCAATAAATGCACAAGATCCTAGATCTAGTGCCCACCACCGGACGGCAGGGACAATAGCCCAGTGAAGCGGGTATTGCAGCACTGGGCACAGGGACCCGGCCCCGGGATGAAAGGTGGTGGTGAGAAAAACCTGTAACTTCTTAGCCGACAGTCTTCCAGAAATCGCTCCCCTGTAGCTGTTCTGCTTCTTATGCTCATTGATCACTCCGATAATTCTTTGCTCTAGTTTATTGTTAATCACCACCTGTTGAGGTCGAGAAAGTTTATTAGAAGCTAAATTATAGAAAACCAATGTGCAAATCATACAGTTTTTTATATTCCTCCCAGCCAATCCCAGGTTTTTACTAAAAGGAGATACGGTTATGGCTTTTTCCGGATTACTGTGCATTTGGCCACGTTGCTACGGCATGCGTAGATGGGACATGGAAACAACAGCACATAAAGCAAGGGAACAAACCCATCTTTAAAAAGCCTCCCGGGGCCCATGTCTGAGATCACTCTTGTGTAGCCAGGGTAGAGAGTACCAGGCCCTGCCTTGTCCAGTTAAGATCCTTAGGTTCAGATCTGCCTCAGGGAAAGCAGCCTAAGCAAACAGCCTCACAGCCTGGATACTACACTAACAAAGGACACGCCAGGGTAAAGTCACAACCATCTACCGAGTGACACAGGTCACAAGCTCTTTTGGGTCTCACTTAGTTTCCTATTTTTTTCAACTAGCCATTTATTCTCTATTGTTTAGCTATTTTTAACTGAAAAGTACACAAGTGTGTTACTGATAAAACAACCCTTCCCCTTTGTTACTTAACTAACTGGTGTTGAGCAAACCACAAACACACTGGAGGAGTTTAGCTGAGTTGGAGGATGGATACACAGGAAGCTATAATTCGGTGACAGTGCTCTCAGGAAGCACAGAAAGGTAATAGTAGCACCAAGAAATTGAACTGTAAATTATGGAGGACATCACTGGGACCAAAGGAAGCTTTATCCAGACTGTTTTCAACCTCTTAGAAGTTCTCAACATGCCTTTGACTTATATCTATTTAGTAGCTGGGGTATTATCTCTAAAAAAAAATTAAATACCCTATAATTTTCTTTTTACTCTAAGACATAACTTTAATTGAGATTTATTCACTTATTCATCTGTGTGTGTGTGTGTGTGTGTGTGTGTGTATGTGAGTGTGTGTGTGTGTGGTGTCTGTCACATACATCTGGGTACTTGTCTGTGTGTGTGTGTGTATGTGAGTGTGAGTGTGAGTGTGTGTGTGTGTGTGTGTGTGTGTGTGTGTGTGTGTGGTGTCTGTCACATACATCTGGGTACTTGCAGAGACCAGCAGAAGGCACGGGACCGACCGCTGACACTGGAGTCACAGGCAGTTGTGAGCTGCTTCATGTAAGAGTTAGAAAGACACCCTGGGTCCTCTGCAAGAGCAGCAACGCTCTTAGCCGCTGAGAAGCCTCTGTGTTTTACTCGAATGAGAATATTTCCTGAAACGAAGCAAAAACTTTGCTTACTCACTTTCAAAATAGATTTGTCCAGATTTGCAGAGCCACCAGAATCATTTGCAGAATTAAAACTGTAAATTTTTGGACCTGTATAGAATAGACAACAAATGGGAAATTTAATGATTAGTATTCATTGTACCATCTTAATTTTTCTTAAAAGGTTGCTAAATAATAAATCTCTGACTTTAATTTAATTCTTTCCCCTTAACTTTACCAAAGAATTTAAGATCTCAAAGTTAACATCTTAGGGCCAGAGGAAAGGGAAGACAAATACTACAACAAATGACTGTCAGGAACTTGAAAGACTTCAGTGAGAAGTCAGTAGGAAAAGAAAAAGATCTTGGTCTACAGCGAGACAGCTGTAGAACACTCAGGAAGAAATGTGTCATATCTGAAACTACAAGTCTAATAATTTGCCATTTACAGAGCATTACTTTCTAGGAGTAAGTGCGCCATGCCACTAGCTTATTTTCTCATAAATCCCCCCACCACACACACACACACACACACACACACACACACACAATGCTCCAAGCTCTTTTTTTTTTTTTTTTTTTTAAATATGAGTACGCTGTAGCTGTCACTGTAGCTGTCTTCAGACACACCACAGAAGATGGCATCTGGCATCTGGTCTCATTACAGATGGTTGTGAGCCACCATGTGGTTGCTGGGAATTGAACTCAGGACCTCTGGAAGAGCAGCCAGTGCTCTTAACCACTGAGCCATCTCTCCAGCCCCCTCCAAGCTCTTTCTTAACTCAAGATCTTTGGAATGTTATTCCTACCATGCTTTACACGATTAACTTCTCGACAGCTTCTGATTTCAGCTCAACTGTCAGTTTTCATGATTCCTCACTATTGGGGGAAAAATGAAACAAAACACCCTGCTAAGCACTCATGCGCTCTCTTTCTCTGAAGCTTAACAACTATAAAGCACGGCTGTTTGTGTGATTAGTAAATTAGATTCCTAAGCTGCTCTGGAGGCGAGGTTTCCATTTTTTTTCGGTCTTATTATCACCAGTCAGATGCTTGGTATTTATGTATCAATAAGCACATATGCTTTCAAGTTTTTTGTTATAGAAAAAAATTACTGCAAGCAAACAGATCAAACAGAACAAAACAACATATAATCTTGATGTTTTTGAAACTAGCTGAAAGAGAGGCTGGAACTAATCACCTTCAAGTTATCAATCTGCAGGGTAAGCAAAAAAAAATGCAAGGCTTTGACAAGCATAGAATTTTACTGTAAATCAATCCAGTGTCCAATGTGTAAAGTGTGGTTATTCTTAGGAAACACTGACTTTTCTGGAACATACAAGGATATCTATGTAGATAGATGCTGAAGAAGACATTAAGATCTGACAGGACATGGAGCTGCATCAAGCCAGAAGCACTTCCCTTAACAACTCTCTTAACTAGCGGAGTAGCTGTTCTGACAGCTCAGAGTGGATTCCTGCTGAACAACAGCAGATGCCAGGACTCCGTTCTTAGAAAGAGAAAGGAAAAAAAAAAAAAAAAAAAAGAAAAGAAAGAAAAAAGAAGAAAAAAAAAAGAGTGAGTTAGAAAGGCGAAGCCATGCTGTAACAGAGTTACTTTTGTAACTTTAATGGCCAAAGGCCCTTAAACCGATCTACAAGGCCACCCCACCCACTGCTCAGGTGTGGAAGATGTCTAAGTTTGGATCTCATCAGCACCGACAAGAAGCAGGGTCTGAAGGCAGAAGACTGGGCACTGGGTCAGGGCTTACCTTGCTTCACTCGGGGCTCCCGGGCGCCGGTGGGGACGGCGGGCGCCGGCCTGGCCACCGGCTTCTTGCTCTGGGCTTCCCCAACAGCTCCGGCCTCTGCACTTCTGGCTCTGGAAGCAGACACGGCGGCCCGCATCGCCGCAGCTCCCGGCGCCTTGTGTTTCTTATTTTTGCCGCCCATGTTTCCGCTGCAGGAGAGTAGTCTTCCAGATCCAGATCCCCGCTGCGGCACAGCAGAAACCCGAGAGCTCTTCACGTCTGCCGGCTCCCACGCCTCCACCCAGCCTCCTCCATCCGGGCTCCGCGGCCCGGGCTCCGGCTCAATTGGCCCGTGTCCTCAGACTCCGCCTCTCGGCTCCCGGGAGCGAGCGGCATCGCTGCTGTCGTGCGCCAATGGTCGCTAAGTTTTTAGTCATTGAACTGCCGGACTCGCAGTGGTTGGAAGAGAAAAGGGGCAGGACCCAGGCTAGAAGGGAGAAAAGTCACGCCGGGCTCAAGGCTCGCTCACTTTTGACTCCTGCGGGCCACCGTCGAGTTCCCCCATTCGACGTCACTGTAGGGTACGGTCGCGGGGCCTCTTGGGTAGGAGGGAGATTCGGTCTCAGAGTTCCGAAAGATGGCGGACGCTTTCGGGGATGAGCTTTTCAGCGTTTTCGAGGATGATTCGACCACTGCAGCAGGAGCCAAGAAAGACAAAGAGAAAGAGAAGTGGAAGGGGCCACCAGGGTCTGCAGACAAGGCCGGGTAAGGAAGACCTCTGAGCTCTTTTTCTTCTCCTTCTTCTTGTTTTTGGTGCCGATAAAGGAAACACGACTCAGACGAGGAGCACAGAAAGTGTTTGAATGGAGTCAAGAGGCCAAGGAGATTGAGGGGGAAAAAAAAAAACCCGTTGGGGAGAGAGGAGAGGTTGATTTTGCGGGAGGGCGGTCTTGGTGTTCGTGCCTGTCCGCCCGCAGCGTGACTTCTTTAGGCCATGCTTTCGCTGCAACCCCAGCTTAGCAGGCCAGGTACGGTTTTACATGCGAGGCGGGACTTGTCATCCGCAAAACCTCTCACTTAGTCTTAAAGCAGCGAGGCACTAGATGAGCCAATGTAGGGGGTTCTTAAACCGCGAAGGCAAATCGCTACAGAAGGAAGAGATTTAATCTCCAAGTTTTGGTTTTCCCTAAAATAAATAAATAAATTATTATTAATAATAATAAAGTCAGATTCAGGATCTCGCTATGTAAGTTGGGCAGTCCTCGAACTCGAGATCCTCTTATTTCAGGTCCTTAGGGTTGGAATTCCCAGAGTGCCCCAATGACACTCGGTCAAACTAGTTTTCTCTCCCACTAGCGTTTTACACTTGATGATTGCTTCGGTCTGTTACTACATGAGTAGTTGCAAAGTACTGGTTTAAAAAAAAAAAAAAAGCTATGTCTTTCTGCTTTTTACCTGGAATCCAGCCATAAGTAAATAAATAAATAAATTCATTGCTCTAGGGCTGAGGACATGGCCAGTGTAAAAGACAGCTTTCTGTTCGAGAATGAGGACCTAGTTTCGAATCCCTAGTACCCACATAAAAAGTGTGAGCACTGTAACTCCAGCACAGTGGGGCACAGAGACAAAATTTGTTGGGCCTGGCTGGCTGCTAACTTAGCCTCTTGGTTGTATAAGTGAGAAACGCTGTCTCAGGAGAGTAATGTAGGATGCTGGAAGTCCTCTGGCCTCCCCTGTATGCTCAAGTGTAGGCGCCACACAAAGAAGACACAGAATTTCCTTCTTATTGTCAGTTACCTTCAGTTCTCAACTTGAGGAATTTCCTTCACCACACTGACCTGTGGACAAGTCTTTGGAGCATTTCCTTAATTGCTGATTTATGTGGGAGGGCAGCCCAGTGCGCTATGGTGTGTACCTTCCTGGGCAGGTGAGCCTGCACTGGGTGATGGAGCTACAGAAACCCATGAGCAGCATTTCTGTGGTCTCTGCTTCAGTCTCTGCCTCTGAGTTCCCGTTTTCGCTTTTCTGAGTGATGGATTGTAAACACATCGGCTGAATTAAGACCTTTCCTGTCCGAGTTGCTTGTGGTCAGTGTTTTTATTACAGCAACAAAAAGCACACTAGAGCTTTCGTGGGTGGTCCATTTTCACCTTGAAATACAGTTCATAAAGAAAAGGCAAGTTTGGGGGCTGGTGAGATGGCTCAGTGGGTAAGAGCACCCGACCGCTCTTCTGAAGGTCCAGAGTTCAAATCCCAGCAACCACATGGTGGCTCACTTCTGGAGTGTCTGAAGACAGCTACAGTGTACTTACATATAATAAATAAATCTTAAAAAAAAAAAAAAAGAAAAGAAAAGGCAAGTTTAACGTTTGCTTGTCAGTTTGTTTTGAGACAGGGTCTTGCTATGTAACCATTATTGGCCTTGTCCTCAGAGACATGCTTGGAATTAAAGGTGTGCACTGCCACACCTGGCTGCTTCCCAAGGTTAGGAGCCGAGTTGTGTACACCTCCTTCCCCTCCCTCCTCCTGCCCAGTGTCTCTCATTGGGTAAATGAAGCACTCTAAACCACAGCACAGTCAGTGCACACACAACTCTGAGGTTCCTTTGTAGTGTCATCCCAGGCTATCTGCTTCCTCCGTGTCTTGGAGCAGTTTCCATTTTCTAGAATGTGCTTAAATTCAGCATTTAAATTCCATCTGAGTACCATATATGGGTTTGGGGTTTTTTTTGGCCTCTTTTTTCCTCAGTGTCTTCATTCACTGTTTATTCTTATAACATGTAGCAACAGTTTTCCTTTTATTGCTGAGAATTGTGTTCATATTATATTATGTGTCATATTTATGTTTTTACCTTTTTTTTTTTAAAGATTTATTTATTTATTTATTATATGTAAGTACACTGTAGCTGTCTTCAGACACACCAGAAGAGGGAGTCAGGTCTCATTACAGATGGTTGTGAGCCACCATGTGGTTGCTGGGATTTGAACTCTGGACCTTCGGAAGAGCAGTCGGGTGCTCTTACCCACTGAGCCATCTCACCAGCCCTGTTTTTACCTTTTCATGATCATATTGTGTCTACTTTTAAGTGTGTGTGTGAGTGTCTGTGTGTTTGCGTGTGAAGTGGGCACATCTTGCCTTAGTGTCCCTGAGGAGGTCAGGAGACAGCTTTACATTCCGTCTTGTTTTGTGGCAGATCTTTGAGTGTCAGCTGCAGCACTGTATCAGTTGTTTAGTCTCCGTCTTGAGTCTTCACCGTAGGAGTGCTGGGATTGCAGATGCAAATCACCACATCTGGGGTTTTTTATTTTAATCACTTTTACATTGGAAAGGGGTTATCAGAGTCTGGTTCTCCGGCTTGTGTGGCAAGCACTCTTGGCTGAGCCTTGCTTCTCTCACTCTGCTTTGAGCTTCCAGTCATAAGCCGTGAGAGCTCTGCAAGCAAGGTCTTGTGAATTTATTATTCATTCATAAGATTTACTTATGAATGATTTTACGAATGTTTTATCTGCATGCATGCATGTATGTATACCATGTATGTCCCTGTTGTATCCCCTGGAACTGTAGTTACCAGTGATTATGAGCCACCATGTGGGTGCTAGGAATCAAGCCTGGGTCCTCTGCAAGAGCAACAAGTGCTTTTAAGGGCTGGACTATCCCCACCCCCACCCCCACCCCTGCAAATTTTTATGGAGAACTACCTCATCAGTCAGTCTCTGCACCTCATATGCTCTCTAGTATAAAGTTGTCTCTATTCACTACCATAGAGCTGGAATAAGCTACGTCTCTAAACAGGCTCTAGTTTCTCACGGTGGCACATGTTATTTAGTGCTTAAGGTCTTCACTGCTATTGATTCCATTGCTTTTAGGTCTTTCACTACAATTGCTTGGAGAGTCTTTCTCTGAAAAAATAAAATTTATACACTACTGATGTAATTAATACAGGATTTTAAGCAGCTTCAATTATAAATGTCATGTTTTCTTCACAATTACATAGTAGTCTTATTTGACATGTAATAGTTTTTCCGTAAGAGGAACGTTTCCTGCCTGTAATCCCTGCACTTGAGGTGTGAGACAGGAAGATTGCCCTGAGTCTGAGGCTACAGTGTGGGAGCTGTCTCAAGAAAATGAAAAATAGAGGCTCACTTGGAAGATTACTGACCACGAGGAGCTGAGTTCATAGCCTTAGGGCCCATGTAGAAAGCTCTGATGTAGAAAGCTCCATGTAGAGAACAGTGCACGCCTGTGATCCTATGATCCTATGGCTTGCTTTGTGCCAGAGGAACTGACTCACGTTCAGTTTCAGTCAGAGGCTCAGGCTTGACAAAAGCAGGTGGAAGGTGATTTGAGGAAAACAAAGGCTGTGACGGCTAGTTTCTACAGGCGCACATGCATGTGCACGGATGGATGCACGAGTACATGCACACGCAGTTATGTTAATATGTGGAGTCCCACTGCCATTTCAAGGTGAATTAATAAAAGTATTTTTAAAACTTTGGCTTATACCTAGTATAAGTAAACATTAACCATATAAACAATTCTAACCTCCCTAGGTGCTAGGCATGCATGTGATAGACATGTTTATATTCAAGCAAAGCACACACACAAAATGCATCTTTTTTTTTTTTTTTTTATGAAAGAAAATATATTTGGGGCTGGCAAGTTGGCTCAGGTTGGCACAGGTGTGCTTGCTGCCCAACCTGACGTCCTGAGTTCCATTCCTTGGAAGTCACATGGTGGAAGGAAGGTAGGAAGGGACTTGAGAAGATTGTCCCCTGACCTCCTCTTGCATGTGCCCCTGCCCCAAAATAAGCAGATACAAAGAGAGAGGTTGTAGCCCTCTAGTAGTTTACATATATACCTTTTCAGTTAAATGGTTTTTAACTGTCTTCTGCATTTGTCTTACCATCTTTCTCTTTTAATACCTTTTAATTAAATTCTTTTTTTTTCTTTTTTTCTTTTTTCAAGACAGGGTTTCTCTGTGTAGCCTTGGCTGTCCTGGAACTCACTTTGTAGACCAGGCTGGCATCCAACTCCGAAATCCTTGAACTCAGAATTGGACCTGCCTCCTACGTGCTGGGATTAAAGGCGTGCACCACCACCACCCGGCTTAATTAAATTCTTAATTTCTGTGGGACTCAATTATTTGCTTACATTTTAGTAACTTTATATCCTGTAACAATAGCAGGAGATAAATTTCTCATTTCCTTTTATAGAAGCTGTCTGTCCATCTATTTATTTTTTGCCTTATGAGAGTGTTTCTACATAGTCCTGGCTGGCCTAGACCTCACTATATAGACCAGGCTGGCTTCAAACTCACAGAAATGTGCCTGTGAGTCCTGAGATCAAAGGCATCTATGGGGGACCATGTCTCACTGCTTATCTTATTCAAGTTTGTAAAACTTTATGTGTATGGGTGTTTTGCTTCCATGTATGTCTGTGCCCTGTGTACCTGCATGGTACCGTCTGTCAGAAGCCGGAAGGTGGCACTGGATCCCTTGGGACTAGAGTTACAGTTGTGAGCTGCCATGTGGGTGGTGGGAATTGAACCTGGGTTCTTTGGAAGAGCTTCCTGTGCTGCTCTAACTGCTGAGTCATCTCTCCAGCCCTATTTTGCTTATTTTTGGCCTTTGCAGCTAAATTTAAAATTTGCATGGAGTTGCCGGGCACTTGGGAGGCAGAGGCAGGTGGATTTCTGAGTTCAAGGCCAGCCTGGTCTACAAAGTGAGTTCCAGGACAGGCAAGGCTACACAAAGAAACCCTGTCTCGAAAAAAAAAAAAAAAAAAAAAATTGCTTGGAGTTGCCTTTTTTCAGTGTGGGTATAAATTCGATTGAGTTAGTAACAGATAGTTAAGCTATAAATAAAGCACCATGTAGTGTCTGTCCCTACTTTGGAACTTTTGCTTTCTTTCATTTTGTCTTTTTTGAAACAGGTTCTCACTGTGCACCCAAGGTTGCCCTTGAATTTACAAACTTCTGCTTTAACCTTCTGTGATTTCTGCATTCCACCAGGCCTGGCTCCAACTCTAACCATACAGTTGTTTTTTTCTTCCAGTTAGTAGTGTTGCACTGTTAGGGAAGGCTGTAAAGGTTTACAAAGTCTTGATGTAAATTTCTACTGTTTTAAGGAACAGTGAACTTAACAAAATTTTTTCCTTGTAATAGGAATTTCAGAATCTAAAGCAACACATCCAAGGGAAATACAAAATCTATAAGGAAAACAGTCAGCTTTGCTAGTTATGAAGTTACAGTTTTCTGAGGGTCGGCCAGCTTTGATTTATGAAGGTCACTTATTTAAAAGATAACTTTGCTAAGTATATATAATATATTAAGTAATGTGGGATTATTCTAAAACTGGAACTGATACGATGGAATTTTTATAAACTGTTTGCTTTTTTTCAGTAAACGACTGGATACCAAATTACAATCAGAGCCAGCCAGCGTCGGGAAAATCAAGAGAGACCTAGATGTCGAAGGTACTGATGAACCTATTTTTGGCAAGAAGCCGAGAATAGAAGACTCAATTAATGAAGATTTAAGGTAGGTGGTATTTCTATAGTCATAATGTTAGTTACTCTTAATTTGATGATGTGTGACATTTTAAAAATTGTGTTATTTTATAATTTTATAAGCATGAAAATATAGAACAGCTGTTTAAATATGGATAATTAGAAGACATAAATGAGTCATCTTTTGATATTTTAAAATCCAATTTGGGGAAAGTATTTGAAGACTTGTTTTCTTAGGAGAGAAAAGGTATTGTTTCTTTACACATGATGAAGAGTAACCCTGATCCAGTGGTGGTAATAAGTATGTATGAGTACTTCATTGCTAGTAGTACCATGGCTGTGATGCTAAAATCTACTTTTGATAATGGAGACCCATGGATGTGTCTGAATAAAGATTTTCTGATATTTATATTTCTCAAATTTTTAAAGCTGGAACTTTTATTCCTGATACCAATCCGTTTGGGTTGACCTGGTTGACACTGCGATAATGCTGCTTACAATTTTGACTTTCCTTACCTGGTTTAGGCTGTTCTAGCTACTAACTGTCTGTCTATTAAATGGCGATGCAGGTGTAACGGAAGAACTTAAGATTGTGCCATTTGCCCATAGTAGTGCAATAGGTTGCAAAATAATTGTAATTTTAAAATTCTTATTACCTATTGTTGGAACTTTTGGATTTTTGCTAAAAATATATTTATTGTCTTAAAGTAAATATCACGAATATAATACAAAAATAATGAGTCTAATATAGAAATACACATAGTTTATTTATAGTTTTGTTCTCTCAGAGTTCAGAGAGCCTAGTTCTGCATAGTATAGGACCAGATGAATAGCATTGTAAATTATAGCAACATCTAAATTTATGTAGTTTATACCTTAAATCAGCTTTGTGTTTTGAGATAGTAACAGTACTTTGTTTTTTGTTTTTTTGTTTTTTCATTTTTTTCGAGACAGGGTTTCTCTGTGTAGCCCTGGCTGTCCTGGAACTCACTTTTGTAGACCATGCTGGCCTCGAACTCAGAAATCCACCTGCCTCTGCCTCCCAAGTGCAGGGATTAAAGGCGTGCGCCACCACACCCGGCAATGACAGTACTTTGAAGAGGTTTTTTTTATTTTTTATCCAAAATAGTGGAGCTAAGCTGATGTTTGAATCTATGGTATCCAGTCTGTTACATATTTATAACAAAAGATGATCTTAGCGTTTTGAATTTTCAGCTAATTTAAGTCACGTGACTTCTCTGAATATTTATAATAGCTAAAATAGTTTGGATTTACAGTATTATAGTTGGGCAGTGTCATTTTGTTTAGCAGCGTGGATAGGCTTATGATCTAATTATTGAAAATAATTCATGTGATTTTAATAACGTTTTTTAGCTTGGCGGACCTGATGCCCAGAGTCAAGGTACAATCAGTTGAAACAGTTGAAGGCTGTACACATGAGGTAAGTACAAGCAGCCCAACATAGGTTAGCATTATAAATGCTGGTGGTCTTTGTACTGCTTCATGTGATGAGCAGCAGGCTGTTTAGCACTGAAGGCCTGGAATCAGGTCATTTCCGTGGTGCGTGTAGTGTGGTGAGAGAACTGTATCTCTGTTGAGAGCCCTTGGGTTCAGATGCCAGCCCAGCTTTCTCTGAACTATGATCTTGAGTAAATTTTCTAACCTCTTTGAACATTGTCTATTTCACTTGTAAATTTAAAACAATGAAATTTATCTTCATGGGATAACTATAAAGATTATACTTAGAAATAGAGAAATTATAAGCACAAAGTTAGTGTTGAAGACTTATTCTCATACTCTTATAGTTACTAGTACGGTTTTTGCAGTTTCATGTCTCGGTCCATGACTAATAGATTGCTACTAGATAATGACCACTGATGGCTTATGGTATCCATTTAGAAGTGAGAATGCATACACATAGGATAGACTGCAATGATACATTTTATTCTACTAAACCTTTTATCATTACAATGAAACTTTATATCAAGCTAGACCTGAAAGATAACCCAATGGATAAAAGAGGTGGCATACAAACTAGGCAGCCTGAGTTCAATCTCTGGACCCAGGGTAGGAGGAGAGCTGAACACCTCACTGTGCTGAGGCACGTGTGCCTTCTTATGGTAATAAATAAACTAGTAAAAGTATTCTTGCCAGGTGGTGGTGGTGCATGTCTTTAATCTTAGCACTTGGGAGGCGGAGGCAGACACACCTCTATGAATTCAAAGCCAGCCCAGTCAACAGAGCAAGTTCCAGGACAGCCAGGGTAACCCAAAGAGTCTGGAAACAAACAAACAAACACCCTGATAAGTGAGTGGAGAAAAATTCTAGATTAATAAAAACGGCATTTGTGTGGATTTAGAGCCTTACCAGTTTAAGTTTGTTTTTCTGCCCAAAGTCTCTTTTTTGAGAAATGGTACTGTGTGGGATACAATGGTCAGTTGATGGGTAACTTTCAGTACTTTAGACCCTGGCCAGTGCTCTGTCTTACAATCCAGAGATCATAATGACCTTACTGATTCTTAATATTGGTAAAGGCTTTTAACCTCATCCATTTATTTTTTTTTTATTGAAGTTTTACCTTTAGATGTTTTGCCTAATTTCTGTGTGTCCCTTAAAGCCACCTTGTGGATTATTTATATGCCAAGTGGTTAGATTCTTACACAGTTAGGAGCAAGCATTCTGATATTAATATTTATACTTGGGAATCTGGTAACAGGGAGTATCCCTTTATTTCATATACTTTTTTGTTTTATCGATGCTCTCCCATTTTGTGTGTTTTCTGGTTTTTGAGCACCATTATTGTATGTACATTAGGTGTGGGAAAGATGACAGCCATGGTAGGTTATCGATCTAGCTTAGATTTTAATGAACAGTTTCTACAGGAACATAATGGTGCATGTGTTTAGTTACATTGCTATTAGGCCAGCTCTAAGAGGTTTTTTGAATGTTGTAACTAACTTTCTCGCTTGTTCTCATAGTCAGCTGATTTTCTAGCTTGTGAGACTACCTACCATGTTGATCATTTTTATTCTCTAAACCGTCAATGGGTTTGGAGTCTGGAATTTTTTTAATGGTCTTCTCTTGTTTTCTCCTTGGATTTTGACATCAGGTCGCTCTTCCTGCAGATGAGGACTATATACCACTTAACCCTCGAGTTGGGAAGGCAGCGAAGGTCTGTATTCTGCTCTTTGGGACGTTTTGTGAGAGTCTGAAAAAGAAAACATTTCAAATGAGATTTTTAAATGTACTTATTTGTATGTTGTGAAGACATCTGCTATAAAATAACAGTGAGAGCCGCATGACGAACCAAGCTAAAAACCATGATGGTGTGATAAGATTTTAAAACTGTTCATCACCTTTCTCAAAAGTTGTAATTTGTCAGCCTTTGCATAGAAAGCATTGCATGTGTGCGTGCTTTGCTGATGGTTTAACCCCTCAGCAGCTTCTAAAGAAGCCAGAGCCCAGTTTGTTTTGTCTGATGTGTCTTCCCAGTGGTCCAAAGGGGCCTCAAAGAGCCCTGCATACCAGGATTACATGTGTACACCTATTCCTTTAAACTGTTAATTAGATTTTTTAAAAGTCTTTAAAGGTTAAAAGAATAAGGCTTATTTCTTTAAAGAACTTTCTCTATAAAAGGAAGCCTGGAGAAGCAAGCATGAGTTCACAGTCTAAGGAAGTGTCTTTCTCTCTGCTTTTGCCAAGTAATGCTGGGAATTTCACTCTTCAGAGCCTCAGAGATCCATCTAGGAAAGGACGTTGTCCATGCACCTGTTTCATGGGATTATGAACACTTAGATGTGGAAATGTGTCGTACAGTAGCACAAAGCCTGCAACAATGATTCCTTCCTTCCATTACTGACTTAAGTGTAACTACGAATAGAATAGAATGCCAAAGTTAAACAGCAGATTAAGGCCTGTACCGTTGTTGGATAAACTTGTTTTATAGGTGTCTTATCCCTACTGAGTGGGAGTGGAATCATAAGGGAATCCTAGACTGCTGTGGAAAGAGTCATTCTTTTCATTTTAAGTGTGCTTTAGGTAGCTTAGCATTCTCATGTGTCTATTAATTTGCTTTTATAGGAATATCCATTCATTCTTGATGCTTTCCAAAGAGAAGCCATTCAGTGTGTTGATAATAACCAGTCTGTGCTAGTATCTGCTCACACATCCGCAGGAAAGACCGTGTGTGCCGAGTAAGTAGTGGTCCTTTCAGGAGACAGACAGATCACTTAGTTATTGTATATGGGAAGTTACCATTGCTTTACTCTGCAGGTAAGCATGGTTTTGCTTGTCCATATCTATTTTAGGTAACCTTTAGTTTCTTTTCTCTTGCCTTCATTAAAATATTGAGGATTTTCAGTACAGTGTTTTAATAGATGTAATCAAGAGCTTCCTTTGTTCCCATTATTTGGGAAAATAATGGGCTTTTTTATTATTAAGTATGGTGTTACTTACGAATTTTCATGAATGTATTTCTATGAAGAATGACCCCTGTTCCTAGTTTGCACTTAGTCTCTTTCTCATTCTTCACGTCTGCTCGCATTTAGAGACTCCAGTCTTTTTTTACTTAAAAAGATTGAAATGTGTTGAAATGATGTGGGTTTCCTTTGTTTGGTTTGGATATGGATTTTGCCTTGTCCTGTAGAGTGATGAAATGTCTCGATGGGTATCCAGTGAATCATCCTGAGATAAATTCCGTTTTCCAGTATTGTTGGGTTGATGAATTGAAATTTTGTTAAGAAACACCACATTTTCATTTCTGAGGTGCATTGGGTTTTGTTTATTATTAAGATTCTGTATCAGGCTGATGTTTGATTTTTTTTTTTTTCCCTTAATCTAGCTGGAAGGGGTAGGGTCTGTTATTATGTTGATCTGACAAAATCCAGGTTTTGGTCTCCTTGGCTTTTCTTTGTTTTCATTTCATTGGTTTATACTTTTCTCTCTTGTCCTAGTTTCTTAAGAAGGAAAATGAAGTAATTGTTTTGAGACCTTCCTTTTTCTAACAAGCATTTAAAATTCATGTAGTAGTTTTTTTTTGTTGTTTTTGTTTTTTGTTTTTTGGGGCTTTTTTTGTTGTTGTTTTTCGAGACAGGGTTTCTCTGTATAGCCCTGGCTGTCCTAGAACTCACTCTGTAGACCAAGCTGACCTCAAACTCAGAAATCCGCCTGCCTCTGCCTCCTGAGTGCTGGGATTAAAGGCATGCGCCACACCCAGCTCGTAGATTTTTTCAAAGCTTTTATGTTGTTTGTTTGCTTGTGTTATGTGCATTTGTGTTTTGCCAGCACGCATGTCTGTCTGTCAGATCCCCTGCATGCATGTCTGTCTGTCAGATCCCCTGCACGCATGTCTGTCTGTCAGATCCCCAACACGCATGTCTGTCTGTCAGATCCCCTGCACGCATGTCTGTCTGTCAGATCCCCAACACGCATGTCTGTCTGTCAGATCCCCTGCAGCTGGGGTTAGAGTTGTGAGCTGACCTGTGGGTGCTGGAGTTGAACCTAGGTTTCCTGCAAGAGCAGCCAGTGCTCTTAAATGCTGAGCCATCTCTCTAGCCCAAGATTATTTTTGCTGTTAGTGAAGTGTCTTGCTGTTTTTAAATGACATATCTTAATATAATAAAACATTATGATGTGTTGGTGCTGATCCAAGTTTTTTATACTAATACTATTTCTATTTGTAGAAGAAATTCTTGAAATACTTATTTCAGTACATGTCTTTAGTAAGAAGCTGCTTTAACATTTTAAAAGAACACTTCCTTTCAGTGTTATTTTTTTTTTCAATTTATTTTTGATCTGTATAACTTTTAGCAGGAAATTGTTCTCATCCCACTTTCTTTGTATGTGATATACTGTTTCTCTTTGACTGGTTTTAAGATTTTGTCTTTATCATTGATTTTTAAGCAGTTTGTTTTAGTTTATTTCTATTTACACACATGTTCATGTGTCTCTGTGTTTGTATGCTGTGTGTGTGGATGTCTGTAGATGTCAGAAGATACTGGATCTTTGGAACCGGAGTTACAGGTAGTTGTAAGCCACCTGCTAGGGCTGGGAATCGAGTGCGAGTCCTCTGGAAGAGCATCGAGAGCTCTTAGCCACCGAGCCATCTCCCTAGCACCCCTAACAATTTCTTTATGCTATATTCTCTATTTTGTTTTTTTATATGTTCCTGCACTCTGCGTTCCTTGCTGGGTTCGTTCTCAGCATTCCTGTCAAGGATCCTGGTACTTAAGTTAGACCATCAGTGCATGCTGTTGTGTGTGCTCTTCAATTTCATTTGAGTCTCATATTTAATGTCTTCAAATGTACTAATCATTTGTTTTCTGAATTGTAGAATTTGCCATTCCTTTTACTGAATGAATGGTTTATCTTAGATAGTGTAGTGGTTCTTTCAGTTTGGTTTTGACCATTTTGTTGAAGTTCAATTCATTTATTTTTTTAGTGCTAATCATAATCTCAGATTTAGACATTGTTAGCTATTAAAGGGTTTTTTTTTTTTTATGTTTTTGTTTTTCTTTTAAGACCTTAAAGTTTGTTTGATAGTGTTTGTTTCTTTTTCCTCTACTTTTTTCCTCTATTTATTTTGGATTTTGCCCAAGGCCACAGAAGTTGAAAGAGGGCATCAGATCCCTGAAATTCGGCCACCATCTGAGCCACTCCATATGGGTGCCGAGAGTCGGACCCAGGTTCTCTGTGAGAACAGCCAGTGCCCTTAACCACGAGCCATCTTTCCAGTCCATTTTGTTATTTTTCCTGCTTTTTAGTCTGCATAATTTTTATTTCTAGGAGTACTGGGATCAAACCCAGGGCTTTGTGCACTCTAAACAAGTGCTCCACTCTTGAGCTAAGCTACATCCCTCATCCTGCAACCTATATAGAGTTTTCAGTTGCTTATATGTTAACAGTTTCCATTTTCCTGTTGAGATTGCCTGTTTATGGAACCGTTGTCCTATTTGTTTTTAATTCTTAGAACATAGTTTCCTATAAGCTGTTATCTGCCAAATTCAACCTTTGGGCCCACTCATTCAATTCCTTATGTCTGTTTTCCTCTTAAGTACAGATCATATTTTCCTGTTTCCTATTCCTTTTTGCTGTTAAGGAGTCAGTATTTTAGATCATATAACATCTCTATATTCACTTTTCCATATATCTTTCACTGTTACTATTTGATCATGTTTGGTCAATTCTTAACTTTATAACATTTCTCTTTTTTTAATTCTGATGTGATAAGCATACTTTGGGTAGGAACTGTATCTTTAAAAAAGCCTCTGCTACAGTGTTTCTCTTAAATCTTAATTTCATGGTCTGTACTTAAATACTAAACTGAGTTCTTAAAAACAAAACAATGCCACAGTATTGAATTCCATTAATACTTAGAAAAGAACTTTTCTATAAACAGAACTATCATAATTTCAAACAAAGAAATGATTTGTTAAATATTATATGAAGGAAAAAATTACATATTGGATTTAACTCATTTATGAAACTGTGGAAGAAAAATGCAGCCCATTTATGGTTTTCTTCTTACTTGTAGTCTCTTTATGTAAATGGATGGACAGAAGTGATGCACCTTTAGATGCCTGTCAGCAGAGTCAAAGGCTTCTCTAGCAAAAACTAGGGTAGCAACCAACAAACCAGCTGTAGTCAAGTGACTGAAGTTCAAATGTCCTTGTTCATTTAGTAGTCTAAATGATTCATTCCAGATAAATCATGATTATAGTGTAATAGTTTGTTTATAGTAAACAGACTACAAATGAATGTGCAGAAAACTTACTGTTTTTATAATTTTAGGTATGCTATTGCATTGGCTTTAAGAGAAAAACAGCGTGTAATATTTACCAGCCCGATTAAGGCTCTAAGTAATCAGAAATATCGTGAAATGTATGAAGAATTTCAAGATGTGGGACTGATGACTGGAGATGTTACTATTAATCCCACAGCATCTTGTCTGGTTATGACTACAGAGGTAATTTATTTTGTGCCTCATCTAAATTTTTTCTTTTTAGCTTAGTCAGTGTATGCCCAGTCAAACACTGGATGATTTATAGCTTGTTTTTGTTTGTTTGTTTGTTTTCAGATAAAATGTAATCAGTGTTTGTGAATAGAATTGTTTGTAAAGGGCATACTTATTTATAAAGTGCCCTAGCAACATTAAATGTATCTCTCAGTTAATAATATTTAGTACTTGCCAATACAATATACCTTAAAGAGCATTTTAATAGTTTATTATTACTACTATGACAAAAATACTTAATTTTTTTTCTCATGAATAGTTTCAAGGATTTGAATACATAGTTTCATACAAGTAGTGACTCTGATTCATTCGGCTTTGTTTTTAACCCCTTTTAGTGCCTGGGTATTTATTACAGTAAGATTATTATAATAGTCAACTTAAAAATATATTCATTATTATACCTAGCTTTTCTAATCATTGTTAAGTTTCCCATGTAACATGGTTTTGGCATGATTATCTTTACCTACCTTGATACTTTTAAACAGTTTGTGTGTATATGTGTTCCACTGCATGATGTGGAGGAGATCAACAGGCCACCCACTGTGTGTGTCAAGGGCAGAGGAGAGCTTTGTGGAGTTAGTTCTCTCCCGTCACCTGCGTTTGGTTTGGGGGCTTAAACTTAGACCCCACTAAGCTATCTCAACAGTGCCCTTAACCGGACTCTCATTTTCGTTTACAGTAGTATAAATTTGCGTCTAGTTTGGACAGTACCTAAAAGGGATAGCTCACTTTTTGGAGTTCTGTTTAAGTTTTTATTCATTCTAAAACCCTTCACCTGAAGATTTTCTCTAACTCTTAACAGTAAGGCCAGTGACTATTACAGTGTATCCACCGTGAGGCAGGAACACAGACACTGGAAAGATCCAGTGTCTCCGTAAGATAAGGACCTCTCATGTTCTAAAGGGTTAACCTTGGAAAGATGCTGCACAGAAAGGCTTCCTGTTTCAAAAAGGAAGAATAGGAATGATGATGGCAACTTTGTGAATATCTAATTACATGTGATGAGGAGTCAAAGATAGGCATAAGATATCAAAAAGTCCTTGTTAAAAAATAGTATTTGACTAATTATGTTATGTTAAAGTCACACTAAATCTGTTTTCCCCTTTTAGATTTTGAGAAGTATGCTGTATAGAGGCTCTGAAGTTATGCGAGAAGTTGCTTGGGTCATATTTGATGAAATTCATTACATGAGAGATTCAGGTATATTTCATAATGTTGAGATAAATATCATGCATTTTTGTTATAAATGCCATTAATAATTTTGAGTAAGAATTTTTGGATTGATTTTCAGTTTTATGTAATTAGAATTCTAGTAAACTATTACATATTCAAATTGTGGACAACCTGATAAAATATTCCCAGTATCACTTAATTAAAGTTTAGTTCCTTAAGTAGTAATATTCGTTGGATAAAATTATACACATTCAAGTAAAGCAAATGGATTTAAAAGTAGCTTGCTTTTGAAGAGAGCTCACTAAGCTAGATGTGTGGCATGCCTGTAATACCAGCGGCTGGGAGATGGGGGAGGCGGAGCTAGAAGAAATGAGATCAGCGGTAGTCTAGGCTACGTGCCAAGGCCTTGCCCTCCTCTCCACATAAGAAGCTCAGTAATTATCATCATCCATCATCATCATCATTATATTGTTATTACTATTACTTTTTCTGTGGTCTTTTGAGACAGGGTTTCTCTGTGTATCCTTGGCTATCCTAAAACTCCCTCTGTAGAACAGGCTGGCCTCAAATTCACAGAGCTCACCTGGGTCTGCCCCCTGAGTGCTAGGATTAGCGGCATGAAACACCACTGCCTGTCTGACTCTCAGTAATTATTTAATATGAAAGAATATATAGACCTTCTGGTTTACAAAGTTAACAGTCATTTTTAAGTTAATTTGGTTTTATAAACCCATAAATGTATATTTGTAAAAAAAAGAAATAAGTATTAAATAAATAAGCAAGTAAAACAAAACTGCCTTAACTAATATCTCTTCAAAAATAAATGTGGTTGCAATTTTGGATATACCAGGAAATTTAACATTTAAAAGCTAATGTTTACATATTAAAGTACACACCTAAAGTAAGATTTGGTTTTTATTTAAAGAATTCAATTAGTCTATATCAGTGTTTCTCAACTTTGCTAATGCTGAAACCTTTTTTAATAGAGTTCGTGATGTTGTGGTGACTCCAACCATATATCATTTCATTGCTACTTCATAACTATAATTTTGATACTATTAGGGATTATAATGTAAATATCTTATTTGTGTCCCCAAAGGGGTCATGACTCACAGGTTTAGATCTGCTGATCTGTGTATTCATGATAAAAATAATGTAAGAAAACATCAACACTTTTACCTTTGCCAAATTCCTACAGATACTTCTGAGCATATTTTCTATTTGCTTTAAAAACCGTGAGTCCTGGACCAACTAGTGGGTTAAGGCTCTTACCCCTGATACTGGCAATCTGAGTTCATTCCCAGGATCCAAATACTAGGATTAGACCTCCAAACAATTGCCAGGGCACACGCATGCACACAGACAGTTGCCACGGCACACGCATGCACACAGACACTCACACCACTGAGCACTGCAAATAATCTCACTCAGATCTTGTGATAAACAAACTTAAATATATCATGAAAGTTCTAAGAAAAAGTTAATTATTAAAATAAATATTCAGATGCAAAGAGAAAAAAATAACATGGAACAAAGAGACATTATTTTTTGAAACTACATATTCAAAACTTTAAAACTGTATTAAAAAACCCAACTAAGTATTTTCAAGTCATTGATAATAATAAGCTATTAGAATACTTTTTAAAGTAGTTTTACAAAACAAGTAAGGAATTTTATTAATAAGAGGTAGAGTTAATGATTCTTAAATAGAGCTAGGATAGGACATTTTAAGAGCACTACACCCATGATTCTACTGTTCATCAGATCTGTTTCATTTCCAGAAGTCTTTCGTGTGGAATAGCAATAGCGAGACTTGTAGATGTATTGCTGTAGTGTCCTAGGCATCGTTAACCTCTGCTTCTCCAGTGAGGTGGAAATGCTGTCAGCTGCCTTGGTCCTGGGTTCCTGTCTGTTAATCGGAAGGCTACAGTGTGGAACTGCTCTTTCAGAGTCTGTTCTGCATGTGGTGGCTTACTCTTGTATCTGCTCCATAGAGTCATGAACAGAAGGAGGTTTCAGTATGGGTCTGTGGCCAAAAAATATGCTTGTGTAAAGTAGTTTGCAGATTCCATTAGTAAGCTTATGAGAAAATAACTTACTATCACTTAGCTAACACTAAATTCCGAACTATATTTTTGTTTCTTAGAGCGTGGTGTAGTATGGGAAGAAACTATTATTTTGCTTCCAGATAATGTTCACTATGTCTTTCTTTCGGCTACCATTCCAAATGCTCGGCAGTTTGCCGAATGGATTTGTCACCTACATAAACAGGTACATGTATACACTTTTTATGTCTTCACTATTTAAAACTCTTGCTGATTGGGCTTGCCATCTTCTTATAGATTTTCCTTATGCTCTTAAGGATAAAGAAGGCAGTTTACTGGGAATCTACTTCCTAAATCAAGCAGCTTATCAAATTGAGTAGACTGGCTAGAACCTTCATGTCTGAGTTCCAGCTCCAATCCAGTGCAGCTAAGCCTCTACGAGTTGGGCTTTGGAATCTCATTTTGTAAAAGTTGCCAAGCGAATCCTGATGCTCTCCCACGTTTGGGAATAATGTGCGTTTACTCTGACAGTGAGCTCCAGCACACAGTGCAGACGTTTTTCTAAGGAATACCAAAAAAGCCTACCCATCTCTTTAGCGTTTGATTTGCTAGCTCTTAAGAAAATACGTTCACATTTAGTATTCTTTGTTTCTCCTTTGCATGTCGGTGTAAGGCTGTGCGTGCCACAAATGCTTGTTTGTTTGTGAGCGGGTGCTGAACAGGATATTGGTTTTGTTTTTCTGCCCTTGTTTTATAGTTACCCTCATGAACTTACTTTATGTAGGTGATGTCCAGTGTCATTCTCCTTCTCTGTGGCTTCTGTAAGAGAAAAGCTCAGTGAATCTCCTCATGGAGCTGGATTTCTGCTGTTTTAGATACCCCTGCGCTACAGAGTTCTGTTTTGTTTCCATACATGGGGGTGCCTTCTATCACCACAGTAGCCTCTGTAGCTAGAGGCAGCGTCTGGGGCTACAGTGCTCCAGGATGAGCTAATGGGTAATTGAAGTTCAGACCATATACTTGGCCTTGATTAGGGAACTGGTAAATTAAAAATCAGATTGTGGCATGAATTAGTAGACCTATTTCTTTCCCCCATTTTTCACTTGCCTGACTTTTAAACTTGTTTGAAAGTGTTAAATTCTTGTTAAATATTTAAGCCAATTTTATTTTCTCAAATTTTATTTTTGTTGAGTAGATCAAATATACAGTTTACCTTGAAATACAATTCTTTTTAATTCTTTCCCTTTACAGCCCTGTCATGTTATTTACACTGATTATCGACCCACTCCACTGCAACACTACATATTTCCAGCAGGGGGAGATGGCCTTCACCTGGTGGTTGATGAAAATGTAAGAGAATGCACATGTCTCTGTAATGCCATCTTTTATATGTTCCTTTTCCTCAATTGTGAACTGGAGAAAATATTAACCACCTCCTACATTCATTCTCTTTCTCTCTCTCTCTCTCTCAATATTAACCACCTCCTACATTAATTCTCTCTCTCTCTCTCTCTCTGTCTCTCTCTCTCTCTCTCTCTCTCTCTCTCTCTCTCTAATTCTTTAAATAGTTATCTGATGATGCTGTGGTAGTGCTCGCTCTTGGGAAGCTCAGATAAGTTTCTTGTTCCCAGGAGTTTGAGGTCAACTTAGTGAAATGATGATTTAAAAACAAATTATGGGTGACTTTTATGTCACCCATGAATTCACTTTCTTCCATTCTCAGTACTTGAACTGCCGGAGAACAGCGCTCTGATGTGCCGGATGATTTATGTCTTGTTCAGTTTCAGTTCTCCTTGAACAGACTTTATTATCACAAATCACTTAAGTGGCCTTTGTTAAAATTCTTGTTGCATTAAAGTTTGTTCTTTGGGGCTGGAGAGATGGCTTAGTGGTTAAGAGCACTGACTGCTCTTCCACAGAGGTCCTGAGTTCAATTCCCAGCAACCACATGGTGGCTCATAACCATCTGTAATGGAACCCATTGCCCTCTTGTGTTTCTGAGGACAGTGACGGTGTACTCACATACATAAAAATAAAAATTGTTCTTTAGAGAAACTTTATGTTTAAGAAATGTTTAAGTTATGGTTAACTATTTGTGAGTCGCTCCGTGTTCCCGGAAGTGAGCCCAGGCCCTCTGTAAGAACATACACACGTTTAACCACTGAGTTGTTTCTCTAGCCTTGATTATCAATTTGCAAAGTTACATAGAAAAAATATGATTCTAGGGTGACTTCAGAGAAGATAATTTTAACACTGCAATGCAAGTGCTTCGGGATGCAGGTGATTTGGCCAAAGGAGACCAGAAGGGACGGAAAGGAGGAACAAAAGGTAATGCGGGACTTAGCTTTTAGATAGAAGTTTACTCGTCTGTCTTTTGATGTTTTTTGAGGAAGCTTTATAAAGACATAGCTGATGTATGATAAATTTGGATGAATAAGGGGCGATGTTTTTCTTACATGGCATTAATTTAAATGTAATATGTAGTTTATAGTTTACCCACATAAAGTGGTAATTAGTGGGTTCAGGTATATTCATTCACATGATTGCAAAACTATTGCCAGAGTCAGCTTTAAATTTCCATATGATTTCCATACCATGAAATTCATTATTTTAAAATTCAATATAATAATTTCTAGTAGATTCATAGAACTGTGCAACTGTTCCTACTACCCATTTTTTAAAAAAGATTTATTCATTTATTGTATATAAGTACACTGTAACTGTCTTCAAACACACCAGAAGAGGGCATCAGATCTCTTTACAGATGGTTGTGAGCCACCACCATGTGGTTGCTGGGATTTGAACTCATGACCTCTAGAAGAGCATTCAGTGCTCTCAACCGCTGAGCCATCTCTCCAGCCCCCCATTACCCACTTCTAAGGACATTTCCTCCGACTCTTCTCTCCCCAGGCCCCGCTCATTAGCAGTCATTCCTCATCCATTTTCCCTGGGTGCCACAGACTTAGCTGTCTTTTTAACTTAGTCTCTTTTTCTGCCTCCATCAATTTGACTTCTCTGGATGTATCATAAAAATAGCACCATGTGGTCTTTTGTAGCTGACTCCTTTGAATGACGTGAGATTCATACACTATCTATCAGTATTTCACTCTGTGAGTGTGTCTGTGATCAGATAATATTGTATCATGAGAATATACAGTATTTGAGTAGATATGGAGTTTCTGGGTTTTTTTTGTAGAATATGCATAATAGTGCTGTAAACATTTTGCTTGTACTACAAGTTTTTGTAGAAATATGTGTTTTCTTTTTTTCTGGGTCTGGATCTAGGAGAATTGGTGAGTTATGGGAAATTTAACCTTTTGATTACTGCTACATATTTTCCAAAGTAGCTATACACCATTTGGCATTTTTCATGCTATTCCTCTGAGGGATTTTTGAGTACCATTTTTCTCCACTTCTAGATTAGTACTTAGTTGTGTATATTGGTTTATAATCCTAGTAAACATGAAGTAGTGCTTCCGTGTGCTCCTCATCTGTGCCTGTCTCCCTGTGGTCGCTGATGGTAAACCTCTTACTATAGACTTTTGGCATCATTATAATCCTTTGTGCACTTAAAAAAATTTGTTTTAAAATTTATCTTACATGTGTGTTTATCTGTATGTATTTGTGCCTTTGGAGGGCAGAAAGGGCACTGGGTCCCTTGGAGCTGCAGTTTAGTTATAAGCCACTTGTCACGAGTGCGGGGACTCCATCTCTGGTCCTCATGATTAACAAGGGCTCTTAACTGCTGAACCATTTCTTAGCACCCCAATTGTCTTACTGTAAATTGGATTGTCTTTGAGTTTTAAAAGTTCTTACATTCCAGGTGGACCTATATCAAATAGATAACTTGAGGGTTTTTTCCATATTGTAGAAAACTGGGGTTGGTTTTTTTACTTACTGCTCATGTCTGTTAAAAGCCGAGTTCTTCACACTAGTGAAATCTAGTTTTATTCTCTGTCACAATGCTTCTACTCTGAATGTCAGAGCCAACGATGCTTTGAAGGTCTCCATCTTGTTTTTTATTGTAGGCGTCTTTTAAATTTTATTTTACAGTTTTATTTAGATCTATTCTCCATCTTGAGTTAATTTAGGGTGTGACTTATTTGCCCTTTTTAGGTCCATCAAATGTGTTCAAGATTGTGAAGATGATTATGGAGAGAAATTTCCAGCCTGTGATCATCTTCAGCTTCAGTAAGAAGGACTGTGAAGCATATGCTCTTCAGATGACTAAGCTAGACTTCAACACAGGTACCGATCATTTCCACGTGGCTTTCATGTTGTAGCTACATTAGTTTAAAGTAGATTTTTGGTAGTATATCTACTTATATTAGTAGCATATGCAATTTGCTTATAATCACAATCGTTTGGACTCAGCATCTTTGCAAAGTCTTTATAAGGTTCTCTCGGTTTCTTCACCCTCCATTTCCCCTTGGGCCTGGTGTATGATGGGCAAGCGCTGCAGCCCAACCCTTGGCCCTCTCCTATTGTATTGGAAGATATAAATACAGATCTCTATATTTAGAAAGCCAGAGAATATTACTGAGAACCATTACAGTCATACTTTCTTGTACTTCATACTACTATAAATTCAGTTATTCTGCATCTGTCTGTCATTCAGTAAGGGTAGGTCTCTTGGTTAGGATAATTTTATTGAAAGTACTGTTCTTCATTCTTGCCGTAATCTAAACCCACTCTTTGCCTCAGTGTGCTGAATTTCTCAAAACATCCAGCAAGTGTATGTTCACAGAAATGTATCTCACTTACCGTTACACAGCTGGGGAGTAGCATAACCACGCCCAGACTGCCACTTCAGTGGTTATCCATTTTCATCTACTTATGTGTGATCCAATTATTAATTTTGAGTAATCCAAAATTAATTTTAGTTATATCATGGTGTGGAGATGTAGGTCTGTAATCCTAGCATTTGGGAAGCCAAAGCAGTCAGACTGGATGTGAAGCCTGCTGGGGCAACATTGGAGACATTGTCTCAAAACAAATGAGAAAAACTCAGTTATCATATTTTCTCGATGTACTTTAAAGTCTTTTCCATGGGTAAAGATGAGATGACAGGTAAATTGCTTTGCTTATTATAACTTTCAGTATTGTACTTGCCAGTTGTGAGGATTCTTAAGGACTCAGAGGTTATGTATGAGTAATATATCAGATAGTTTTTGAGAATCTATCATTTGGTTGGCACAGTAAAGAAAGACACTAACAATATGGGCTTTGGGATTGTTACTCTACAGTTAGGAGCAGTGCTTTACTGCACTCAGCCTCCATTGCCTCGGAGCAGTACCCATTTGGTGAGAACCTGCAGATGTTTGAATCGAGTGTTGCCCTCAGTCACTTTGATGTAATGATTGCTATTGTAGCTCTAGGTGGCCTGGAATTCATGGCAGCTCCTGCCTCAACCTCTTAATATTGTTACTGAGTTTATTAACTTTTTCATGTATTAAAACTGCTAGATGTGTTTCAAGGACAGTAAGTTGTGTTTTGTGGGGTTGCTTAAAAATCCTGATTCTTTACTTTGACTTTTAGTGGGGAAACTCTACTAATTAAGGTCAAAGTCTGTGATTGGCTGGGTAGCCTTCTGAGCTCAGCACATAATGGAGGACTCTCTGATCTTGTCAGGGAATTCACCACCAACCCCAAACCCACATAGACAGTGTATGTGCATCTCCCTGCACAGTATCATGTAACCTTCCTTAGATTACAGCTTCACCTTCCTTTCTCTCCATACAAACGCAGCCAGCCAGCACCCGAGACTCCTGAGGAGCTTCTCAATGCTAATGAGGCATCTCGGTACCCTAAGCCTTTGCCCATCCTGGATGTTCCTATTCCCTGTCCCCCAGTTATATAAGCCTTGACTTACAGACGCCCAGGTAAAGGTGATGTGCTTCCCTGCACTGGTCCCCGGGTTGTCATTCAGCAGACAGACTCACAGGGCTTCTGAACGCCCTCTCCCCTTAGTCTCTGCGCCTTTTGCCCTTTGCCCTCTGACTGATGGACTGGGGCAGAGAGGGAGGGCCACAGCTTTTTATAGACTTTTTTTTTTAAATGAGTGAGGTTTAGTACCACTGATCCATTTTAATATTTATGTGCCATTGAATTTTTTCTCATAGATGAAGAAAAGAAGATGGTTGAAGAAGTTTTCAATAATGCAATTGACTGCTTGTCTGATGAAGATAAAAAGCTCCCTCAGGTGGGTTAGCACCAGTAAGGAAGGATTTCAGCAGGTAGCAGCTGTTAACTCATTTTCATTTTATTGCATTGTGGCAACATATGTTGGCCTATGGGCTCAGACAATACCTTCATATATGTTTCAAATCCTTGAAAAGGTGCCAAGTAAGATTTGCTGTTTGAAGGAATTTTCTTTAAGAGCATACATAGCATAGTCTAGAGACTACCTTTTATATTCCCGAATAACAAAAATTTTAGTGTTCATTCTAAGTCACTAAATTTCTCAGTTTATAAGAATTCTGAACAAGAGAGTATACCTAATGAAAATTAATTTACTCTTTAGAAAGTAAACACCTCCTTTACTTTAATATCATTCGTATTTTTCCTTTCCCTGTTGGAATTGACTGGCCATCTAAAATGTACTGGTACTTGGTGCCACTCCCAGGGATTTTGACCTTATTTGTCTAATTTTCATCTTAGTTGGAAGAATCCTTTAAAAACCTCTCCATATGATTTTACTATGCATCTAGAGTGCAATGCTTTTGACTAAGGGAGTGTGTGAAAGTTAGATTGGGGCAAGGAGGAATGTGGAGGTCACGCTGTGTTCCACAGATGAGTACCTGGTTTGTAGAGTGTTTAGCTCACCCTAGACTACAGCAGCACCCATGTCTCTTGGCATTTTAAGGTGGTGTCTTTTTTTTTTTTCTTCTTCGAGACAGGGTTTCTTTGTGTAGCCTTGGCTGTCCTGAGACTCACTTAGTAGACCAGGCTGGCCTTGAACTCAGAAATCCACCTGCCTCTGCCTCTCAAGTGCTGGGATTAAAGGTGTGCGCCACCATGCCTGGCTTAAGGTGGTGTCTTATCTTAGAAAGGTTTAAAATACTTTTCCAGTCCAGGGGAGTGGTGGGTTTTAAATGGCTGCTCCATATGCCTTTGTGCATTTTATCCTAAACCATTGTGCTGTGGAGTTTGGCAGCAGTAATGAGAATGGTACTCTTTAGTTAGTCTTTTGATTTTAAAGGAAGTCCATTTTACAGTTTAATGTTCTGTGGTTAGAGTTTAACTGCCAGTATCTTTTGAGTTTATTAAGAGACTTTATTTAAGAGGCATAGGCTTACTGCCCTCTGCAGTGCTCCTGCCTCGGCCTCTGGAATATTTGGGACTGTGAGTGTAAACCTCACTCTACACTTTACAGACAGTTTCTGCTGTCACAGCTCAGACTTTTGTATAGGAGATAATGTTATGTTTAAAACGCAGCAATATATATTTATATTTAAATATGGTTACCATGTTAATCTTAAAGCAGGACCACATTGTGTTTCAATTTAATATGTAAGAATATAGGCTGGATTTTGCTTTTATTCTGGAGAAATTTTAAGAGTAATTTACTTAAATACAAGTGTTTTCTTTTTTAGTTACATAGTTTTTAGGTTTAACATTTTAAATTCTTCTTTCCTTGTGACATAAACATTATTCCAAAATGACAGGTTGAACATGTGCTTCCACTTTTGAAGCGGGGGATCGGTATTCACCATGGTGGCTTACTTCCTATTTTGAAAGAAACTATAGAAATTCTCTTCTCTGAAGGACTGATAAAGGTATTGTCTTGCTTTTTTTATATTTTATGTCTCAAAATTGTGTTGTCTGAGCAATGTGAAAGTTCTAGTGAGCATTGTCTATAAGCCAGCTTGTTGGATATTTGATTTTACAGTGCTGGAGGCTGAACCCAGGGTCTTGCTGGGTTTGACCATGACTCCACCACCCAGTCCCCATCGGCAGGTTGTTGGGATCTTGTCTTGTCCCGTTGCTTCTTCTTCTGTCTAATTTTTTTTCTGAGTCAGTTTCTTACTCTGAGCCCAGGCTGTCCTCCAACAGCAGTCCTCCTGTTTTGCTTGTTTTATGCTGGGATTATGGATGGAAGCCATCATGTCTTGCTTGTGACTGACTTTTCTCTTTCTAAAGAATTAGTTTGTATAGCATGCCTTAGGAAGGTTGCATGGAGTACTTTAGGTATGAACATGACCTTTCATATAATGCCATATCTGTATTATAACTTGGGAGGATAAATAGAAAAGTTATGTGTGTCTTATGTAAGTGGCATCACCTGACTGTAGTAGAGTTTTGTGGAATGTGCTGTTTAATTAATAGACATGGAGTTGACTAGATAACTGGTCTTCCTCATCCATGATTAAAAGTGTTGCTTTAGATAAGAATTGCTTTTATACTCAGGAAGAGGGATGTTTTAGGATAGTGAACTCAGGGAGTCTACTTTGATCATTTGTTAGAACTGACTGATGGGCCTATATCTAGAAACAGGGAACCACCTCAGAGCATAATCAGTTCCGGTGCTTTGTCCTAAGAGGCCTCAGCCGTAGGAAAAATATTTAAAAGAAAAGCGTTAGTGCTTTATGAGGTGTGGGCCAGGATTTCCACCCAGCTCCTAGTGAGTCCCTACTGATGGTCTTCTGTAAATGATGGCTTTTGCTAGACTTATTCTTGCACCAGTTTTCAAGAGTGTGAGTGAATATTGCAGGTTGTTGAGTTCAGGGAAGTAGTTGTTAATAAAGTAAGAGGTGAAAGCTCATCTTGCCCCATCGTTTCCTAGAAATGTCCACTGGCAGACGACATTCAGAGATTATATGACTTTTTGGCAAACGCAAATGTTCCGTTCTTTTGGCATATTTATGGTTCATCTTCTAATGACTAGTGTTCTTTTGAGTTGATGAAGTGTTTTATCTTTTCTATTGATGAATATTTAATACTTTTTAAAAAAAGATTTATTTATTTTATTTATATGAGTACACTGTAGCTGTCTTCAGACACACCAGAAGAGGGCATCGGATCCCATTACAGATGGTTGTGAGCCACCATGTGCTTGCTGGGAATTGAACTCAGGACCTCTGGAAGAGCAGTCAGTGCTCTTAACTGCTGAGCCATCTCTCCAGCCTCTATTTAATACTTTATTGACATATAACTTTACATGCCTAAACCAACTGTTTTTGCTGATAAAGTCTTAGAATTTTAGAATTCAATACTCACTGAGTCTGTGCCCTGGAACCCAATTGTGAAGTGATCTTTAGAACTGGTTCATTATCATAAAAAAACCAGGAAAAATGGCTGCGTTTAGAAAGGTATTCTGTTGCCTCATCCTTGTTCATTAGGTGCTCTCTCTATTTGTTTGAACTGGGATGTAAAAAAAGACTAATTTTCCTGAATTAAAAAGTTTGACAAACATAAAGAAAAATATTATTAATAGTTATATCTATAAAATACTGTAATAAATCCAAAGTTCATCTTATTTTTATAGAACCTCATAAAGAACTAAGCTTAAAAATTAATGCTAATTTTATTTACATGTGAAAATTATTTGTTTTTACCTTAAAATCCATTAATTATATAATTGCTTATTTATTTAGGCCTTATTTGCCACAGAGACTTTTGCTATGGGAATTAACATGCCAGCTAGAACGGTTTTATTTACAAACGCCCGTAAATATGACGGGAAGGACTTTAGATGGGTAAGTAACTATTTGTATTGTAAACAATGACTAACCTTTACTTTATCTCACACGGCTTTGACTCATATCATTGAGAATTTCAGCTCCATGTGAGTAAGAGCTTCAGATGTAAGTGGAGTCTCCCTACTCTGCAAATCTCGTCTGTATCACAGTGCCCTGGGCTAGACAGGGCTGCATAGGGAGGCCCGACTGACCTCAAACACACAGCCCATTGCTCTGTGGACTACTGTAGGAGAGATACAGCATAAGAGCAGATGACAGGTCTGGCTGGAGAGGTCAGAGTGCTTACTGCCCGCTGTTCAGTCCGCAGCACTAACAGGGGCTGACTCCAGTTCCAGTGCTCTGACACACCTCCTAACTTCTGTGGGCACTGCATTATCTGCATGTGGTGCACAGACATCTGTGCAGGCAAAATGCACAAACAAGTGCATAAGCTGTTTTGTTGTGTTTTGTTTTCATTTTAAAGAACAGAAGCCTTAGAAGATAGTCCTTACAGTAGGGACAGTGGGAGGAGTATTGTCAGGCAGGCAGTAGAGTATAGGTGGGCATGAGAAAGCACATGACAAAGCACTGTGTAGTGTGAGCACAGCCTGATCCCAAGATTCACTGTCTGCCATTTGGAAAACAATAGATAGCTTTTTACCTAAACTATTCTCTGGAAATTAGAGATTTTTTTTTTTTTCAGCTTAGTGAAGTTTCCTACAATAATATCAAACTCCTAAAAAGTAATGATAAATTTAAGGGCAAAGCATAAGTTTTTTTCCATTAGCAAATTACCTTTATTTTTAAAACACTTACATGCCAGTAGTAATTGCAAAATAAATCAGCAATTCTTCCAAGAATTAACAATAGTGTTAAGCCAGTATATGTATCACAATGACACATATGTACACACATGATAGCATCATCTTATACCTGCAAACTTGAACCCCAAATCAGGTTAATTTCTTCCCTGTCATTTCTAAATACTGTCATCCATACCTATAAATTTATGAAATCTTTGAAGGAATAGTAAGTTTCCAGTGACATGCTTTATAACAGAGGTTCTCAACCTGGGGGCAAATAATTCCTTTTATGGGGGTCACCTAAGACCATCTGAAAATAGATATTTATAATATGAATCATAACAGTAGCCAAATTACAGTTATGAGGTAACAAAATAACTTTATGGTTGGAGGTCACTACAACATGAGGAACTGTATTAAAGGGTCACAGCATTAGGAAGGTAGAGAAGCACTCCTTTAAAAACCTTCATTCAGCAGTGTGTTACTATGATCCTCAACACTGCTCTAAAATACTTACCTTGTCTTCTCCTTCGTGACACTTCCCTAAAGACCCATTTTCCTGAGGAAGCTACCAAAATCCTTTGTGTACAAAAACCAGAGATTGGAGCCCTTGAGCTTAGCAGCATGGTGAGCATGGTGATGTTGCAGAGCCTTTCTGAGCCTGTAGTCTGCGTGTAGACCTTGAAACTCATTAGTTACTTTATATGGTCTGAATGTGGCTCTGTACCTACGTTTGCTTGCTCTGGTAGCTTACTGATCTGCTTCCTGACCTAGACCATGTACAAATTGTTATTGTTTTCTACAGCTCTGTACATGCCAAGCAAACCCTCATCCAATAGCCTCAGCACACACTTGAAAAGAATTTCTTAAAGATGTACTACAATTTAATAATGCCTTTAGAGTCTGCTCTGATTTTATTGGGCTACTTTTTTAAATGTCCTGATCTTATCTCTAGTCTTTTGTTGTTCTTGTCTGGCATTTTCCTTACCCCTGGGCTATCAGTAGTGTCAGTGTCTACTTACAGCAATGCTTCTTAGCTCTTCCTCAGCCAAAAGTTTAGAAAAGAAATCCAGCAAACGCCTGGACTTCCATCAGAGGAGGAAAGGTGCCCAGGTGCGTGTAGACACGACGGCAGCTTGATCAGGGAGTTTGTGCTGCCACTTTTAAGATGCCTCTGTTGAACAATCTAGGGTCCATGGCTGCTCCTCCACTAGACTAGTCTTATTGACAGTGAATCTACTATCCCCAGAGAAACCTATCCAGAGTGGTGGTTTTCTCCAGCAGGGGCCAATTTCATGTTAATTTAATTTTGAAGATTAAGAAGCTATTGTGGTCAAATAAGAAGTTACAGTTGTTGAATTTGCTTTGTAGTTAGTATTCTTAAGTTTTGATTCTTTTTTTTTTTTTTTAGATCTAGCTGAAAGGTATTTTGTATGCCTTTAGCTGGTATTTCCTGGTAACTGGCTATCTAAAATTGACAGTTGGTTATTGCAGAGTGAAGTCAGTTGAGACTAAACTTTAAGTTTCATAAGATTCTCACAAACTTTGTTTACCAAAAGTCCATGTTTTTGTTTGTTTGTTTTGTTTTGTTTTTCAAGACAGGGTTTCTCTGTGTAGCCCTGGCTGTCCTGGAACTCACTTTGTAGACCAGGATGGCCTCGAACTCAGAAATCCGCCTGCCTCTGCCTCCCGAGTGCTGGGATTAAAGGCATGCGCCACCACACCCAGCTTAAAAGTCCATGTTTTAAATGATATCTTGAAATGTGTAAATTATTTGTAAACTCTATAAAAAGAGAAAATATCAGGATATATTTTTTTAACCAGATTTTCTCCCAAACTTGACAATGTCGTATTCAGATTTCCTCTGGTGAGTATATCCAGATGTCTGGTCGTGCAGGAAGGAGAGGCATGGACGACAGAGGGATTGTGATTCTTATGGTAGACGAGAAGATGAGCCCAACTGTTGGAAAGCAGCTGCTTAAGGTAAGAGGCCATTCTTCCATCAAGGGTCCTGGGAATGCACATCAGTGACTTGGCCATATAGCTAGGCTCTTCTCACACTAGATCATAACTTAAAATAACCCATATATTCTACGGTGTCGCTGGTTACCTGTGCTCAGGTACCATGCATCTGTCTTGTCACATCTTCCCTAGACACTTCTTCACCTTGCACTTTCCCAGAATCCTTTCTGCCTCCTGGATGTCCCACCTCCTATTTCCTGCCTAAGCTATAGGCCATCAGATTTATTATTGACAGGTGCCACATCCATACAGACACAAGATATTCTCTACAGTGATGACTTTAAGTTAGTTTTTTGGCTCATCTGCCTTTCAAGATGGGTTGATAGTCTATAGCTGTCTGGGTTTAGGGAGTTAGAAGTGGCTGGTTCTGTATGTGGCTTCACCAATCTTTCACTCACTCTTCATGTGACGTGAAAACCTGGCAGCCTCCCTAAGGAGAGAAGGGTAAGAAGCCATGCCTTGTAAGTTAGGCGTAGACTAGAAGTAGAGACAGCACACTAAGAAAGGAGAGAGCGCTCTCGAGGGTGGAAGTGGGCTAATGAGCTGAGGAAACAATTTAAAACTGTGACCATTCTCTTGTATGCTATACAACCACTTTCACATTTGCAAAGTATTTTTATAAAGAGAAAATTCTTCTAAAGAGCCATTGCTACAAGGTGTGAGCATAGACACTGGGGCAGTATTTTGGATGAAAACCAAATTGGTTTTCTACAGAAAAAAACTCTACAACAAGATTTATTGTGTTTAATGACAAATATCTTTAGTGTCTAGTCATAAACCTGTCTCTTCTTTGGTGACAGCCACACTTTGGAGGTGAGAAGTAATTACTAAAGTATAGAGACGGTAAGATCTATAATGGAGCTATATTAGCAGTTTTATGCACATATTTCCAACATACTTTTTCTATCCAGATCTCAGTCTGAACTATTAGTACACTTGGTCACTACAGGCTAGGCTATGCTGCAATCACTAACCTAACCTTAGAAGCTTAAGATGTGTATCTGACCTGCTTGCTCTGTGCTTATCACAAGTTGTTAGGACAGATCCTGCTCAGCATTCTTAAAAGAGCCAGCCAGGTGGGGCATGGGCATTACTGTGTCAGGAAAGAGAATGGCCCTTCCTACCAGCAATTAAACACTTGGTCCCACCCACTTGGAGACCAATAAAACAATCCTTCCTTGTGCTTTGCAGGAAAGAGAGCTAAGTATATTTTGTGGTCTTTGAACCACTATATCCCTACTGGTTTTTGTTGTTTTGTTTTTGTAGACAGAGTTTCTCTGTGTAGTCTTGACTGTCTTGGGACTCTCTTTGTAGACCAGGAACTCAGAGCTTCTTGCCTTTGCCTCCCTAGTGCTAGGATTAAAGGCGTGCATCACAACTGTCAGGGATTTTATTCACGCTATACTTTTAAAGATATTAACTATTTTATCACTTTGCTTCAAAGGAAATAATTTGTATGTCCTTATCTTTGTTAGTACAGGTAAATTATTAAGCATGTTAATAGTCTTCTGTAAATTTATTTTGTAATTTAGAAATGTGCAAACTTGTCATGCTTGTTCTTGTAGGGGTCAGCTGATCCTCTGAACAGTGCTTTCCATCTGACCTATAACATGGTTTTGAACTTACTAAGAGTAGAAGAAATTAACCCCGAGTACATGCTTGAAAAATCCTTCTACCAGTTCCAGCATTATAGAGCAATCCCAGGGGTCGTAGAAAGTAAGTATGAACCCCTCTCTCTGTAACAGACTCCGCAGCACGGTGACGACTGTCTCAGTGGTGGTGTTAGCACTGCTTGTTTCTTTTGTTTCTTTTTGGTTTTTTGTCTAATAAAGCAAATCTTGGCCATTAAGTTAAAAATGTAGAATTGTAGTCTAGCCTTTACAGACTTGAACATTCAAAATACGTATAGACAGTTCTGACAGAATAGTTTTTTCTTTTTTTTTTTTTTTTTAATTTTTAATATTTTTATTACATATTTTCCTCAATTACATGGAATAGTTTTTTCTAGTTGTTCAACCATTGTGGATTTTGTGATTTTTAAAAATATATAGTTGATGTCCTTGAATAATCATGTAACAAAAAGTTCAATATAAAATTTGATTTTTAAAATGATGTCTCACAAGAAGAATCCTGTGACAGGCTAAGAAGATGGCTCAGTCAGTAAAGTGTCTGCTGAGTATGTGTGGGTCTTGAGTTCACATCCTGCATCTATGTTTTGTTTCTGTTTTAAACCTGTGTGGTGACATGCTAGGAGGATACTACCTATTAATGGTCAGAACCCTGGAACTGATGGAATAAGAGACAGGTGGATCCCTAATGTTCTCTGCCCAGCAACTGGTAAACTCCGTTCACTAAGAATCCATGTCTTAAAATTTAAAGTAGAAAGCTGGAGAGATGGCTCAGCGGTTAAGAGCACTGCCTGCTCTTCCAGAGGTCCTGGAGTTCAGTTCCCAGCAACCACATGGTGGCTCACAGCCATCTGTAATGTAATACCTTCTTCTGGTGTGTCTGAAGACAGCTACAGTGCACTCACAGAAATAAAGTAAATAAATAAACAAATCTTTAAAACATAAAGTGGAGAGTGATAGAGGCAGACACCCTGGCCTCTGACTTTGAAACACATGCACACATTGTATGTGTGTACATGCAAAGAATGCTATAACCTGTGAATCATTAAGAAAATACAGTGCTTTAATTTGGGTATGAATTAAGCAGTTTCAAGATATCTAATTCTTAATATACACAGAGACAGCTGTACAACCACAGCTACTGCTTTACAGTTTTTGCATCTTGTTTTCTCAGGGTCCACTTTTATAAAACATTTTAATGACTTCTGTTTGTCGTATTGTCCTTTGGTAGATTTATTTAATTTTGTAGGAGTGAGATAAACGTGTGGGTGCATGCATATGGAAGCTGGAACTCCAACCTGAGTATCTTCCTCTGTGTTCTACACCCTTCTTGGGTTTTGGTGTGTGTATCTGTTTGTACATATGTGCATATATATGTGGAGGCCAAGGGTGGGCATCAGAGACCCTCCTCTTAGCACTGTGCCTCATTCCCTCGAGACGGTCCTTCACTGAACTTGGAACACTATTTTTAGCTATGTTGGTGGGCATCATGCCCTAGTGATCTTCCTGTTTCTTTCCCATCGCATGAGTGGCCATACCTCATTTTTTATGTGGATCTTAATGCTTGTAGAGCCCATTGCTTTCTTCACTGCTTTATTTTGGGAATAGGCCGCACATGTCCTGGCACCCACAGGAAGTCAGAGGACAACTTTCAGGAGTCAATGTCCACCCCACTATGTGGGCCACGGCGTGGGGTTGAAGTTGAGTGTACCAGAATCTGTAGTAGCACACATCTTTATATGCTGAGTCATCTTTCTGTCTCTACCTTATTTTTCAAACAAGATTTGTCTGTTTAAGCTAACCTGGCTGATCAACAAGCCTGCAGGAGCCACCCTGTAACACTGGAGTCACAGAAGTGCCTGCCGTGGATACCCAAGATTTAAACTGAGGTGTTCATGTTTGCACAACAAGCATTTAGCCACTGGCTTATCTCTCTATCCCCGTCTATAAATTGTCAGTTGTTTTCTCTGATAATCTACTTCTATTATGTGTGCTATGACAGATAGTATTCTTGTTGTCAGTGAATTAAATTCAGTTTCTGTAAGTAGTGAAAAGGTTCATTTAAAACGGACCAGGAATACAAAAGGTCAGCAGTTGTAAGGAATAAACAGTCTGTGCAAACATTGGTTATTATCTGTAGCAGCCTTCTTGGTTACTGTGTTATGCTGTCAGCTAGGAATATCTATATATTGTTTCAATTAGTCTCCAGGAAAATTTGTGAGTTATGCATACTAAAGTTTATTTTTTTCTCTCATTCTCAAAATTATGAAGCATCCTGGTTAAATAGAAGGAGTTCAATATTAATCCAAGGTGGGGGTGGGGGGACTGGTGAAGCAGGTATTCATTCAGGAGGCAGAGGCAGGTGGATCTCTGAGTTCAGTGTTGTCTACAGAGTGTGTTCTAGGACAGCCAGGGCTACACAGAGAAACCCTGTCTCAAAAACCCAACAAAAGAAAGAGAGAAAGAAAGGGAAGGGAAGGAAAAGAAATGATGAGTCCACGATAAAGTCGCACTAGAAAACTCAGCACAGACAGCGGGAGGACAGACCTCTCCACAGTTGCCAGTGGTTTCTTAGTTATGATCCCGAAGATATAAACAAGTACCTATATGAATGAATTAGATTTCAACAAAAGTAAAAACTTGCTTTTGAAACTATGGAGTAGCTAGAAATAGGATAAATATTTGCAAACACTCTAATAAAGCAATCTAGATCTGGAATGTGTAATGAACGCTTAGGACTCAGCAAAAGACAATTCTGGTTAAAAATGGACAGATGGGGTAGGCATGTGCAAGGCCCAGGGACCATTTCCCAGTTGTTTAAGGAATTAAGTAAATCAACTAAGAGCAAGCCATACAGAAATGGCCGAAGCACACTGACAGGATGGTGAGTATCCGTGCTCTGACGGACACCGCAAAACTATTTACATACTCACTGGATCAGCACCTTGTGTTTATTTTTAAATAAAAGGTAAACAGCAGAACGTTATGTTTTTGTAGAAAAATTTTAAAAGGTTCTTTACCTTTAATGAAGAATTGCCACATGACTCAGCAACTACACTCACGGCTGAGTTAGAGCATGTTAAAACGAAGGCTTTTCCTAGCTATTTGCAATAGCAGCAGGGACAAATAGCTGGAGTAAAAGTGGCTGCACATCCATGCACTGTAAATGTTCGTGTTTATATAAAATTCTGGAACTATATAATGGCAGCAACTGTGCGATGTGTATTTTACCATCGAAGCAATACTTAACGCTGGACTGCGAGCGTAATGGCGTGCTGTGGGAAGGGAGCTCACACTAGCCAAGGGCAGTTGGGAGCAGGATCATAGCACTGGGTTAGCATAGGATGGTGCCAGCCATAGGGAGACAAAGGAAGTGCCCTTAAGAGAGGAACTAGACGACACATGGTCCTTCTCAAACCATTTCAGTAGCTGGCTTGGACCTGTAGATTCATAGGAGAAAAATCGTCTTGGATTTAATTTATGTGAGGTATGTAGTAGTTTTGACAGCATTGTGACCTGTGCTTTGTTTATAGAGGTAAAGAACTCAGAAGAGCAGTATAATAAAATAGTAATTCCCAATGAAGAAAATGTGGTCATCTATTACAAGATTAGACAGCAGCTTGCCAAGCTGGGAAAAGAGATTGAAGAATATATTCATAAACCAAAATACTGCTTGCCCTTTCTACAACCAGGCCGTTTGGTAAAGGTATGCCGCGGTTCTGTATCAAATATTTGTCTATTACAATATGTTAAAGACTTGCTTATGTTGGTAAAGTGCTTCCTGTTACAGGAGGTGATCAAGACCCGTTGTTTCATCCATTTCACATTATTCCAACTTAGAAGTTTACATGAAGGCTTTTAGTCAGCACATGTCAGCTTTCTAAGTATGAAATGCTATCTAAAAATGAGCCAGTTCTAAGTCTGGAATGAGTAGATATAAATACTTTGAATATTTTCTCAGAACAAATCGTATTCTGTTTGGCATGTGTGCACTTGAGAGAGTCCTGGAAATGATGAGATCTGGTGTTGGTTGTTTCTTGGTTTGCTTTTGTTTTACTGTTCAGTTAATTCACTACCTTGTGACCCTTTAATCACGGTAGGGAAAGTTTCACGGTTTAGCCTGTAATGGAGATATGGAAGGCTCCCAATGCACTTTGGATCTAAATACGAGTTTTGTCTGCTTGTTTTATTCTCAGGTGAAAAATGAAGGCGATGATTTCGGCTGGGGAGTAGTAGTGAACTTCTCAAAAAAGTCAAATGTCAAGGTAAGCTATGGCCCTGAAGAAATTCAGGGATTTGCTAACAAGAGACTCTGACTTCATGAGATGACATTTTTCTTTCTTTTTCCTTCATTTCCAGTTTTGAGTGTTGGGAAAAAAAAATCAGTTTCTGCTGTTTGGATTTATGAATATGTTAGGAATATATAGAAAACTAAAGGAGAGAATCCTTTATTACGGTTCTTTTATAATAAAGGGAATTTTGTCAGATATTTATATGAGTATTTTGGAACAGTTATTGTCTATGAAATAAAATATCTTGTTAATTTATTAGAAGAGTGGCTGTTTTTGGAGTAAGTCAGCCATGTGCCTATTATTAGTATTAGTGTCTATTTTGTTTGCGGTGGGCACTACTTGTTGGGCCAGTAAGTAATCTAGGCCATGATAGTCTGTGTCTCCATGTCTGGTTTTCTCTCTAAAACGGAGAGTTTGCTTTTAAAATGATTGACTAACTTCTTGTTCCAGGTAAGTGTGGGGCCATTGAGAATTAAGCTTTGGAGTTAAGTCAGCCTTGAAATACAGAAACATTGCAGTGTGGAAGCTGCTGTTACTGAAAAATCACAGTAGGTCTTTGGCTTGGGGTGGATGATATTTCCCTTGGTTCTCGATCTCTGTATGGTTAGCATGCCCCCCCTTTCTTTCATTAAATTATCCTTATTAGCAATCACTATTTTATAGGACTACTTTTGAAGTATTGTTAAACGCATGCCATTTTGCAGGGCTAGTGGATACAAAATCCTGGTACTCATTTGTTTAGAAGACAGTAGTAAGTGGATAACGGAGTATAAAACAACATGATATCTACTATATAAATATTCTGACCAGTGTCCACCACTATTTGGCCTTTCATGTTTCTGATATAGAAGGAGAACTGGACTTTGGATGTATCCATGGTCATCCAGGATGGTAGTAGCCCTATGCCCTAGAGAGACCCTTTGTCCAGCCACAGGGGGCTGGGCCAAGAGAACTAGAATGCTTTAGTCTCCCTGCCCAGTGCTTAGTCTCAGCCACAGGTAAGGGCGAGAAGCATGAGAATTGCTAATGTTCATCGGCTCCAGAAAAATGCCCCCCCACCCCACTCCCCCCCCCCCACACACACACACAGAGCCACAAGGAGGAGAGCCCCCTGTAGTTTGGGCCTGGCATCGAGATTTCTGTCACAGTGAGCTGGGAAGAGGGATGAGGGGAACTAGTAGTTTTGACTGAAATAACATGACAATTAATTGCTGTCGTTAATGATTTTTACTAATTTTCTTGACTGGGTGCTTTTTTAATATAGTCCTCTTACATGGCTGTCTTTTCCTAGTTTCTCTCCTGAACTGACATGCCACAATGTGGGAACTGTAGGAAATGAAATGTAAGGTCTTGCATTTTTAAGAAAGAAAAAAGTATAGCTAATCTACTTATACCATGTGTGTGCTTACACTCACATGCCACCACACCTTAGCGGAAGTCAGTGGACAGCTTTTGGGAGTTGGTTCTCCTTCTACTCCAGGCCCTCAAGATGGAACTCGGGTCTTTAGGCTTGCTCGTGAGACACTTACCCCATTGAGCCATTGTCCTGTCCCACTCACATTGGAGCAGATTACTTTTCTGCATGTACTTTCACACTTTTTACCTAATCCATTCTTCAGATTGTAGACTATAGTCTACTTAGAAGTATTTGTTTGTTTTCCATTTTGAAAATCTGATAATCTCAGGAGAAACTGATAGTTGTTTTTCACTGTTTGCCTAAGCTGTTGTGTATAATACTTATTTAATAACTAGGCTGCATGTACATTAGAGAGAAGTTTTCAAAGTAAAAAAGACTTTGCTTTGTCTAGCCAAACTGAAAAATACTTTGGAATTTTTTTTAAAAAAACAGTATCAGTGGTGAGGAAAAGCTAATTTCCCTTTTGACTGGAAATGAAATTTGCCTTTGTTAGAAACATGGATCTAGTGTTTGTGCTTATGGTTTATATTTCAGAACATATGTTACTTTTGTTAAGGTATGAGTAGTTATTTGCAGAGATAGGTTAAAGATATTTCATTATTGTAATTGATGTCATCTTTTAAAAAAATGTTCTGGATAGAGCCCAGCAATCATGTTTTATTCCTTCCAAAGAACTTTCCTTTTATTTAGTTTATGTAAGAAAAATCTTTCAAGTATTTTTTTAAAAGTGAGAAGAAATTCCTTACTGAAACCAAAAACATTGATTACAGAAGATGTGATTAAATGACATGTAGTGGCTTAGTGTTCAATCTTAGTCCTTGGAAGGCAAGAGGATTGTCAGGCATTGAAGGCCAGGATTGGAAACAATGATTGCGGGGGAAGAAGCCAGTTTTCTTCAGTGCAATGTTACTGAGTATGTCGCCCGCACTCAGGGCAGGCCCCATGCCCGGGAGCAGTTGGCCAACACAAAACCTCCAAGGCTGCTTTTACTCATTCTTGGTTTATTGGATATTTGTTTGAGTGTGTGTGTGTGTGTGTGTGTGTGTGTGTGTGTGTGTGTGTGAGTGTGAGTGTGTGTGTGTGAGAGTGTGTGTGAGTGTGTGTGTGGTATGTGAGTGTGTGTGTGGGGGGGGGGGGTGAGTGTGTGTGTGTGTGAGTGGGGAGGGGGATATGAGCATGAACTTAGAATTAGGGAGGAGAGTAGGAGTAGGGAATCTGGTAGGTAGAGTTAGAGGGGAAAGAAAATGGTCAAAAAATATACTGTATAAAAATATTTATATATAAATATAAAAGTATATTAATATTTCATTAAACACACTTTTAATAAAAAAGCCCGTCATTAATTACATGAATAAATATTTCAATGCTAACTGAACTACAGAGCAAGACCTTGTCTCAAAACAACCTAAAACTGGACAGTCAAGTGTGATTGTGTCTGAGAATGTTAGGTGATCTTATTTTAGAGAATATAAAAGAACTAAAATACATCATCACATGATACAAAGTCACATGGAGCCATGTAAGCATCAGAGAGTACTTTGCGTGTTGCTCTAGAGGGATAGAAATAGACTTACCTTTTGATACTACTGATGTTGTTGCTTTTTTAATTTTGGCATAATTTTATTACACATTACTCATTAGAAACTTGGACCACTCTGAAGAATATAGAGACAACTTTATATGAAGTAAGCATTTCCTGGGCTGCGTGCAGAGTCATGTATGTTCTGAGAAAATAAGCCCTGTGTACACACAGTTACCGGTAGCACTTGTCTTTATCCTGCTTTTGTAGCCCAATTCTGGCGAACTGGATCCCTTGTATGTGGTGGAAGTCCTCCTGCGCTGTAGCAAGGAAAGCCTGAAGAACTCAGCCACTGAGGCAGCAAAGCCAGCGAAGCCAGACGAGAAAGGAGAGATGCAGGTCCGTGCTGCCCTCTGTACTTTCAGAGCTCTTGGCTGCCGTCGCTGTGTGTGCTCATGCTGAACACACTGCCATGCTTTCTGAATTAGAGGGTTCAAGAGATCTTCTCATCAAAGTCATCTCAAGTCTCAGTAGGGTGGTGTAAGAGCTGTTTAGTTGTTCTTTATCAACTTACAACCAGGGAAATAACGACAAAGAGAACCGAATAATTCCACGCAGATTCGAGTCTCACCTGGATGTGTTACCTTCTCCTTAAGTGCTTTTCCCCCGCATCTCATTCCAGTCCGGCTGGAGCGTGCCTGTTCCTTCCTGGACTCTAACCTTTTTTCACGGGGTATTCATGTGCAATGCTACTACTTACTATGTGCTTAAAAGGTGCCTGGTAATTAGAACACAAACATGAATAAACCGGACTCTGAGCAGAGGGGGTCTTCTGGGTAATGTACCATTCACGTGACTCTTAACATTTGCAGTCTCTATTAAGATTTGGGCTTTGTGGTAAGTAGCTGGTCACAAGGATTGTTTATGCCTGTGAAATACTGTAAGTGCTGCTTGCTTTGATGGATGCACATTTGGAAATGTGGAATTTAATCGTGTTATATTTGTAGGTTGTTCCAGTTTTGGTACATCTCCTGTCTGCCATCAGCACTGTTAGGCTCTACATTCCAAAAGACCTTCGACCTGTGGACAACAGACAGAGTGTCTTAAAATCCATACAGGTATGTATGTCCACGTAGAACCTAGATATAAGTTTTATACAAATAGGATTTATCTAGAGATGACTGAAATGCTTTTAAATGTATTTCAGAAAACACTACAAACACAGAATAGTGAGTCACAGCAGAAGTACAGGTAGATATGTTCTGAGTGCAGCAGCACTGTTTACTACTGAAGGGAGACTCATAAAGCCGCAGCATTAATCGCCACTGTGCTGTGATATCATAAACGTAAGTGTGGGGAAGTTGGCTAAAACTGTCAAATAGCGTTTACTATACCACACCATACAGAGACTATTCGCTAGCATTTGAGAAAACGATAGTAATTAGAGAAGGAATCCTTTAACAAATTTCTTTATTTTCTCTGAGTATTTTCCCTACACGTATGCACACACGCCTGCAGCCTACCCTGGAACTGGAGGGCTGGATGGTTGTGAGTCACCATGGGGCACTAGGAGTTGAATCTTGGTTCTCAGCAACAAATGTTCTTAACTGCTGAACCATCATCTCTAGCCCTTAGGGTGCAAACCAAGTCTGCAGGCTTCCTAAAATGAGTGCTTTTCTTGAGAATTTTTAAAAATGTTTATGGAGATGGTAAGTACTGTTTTAAAAATACTCTTAATATATTAATGATAGTGTACACCAACAGTCTGTTGCAAATTCATTGGAAGGGAAATTAAATACACTGCTCCAATAAAATTTTTTCTAATAATTCAGAATAATGCCACGACTGATACATACTTATCACTTTTCAGTTAGCATAAATCCTGCAGTTGTGTAGGGAAAATGATTAACTTTGTCCTTCAGGAAAAAGTCACCATCTTTTTTTTGTTTAATCTTTAAGTCAGAATGAACTTTTTATTGAGGTAAACCTGCCCCCTGCGTGGCTTGCTTCACTTGCTGAAACATCCTGACATAGTCCATGTTCCAGACAGATGTTAGCTTCAGCAGGAGCTTCCCTTAGGCTCAGGTTTGTCTGCACACATCAGACAGCCAGGTTTCCCTTGATCTTATGAGTCACCTGTTCAGAAGACAGCAAGAGTTGCAGATGAGCCAGAGTCCCTTCACCTGAGGGCTAAAGAGGCCTCTTTTGCTTTCTTACTGTACTTTCTTACTGTACGGTTTTAACTTCAGAGCTAAAACTGTAGCCTGATAGTTGTGGTGCACCCCTTAGACAGAGAAACCTTTAGGGTGGGTGTGGGGGGGTAGTATTTCTTTGTCTTTATACTTAGAACTATATATCTTGATTTCTTAAAAAGAAGGATTGGTCAAGCTCATGAATAAAATTATATGATTTTGCTATGACATACCTTCCCTGTTGAATAGAACAAACCTTTGGTAAATTGCTGGTAATTTAAACTCTTTGCAGTTGTGGTTTTTATTCTTTGGTGAGACTTGGTGGTGGGGGAATATTATTGACCATATTCAAGATAGTAGGGCTCCCTAAGCCCCTCCACCTTTTCTGGGGCCCTGAGGTAGAAACTGAGGAGAGATAGAGATGCACAGTTGGGGTCTGAGTAGGGCCAGGGACTCTGCAGCAGCTGAAAGGGCTCTCTTCATCTCTGTCCTCGCTGGGACGGATGGTCCAAGGCTTCTTACTCCTGGAGACTGTGTGGGCCTTGAGGTCCACCACTATTGTTGTAGCCGTATCTGTTGTCACATAAGGAAGTGAGCTTTACAGAGTTGTCACTGAGAGCAACACCAGCCTGTCACCAAGGATGGAAGAGTGAGCATTACTATACAAATTGCAGAAAACAATCTGGTTCTCATCACAGCCCAGGATGCCCTTTGGTGGCCCTTCAATGCCTGCTTTGCCCCTTCTTGATGTCATCCTACTTGGCAGCATGTCAGATCCACAGCGGACACACTGCAGGCAGGGACACAGAAGACCTTCCAGTGAGCTTCCCTCTCGGTTTGGACTGGCCTTTCCCCAGCTTAGACAGCAGTAGTGGCTGCAGTGATAATAAAAGCTGGCCAGCCCCACAGCTTTCCCGAGGGGCCATCCACAGTCTTCTGAATGGCAGTGGCATGGTTCCTGTCCTGGAGTCCTTCCATGATACTCAGGTTGTCATTGTTGACTTTGGTCATGAGCTCTAAGCAGTTGGTGATACAGAAGGTGTTGCTTACAGGTGAATTGCCATACTGTGGTGGTTTGTACCCATCACATGGGTATGTGTTGGGGCATCAGCAAAAGGGGCAGAAATGATGATAGCTCTTTTCACTCCACGCTTCAAGTGGGTCCTGGCCCACACTATACTAGTGAAGACCCCAGCAGACTCCACAACACACTCAGCACCAGCATCACCTGATCATGTGATCAGAACGTTGTTCCTGGAAGGTGGAGCTAGGCTTCTTTGTGCTGACGACAAGTTTCCCATTCTCAGGCCTTAACTGCCGTGGAATATAGGTAGGACTTATACTGGAGCATGTAGACCAAGTAGTTGAGGTCAGTAAAGGGTCATTGGTAGCAACAGTACCCGTTTTGCCCAAATTGAAGGCAGCCCTATCAGCATGGCAAATTCTCTCACCTTGACCATCAGTGTCCCATCTGAGGGATGAGGCTAGCATTGCGGAAGAAGATGCAGCAGTCTCTGAGACAGTGAAGAACAGAGAGCTGATTTTTACTCTCTTTGCTGCTTTTTCTGAGATAAGATCTCATTGTGTTGTCCAAGTTAGTGTAGTAGTCACGATGCAGAGGCATCCCAAATGCCTCACGCAGTTAATCCATACTACTGTGTTTATCATACTTAGGGTACAACCTAGGGCTAGACACACTGGGTAGGTCCTTGCTATTCCGATTCTACCTGACGTTTAGAGTGCCCAGCACTGACTTCTGTTGGATAGAAGAACCAGCCCCTGGGCCATGACTCCTCTGAAGTCAGGATCTTATCGTGTAACCATGTAACAAAGGTTAGCAAAAGGAGCCTTTTGAAAACGTTTGATTCTGACTCCGTAGGGCCCTGGCTAGAAATGCTCAAATCATGTAAAACTTGAATTTTCCTAAATGATAGGAAATACATTAGATAGTTGCATAAGGTGGCAAGATGTTACACCAACTTAAACATGCAATAATAGTTTTATTAGTAATCATGCCACACCCAACACTAACGGGTTATGCTCCACAATGTTAGATATATTAGAAGACTATAATCAGTGGGCATTAAGTTACAGCATAGCAATTGAAGAGGAATTTTCAGGCTGTAACAGTGTTTATCTATAACTCAAAACGTGGGAGGTTGAAGCAGGAGGGTGTCAAGTTGCATAACTTGTGCAGCAAAGTAATCCCCTAGTTTATCCTGCCCTACTTTCTCCAAAGTGAAACTTCCAAAAACAAATGCCGTGGAAAATTGCTCTCCAGTTGTGGGAAAATATATGTAGAGTCCTTTTTGTGGCCACAGACATAGTAAAAGCAAGCACAGAAGGAAAATGGGTTAGTATAACCTTATTGATGAGTTTTGTGTATTTTATTTCAGGAAGTTCAAAGGCGCTTTCCCGACGGCGTTCCTCTGTTAGATCCGATCGATGATATGGGCATCCAAGATCAAGGACTGAAGAAAGTCATCCAGAAAGTAGAGGCCTTTGAGCATCGCATGTACTCACACCCACTCCACAACGATCCCAATTTGGAAACTGTTTATACACTTTGTGAAAGAAAGGCCCAGGTCTGGTGACTCTTAAGCTTTACCTTTCCTCCCTGTGTGTAAGTTTTCCCTGTGGGTGTGGGTGTGTGTGCACCACACGCATGCCTGGCACTGGAGCAGCAGGCTTGAAGAGGGTGGCAGGTCCCCTAGGAGTGGAGTCCTGCTTGGCTGTAAGGTTCCATGTGTGCAAGAGCAACAAGTCCTTATCACCAAGGCAGCGCTCCAGCTCCTGGAAATCATTTTATAGTAGGCTTCTGTGGAGTTCAGTAAATAGGGTATTTTCTTGACCTGTTTTTTAAGTTTCTGAAGTCTTTTAGATAAACTACAAGTACTGGAGCCTGACACCACTGCTAGTCAGTTAGGATTCGCCAAGAAGCCTAGGGCAGTAGAGTGCAGCCGAGATTCAGGGTAGCGCACGTGTGTAGCCTTGTTAGGAGCCACATGAAGGAGAGATGGTGGGAATTAATAATAGCTTTATTTCAGTCAGTGTGCCTACAGTGTTGTTTCATTGTTATGCTACAAAACAGTCTTTTTTTTTTTTTTTTTTTTTCCGAGACACGGTTTCTCTGTGTAGCCCTGGCTGTCCTGGAGCTCACTTTGTAGACCAGGCTGGCCTCCAACTCAGAAATCCACCTGCCTCTGCCTCCTGAGAGCTGGGATTAAAGGCATGCGCCACCACGTCCAACTACAAAACAGTCTTACACACTGGGCTCTTTTCTAACTTAAGTTTTATGTCTCCTGTAGTTTTTGCCGAAGTATTTGGCTCTGTTTATGTAGGTATTTCAGTCAGAGAAATCCTAGAACAGTTTTTCTTTTCTGAAAGGCCTGATAGTCGTGCTAGTTCACATACAGCAGTCGAGCATTATGACAATTCATCAGTTCATAGCAATAGATTGATATTATTTGCTGAATTAAACTGGGGATCACTCAGGAGCTCTGAGTAATATTGTGTCTGTTTTGTCGCTAGCAGAATGCTGGTTTGATATTGCTACCTTTTGAAGTTGCTTTAAGATTTCAATCCTGACATGGCTATTTGTACAGGGGTTGGATTTAAGACCTGTGCACACTAAGCAGGTGCTCTGCCTTTGAGCTCCTCCTGCCCTCACTGAAGAGCACCGTGAGGGATGGGACTCTCGGAACTCGAGCACACCAGGAACCTGAGTAGACATGACTCTTCCTCGCCTTTCTCGTTTGCCGTCATGGTGCCTTACTATTTAACAGCATACAAAGCTTCGGAGTTTCACATTCCATCTTTTTGATTCCTAAACTTTTCTTTGGGTTTTTTTCCCCCTGTATTTAAATCATCCATTTCAGAATATGATTGCTTTCTTATTCTTATAGAACCATTCTCCTGCCACAGTTAGAAAATAAGTAATATTTACTGATTATCTGATTTATACACTCATTCCCTTAAACCTAAAGGTACACTTATTTTAGTTATTCATTTCTGTATACTAAATATAGGTATATTTTGTATTTTCCACATATTTAACATTTCAGCTAGCGTTTGAGAACAGGTACGCTCTTCTCTCCTGAATTGCATCTAAGTTCCTACAGCACACACACACTAGACTGTCGTGAGATTTTAATGAAGGAGATGGGCAAGATGACCTTAGGAAACTACTTTTATGTGGGTGTTGTTGTTTATCCCACATTACACTATTCAGTTTATTGTTAAACCGTCTTTCCTTTTGTATGCCTTAGATTGCACTAGATATCAAATCTGCAAAGAGAGAACTGAAGAAGGCAAGAACTGTTCTGCAAATGGATGAGCTCAAATGCCGCAAGCGCGTTCTGAGACGGCTGGGCTTTGCTACATCTTCGGATGTCATAGAGATGAAAGGACGGGTGGCTTGTGAAATAAGCAGGTAACATGTCCTTCTGCAGAGACTTTTAAATTATAGTCTAGAGTGTACACGGACAACACTTGTTAGAAAACTGCTGGTAAGAAGGTTTCATCATGCTTCCATTTTAAATACATTTGGACCATGAAGTTGAGAAATTAGAAAAAGGCTCATGGATCCCAGTAATTACCATAGGTATTTCTAGCTAGCCTATTGCTGTATTTTCTATGAAACACGCATTTTCTTGTGTGTCGAGATTCCTATATAATTTGTATTTATTATATTGTAGTTTATATATCCTCTTGTGTTTTTTATACTTTGAAAATGTTCTGCCTTGACACTTAACTCTGATGATCGTAATTCATATATATAAGGAGGACACAAGAGAGTGAGCAAGTTTTACTCAAGTTTGGGGTCCGAGGAAGATACCACAATGGCATCTGATAGGCTGCAGCTTCAATTGGAAACACAGAGTCAGCCCTATTTTGCATCTACAGATTCAGCTCACTTGTAGATAGGCTATGTAGGGCATACGTATGATCCTTTATCTTGATCTGTACCCCGCACAGTATAGTGCAGTTGTTCAGGGAGCATTTCTATGATCTTAGATATAAGCAATGCAGACACGACTACTGGATGTGGAGGTTTAAAGCTCGTTGACACTCCAGGGTGTTGGTTCCCTTGGGATTACTAGGATTTACACCTCAGGGTACTAAAGGACTGCTGTATTTTTCTGAGTTAGCAGTTCAGGAAAGGTTTGGTCACATGGTTCTGGCTCAGGATTCCACCACACATAACCCCACCCCACCCCCACGCACGGATCCTAATTGCAATGAGATAGTCATTAAGTAAAACCCTAGCAGACTCTATAAAGTGAGTTGTATTTGAATAGATAGATCCTTCTCCCTCCCCATCCCCCCCCCTCTTTCCCTTTCTCCCCCTCCGGGTGGGGCGGTTTGGGTGTGTGGCGCATGGAGGCTTGGGACTCTATAGTGAGGTAGAAGTCGTTTTCTGATGATGATGTGTGATCTAGCTTAAGAGAGTCTACTGCACTACATCAGTCTTTTCATTACGTGTGAGTCAGAATTCTCTTAAAGTCAATAGAAAACAACATTCTATCTCTTGCTAGGATAGTAGCAGCTATTCTCCTATAGAACTCCCTCTGTGATTAAAATGTTCTGTACCTTCACTGTTCTATGTGGTCATTAGCCATGTGTAAGGATTTAACACTTGAAATGGTTACTAGAGACTAGAGGACTGCTTCTGTATTGTTTAAATGGAAGTTGTCACATATGCGGGGGTGACTGTGTGGTAATGCAGTGGTCGATGATGCAGGAAAGGACGTACTGTTTTTCTTTCTCAGTGCATCTTTAAAGTACATCAGTTCTTTTTCCATCATGATGAGTGTTTCCTGCCTCAGAAGCTAGTCTGACTCCATCCTCCATTTGAAAGCCATAGGCTGGTGGCCCGCGAGCAGCAGAATTCTTCCTGACAGTGTATGTAGTGGTGGCCGCCATTCTCAGTACACAGAAGATAGTTTGGAAACTTTCTGAAATGTCCTCAGAGAGTCATAGACTTGAGAAGTGGTTTGGTTTGGAGCATTCCTGGGGCAGGCTTGTTGCTGTTTATCTGTGTCAATGCTAGAGACACAGAAGCGACTAGGATGAAGACAACACTTGGTCAACCACGTGCCAGCTCACAGTTACAGATGGCACGAGCTGGATTCCCCGGCCAGAGAAACGAAGAGTCCAAAATTCTAGGTCTAATCTTCCTTTTAATTACATAATTACAAATTATGCATTTAGTTGGCTAGCAAGCCAGATAAAACCTTCTTTTAAGGTAGATTTGATTCTTTTTCTTCAATGTGTGCTATGGCTCAGCTTTCCTACTGTACAGTTGAAAATATTCACCATGATGTAATAGTGATTCATATACTACAGGTACTGTTAAAGGAATAATACCTAGAGTTGAATGATGGATGTAGAAATTAAATTATAGCCTGATTTCATCTCAGAACGATGAATATTGACTTTATCCTGATATTTTTCTATTTATAAAAATAGCAAAGTATCAAAGTACGTCACTTTTTTTCTTTTTTTGCTTTTCGAGACAGGGTTTCTCTGTGTAGCCCTGGCTGTCCTGGAACTCACTCTGTAGACCAGGCTGTCCTCGAACTTAGAAATTCACCTGCCTCTGCCTCCCGAGTCCTGGGATCAAAGGCGTGCACCACCACGCCTGGCTAAAATACTGTCTTGATGATGCAAACGAGGAGCCTAAAATAATAAGCTAGCACTAAGGAAACCTGGACCCACTACACTCCAGACAGCGCGTACTCTGAATGCAGTGGGGTCACAGTGGGCTGCTCCCCACTGCAGATGCACTGAACTCTAGGGCGGGGCTCTTCCAGAGTCAGGTGAAGACCGTGGGTGAGCAGTGCTCGCTCCATTCAGGTTCTCACCTGCCTGGGCCACACTCATGGATCAACAACAGCTGATGTACAGAATGAGTCTTAGGGTGCATTCTGGTTATCATTTCTGATAAAATTGTTTTCTATTTTGATATTAACCACAGAATTCCAAGTGACTAGAAGTTAAGGAATAAAAGAGTTGTTTGCATCCACAAAATAAGCATTGAGAAGTGGCTACTTGAGTGGATGTGTGCATTTGGATATTGTAGAGTGTCTGCTTAGTGGCTGCTATTTACATTTGGCAAGTAGAAAGGCCTAGCAATTCCTGTAAAACTCTTGGTTATACCTGTAGGTCTTTCCTCATGATTAGATAATAATTTTGTTAATAACTACCTGTTAAAGATACATGTTTACATTGTGACCTATGACATGTACTCTCTCCCTAGTGCGGACGAGCTCCTTCTAACGGAGATGATGTTCAATGGGCTTTTCAATGACCTTTCTTCAGAGCAGGCAACCGCACTGTTAAGCTGTTTTGTGTTTCAAGAGAATGTGAGTTAATATAATGTGCTTTATTTATTCATACATCGTTTTGATTAAATCATATAATGGATATTTATTAATAATAAGACTTGTTTCCATGTTTATATGCTACATGATTAAGCCAAAAAGAATATAATAAAAAATTTTGATATGATTTGTGCTTAACATACTAACTTCTATTTTAAAATGTTTCTATTCCCATTTTTTCTGTAACGTTAAAATAATTTTGAATATTACATAAATCTTTTAAATATGAAAATCAATATCCACAAACATTTATTAAGCACCCAGTATTTACAGTGCATAGATCTGGACAGGAGCTGTGTGGGAGAATGAAGAAGTTGGACAGCTGCGTAGAAATACCTGATGCTTCAGTTCTTACTTGAATGAGTAGGAACAGAAAAGGCCTCCCCAATGTGAAATTTAGTTGATGCCCAAGTAAAGATAACAATGCAAACATTCAGAGAGCAGCGCTTCTGCTCAGATCAGGACTGGTGCTGCCCTGAAGATAGAAATGTGATCAGTGACTTGCTCATGAAGGGATACTCTCAATAGCATTTCCTAACATTCGTTCTATATAGTTTTCCTGTGTACCAGTCCTGTTGATAAGCTTTTGTTTCTCAATAATATGGGATGTAGTTCATGATGTCTTGTGTAATGTGTTTACACATATCCACTGAATTGGACCTGAGTCCTGCATACTAATTCTAACTAATCTGTAGCTGCTTCTTAAAATATTGACCTTTTAGCCAGTCCCAAAAGTTCAAGGCCTGAATTCCTAGCACTTATGGGAAACTGAAGGTGAGACGAGAATCTCAGGAAACTTGCAGGACAGCTAGCCTGGCTAACACATTGTCAAGAGAAACACTGTTGCTAACAAGGCAGCAACATGAGGACCTGTGTGACGCTCGAAGGGCCTTGTGTGGCATGCACATAGACACACACACACACACTTATTTTAAATCCTCACAGTCCTGAACACACTTTTTTTATGATGATGTCATTTTTTTAACCAGACACATATTTTCTCTCTTTAACATAGAAGAAACCCAACACAGAATTCAAGTAGCTCTCTTTAAATAGTTACAGTAGTAGATTAAGTTGTTGTCTAATTTAGAGATTAACAAAGTCTACTACTGAGAAAAACAATATTAAAAGTATTGAAAGTCAGACAGGCTTGTGCATGAGCTTTTATAATCCCAGCACTCAAGAGGCAAAGGCAGGTGAACTTTTGAGTTCAGGGCCAGCCTGAGCTATGTAGCAAAACCAGAAAGTATTAAGTCCAATTAAAATTTGAATTATTGTTTGTTTGATTAACATTGAGGAACATAAGATTAGGGACAGTATTTAAGTATTCACCCTACATTTTCACCTTCTACAAACTTTCCTAGTAGCGATCCTCACAAATCAACTGTGATTGAACGATTGATGCTGGGCACACCAGCAGTTACAGTGCTGCTTTCTTCCCTGTTCCATTTGTATCCACAGGAATTGCCTGGGTAGCACACTTTGCAAAGTTAGCAATGTAGTACTTTCTTCTAGAATGTGATAACTAATGATGAGAATACTGATTGTGTGTATGAGAATCGATAGTGATTAGAAATTCCAAATGCTAATGATTGGAATCTTGTAATTTGGTGCAAATGCATAGAAAAACTTTACTTCATTTCAGCAAGCAAATAGCACTTTAAGCTTGAGATTTCATATTTCCTTTTCTTTTTTCTTATCATAGTCTAGTGAGATGCCCAAATTAACAGAGCAGTTAGCTGGACCACTCCGACAAATGCAGGTAAGCTAGTCATTATGAAAGATTCTCACACTCACAGGCTAATTATGGCACTGTTTCATTCCACAGGGTAAATAGAAATAGAAATACATTTGCTCTCAGTTGTGTCTTTTAATTATATTTTATGAACTTTTTGATATTCAGTCTAGTAGCTAAGCATCTACTTTCATTATTGTTACAATGTATGTGCTTTGTAAATGTTCATTTAAACCACTATGACTTAGGCAGTCTGAATTTCTTTTTTTCTTTTTTTTTTTTTTTTTTTTGGTTTTTTGAGACAGGGTTTCTCTGTGTAGCCCTGGCCGTCCTGGAACTTACTCTGTAGACCAGGCTGGCCTTGAACTCAGAAATCCTCCTGCTTCTGCCTCCCAACTGCTGGGATTAAAGGCATGCACCACCACGCCTGGCTTTTCTTTTTTTTTTTTTCTTTTTTGACTTTTTTCCTTCCTTAGTATCAGCCATGGTAATTTTTTTTTTTTAATTTCATTTATTTTCCTTTTGTTTTTTTTTTCGAGACAGGGTTTCTCTGTGTAGCCCTGGCTGTCCTGGAACTCACTCTGTAGAGCAGGCTGGCCTCGAACTCAGAAATCCACCTGCTTCTGCCTCCCGAGTGCTGGGTTTAAGGCGTGCACCACCACCGCCTGGCATTTATTTTTCTCTTGTGCATGCGTACAGTTATTTTACCCGAATGTATGTCTACACCACATTGTTCAGGGCCATGGAGGTAAGAAGAGAGTGTCCCATATGGCTCTCCTTGCCCTGGGACTGAAGATGGTTTTAGCCGTTGTGCTTGTACTGGGAGCTGCACCCAGGTGCTCGAGAAAAGCACTCAGTGCTCTTAACCACTGAGTCATGTCTCCAGCCACCATCTTCTTCAACATTAAAAAGTACCATTTAGTTCTAGTGTTTATTAGCTTTACTTTTTAAGAAGAAACTTGAAATATTTAGTTTTATTATGTTCTAATTATGTGTATATGGGGGTGGTGTGTGGGTGTGAGCGCAAGTATCCCCACAGGAGGGCACTGGATTCCCTGCAGCTGGAGTGAGTTACAGTGGTTGGGAACCATGTGATGTGGTCTGAGTCTCTGGAAAAGCCGCATGCTCTTAACTGCCGTGCCATCTGTAGTCCTTAGTTTCTCTTGTAAGACAGTTTCATGTCATTATATGGCTTTCTGAGGTTGTTCAAGAAACAGATTGGTTAGATGCTGCCGTGGGTTTGGGTAAATGTAGTGAGTTGTAGGATTTGTAGTAAATCATGTTACTGGCACAGAGGTTAGCACCCTCTGGGCATGGTCCAGCACTGGGATTGATGCCACCGTGAGTCCTGTGCGTGCTTAGAAGCACAGGATATCCAACCCACAGAAATAACACTGAATATCTATCTCTCCTAAAAGAAAAGTGATTTTGTAGAATCTTGCTTTGAAAATCTAAAGAAGCGGTGGTATGGGAGATATTCAGTAAAGAATGTTAATTCTGTCCTTTATTCTTAAAAGGAATGTGCTAAAAGGATTGCAAAAGTTTCAGCAGAGGCAAAGCTGGAGATTGATGAAGAAACTTACCTAAGCTCATTCAAGCCTCACTTGATGGATGTGGTGTATACCTGGGCAACTGGGGCCACATTTGCCCATATCTGCAAAATGACAGATGTTTTTGAAGGTAAGGCTGTAGTCATCTCACTTTGTACGAAGTAAAGATTTTACCCATCAGGTATGGTGGCAGCATGGCTTGAAGCTTCATCTCTTCAACTGTATTTCCTCTCTGCTCACAAAAAACTGCTGCTCAAGGAATGAGGTCTTTAATAGCTCACAGTAGGTAGCAACAATTGGGTCAGTGTACAACAGGGCTTGTGTTCAGAGGGGCCAAAGCCAATGAAGTAATAGCCCACCATTTTTGTCACCAAGCTTTATATTAAGTAGCAGTGAGACTTGCTACCATATGTGTTCAAGTGTGTGCAATGAGTCCATCTCCAGGAAGTCACGGTGACATGTGACAATAGCAGTGCAAGCAGAGAGTATGCAGAGGAAGGTAGATCTCTTGTGAGTTCAAAGACAGCCTAGTCTACAGAACAAGTTCTAGCCGTGAGGACGACACAAGATAGGATTTATTTGAATTGTTTTTTTTTTGGGGGGGGGGGTATTGGTTGGTTGGTTGGTCCTTTGTTTTAAATACTGGGTCTTGGAAAAAATGGTTTTATGAGTGTGGTACTTGGTGGATAACCTGGGTTTTATCCCCAGCACTCATGTAAAAAGTCAGACAGCAGCAGCACTTGTCAGGGGCCCAGGTGAGCTCCAGGGTTAGTAAAAGACCCTGACTCAAAAAATGCGGTGGGGAATAATTGAAGACACTAGCCATCAGCCCTGGGGTCCATTTGTATAACATCCCTGTCGCTCCTCCCACCTCCTTTCGGTCTCCTGAATGCTGAGGATAAAGGCATGCAGCTCTTGATGCCCCATCCTAGATCTGTTGGTGTTAGCCTACCTGTGTAAAGGCACTCACCACCTCTGTCTCAGCAGTAGCAGTGCTGGCACTGGCCAGGGTTTCCTACTTGAAACGTGTCTTCTGTGACTGCTCTGTTACAAACACTAGTAATAGAAACAGCAAATCTATTTGTTGTCCCGATTTTCCAAGTCTTGGTAATAGTTAATTAGGATCCTATGATTTGCCTCAGTAAGAGGAAGTAAAGTATAGGTGGGCATCACTTAGCCACATTCTCAGTCTCTGGAGGCCTGTGTGGAGGGAGCAGTGGTCCAACTTTCCATTCGAGCCCTTCAGGTGGTTCCCCTTGTCTAGGTTTAAAGACAGATGAGGAAGCAGCTGGGGTTCTTCTTCCCTCTGCCCTATTAGTCATCATCGGCATTTGCTGCCCGCTGGCTAAAATGTACTCCCACATCCATATACCTCGGCAACCCTCCTGGGTAGAAACGCTCTGGCTTCCTTCACCACTTCCTTAGGAGTCGGTGCCCAGCATCATTGCTCTCCTTGTGCGTCTGTTTCAACTCTAGCCCAGCTTCCCATCGGCCGTGCTTCAGGAGAAGAGGCAGCAGTCATCACTGCATGCGCCTTTGCTTTTCCTCTTCAGACAGATCACTGCCTCTGCTGCTGTGACGCCCAAGGTCATCTTCAAGTCTCTGTCCTCCTCCTAAGTCCACATGTCAGTTAGTATCCAGATGCACTAAGAAGCCGTGGGGAAGTCTAAGTGAAGGAATAGTGTATCGCACTGACAATTACTGCTGTTCCTGGGAAGGTTTGACGAATTCTGAGATTGTAGAACATAGTTCTTGGGTTCAACGGGTCCTCAGTGGTTAAGAGGACTCTGCTCTTGTAGAGGACCCAAGGTTCATTCCCACCAACTACATGGGAGCTCATAACTCCCTTTAACTCCAGCTCTAGGGGAACCTGACACATACTTCTGAGTTCCTCGGGCTCCTGTGTGTGTGCATACAGTATTCCCTGGCACTATGCACATACTGTGTCTGCTGTCCTAGTACAGAAACCTCCTAAAATTTCTTTCAGTATTTTTTAGATTTGTTTTGAGTGTATGTGTGTATGTGTGTTACCTGTCCAGAAGTGGGCAGTGTACAGACACACACATACCACACACCACACACACAATCACACTCTTAACCTAATTTTTAATGTTTGTATTTATGGAATATGGAATTGCCCCATCCTGGCATTTTACAGCTTAAATGTGAAATACACACTATAGTCTCATATATTTGGTCTTCAGCTACTTTTGCTCTTTTGTGAGGAGAAAGATGGAGGAAATTGGAGCAGAGGGGATTCAGTTTGGCCCTCCTCTTACCACCTTGATCCATCTAGATAGGGTCATGCTTGTGGGGAAGGAGGAGGCCCTGAGTCCATGTGTAGTCGTCACAGGCACAGCCAGGTCAAGCCTCCCAGTGCCTTCTTCCAGGCGAGGCTCAGGGATGTCAATCAAGTCCATGTGTTTGCAGATGGTTGGCCAGTGTGGGAAGAAAAAAGATCCCAGCAATCACAGCTTCCTTCTCTCAGAAGTCTGTAACCTGAGGCTGGTCCTACCTCCTTGTACTGTAAATAATAACACCCTGACTTTCTAGATTGCAAAGCAGGTGTCTTCCATCAGAGAGAGCACAGCTCACTCTAGATTTTCTGTTTGTTTCTTCAGATTCTGTCTGCTCCATCCCCATGTTGCTTCAGTCAGGTTCTCAGGACCAAAGTCAGGACATGGCACATGCCCCTTCTGTAACACCCTCCTGTGGCTTCCCCATGATGCACTGCTAAGCCATAGCCACAGTAGTGAGAATGTAACTGAGCCACAGTTCACTGCTTTTGGTTTTGGCTTTTGACTCATTTAATAAACTTTATCACCAACAGCCAAATAATGTCACAAAAACTGTATAGTAGAAGTAGACTTCCATTGTCTTCTTTCCAGAAGAGGAGGAGATTCTCATTTTAAATGATATTTCATGGTATTTACGGATGCTCAGTAGAAGAGTTCTTGTGGAAGGCCCTGGGATTTGAATTCCAGTACTATTTGGACATAGGGTCTCACTGTGTAGCCTTGGCTGGCCTGCAACTTGTTATGTAGACTAGGCTGGCCTCAAACGCACAGAGCTCCTTCAGTGCTAAGGCTAAAGCTGTGCGCCATCATGCATGGCTTCTCTGTTTATATCTGCTTTGAGTTTGTATCACAGTCATTTATCCCAGGGACACACTGGAACATAATCTAGAGGGGGACTTCCCAGTGTTACGAGGATAAACTAAAGCTTGCACTTAAGCTAAATGTTCCTAGTGCAGTCCAGACATTACAGTGAAGTCCCCAGAGTTTTAATTCAATCTGTCACACTTAAAGAGAGGAACCCAGGTCCCTCTTTAGACAAGTCTTATTAATATACGTAGTCTACAGCTTTAGCTTTGATTGATATTTGTCTTCCAGTTGCAATTCATAGGGAAAGTTTGTTTCCTCTCTTGCTACCTCTGAGAACACACTGTAAAAAACAGACAAAGCATTGAGGAAACAAGCTAATAACCATGTTCTCTCACAGGCTTGCTTGTAGTGTCCAGAATCCTGAGTAGGGCACACACAGGGGCCTGAGAAGCTGGACTCGGTTAGGCATGGATTTGCTGCCTGACAGACGTCCTGATCCTTACAGGCCTAGTGAGCTGGTGTGCTGCCTTCCTCAAGTCAGTCTCTTCTCTAAAGCCAGGGAATTTGGTTTACCTACCTCTAAAAACATGTCACTGCATCCTTAGCATATGTCCTTTACGGCCGTTAATGGGAGGTGGGGGGGGGGGTGTTAATTAAACCTTTTCTGTAACTGCCAGTCATGTTCTTGTGCTTTGCAACTTGTCAAATGTTTTATTCCTCCTGGTTGGATTCACAAGAAACTCACGAGTTCCTTTTTTGTGCAGGCAGCATAATCCGTTGTATGAGGCGTCTGGAAGAACTGCTTCGACAAATGTGTCAAGCAGCAAAAGCCATTGGGAACACAGAGCTGGAGAACAAATTTGCCGAAGGTCAGTGTCGACTTTATGAGCCTTGATGATTCGGAATGTAGGCAGATCTTAAGACTTGGCCTTTTGACATAACTTACAATCGGGACATTTTAAGAGATCTTTAGCTGGAGTATCATGGAGCGTCCTCTAATAGTGTATACATTAAAAGTGGAATGTTTATATGGGACATTTTTAGGGTTTTGTTTTATATATTACAGATTCCCAATTACATATATTTATTGACTACTTACTATGTGTCCAGCATTGTTCTAAAAACTGTAAGAGTGAATATAAGTGCAATTGGTAGAGCTTCTCTTGTAATGTGAGGGAGGTGTCGGTCGATGGTCATTTAGTCTGCAAGGAAAGGAAAGAGACGACACAGAGATGACGTTTAAGGCTTTTTCCTATGCCCGGAATGTTTGAGCAACATGAGACTAGTGTGGTTGGAACACAGTGAGCATGAGAGAGAGATGGGAGAGAAACAAACTGGCCAAGTCTGTAGAGTAGCAGGAGGATGCAGGGAGACAGGTAAGGAAGAATGGTAAAGTGTAAAGAGGAGGTGGGGAGCATGCTATTTATAGATAGCTCTCATCTCCACTCGTGTCCTGGGCCAAACAAGATCGACGATAGTCAGTCCGTGCTGGTGAATTCTACCTAAGTATTTTACCATCTTTCATCCCACACTGAGTGGTTAGACTCTGTTGATAGAGGCAGCCATGTAAATTGTTTCCATGTCTTCTAATATGAAAATAACTGCTTGATCTGGGTCATCTACTTCTGACAACTTAGGTCCTTCTCTAATATCACTTTTATTAGCCTTAGCCACTCACCCAAGCGTTAACACAGTGTAGCTGGCAGTCTCTCGGGTTGTTCAGGTGGCTCTGCACTCTTTTAAGATAACAAGCTTTTATATTCAAGGTGGCTCTCTTACCAGTTTAGTCAGGACTGAGCCATAAAACCATGGTTTGAGAAAGTTATAATGCTTTATGGTCTTGAAAGCTTAAACATTCTTTTCTTTTCCCTTAGGAATTACCAAAATCAAGAGGGATATTGTATTTGCTGCCAGCCTCTACTTATAGAGCTCAACGTTATCCACCACCTGTCTAATTGCAGCTGACTACAAACGCTTCCAAGTGTTAAGTGGTTCTCCCAACTCGAGAGAGTGGTTCACAAGCATTTTATTATATTTAAGTCAACATCATTCTGAGAAGGCATGTAACATACACATTTGTACATAGCGTCTTTCAATAAAAAATGTACAGGTGGGACAGTGTTTTAGTGAAAGGCTTCATTTTCTTTAATTGAACTGTTACTCATTGTGTTAGAAGTAACTATATACACACATAAAGTGGGCATCCAAGAGGTATAGCAGCAGTCCTTTAAAGAATGGTCTGTACAGCAGGAAGTAATATGCATCTTCCTGCCTTTAGCCTCCAGCTGTCTCCTTTGAAGCGGGCCAGCACCCCTGTACCCTTCAGGGCTCGTGATTGGTTGAGTAGTTCCGTGAACTGGCGGTTTCATGTAGAGTCGTGTGTGGGTCCTCTTCCTTTCTCTCTTTGTAAGAATGTGTGTCCTTGAAGAAGTCGGATACATACAAAGCCTAGACAAAAAGGGCAGGATATTAGTGGTACGATTTGCACAAGTTTAAAATCATATACAATATTTCATGAACCGATTAGAAATGTAAGAAAATAGCCGGGTAGGAAGGATGGTTGTAGTGGTGCCTTTAATCACAGCCCTGGAGAGAGAGCTCCAGGCCAACCAGGGCTACGGTAAATCACTGTCTCAAAATCAAAATGCTTTGTAAATAGCTTCATTCAACCAACACTTACAAATAATTCATTAAGTAAATTAATTCTCAATTCATGAAGAAAGGAAATTATTTTTTACAACCATAGGCTTTAGCAATAAAAACACCAAGAATTTTGCAACGCTGACAAAGGATTGCTCAGTTTTCGCCTGTCTGACCTGTCCTTTATTAACATTCAAATCAGAATTAGTGAGCCACAGTCTCTGCCCTGTCTGGTATCTTTCTGGGCTTTCCCCAAATGCTCATCAGCAGGCGGCCTCGGGGCTGCTGCTCTGATACTTACAACCAGTATAGCGACAGCAGCTCCCTGAATGAGTCCAACTGTGACGTCACTCCAGTGGTGTTTGTAGTCAGACACTCGAGAAAGGCCCACATATATGGAAAAAGCTATGAGCCCAAACTGGAGCATGGGTCGTAAGAGTCTTGCCCAGTCTCCCTTCATCCTGGCTTGAAGATAAAGCTAACAGAAAAAAGGGGTGGAAGAGAGAATACTTGATTTAAGAAGCCAGTTTGAAAACTTGACTATCACCCAGCACACTTGAAATGAAATAAAACTTTAGGCAACACCCCCTGTCCCTAATAGCATTGCCCCAGTGACTTGCATTTAGACAAATGTACTACCTATTTAGCTAGTCCATGCCCTTCCAATTATAAAGCAGGGTTTCACTGTTTGACTAGAGAGGATTTCAAGGCGGTCCTTCCCTGTGGTCTGTGTTATAGATACAGCATCTATAGTGCTGCCATTTGTTCCCAGACTTGGAATAAACTGCTAGAAGTCAGACAAGGGTTTGCCCATGCCCTAGGCCTGTTTCCTACCTTGCATATCTAAGGGTTGGACTGTTTGCTTAGCTCACTAGTTTACCCAGGAGCTCTGCTATCTTCAAACAACAGCAGCCCAGACCGAGTCAATGATCTATGTAAATATAATACTCTGCCCAAGTAAGTAGTGTGGGTTATAGTGCACTCAGGGGCCAGGAAAGAGCTCTGCCCTTCCCCTAACTCTGTTGCCCTCTTCCATACTGAGTACCTCCCTTCCCACTGTCTCTGGCACATAAATACCTGAAAATTTTGATGTAGAAGGAAATCTTCAGTGAATCTATTACCATTTTAAAAAGCAAAACAACCATGCTGCTTTTAGTTATTTTCTCATAGGTATAATCCTTGCACTTGGGAGAATGGAAAGTTCCAGGCTATCTAGGACACAAGACCATGTGTCATGCCTCCCCACAAACACCCTGCCACCCCTAAAAATAAAAATGTAATTATCAACGTTAAAAAACCTTCAGGCTAGGAGGGATAATGTGCTGACTAGTTCATATCAACAAGCTAAAGTTGGAGAGGAGGGAGCCTTAATTGAGACAGCTCCATAAGAGTGGAGCCCTTGCTCCATAATTAATTTCCTTAATTAGGGATCCATGAGGGAAGACAGAGCCTATTGAGGGTGGTGCCATCCCTGAGCAGGTGGTCCCGGGTTCTATAAGAACAGGCTGAGCAAGCCAGGAAGGAGCATTCTTGCATGGCCTCTGCATCAGCTCCTGCTGTGCTGGAGTTGAGTTCCTGTCGTGACCTCTTTGGATGATGAACTGTGGCACAGAAGCATAAGCCAAATAAACCCTTTCCTTGCCAAGCAATAGGGACCCTAAGGCAGTTTGTAAAATGCTTGCTTTGGAAGTATGAGGACAGCAGTGGGATTCCTAGCATTCATATAAAGAGGGCACGTACTGATTTACATGGGTCCTTGGCCAGCCAGTCTAGCCTTATTGATGGACTCCTGGCTCAGAAGGGGAGGGTGACACCAGAAGTTGTCCTCTGGCCTCTGCATGCACAAGGGCACTTACATAGAAATAATTACGTATACAGAAATCTGTCCAATCATTTATGAACGGCTGGAATACTGTTTAAAACTATTTACAAGGCATAGCAAGAGCATGGTGTGAACATGCAGTTATAAGGTGATTAGCCAGGTTATATGCTACTGGCTCTCTATAGAGCCTCTTTTCCCTAACCCCCACTTTGTTTGTTTGATTTTGTTTTTTGTTTTTTTCTGTATAGCCCTGGCTGCTCTGAAACTCACTTTGTAGACCAGGCTGGCCTTGAACTCAGAAATCCGCCTGCTCCCGAGTGCTGGGATTAAAGGCGTGCACCACCACCGCCCAGCCTAACCCCCACTTTTTAAAAAGAATTTCATCTCAAACATTATTTCCATCTCAATCATGAAGTTCATTTTAAAGTTAAGTTTCTGGGCCAGAGAGATGGCTCAGCAGTTAAGAACACTGCTGCTTTTCCAGAGGTCCTGAGTTCAATTTCCAGCAACCACATGGTGGCTCACAACCATCTGTAATGGGATCTGATGCCCTCTTCTGGTGTGTCTGAGACAGCTACAGTGTACTCATATACATAAAATAAATAAATCTTTAAAGAAAAAATAGAGATAAGTTTCTAGACTACATCTGAAGCCATCTGGGTCCTGTGAACAAAAATTCAGCTGTACGCAACAGGGCTTTTCCTTTTTCAGATGCTAGAGATATCTAAGAATTACAGATATTTGCAAATAAAGACATTCTGGGGAGGGTTTTATCTATATCTGCCAGTAGGGCGGGCACACAACACCTCTGAATGGAGTTAGGATGGTTCATCTTGATAAATCCGGCATGAGGGGTACCCGAGATGGGGCCGGAAGAAACATTTCCTGTTTAATACTGCAAAATCCCTCTAGCAATATTTTCCTTCCAAAGAAAGAAGCCTGTGGCATGTTAATTTTTTGCAAAATGTTATTCCCCAGTTCGCGAGGGAAAGAACACTGACTATGGACCAGCTGTCAGTCAGGTCCAGCACACCCTGGGCTGTCCACTCCATAGCCAGTTCCTTTTCTCACTCTTCCATCCACACAGGTATTTCCCTTTACAGAGACATGGCCTCGACCCAGAAATCACTTCGCTGGGTTGGGGCTGAGGTGTCTATGTCTCTTGGTTATGGTTCTACATTAGTAACTTTAATAGTCACAGTAATCATTATAAAAGGAACACCAGAACCTGGCATTCTGTTGTCCCTGTCCTCACAGGGACACTCTAGAAATAGAATTCCCAGGAGGTGGTTCAGAATGAAAGAGACTAAAAAAATTAAACCAACCAAACAAAAAACACTTTACTGCACTGGACATTCCCCCCTCCCTGAATTTTCATCTACATACAAAGCTCAGATGCCAGCCAAGCTCAAAGTCTCACACGGAAACTGCCACGAGGCCATTCTCTTTCCTTCCCCATCCAGCTCAGTGCTTCTCAGCCTTCCTAATGCTAAGACCCAGTAATACAGTTCCCCATGTAGTGGTGACCTCCAACCATAAGATCCCAGCAAGTGAAGTCGTGCAGTAAACCCAGCCACGTTTTAGAAACCAGGTAAGAAGGGACTGGCCTTAGCAATGAACCAGGATCCTCTAGAAACGCCACAGGGCAGTGACCTTTGTGAAAGCGCTCCAGGTTCTGGCTTTGTGTCTTAAGAAAGTTGTGAACCTTTCTGCTCACTACAGGGCCCAGTGTTCACTGAGCTGGAGGAAGGGAGGAAACAAGCTCCTCTTGGTTTATCTGAGACATCACAGATTGTGCAGGCAGCTTCTTACTCCTTGGGAGTGGACCTGACTGACCAGTGCTTACACCTGGAGAAGTGGTGGACTAACCTGGTGAATTTCCCTGCACCAAAAGTTCAGGTGATTCCAAACCCATGCTGACAGTCCACCACCAGGACTGCTGGCCTTTAAACACTTGAGACAATTTGGGGATTCCCCCATGCTGGTATCACCAAGGACTGTGCCCTCGCATCCTGACAACCATAGAGGCAGGAGTGGATGGGAGGTATGGCCTTGGCAGGATAATTAGGTCATGGAGGCAGGGCCTTCCCTAATGGGACCCAGGAGTTCCCATACTATTCGCATTACAAGTGTGCAGCCAGTTGGTCCTCCTAGAACCTGACTCACACAGGTCTGTCAAAAGCACATTGCTGCTCATAAGTTGTCTGGTCTGTGGTATAGATTATAGCACCTAAGCACCTATCCTAAGCTAGGGTATAGCCAGTCCACACTACAGTTTCTGAAATTATATTTCGTTTCCATTAAATGACACAATACCACATCTGGAAACAGACTGTTGCGCAATGCAGCTGGTTTCTTTCTGTTTTGCCTAATGGCTGCCGTTAATAGTGTTATGTCTCAGGTTCCCCCACTTACCATTTTAAACTGGAGTCAAGGGGTCAGTTATCTGGGGGCTGAGGATGTATATAGCTCAGTGGTACTTGACTGATGTGTGTATGCAGTAGGGGCTGGTATGATTTCTAACACTATAAAAGGAGGAAAGCTATTTTTAGAATGGAAAGATAAAAATGTTTAAAGTCTAAATATTTGACCTTTTACTGAAAAATCCCCAAGGCTAGAGCAACACTAACAGCCTACTCAACACAAATACACAGAACAAGCTATAGAGGTTGATTCGCCTACATTTGAGAATGAATCTGGCCAGGAGAAGAGTATAAAGCAGGCATTTGGTCAGGCTTCTCTTGGCATCTCTGCCATTCATGGAGACCCTAATTTACATTCCTCTTTGAGCCATGAATTCATCACCTGCTCAGTGCTTCTCCCCAGTTTTAAAAAATCTTCAAGAGACATAATGCTAAGTGGTCCAGGGCCAGTGCTCAGTGACCACCACCACCAGGCTCAAGGAAGGCACCAGGAAGGATCAGATAGGCGGAGCCCTGTACCTGGGAGGGATGAGTAGGCAGGGGCCTGTACCTGGGAGGGGTGAGTAGGCAGGGGTCTGTATCTGGGAGGGGTGAGTAGGCAGGGGTCTGTATCTGGGAGGGGTGAGATAGGCGGGGAGCCTGTACCTGGGAGGGCAAGGCTAGTTATACACTTTTGTGGCAGGAAGGAAAGGTGTAACGGATTTTGTTACAAGCCATGATGAAACCTCAATAGAATAGATCCACAAAAAAACAAAAACAACAACAAAGCCACCGATACACTTCTCAATATCCTCTAGAGGCTACTCTGACAGTCACGCAAATCTGCGATCTTTGGAGCCAATCAAATTCAAAGATAGTCGCAAAGCAAGGGCAAAGCAGCTCTGCCCTGAGTCCCCTCCAGCGCTGGGACTGAGCTCAGGACTGGGCTGCCTGCCAGGGCGCAACAATAGTCAAAGGACAGGCTCGAGGAGAAAGGTTAACTAGAAATTAATTTCTAAGTGTCAGGAGTCTTCAGACTTAAAATAACTGTATCTCCACCCAAACCTGGGGCTGACCTATAATGCCAAAATGTCCAAAGAAACAAGGTGAGTCGGTACCTCAGGAATGTGGGAGAGGGCAGGCTGTGTTCTATATAAAGAGGAAAGCCAGGAGCTGCTGTTTGTGCAGGGCTCAACTCAAAGCCCGGCCTCTATACTAATCAAGTAAACATCTCTACTGTGCCAAGACCATGAACCGTCAGGATTTCTCCAGAAATGACTTGGTTTATAAGGAACCTATCTAGACTTTTCTTTTTTTTTAAGATTTGTTTTATTTATATGAGTACACTGTAGCTGTCTTCACACACACCAGAAGAGGGCATCAGATCCCATTACAGATGGTTGTGAGCCACCATGTGGTTGCTGGGAATTGAACTCAGGACCTTTGGAAGAGCAGTCAGTGCTCTTACCCGATGAGCCATCTCTATTTCTATGTTAAGTGCACATGTGAGGTTAAGAATGTGGATACATATATTCATATACCATATTGAGGCCAAAGTCTATGTTAGTTGTCTTCCCCTCTTGCGTTCCACTTGTCTGTTTTATTTCTTGTGTGGGTGTTTTGTCTCCATGTATGCCTGTGTACCATGTGCATGCCTGGTGCCCTTGCAGGCCTTAATGGGATGTTGAGTCTCCTGGGCCTAGAGTTCCAAACAGTTTGAGCCACTATTTAGGTGACGGGAATCAAACCCTGTCAGGGAATCTGCAAAGCTTAGACCTTAGCAGCCCCTACCAAGGCCTCTGCCTCTAAAGCAGTGGTCACTCCATATTTTTCCTACATTGAAATTACAAGAAAGAGTTAAAAGTATAAAATACAAAGCATTAATAGTAACCCAGACAGATCCTTAGGTTCATCTGAAGGACAGAGACACTGATGCTCAGATCAGGAGAACGCCACAGACCCAAGTAGGTCTAGGCCCAGCACTTCAAAAGCCAATCCGAGCAGCTCGCAGAGTGCTTTGGATAAAGCCCTACGGGTGTTAGCGCCTTGCCCAGCCCAGCCCTCCATGTCCTTGTGAGAACACAGAACATGGGCTGGCTCCTTGGAACAAGTGCTAAGTTTCCCTAATAAGACAGAGAGAGAATGTTAGAGTGGTGCGTGCTCTTCACTACTCTGGAATGCATCCCGCCTCCCGCGGCAGAGCTATACCAAGGCTTGGCTCAGAAGGAAGCTCTAGATACTGCTGAGTCTGGTGGACCCTGTTGCTTCCTCACCAAATTCCATTACTGTAAGAGGAAAGCCTCACAATTTTCAGAATGTTGGATCCAAAAATTGCCTAGTAACGGCTTGAAGTTGTAGCCCTGAATGTTATATGACATCTGCAGCTTTTATACTGGTTTTCTTTTTAAAGTAAACATTTACAGTTGATTATAAATTCTGAGGTCAAATTCACTTTTATGCATCCACTCAACATCACTCTTCATAGACTGCCTTCCAAAGCTGACACTATCCTGGAACTCACACTCTTCCCAGTGCTAGGTCACATTTGTCACTGTGCCCAACCACAATGGATTTTTTTCTAACTAATTTTTTTAAAATACTAATGTTGTGACCAAACGGGCGAAAAAAAAAAAAAAGAATCTACAAATTTACATGCATTACAACTATGTAAAAATTTATTTACAAAGAAAATTAACGCAGGACCATCAAGATGCCTCAGCAGGTAAGAGCACTTGCCACCAAGCCTACTAACCTGACCTCAATTCCATGACCCGCATGGAGGAAGGGGACAATACTTACAAGCTGTCCTCTGGCTTCCAGAAGTACACACACACCAGTAAGTAGATATAATAATAAAAAGAACTTTTTAAAAGATAAAAAGACAAAAAAAAATTTAGCTGATCTCTGCGAGCAAAGGTCTCCCTCCAAATGCTGGGAACACACCACAGAGGGATGTGTAATATTTCATAAGTAACTAGGTAAGTACAAGAAGAATGTGATAAAATATAAAAACTGACCTTTAAAGACGTCTAGAATGTGTACTATCCTTGTCTTACGTCCTTAGCTCTGGCTTAGTGAGCAGTGTGGTGTGTATCTTTTCTGACTCTCCAAGCCATCTTGGAACATGGCACGTGCCAACCCACAGGCTGGCCTGGGACCGTGCAAAGTCTTTGGGAAGTGTTTCCGAAAATGAAAAGAGGACACACGAAAATGAAAAGAGGACACACGCGCTCCGACAGTAGCCACGACTGCCTGCCCTTCCGTCATCGAGTGTCTCCTCACAAGACAGGGAGGAGGAGGAGAGCCACAAAACTGCACTGCACCTCCAAGTGTCAGCACACAGGGACAGATCAGCTCCTGCACAGGAGCAAAATCCCTGCCTGTTTCGTTCTGCTACAAGCAACAGCAGGGACGGAACCGCCTAGCCAGCCCTTGTCGCTGTGCCCCGCCCCCCACCCCCCCACCCCCCGCAGACCGGAAGTACTTACTGCGACAAACAGCATGCAGTACATAGAGAATGAAGAGTGTCCGGAGTAGAAGGACAACCTAGGAGAAGAGGAGAGCGACGTTAGCTTTTCCTCCTAGAAGCTGAGCCTCCCGCCCTTTCCTCCCTGTTTCTTTTCGGTGCTCCTAATCAACCCACCTGTTCACCCTTGGCAAGAGTTCTACCCCTGAGCCACACCCCAGTGCTAGACTGTTCTTGGCCTGAAAAATCTCCTTGGCTCCAGAAATCAAAAGTAGAAAGAGATGGAAAAGGAAATAATCACCGGAAAGACATACTAAAGAAAACCTCAAAAGCGACATCATTGTTGAGTTAGGAGGCTCAGTGTGAATGCCACGGGGGCTGGAGAGATGGCTCAGCGGTTAAGAACGCTTGCTAGTCTCTCAGAGGGCCCAGGTTCAATTCCCAGCACCCACAGGTAAGGCTCATAAACATGTGTAAATGCATTTCCAAGTCACCTGACATCTTCCTCCCGCCTCTGTGGGTACCAGGCAGGAGCATGGTGCATATACATGTGTGCAGACAAAATACCCACACACAAAATAGAAAAAGTGTATTTTTAAAAAAAGATTACAAGTCACCATAAATGTGAAGATGTGATCAATCTCAATGAAAATTCTATCAAATGAGACACAGACACACACAAACCTACAACAGACAAGGAAAGCTTTAGCATGAAGAACAAAGGGACCTCATTTGAAGACATACACAACTTTATAAAGTTGTGGCATGATACTGCAGAGAGGACACACAGATTAATGAATGGACACCACCCAACAGCAGACCCACATTATAGAGTTACTTTACTTTCAACAAACGGGCTAGTAACATTTAAAATTAAAAGAAGGACTTGTCAATAAGGCTGAAAACACTGGGTAGTCTATGGGAAAAGAAAAATACTTTCCTTACATTATACACAAAAGTAAATTCAAATGTTGGACACGCTAAACTTAAAAATAGATTTATAAAGCACAGGAGGGAACAGACTCATTGAGATCCAAAACTACAAATTATGAAAGCAAAAGATAAACTGGGTTTCCTGGAAACTTTGCAGCGGCTGGGAAGATGGCTCCCTTAGAGCAGTGCTCTTCACTCAAGCGTGAGGACTGAGTCCCGTTCTCCCGCACTGGGGAGGCTGAGACCAGCGGATCTCTGGGGCTCAGGGTTAGGGTTAGGGTTAGGGTTAGGGTTAGGGTTAGTGGGCCGGTGAGTCTCACCTCAGCACACTCCACAGAGACACTGGCTCAAAAACCACAGTGCAGAGTAACTGAACACACACGATGCTGACCTCTGGCCTCCATGTGCACACACGCAAACATCACACGGAACAAGAGAGGTCTTTAAATTTCTATACTTCAAGGAGTAAAGTATCGGTAAGAAGTAAAAACCAAGCAACCGATGTGGAGAAAACAAATGTTAAAACGTGTCACCCAAAGGGCATTTATTAGAGTAAGTAACTCTTACAACTCAGTAGAACGTGGAACCCATTTCTTTAGAAGGGTAAGAGTGGAGCAGAGATTCCCAGATGGCAGGACACAGAGGACAAAGGCGCACACAGATACCCTGCAGCCCTGCAGCCCAGCTAACACAGGGAAAACTAGTAAGGAGGATGGCTAGGACCCGACTAGGGACAACTCTCCCGGTCCAGAAGAATGCAAAGGGACCCCTGGTGGCTTCCCACAACTGTAGCATGCCTCGCACTTCCCCTCGAACTTCCACTCCTAGGTACTCATTCCCATAAAATACATGTCTATCACACGCACGCAGGTGTTTACAGCAGCTTCTAGCCTATCCTATTTTTATCTTTTGAGACAGGGTCTCACTGTGAAGCCCTGCCTGGCCTAGAACTCACTCTGTAGACCAGCTGGCTTCAACTCAGGGATCCCCCTGCCTCTGCCTCCCAAGAGCTGGGATTAAAGGGGTGCGCCACCACCGTCCCCGGCTAAAGCTGCATTTTTTTTAGGGTCCCAAGTTAGAAACAACCTAAATATAAATCAACATTCAGACGACGGGATTAACAATCTGTAATAATCTCCTAGAAACATGAGACTGACATGTTAGTAAGAGAAGGTAGATACAGCAGCGTTCTCACCGAATGATCTCACACAGTGTCCTAGAAAACATGGGATAGTAAGGACTGTAGGGACAGAAAGGTGACTCCAGGGCTGCTGAAGGGTGTGGACTGACACAGGCGCATATGCAAACCTAACGCAATGGAAATATTCAAACCTGTGATGTAGGATGGACAGATTTCATGCCCAGCCTGTTAGCTTACAGTTCTGTTGATTTCAGTACAGTATCAAAGCCACACTGGCTGAGCCGAAGCACTGCCCACTGAGCCACATCTCAGCCCTTGAACCAGCATCTTTAAAAAAAAGTTTACTAACCTTCAAGTAAGTGGTCCACAGCCATCTTATATTCTCATACATAATAATAAAACGTTTCAATAAAATTCTCCTAAATGGAGCCTCATGACTACACAGTAGACTAAGGATCGAGAATCGGGGTGATGGGTGGTTCAGGGCTCCACTCACACCTTGACGGTTTACGTTCTCATTCATTCCTCTGCTTGTACTCGCTTCTCCTTTCAAAGTGGTAGCCAGCTCCTCTTCCAGTCGCCCAAGCCTCGTAGCCAAGGGGTTACTACTCAAAGTAACAGGAGCACCAGAGATGACACACTCACCTGCCTTCCTTGACTTTCTCTTCATTCCCCTGACATATGTAGTCCTCGATATAACCATCACTGCAGTTGATTTTTGACCAGTCTGGGTCACAGATAGCCAAGAAGTGCGGCCGCAAACTGCCTATAGTATACTTAGCGATGTCAGTCAAGGACTGACTAGCTGAGACTCCGAACAAAAAGGCTCCGACGGCTTTGTAAATGGTGGCTATGTAGGGATTGCCGACAAAGGAGTTCGAATGTAAGACATTAAAGTAAACAGACAGAGATTCTCCAATACTCATCTGAAAAAGAGAGAAAAGCGGGTAGTTAAAACAGCAAGCAGGCACTTTAAACAAACAAACAAACAAAATATATATATAAATCAACTGCTAAGCTGTAAATGATCTTTTACCAACTTCCCCCTTTAAATCTGTCGATTTAGGATTCTGATTCTAGAGAAAGAAAAAGCACCAGGTTGGCTGCAGGCGCTGCCGGCACAATGGCTATGTGAAGCTTACAGGAACTAACAGTCCCTGGCTCTCTTCTTACATTCAGATAAATTGAGCTTCACCGATCCATCCCAAAAGACAACTGTGGCTTGCTCTAAGAACACAAACTCCCCAAAGAGAGTCCTCCTCATGTAACTATGGTTCAATTGGTCACCATCTTCCTCAAGCATTCCTTTGAGTCAAAGACATCCAACAAAGTAAAAGGAGTAAAGCCATTTTAGGGAGTAAAAAATACAGGATAGGGCTGGTGAGATGGCTCAGCGGTTAAGAGCACCGACTGCTCTCCTGAAGGTCCTGAGTTCAAATCCCAGCAACCACATGGTGGCTCACAACCACCCGTAATGAGATCTGACTCCCTCTTCTGGGGTGCCTGAAGACAGCTACAGTGTACTTACATATAATACATAAATAAATCTTTAAATAAATAATTAAAACAAAACAGGATAAAAGCATGGATCTATGTCTGAGGCCTAAGGGCAGTACTTCAACCACCAAGGTCTCCAAGTTCTGCTTCCCAGGAGGCTCAGGGAAAGCCAGACTCCTTCAAAGAGTCCTACTAAGAAACCAAACAATACCTGGGACTCCTCCCTCCCTAGGGGTGAGGGGGTGTGTGTCATTTCAGGTGACCCCTCCCCTATTTTTCAATGCTTTATAAAAATGGAGTTATATATAAAATATATATTAAAAAGTCTTCCCCAAAGCATGCTGTGGACTGCTACCTTGGTCAATCTCTCTCTCTCTCTCTCCTCTCTCTCTCTCTCTCTCTCTCTCTCTCTCTCTCCCCTCCCTCCTTTCCTCCCTCCCTCCCTGTGTGTGTGTGTGTGTGTGTGTGTGCGCACAACAACTTCACAGGTTTACCCACCACATGTAACATTGTGAATCCCAGCATTGACTGGTTATATAAGACAAGAGGACGCACTCTATGGGTCTGCAATCTACATACACACATAGGGAACAATAAGGAAGATGAGGGCTATACAGCCAAGCTTCCCTGGAGCCCTCTACTGTTTCTCTAGCTCACCTTCCAGTTTTACAAACATATCCCATCAGGGAAGAGCTGTATGCAGAGCCAGCCTTGCCATAGGTGAAACGATGGCTACCACTTAATGGAATCTCAAGGACTTGCTGCCAGCAATTCTTCCCTCGAGTCTGGCTCAATGGCTCCTGGAGCCCCTAGTCAGAGCCTTCAACTTTGCCAATGAGACTGAATTCTGTAAAGCAGAGTGATTTCTTAACTTTTCCACAGGAAGCTAAACAGGAGGTGTCGATAAACTAACTGAAAGACATCGCTGGGGTAAAGTCAAAATCACTTCAACATATTACACCACACAAAAATAGTCTCCATGTTAATGCATTCATGAAACCCCTTTCTGGAGACGGGGTCACAGGACAAGGGAACTGGACTTGGGTTCATCACACCTGCACTACTTTGCTAAGGGTCACTCTTTTTTTTTTCTTTGAGACAGGGTTTCTCTGTGTAGCCTTGGCTGTCCTGAACTCACTCTGCAGACCAGGCTGGCCTCGAACTCAGAAATCCGCCTGCCTCTGCCTCCCGAGTGCTGGGATTAAAGGCGTGCGCCAACACCGCCCGGTGCTAAGGGTCACTCTTACGAGCAACCACTGCCCTGTTTTAAAGATTATATTGCTTCTTTGGGTCACGAAGGGGACTTCTGCTAACTCTGGAAGGGCTGCGAGTGAGAAGAGTTCTCTAGCCCATTATAGAGTTCATCTTTGGTGTGGGAGGCAGACCTCGTGCATGAACATCATTTTAGCACAGGGATTTCCACACCTCAGAACGCTGGTCCAGAATGAGGCGTGCAGCTCCCGCCTCACACCCAGCACCAGCTGGAGGCACTCAAACTCTGCCCCCTGCCTCTGAGGGAGGAACCAGCTTTCTGATTTGCAGAGCACCAGCTGGCCTACACAAGTGGCATATATCAAGTAAGACGTGTCCGGGGTGGTGGTGTGGTTCCAAGGGTGGCTGGTACTTAGTTTTTAAAGTTACATGCTCTGCTCTTTAAGAGAAACAGCCAGAATAAACTCTAAATCAAGCTTTCTTTATTCCATCTGCATACGACAGTCATATTCTTCAACTCATTTAATACTTTGTCCTGCCCTTTGGTCTATTATCCCTTGGTCTTAATCTTTGGTCAAGTCTACAGCTAGCAAATCGTGGAATGAATCCTACAACTCAAAGTACGTCTCACGGCTCATTTACTGACAACAGTAAAGATACAATATTGTTAATGCACTGAAGACAACGTCTTGGAGACTGAAGCAGAATCCTTAGAAAGGTGACAATTTTCTACATCGCTGCTCATCCCCTCCCACCCCACCCCCATGGGCCTATGCTCACAGCATTCTCTTTTCAGCTCCTGTATGTCCCCACCAAAGACTATGCCACACAGCATCGGTACAGCGCTCTTCCATTCATTCGGGGCCTGCTAGCCCATATGTCTGAAATCGCTGGCACACCTCCATTGCACCTCTTCCAAGCAGCTCTCCTTGCTTCGACTCCTTTAGAGCCTCCCGAGTCTTTCTCCATAGCCAAGACTGAGTCACTGGAGTGAACAGACTTTCATTAACCCCGTTTACTGACACTGCTCCCTGACCGCTTCCTCTGCACTGAAATCTTCCCTTGTCTCTGGGTTTCTTATAGCCTTTATCACCAGTGCAGATACAGACAGATAGATCATCTGCAGGTCACGCCAAAGGTTTGTGCAAAGTCTGAATCAATACTGATTATAAATGATTTACCCCCACTTTCTAACTAAGTGAAAGTCAATATATACAACTCTGATTAAGGAGTGCCTCCTGAAAAAACCTGAGCTGATAAGTAAACTAGAATGACTTTAAAATAGTGCATGAAGCTGCTGTCCTAAGCAAAACTTGTTTATGCTGATGCTAATTAAAAAATAGGAGCTGATAGGAGTTTAATATGTGTTTACTTTGTAAAAGGGTACGTGCACAACGCACGTGTGTGTGTGTGTGTGTGTGTGTGTGTGTGTGTGTTAATGTACTTTCACTAAGTGACTAATGATGTTAGGTCTCAAATCCAGGACAAATGGCTGAGGTACCCATATAGCACATCGAAGGGGCACTGTCCACCAGCCTCTCATCATCGCCAGTACCCATCATAGAGACATCTTGTCTGAAATACCCCACCCCCTAGCTGAAACTCCTTATCCCAGGGACTGAGCTGGACCCCTTCCCCGCAGCTTCTCTTCCCTAAATAACCCAGCCATTTTGGCTACACTGGTCTCATACTCCCTGGTCTCCTCCTGGCCTCTTGGCTTCAGGATCCTGTCTCTTCCTCTTTTGCTCTCTTTCCTCTTTCCTCTCATGGTCTGATTCAGTCTGGACCATTCCAGGTGCCTCTGCCTTTGCTCTCCCTTAGATCAACAACACAGACCTCAACCACTCAGGGACAGGCATGTCCTCTTTTTATTCCATTTTGTCATTTAAATACAATATATTTTGATCATATTAACTCCTAACTCCTCCCAGGCTATTATTCCTTTGTATGTGTGTGCATGGTTTTGGCTTTGGGTTTTGTTTTGTTTTGTTTTGTTTTAATGAGCTACAGTCTCACTAAGTAGTCTACACTGATCTTGACCTTACAATCCTCCTGCATCAATCTGAGTTCTGGGCGTATAGACATGCACCACCTGGCTCAAGGAACAATGAAGACTTCACAGCTACTCAGGAGGCTGAGACAGAAAGAGTGCCTGAGCCCAGGAGTTGATGCCCCGGCTAGGGAACACACAGACCCTGACTCGAACAGATGACTTCCTACCAGAAACCATCGTGGGCTTGTTTCCTTTACTAGTAAAAGCTCAGTGTAGAGATCTAGACAGACTAACGGAATCCCTGAGTTCTTAAACCTCTGCCATGCTGTGGGACAATCACCTATATTATTGCACAATTCCCACCACTACCACCAGATTCCAGGAACAGTTCCAGGCAAGTGGCTAGGGCACGCCAGGCTCCAGGACAGCCCATGGAAATGCTAAGACTGAAAGAGCAGCGTCCTGCCTTTCAGAATCCCAGATTTTATGAAATACGCATTTATACAGTAAAAGGTTTCTCTTCATTAGTTACCATAATTTATGAATCAATTACTTTTCTTTACTAGTCAGATACTGTGATGATTTTAATGATATTTCCAAATTACTTAAATGTTAATTTAACATTAACTTTAAAGTTGACAAGGTAAAGTTGACAAAAAAAAATTAGCACAAAATATACATAGACCAATTTAGGCTCAAATTACATATTTTTACTCTTTTGACCTTATTTAAAATAGCTCCATAAAATAAGACTTCCATTAAAGTTTTTTTTAAATCCTGAGGGATATACATTCAATCATTAATAATAAACTACTATCCCAAGAGTAAAAAGGCGCATGTTCAAAAGTTATAAACTTGGAAAAGCAGGTTTGACTTACAACGATAATACAGAATGGAATGACTATGCCACCTAATAAGGCATAAGGTATGGTGTCTTCCTTGTAAGGGTACTTGATGGAGTCATCATTACAGAATATTCCTCGTTGGAAGGGGGTATGCCTTGAAGTAAGAATTGCAAAAGGCAATCCAGCTAGCAAAAGGGAATAAATAAAAATATCATTAAAAATTATCGAAACTGATCAGTGGCAACAACCATCCCGGAAGACTTTAGAGATGCGATTGCTTTGAACGTCAGTCAGAGCACATGTAAAAGGGAATGCAGAATGCATGCAGCGGAAGTTAGAAGGATCGCAGTGTAGGGTAAATGTGCTTTCTTCTACAGGAAACAAAGCTTCGAGACTCCGTCAGCCACTCTAACACAGGCATCCTCCAACCTTTGTTCCCGCCCAAATACAGCAATTGTGGGAAGTCGCTCCTCAAGTCTGTTTTAACTGCCAAGTTTCCAGCACTTTCTTAACCTTCTGTCACGGACTTTGTTTCTGAAGAAAACATTTTCACATTCCCCATTTTATACTTTTTAAAAAACGACAATATTTAGACAGGCCACAGTCACAGCTAGGTTATGACAGTGCCTAGATAAACTGTTCATTTGTTTCTTTCCATTACTCAGAGGACACTAGAGCAGTCTTGGAATGGACCCTGAAGTTGAATCAACTTTCTAAGACAGCCAGTGATGTCAAGCATAAAGCCTCCTAACATACACGTGCTGTGTCATTAATGTTTCCTGTGAAGGCTGTGCCCCACACTCATCCCTTAAAATGTTTAAACTTTGTCTAAATTTAAATTTCCAGAATTCAGCTCTTCATGTCATTAAATAGTTACATCTATTAGTTACAGCTTTCTGCTTTATAACTAGAGGTGTAGTTCTGCAGAAACCCTCAACATCCACTTCAAGATTGGCCCGAGTCTCAAGGCTCTCCCTTTGGTGTCTCGTTCTGCATGCAGTATCTCGCCCACTGCGCTAGCCTGTCCGAAGCAGCTTTCTCTCCATGAGGCTCCAGTCCCTGGCCCATGACTGAATGGCAACCAAATCTGCTACTGTTTATCACTGTATCAGTTCTGTCCAAAGTACAAGGGAAGAAAGGAGCAAATAACAACCACATTTCTTCCATTGCTCGCTCTTCTAGGTATCTTCTTCCCACCTTCATTTAGACACTGACTCATGAATCAAAGTACATTTCTTTATGTGAATCAATTAGCCAGTAATGGCTGCCAACTCTTGAAAAAAATCTTTAAAATGCTACAGGCCTCCCTAAAGCCTTGCTTGTGATAACTGTCGAGCTGGCTTTGCTGGCCTCCCCTTCTCACTGCATGCCTCTCACTGCCTCCAGACTCTTCCGATTCACAGCTTGCCTGCATAGGGTAATGGGATCGAATGCCCACGCCTTTGCTACACACGCTATAGAGCACAACTTCAGTACACTTACACGAACTTTCCACACTTATCAACACCTAATGTAGCAGTAGATTCACATGGCTGAGGCTCCAGTTGTTGTCCCACACAGTAACTGAACCCTTAACCTTCAACCAATTCCACTATTCCAACTGGATGGACACTAGCTCACATTTACAAAGAACTATTACTTCTATGGCTCACCTGATTTGTAAGAACTCTGCACACAGCACTATAGACTGCTATCCTCACAGCACATTTCTGAACTGGTTGTATTTTTTCACTAAGTACTGCTTCTTTCTGCACTAAGATGCTCAGCACAGAAGTTACACGCAGAGCACTGGCACTTGAATCTCTTTAGATTCTTTGTCTTTGGTATAAGGAAAAATTTGTATTGATAGTCTCAAATATAATGAAAAATATTCAGATACATATTCATTAACAATAAGGTTCTTCTCCACATTAAAAAAAATCATGTTAGAAATTACTCTTAAATTTACAGGAAAAAAAGTTTGTATTTCTCAAGATGGAGGAAAACATCTACAAGTGTGATAAATGGTCCATTTTAAAATACAGAATGTGTAAGTGGGTAAACACCAAATACGCTGTACACAAGACCCTTGGTGCTCTCAGGCTTACAAGGCTGAGTAAAACACAATACATAATCACCCCAGAGAAGAGCAGGAAAGGAAGGCTGGTGCACCCTTGTGTGTGCCTAGTCGCGAGCTGTTCAGAATGTGAGTCCCAGTAGGAGGGATGTAGGAGAAAAATCGTAATGGCTGGTTTCCATGGCTACAAAGCAGAAAGAGAATGCGCACCAGGGGCGCAATATGAAAAGCAACCACAGAGTAATGGCGGTCTTTCAAAGGATGAGCAAAGAAAACCCAGTGAGACCTCTCAGAAATACAAGGCTGAATCCATCGGGCGCTGGCCCACAAACAAAGAGGCCACGGATAAAGCACATTTACAGAGAAAGAAGGGACTAGCTTGACCCTTCCCAGTGCAGAATGGAAAAGGTAGCTTGGCTTCTTCCCCGGTGCCAGAAGGCCTCAATGGTCCCACTATCTCAGGCTGCTCAGTACCTTGTATCTGTTTCAACGAACAAGTTTTACTTAAGCTAATGAGAAAACAGTTTCTACTCCTTGCAAAAACCTTAATCTCACCATTCTTTCAACGGGGACAGCACAAAGGTTGCTTTTAGTTTTTTGGTTAACCTGTACAGTATGGGGAACACTTCCAACTCAAATCCCTGTTTGCATTTCTAATTATTTCCTTAGAACATTTCTATGTAACATCAAGGCATATAAACATTATCATTTTGACCAAATTATTTCTCCCAAAGTGTGGCCGTACAGCACTAACTTACTATAGCCACAGTGCACGAGTACGGGAAAACTGAGTCTTTGAAATAACAGCTGATGCTATCCTTGACATGTTTGACAGCCAAGACATGGATTGTTTTCCTTGCTGTCAGTTCAAATCAAACATCTTTTCACTCTTACCCGTAAAAGTGAATTTATTTTTAAAAAAAATCTCTTTTCATAATTTCTCAAATGACTACACATGCCAATATTTTTCTTAATACTTTAGTTGGGAAATCAATTTTAATTTCTCTCCTATTTTTAAAGATGTGTTTATTTTGTGTGTGGGAGGGTGTGTATGTGTGTGTGCTTCCTTATCTGTGTGTACATCTTGTGCATGCATATGCCCACAAAGGACAGAGAAGGCACCAGCTGCCCCTCAAATTGAAATTGCAGGTGGTTATGAGCCACCCAGTGTGGGTGCTGGGAACCCACCCCAATCCTCCGCCAGAGCAGCAAGTGCTCCTAACCACAGAGTCACCGCCACCGATTTCCTCGCTATTTCAAATAACCTTAAACTGTAACATGTATCACAAAATCCATCTATTGCAAATTTACCACGCCAGCAGTACAGTCTCACACTATTATTATACCTGGAAACATGCATGGGCTAGTGTGCACTTCAGTTCATACTCCTTGCCATAACCTAGAGCAACCACATACCTGCTTTTGGGCATATTTATTTATCTCATATGAGTTCATTGTTGCTGTCTTCAGACACACCAGAAGAGGGCACTGGGTTCCATTACAAATGGTTGTGAGCCACCATGTGGTTAATGGGAACTGAACTCAGGACCTAGCTCTGGAAGAGGAGTCAGTGCTCTTAACCACTGAGCCACCTCTCCAGTCCTCACATGGTATTTTCTATGTAGTTCATATTACATACTATAATGTCCTTCATGCTAATTTGTTTTGGGAGTGTGTTTTTCTTTTTATTGATATATTATCCTACTGTAGATGCAGAGAACATTTGGTTTAGCCATTCACCAGTTAATGGACATCTCAGCTGTGTCCAGTTTGGGGATAGTATGACGACATATTACTTTGAACATCCACATGCAAGTCTTTGTGTGGATGTATTTTCATTTCTAACTGGCAGACACCTACAAGTGGAAGCACTGCGTCCTGTGGGAAGTGCATGCTTAACTTTAGCTTCCAAATTATTTTCCAAAAAGCCTACAGCCCTTTACATTGCCATGTCCTGATTTTGAATACGCCCAATGGCCAATCACAATGAACCTTTTTAAAATTCAAGTTCTCTGAATAGTTAACTCATCCGTGATATAGAATAGCTTTCTGTTTCTAATAGTGAATATCTTTAATGATACAAAAGAAAATACAACATGTTAACTTTTAACTTATAAAATCTTCATAGAAAAAAAAATTTTCCCCATCTTCCACCAGAGATAGGAAAAGATAGCTAAAAATGTCAATGTCTTGAACTGCCTCTTGCACACATACTCGGGATCTTGGAACCATAAGAGGAATACTTAGCAACTGTTTCAGTTAGAAAGATTGAGCAAAACTGAGAAACTGGCTAAAAACTCTCTTACATGAAAAAAACTCAGCTGGGCAGTGGTGGCACACACCCATAATTCCAGCATTCAGGAGACAAAGGTGGTGAATCTCTGAGTTCAAAGCCAGCCTAGTCTCCTAGTCTTCAGAGTGAGTCCCAGGACAACAGGGCTACATAGAGAAACCCTGTCTCAGAAAAGAAAAAAAAAAAAAGCCACCAAACAAACAAACAAACAAATGCAAAAACCTCTTCCAATGTTAGGGAAATGCAAATGCCTCCAACAAGTTAATGTTTAAAGGTTATCAAAATAAAATCTCTATACACCCAGAGTCCATGCATAGATATTCTAGCCCTATTTTATACAGTATGACATTTTATGAATATAAAACATATCAAGTGCCAAAGAGAGAGTGCGGGGCAGTGGACGGCGGGGAATAAAGGAAATGGGAGAAAACCCGTGTCCAGTTCTGGTGCTCTGGACACGCGGACACAGGAGGACTGCCACATGCTTTCCATGTGGCCCCCGGTAGGTGTCTGGCTGTGTGATGGACCCCAGCTCGGTGGGTAGTGGACAAGAGGCAGTCCTAGGTACTAGGTTCTCAGTCTTTGGCATCTCATGCTAGATACCACGGAAGAGCTGAGAACAGAATGGGGGCCCTGGGGGCAGCTTGGCCAGTCCCGGGGCCAAAGGGAGGAGAGGGCAGGAGAGAGGGGATGCTGGATGATTTCCACGTGGGTGAGAGTCCTTGGTCCAGTCCGTGGCTGGAGCGTAGGAAGGCCTTCCAGTGGGAGGTTAGATGCAGCTCATTAGGGGAAAGCCTATCCATCGTTCAAGTATGGCAGGTCTTGATGGGCAGAGACAGTCTATGGTTTTAGAGCTTTATTGTAGAAAGGCAGCGAGAAAGAGAGAAGGTAGAAAGAGGGAGAGAGGCCTGGCATGGCCATGTGGGGGGTGGGGGAGAGAGAAGGACGGCTAGAGAGTAAGAAAGGTGAAAGCTTAAAGAGAGCACGGAGGGGCCAAGCAGCCCCTTTTATAGTGGGCTGGGCCATCAGGTAACTGTGGGGAGGAGCATACCTGGCTATAGTCAGGTAACTGTGGGGTGGAGTCCAGCCAGAATGCCAGGAGCTTGGGACATTGTCTGCGTGACTGATAGTCACACACCTCTCCTGTGGGGGCTGTGGGGACGGTAACTTCGATAGGAGCCAGGGGTCCAGGAGACATGACTGAACACCTTCCGTCCCATATAGGTGGAAATCAGCACCCATTGGGTCCCCTGGAGTTCAAGACCTATGCTGTACTGGAGACCAGGTTGCCTGTGCACAGCCCACTGCCCCACAAGAGAGTGGTTTCCAACTCCAGAGCCTACAGCAGCATGCAATTCAAGGGCACATTGCCTCAGAGCTAACCAACGCAAACACTGATGTCAAGGGCCCAGAGCTCTATTGAAGGTCAAGGAAAAGATCCACCTCAAAAGTCCACAAGATGAAGTGATCCCATTGGAAGGCCGCTGAGCAGCAGCAGATGGTTTCCACCAAGCAGAGAGGAGGTGGCCACCTGCAAAATGTTTCAAAATATTTCATAATCTCAATGTCTGCATGGGGGTGTATGAAGCCCAAAGAACCCACAGTAAAGGGAAGACTGTAGAATAATGGATCAATTGTTATTTCTGCCACCTGACCCTTCACCCTGGGCTTAGCAGACATGTGATAGATGAGTGTATTTAGTCTATGTCTTAGTTAGGGTTTCACTGCAGTGAAGAGACACCATGACCAAGGCAACTCATAAAGAGAAACTTTTCACTGGGACTGGCTTACAGTTTCATAGGTTCAGTCCATTACCATCATGGCAGAACGCATGGCAGCGTACAGGCAGACATGGTGCTGGAGAAGCTGATTTGAAGGCAACTAGAAGAGAGACTGGCTTCTGCAGGCAGCCAGGAGGCGGTTCTCTCCTCCACACTGGGGGAAGCTTAAGTATACGAATTCAAAGCCCACCCCAACCATGACACACATCCTCCAACAAGACCACACCTACTCCAAATAGTGTCACTCTGTGGGCCAAGCATACTCAAACCACCACACTCTACTCCCTCACCTCCACAGGCTTGTTCGAATATATGAGTCTGTGGAGGCCATACCTAGCCATAACATAGCAGATCACATACTTCCAGTATATCATGGCACAGAATACATTTCCGTACCAAAACTTCATAGTGAAGAAACTATTGGACAAATGGAAGACCAAAACCCAGCTGGGCAAACTCCAAACTCTGCATTTCCAACTCCTTTCGTCGTTGTTGACTGCAACACAATTCTTTTCCTTTGGCTGGTTCCACTCCTGGTTAGGCTTTCCTCAGCAGTATCCCATGGCTCTGGCATATCTAACATCTTGGGGTATCCAAGGCAACTTCAACTTCACGCTTCTTGTTCCAATGTCTGGGAGTCCAGATTTCCTGGGCTCCTCCAAAGGGCTTGGGTCATTTCTCCAGCTTTGCCTTCTGTAGCACTCTAGGCTATGACTGACTCTACTCCACTGCTGCTGCTCCTCTTGGTAGTTATCCCATGGAACTGGCATCTCCAGTACTGCGGGGTCTTATGCTGCAACCAGGTGTCACCAATAGCCTCTCATAGGCTCTCTTCATGGTGCTAAGCCTTAACTTCTTTGCATGACCCCTTCGGTCCTGGGCCATCAAGTACAACGGAGGCTGCACCTTCACCAATGGCCTTTCCTGGATTCTCACAGTGCCAAGCCTCAGATCCATGCCTTCAAAACCATAGCACCTGTGTGATTCTTACACGTTGCCAAGTCCAGCTACAACATGAGGTATAAGCTATGAAGGCCAGAGAGTGGGATGTGGTTCGAATAGGAATGGTAAAGTGGAAATTTCTGGTTTGTTAGAAACTCACTTGTGTCATGTGATGTTTTTATGAAAGTGATGATCTTATGAGAGGGCATGTAATGTTTTGCTGAAAACAGACACTTGAGAGGATGTGTGGCGTTTAGAAAGAGTATAAATGAAACCCCATAAACAATGGGAGGGCACTCTTGCATTGCTACGCCGCTGTATAACATTTTCTTTGTTGGTCTTCACGCATAGAGAGAAACGTGCCAAGAACTTGTGGTATTCAGTCCACTTCCACTGTTGCATCGAGCTGCCACTACTATTTGTGTTTGGCGTTTGCTACTGGACCAGAATCCTGGTATCCTGACAGAGAAGAGTGGAATGGCCCCTAAGAACTCCTTCTAAACATGTCCACAATCCCCTTTTCCTACTAACCTCTTTCTTCCCTACCTCTAGTTGGTGGGCTGGAAGGGAGGTTGAAATGTTTAAGAACCCTACACAAAGTAGGCTTTGTAAAATCTAAGCCTACAGAATGGCCCCCATAGGCTCAATATTTGAATGTTTTGTCAATAGGGAGTGGAACTACTTGACAAGGATTAGGAGATCTGGCCTTGGAGTAGATGTGGCCTTCTTGAAGAAGAGTGTCACTGGGGGTGGGCTTTGAGGTTTCAAATGCTCAAGCTAGTCCTAGTGTCTCTCTCTGCTGTTTTCAGATAAAGATGTATAATTCTTAGCTACCATGTCTACCTGCATGCTACCATGCTCCAGGCCATAAAGATAATGGAATAAACCTCTGAAACTGTAAGTAAGCCCCAAATGCTTTCCTTTATAAGAGTTGCATTGGTCATGGTGTCTCTTTTCAGTAGTAGAACACTGGCCAAGATAAGTGCAAATTGTTGATTATTTTAATTTCTCTTACTAAATCTTAAAGACTTTGGTAGCAATTTAATTCTAAATACATTTAACTCAATTCAGTATGCAGACCAAAAGACTGAGGAATTCCACCCATGTCTTAGAAATTCCAGACAGCTAATGTTACCTTTGTCAGCATCAGGGCACATGTCATTACAAAAGCTAAAGATGCATCAGAGAGTGAGGTCTTAATGTCCTGAGGAAATCATCTTTAGTTATGAAGCAATCATCCAAGTGTCAGCTCAACAATGAACTGAGATCCCGTTTTATATGGTCATCAATTAGGAGTCAGGGGCTGTCTGACTGTGGTCAACTTATGGACTTCAGCTGAAAATAGCCAACAGGATTTGCTGGTGGATTAGGTATAAATATATGAAAGAGTAGAAAACTACATTAACAGAGAATGGAAGCCCTGGAAATGGAACTGGGGAAGGTGGTGCATCTGCTTGAGCTCCCTACAGTAGACAGCAGAGCAGACAGCAGACAGCAGACAGCAGCAGGCAGACGACAATAGACAGCAGACAGCAGACAGTAGACTTGATATCTGCTGTGGAGGGGAGAAGTCAAGCTAAATAGAACCTGACACACAAGTTCTATTAAAGCCGTGAGACCACGAAGGGAATGGGACAGAGGAGAAACGAGTCCAGTGATCCTGAGTACAGCAAAGGAAATCTCCACAGAAGAGAACGAAAAGGGGGCAGTGGTGCAAAAGCACAGGCGAGCTTGTGTGACTTTTGTTGGTTTGTGTTTTGAGGTTTTGTTTTTTCAAAGACAGTTTCTCTGGGTAGCCCTGGCTGTCCAGGAACCTGCTCTGTTGCCCAGGCAGATCTCGAACTCGGTGAACCACCTGCCCCTGCCTCCCAGCTGCTGGGATTAAAAGCATGCACCACCACAGCCAGGCCAAATAAATTCTTTTTATAAAGAAAGAGAAAAGGGATGGGGGCATGCATAGATCTGGTAAGATGGAACTAAACCTGGGAAAATAAAGAAAAAGCCCAGGGAGTGTATTTCAAAATTCTAGAAGAGCAACTTTAGAAAGATTGTAGAGTATCCAATCAATACGAAATTTAATTCTATGTCTATATACCTGTAATGAGTAGTGAGAAACCAAGCTTTTTACTTACATAAATATCAAAAAAAATAAATAAAATCTGCATTGACATGCTTGAGCTTTTCAAAACTCCCACAGACTCTACTGACAAAAATCAGTGAACCTGCCCGGGACTTCTGCTGCTCCTCCCACGAGAGAGGAACTGTTCTCTCACCCTCACTATAGGAAAGCTGCTAGTAAAAAGATCCCTCACCGCAGCTCCCTACCTCGTAAGCAGACAGGCAGTGGCCGAGCTCCTCCTCCAAAAGCAGGCTGCTTGCTCTAAGGCTATTCTCTGAGCTCATGCTAACTGCTCCTTAATCACAAACCGGTACAAACGAACTGTTTTCTTTCTACGATTGACATTCCATTTCTTGTGATACTGGAAATGTGGGTCTGTGATACTGTAAAACTTGCCATTCTTAAGACCCAATAAATGCTAACACTTGACGATATGAATAGAAGCAGACTGGCATGGAGTTGATGTTTGTTTAAAATTATTAAAACATGGTGCCCCCAGGAATCTGGCCACCATTTACTACTAAGCGGTTGTGGGGCAAGTGGATCGTGCCACCAGACAGAAGAACTGGTGTGGTTGAGCAGGCTCAAACCCCAGGGAATCTCAGAATTGAGAATAGCAGGTGTGGAGCCAGCTCCCTGCCAAACTACCTGATCTGGGACACATACGACACTCAGCTGAGATGACCGTGACAATCGGCCACATAACATAAAAAACCTGAAGCTCTCCGTGCTAATAAAGTATCTTGATAGGCCCCGGTATTTAGCCAATGAGCTTCCCTTCCTGGGCATTCCTTCTTGCAAAGGGTAGTTAATCCTTGGTTCACCCTGAGTAAGCTGTATGGATTCACATCTATCATTGAATAAAGCAGTTTAAACAAGCAATGACGTCTCCTTCATCGAGTATTGTCCCAGGGGGAGGCCCTAGTCGTAAAGAGCTGGACCTAAATCTCCCTGAGAAGGCTGGGGAAGCCGTCTCTCTTCCAGCCCCTCTATTCCCTCCCTCCTCTCTCACTCAGAACCAAACCAGATTCTGTCCCCCTGCAGGGCTGTGCCATCCCCTTCTTGCCTGGCACATAGACACCTTCAGGGCAAACATGGACCCGAGGACCCCTATTCCCATTCTCAGCAGTACCCCCGCAGCATCTGGGTACACAGGAGACCCGGAACCACAGCATTCATCTCAGACTCCTCTGTTCCTCACCCTGGGAAACACGGACTGAAACCTCGATTCCAGACTGTGTTCTGCCTCCTCCTCCGTGCTACCCCGGCAACAAGGCAGACACACAGCCCGGAAAGGCGCACAGTCCAGAGAGCTCAATGTGCAACATACACTATCTGTAGGTCTGGAAAATGCTGACGCCTTTCATGAAGACTTGTGGGGACACTATTCACACACAAAGAGCTGCAAAAGCACTAGGCTCCACATCTTCACTTCTTAGGACTTAAGACAACCTGCCCTCTAGTCACAGAGGGTAAGTTTACAGAAGTGGGTTCGCATCGACTTTAGTCATAGCCCTTCTCAACAAAAAAGGATTTGGAGATTTTGGGTTTGTTAAAGGAAAAAATTATGGCTAAGGAAGATCATCAAACTGGCAGCAGCAAGTGCCTCCATCTGCTGAGCCTCCCCGCCTGACAAAGCTCTCAAAGCAGTCAACAGACACCCAAACTCAACTTGAAATCATCTCATGGAGTGAACAGGTGATAGGCCCACCATGAACTTCACCCCGCTTGCTTCTCTGGTTGCTGTTTCTGGTTACGAGGTGCTGCTGTGGACCCTGACTGAGAGTGTTGCTTACGGCATGCAAGGCTTAATTATGTAATACTGACTACATTCAAGAGGCTTGCTTTCCAGAGCTTTAAATTTAGACTGTGAGTCTGTATTCGGAGAAAACCTTCACCACAGGTGCTTCTACACACAACCTCTTGCCTTCCTGCTCAGATCTCCAAAAGGGTTTAATGTATTACAAGTCTATTGTATAGCATTTGACCAGTAATGGCTTCTCTCAGTAAGTGCACTAAATATCCCACAAACTTTTTTTTTTTCCTTTCCAATTTTTGAGACAGTCTGGCTTTAAATTCACAGAAATCTACCTGTCTCTGCCTGTTGATTGCTGAAATTAAAGGCAGGTGCCACCATGCTTGGCTACACTTTTTTTTTTTTTTAAATAAATGGCACAATATTATAGTCCTCTGGGGCAGGGGCTCAAATGTAAAAACATAAAACTATTGTTAAAAACTGAATTCCTAAAAACCACCATGTTTTTCAAATAATAAGTTTTAAGAAATAAAGGTATGTCCAGTTATTAAGCTGTCTACTCCTCTTTCATAAGACCTGTAAGGTCCAGGAGCTATAGTTTAGAGGTAGAATGTTTGCCTAAGCAGCATGAAGCCTTTAACATAGGGTATGCCAGGGCAATAAAAGAACCAATAGCTTGCAATTGAAATAAATATTATGGAAAATCAATGCCTAGGGCCAGGGAGATGGCCAAGTGGGTAAAGGCAGATGCTGCCAAGCCTGAAGACCAGCTCAATCCCTGACCCAAGGTGCAAGGAGAGAACCCACTCTCTCCCAAGTTGACCCCTCGCCTCCATGTGTTTATTAGCATATGCACACAGCTCACAACATAAATGTAATTTTAATTTTTATTAGTTAACACAGCATGCAAAACTCTAAAACATATATTTGACATCCTATCAGGTAACCTTATCCCTAGAAATTCATAATACTGAAGATAATATTTTATAAAAATGCATATTGTGTATCATTATGTATTATGTAACAAAACAACACTGATACTTTATCGAACTATCAACAAATTGAAAAATATATTTTAAGCCAGGTTTACTGGCACATGCCTTTAATTCCAGCACTCAGGAGGCAGAGACAGGCAGATCTCCGTGAGTTTGAGGCCAGCCTGCTCTACACAATGACAGGACAGCTTGAGCTACACACACACACACACACACACACACACACACATTTTGTGTGTTTATCTATTTGTGGGTAGTGTGGTAGGGACTTTCCATGAGCCAGGCAGATACCCTACCAGGTTTTAAGCCTCACTTAATTTTTTATAGCACATTTAAGTTAATTAAAAACTGAACAGAAAGTAAATGCTCCCATCCACACCCTCTCTTATCATCACCAGCCCTGGTTCTCTTATCACCACCTTACACTGGTGCAGCACATCTGCTATAACTGAAGAAGCAGTGTTAGTACGCCAGGAGTAAATAAAGCCCAGGCCTCTTCCCTTTAGGGCTTGTTCTTTATGCTACGGTTCTCTGTGCACTGATCCATCATGGGGTCATGCGCCCCCGTTATAGTCTCACTGACCTGAAACCCTCTGCTGTAGGTGATCCTTACATCCTTGCTCATCCCACCTATCTTTGTAATAGCTCTATAGGCTTGCATTTCCATATCATATCATATCATACCGGATCATATCATACATGATCCATAAAATACACAGCCTTTTCAGACTGGTTTCCTGTTCTTAGCAATATGCACGGAGGGTTCTTTCATGCATGGGTCTTCATGGCTTGATGACATATTTCCTTGGATTCTATTGCTTTGTTCTTACAACCCAGAGGACACAACCCGGGGCCTTGCCCATGCCCACAGCTAGCACTGAGCTATATAACTTGTTTCTAAGTGTCACCAGATATGAATATTTCATGCATGGCATTTGTTAATACCACAGTTCATTTTTCCATTCAGCTACTTAAAAACTGTGCTATCTTGTTTGTTTTAAGTTTGGACAATTATGAATAAAAGTACTACAGACATGAGTGTATGGCTTGCTTTGTTTTATTTTTATGTGAACACAAGTTTTCCATCATCTGGGTCAATACTAGGGCACAACTGCTGTATCCTACAGTCAGACTACATTAACTTCATAAGAAACTGCAGCAGTGTCTTCCAAAGTAGCCACACCATTCTCGGGTGCGGCTGGCATTATCGGTCTTGACTTCTCACTAAGCTGCAGTGCACGGTAGACCGCAGTTTGAGTTGGCACAGAGCCTCCTGTCACAACTCATTTACCATATGCCTACCTTCTCTAGTCTGGGCTTTCTCTTCAGACCTCCAGTCCACTTTAATTGGGGTGTCTTCTCTGTACCCTTCACTTTTTAGCCCCGCTCCCACCCTCCAGCTATGTAGCTCAGGCTGGCCTTGAACTGAAGGTCTTCCTGCTTTAGCCTCCCAAGCTCAGGACTACAGGCTAATGGCTACACACAGCTTGGGTAGTTTTAAAGTTCTAGGCATAGCTTTAATTGTGGTCCTTCATCGGGTTGGGAGAAGGCATTCCGAAACACCTACCTGTGCTATCACTGTCTGAACAGTGTCTTTCACAGAGGAGAGCTTTTTAATTTGAATGCAACCCAGTTTGCCAATCATCTGCTCGTGGCTCTACCTAACCCTGCCTTGCTGTGTACCCAGGGGCAGGCAGGTTTATTTTTAATGACCAAAAACTTTTACCTCAGCAGTCAGCTGCAGATATGAGAACCTGACTTTAAAAATAACATTATTTTTAAAGCAAATATCACAAATTCAACCACTTTCCTAGGACTTAAATTAAAAAATAAAAAGGTAAAGTTCACAGCCTCCTCAGCTATAGTTTTCAAAATGACATTAAAACAGATTAATGAATGTGCCTTCACTTCACATTTTTCTACAGTGAAATTATAAAGACTAGAATCTTCCATTGTCCTAGATAGCTTTTACTGTCAACTTGACACAGCAAAGAGACATCTGAGAAGGGAGTCTCAATTGAGGGACTGGCCTGCTGTGGGCATGTCTCTAGGGGATTGGTGGAGGAGGACCTAGCCCTGGTAGGCAGTATCATTCCCTGCAGGCTACCCTGCATCCTGAGCTGTGTAAAAAAACTAAGCACAGGTGTCTGAGGCAGCCAGCACATAGTGTCCCTCTGTGCTTTCTGGGTTAAGACTTGCTACAGTTCCACCCTGACTCCCCGAAGTGATTCACTGTGACCTGAAAATTCGAGCCAACTAAACCCTTCTCTGAGGTGCTTTTGGTCTGTGTTTTATCTCAGCACCAGAAAGAAAACCAGGGCACAGGGAAACTAGTGTCCAAACACTCTGGTGCCCACCACGCTTGCGTTTCTCTTTTAAAATGTAAAAGAAAAAAAGTCACTTTTAAAATGTAAACTTTTTACCATTTAAATTCTTATTACTCATCAAATTTTATACGAGATGTGTGTATGTGTGTGTGTGTGTTTGTATAGTTATGCCAAACATGAATAATACACGTAAATGAAAAAAATGTCTTCTATATGAGATTTTATGCACAAATTATTAAGACAACTCTGCCCTGGAAGTTGTAAGAGCTCCTTTTGTATTAGCTTCAGAAGCTGTAGCACACTAAGGCCCAGGAGCCAGCTACACACTGCTCCTTCTAGCTTGCTGAGTTTGGATTAAAATGTTTTTCCAAGTGAGCTCTAACAATACACTTTCAAGAATTCATACCAAGAACTCAAAGGTTTATAGCAAGTTTTTCTCACTACTTTAAAGAAAATACATACCTTTGTGTCACTGTTCTTCATTTCAACTGCCTAACATTTTGGTACTTACTGTAATCATTTATTTAAAAACCATTTGTTGAAGAAGGGCACAGAGCTGAATGTGCAGTATTCTCATAATGAGATAAAACAGTTGAACACTGAAATGTTACTGGCTTTCATCAGGTAGAAGACCAAAATTTGCTGCTTCTTGTTGATCTACTTTATAAGTTTTATTCAATTGATAAATTATATTTTTGCAATTAAGTTTTAAGAAAAAGATAAAAGGTACCAACTACGGTTTACTTCCTGATCTTTAAGGAACACTGAGTAAATTTTCACAGCTTGATCTGGCAACAGTGACATACAATAACAGACACAACAAACACCTTGCCCTTGCCCAGTGCAGTGGACTGTTTATCACTGACAGTCCTGCAAACTTCCCTTCACACTGTTCACAATCCTGAGGCCTCAACGACATAAAGCCAGCTGTGGTGGCTCCTGCCTCTTAGAGAAAAGTATCTCCTAAAACTAACTTCTTAATCCCAATCTTTCACCCCTTTTATTTTAAAACTGTTAAACCAAATTTGAATTTTAGGTATACAGAAGTATAATAAAATAATATACATAAATAATATAATATTTATTATATAATATAATAAAATTTATTGTTTATCATATAATATAATAATTTAATAATTTATTATACAATATAATAATTTATTATAGACTATAATAAAATTCAAGGTCCGTTAGGTACTAGAACACTGTTCTGGAGACTATTCAGGAAAAAAGAAAACTTACAATGCAAGACCAAAATCACTCAGACTCATGAACTGCTAAAGCAAAAAGTTGCTTATTGGAAAACAGGAAAGAGAAGCCAGCCAGTCCTGCTGCAGAGCTGACTGAGGATAAAATGTAGAACTGGCTACAGAGCTTAGCGGACAAGACCTAGGAGGACACAGAAGACACATGGGGGCCGGCTGCACACTGGTCTTTGCCCTGCTCCTTCTTTTCTACTTCCAAGCCACATAAAGGACACGCGCCTGAAGTGACAGGACTTCAGGAGCGGGCGGGCAGGCAGGCGGCCGGTGGCTGGGCTCAGCTATGAGATCGTACAGAGCAGCAGTGGAGTCCCTCTTCACTGTGTACTGAGAAGAGGTGGTCCAACAGCTTCAAGCTGTGTTAGGGAACACACATCACTCTCCAGGGATACAGTGGGGTTCTTTCCTTCAGCAACTATTTTCCACAGTAACACTAGTAAGGCAGGGCTTGAATTTACCCCCACCCCAGCACCATCGCTTCATCCAACCTCCAGCACAAACCCGTTACTACCTGCTGATTTACTTACAGAGAAAATGGGTAAGCCAAGCCCCAGTATGGCGAGTATACGGGACGGGATGGTACTGTCATGGTACGGGTACTTCACGCTGTTGTCAGTACAGAAAAAGCCCCTCTGAAATGGATATACTTTGCCCAATTTTAAAATAGTCATAGGCATGGCAGCTGTTGGGGAAGGGAAAAAACACATATGATTACATTCAATTCACTTCTTCAGGAAGGAGAGGGCATGGGATATAAAGCTTAACTAAGTTCAGGTCTTTCTGGAGAAGGACTGATATTCTCAGACACCCAGCAAAAGGGCTAATCACATTATGTGGAGCCTGTGCATTCAAAAATCGATTCTCTCGCTTGCACTGACTTCTGATCTCAGGTACAATCAGAAAAGAAGCCACCAGGGAAAAGAACAAAATTGGTCCATGGAAAAATAAATCTGAGAATATAGGCAAGTTATTTATGTTACATTCTGTAATTAATTCCCATTTAACAGCTTAATACCTTAAATATGTATAAGGAGAAAGACAAACTAACATAAATCTAATAATAGCACCATAATATCTGAAGGACAAAGAAGTAAAAATCTAGTTCACATTGAATGAAGTTCAGTATATGGAAAAACCTTTACAGAGATTTGATAAGAAAAGCAGAATGGCCGGGCGTGGTGGCGCATGCCTTTGTTCCCAGCACTCAGGAGGCAGAGGCAGGAGGATTTCTGAGTTCCAGGACAGTCAGGGCTACACAGAGAAACCCTGTCTCAAAAAAAAAAAAAAAAAAAAAAAAAAAAAAAAAAACCAAAAAGAAAGAAAAGCAGAATGGAGCATGCCCTTGTTCTTCAAGACAAAAAGAAAATTGTCTTTATTAGTCTTGGCAGGGCTCCAAAACTCCTCAAACACAGCACAGCATTAAACTTTAATATGCCTGAGCCTCCAAGTAGCTAGGTCTACAGGCACATGCCATGCCACCTGGCTGGCCATTTCTAAATCTGTTCAAATTTACACTGATTCAGGCTTTGCTTCATACAATTCAAACGCTGAGGCATCTGCTCGCTCATCATATACTCAAGACTAGGTAAGGCAGGTACTGAAGACTAAGTTGTACAAAACTCGTTTAAGATCTAGGCTACATTGTGTAAAAACAGAATGTCCACTTGAGAGATTGTTTACAAAGAAATACCAACACAGACTTTTCAGGGAAGAGAAACGAAGGTTCTGTACCTGGACTGTGATATAGTAATTCTATTAACCATTATCAGTACAAACACATCCAAAGGAGAATGAAGGCAGAGGCACACCATGAAATCAGAAACAGGATTCTTAAAAGGACCAATAGAAGTTCGGAGATGAACACAAACTGAGGTAATCCGAAAAGAGCACTAAAGAAGAAGCAGCAGACAGGCGAGGCACAGGCACAGGCACGAGCATTGGCAACACCAGAACTGCAGCAGCAAAGGAGGGGGACTGAGCAAGGGGCCCGTCCATCCATCACAAGACCCTCCCCACACTGCATGCCCACGCATGCCGAGCACTGGAGGACGCAGAGAGCTCAATCCTTATTTCTCTGCGCCACACGGGCCTGGAACCCCCACTGTTCCCAGCAGTTGCTACTCATGTTTAAAGAAATGAAGATCATCAGGCAGCCAGGATTCTAACACCGGCTCCTCCTTCTGTCCAGGAGAGCTGAGGGTAGTAAAAGAAGCGCAGTGATAGGGACAGGCTGGGGCAGTGGATCTGTCCATTTTTAAAAAAATGCTTCTTCAGTTAAAATAAATACATCCGTTCATAACGAGACCTCAGAGAACATCTTTGCCGCTAATTATCTCCGCATTCTGTAAGTTTCAGGTTTTAATGATTGCATGAGGGCTTCAAGTTGTTCTTACTAAAGGATTCTGGGTTACATTAGCCTAAAAAGAATTTATCTTGTAGGACATAAAAATCTTCTTTCGGTCAAAGTCAGTAACACAGTAAACTAAGAATTTTAGAAATTAACACTCAAAACACTGAGCAAGGAGGAGGACATATTTAATACAACTCTGAAATAATTCAGGCACTGAGTGACAGTGTCAGCTATGAGAAGAGAAAAGGATGCCAGGGATGTGTTTCGAAGGCTGCTCACACTTGCAGAGGCAGACCTATCAGTAACACTGCAGAGTCTGGAGCCCAGAGATGGTCCTATGATAGAATCATGAAGTTAGAAGGAGGTACTAGCTCAGTTGTTCAGAGGATTGCCTTGGGGGTCATGTGTCACTTCCTAATGGGTGTCACTGCCTTGTCTTCCACTCCCCATCTAGCCCTGAAGACCCCAACCACATGGAACTGCTGTGTTTTTGAAATCCTGTGAGTGGCCCTGTATTCTCAGCCTGCCTCTCCCCTCCTCCCCATTCCCTTACCTGTCCCATGGCACTGTGAACAACTACCCCGCTTTGTACACATCTTTCAGTAACTCTAAAAGCAGGTACCTGCTAGTACTGTTCACTTTGTACTAGGTACACAGTTGGAGCTGAATAAAACCTTATTAAAGAGCTAAGTAAATAAAATTCAGGATACAGATGTGTAAGCATTTGTAATTATAACTTAGGATAAAACAGTTCTCAAAGAAAGCATAAAGTCAAGAATAACAGAGCAAATAGCCAAGAACTAACAGTCCTCATAAAACCATGAAGAGAGACGAGAAAGGGGGAAAAATAGCTTACTATGCTCTAGAGGGCAGGGGCTTGTCTATCTTGTTCAGCAGCCTACGCTATGCATTCTCTGGAAAAATGAATGAACACTAGAAAAGGACAACACTAAGATACAAAAGCCACGCCTCAGGTGCCTCACAGCTAGCTCGCTCTCCAGGTGAACACAGGATGCCGAACGCCCACACTGAAGAGAGAGAAAACTCGGAGAAGACCATGAGCTCTGAGGGAAAGTCGTCCACGCAACAAGGCTCCTTTCTCACAGTTCGTTATATTCGTTACAGCGTCATGAATCTACATGATGGACTTCAGTCCTTCTCATCGCTCCCTCCCTCAGAAACCCTTCTTTCAACATCTTTCCCTCCTACCTCCGTGTCTGTTGTGAGAGCTGTCATTATCTAAACATCCTTTCTTCAAGTTATATTACAATGGCTTCCCCTACTGTTACATGTTAGAGGGAGAAGGAGAAGGAGAAAAAAAAAAAACGGGAAAGGGACCGAGATTCATCAATCCCTCTATTTGTACGTGGTGGTATATGCGCCAATCCCCAGAATTTAGGGAACTGAAGCAGAAGACCCGTGAGTTCAAGGCAACCATGGCTACACAATAAGATCCTACCTCAAAAATAAATATTCTTGCTAGGTGTAGTGGAATCCCAGACACTGGAGACAGAGGAGAAGGATCTCTGTAAAGCCAATGCAGCCTAGCCTGGTCTATGTAGTAAGTTCCAGGCCAGCCAAGATGACACAGAGAACTGTCTCACAATATAATTTTTAAAAATCCTTTATTTGTTACAGAGATTATTTTTAATGGTAATATCCTAAGGGATTGATGGAGACCTGCATATTCAAATTAGTGTTACAGGAAGAGTTTTCTCTAAAAAGACTAACATTCTTTCCTTACTATCTAAAGGATAAATATATATATATATATATATATATATATATATATATATAAAACATAAAAATATATGCTATTTAATTTTTTAAATTATCTATTTTATGTGTATGGGTATTTTGCCTGCATGTACACATGTGCACCATGTATGTGCCTCTCTCTGTGCTCTGTCCTCTGGCTCCTGCCCGTGCCAGTCGCTTCATCCCTGTGCTTTTGATTTCATGTATTTCTTCTAAGACATGTTGAAGAAGATAAGTGACCACCTAGGATCATGAGAGTGTGTGTTTGCTCCCTATGTTTCCTCTAGTTGAATGATCTTCTGTTTCATATAAACATAAAATTTTAAAAGTACATTTTTTTTTAAGCATGAGAGCTAGGTGTGGTAGCAGGCTTGTGACCCTGGCACTAGGATGGAGATATGAGATCAGTAGGAAACGGATGCCATGCTGGGACACATAGTGAATTTAAAGCCATCCTGTGCTATAGGACACCCTGTTCTCAAAAAAACAATCAAACAAAAACATACAGAACTCCCTGCTGAAAAGAACACAATAAAAGCACCTAGAAGCTATCAGGCTGACTATAGTGACTTTGATTCTCACTTCATTTGTTCAAAAGTTTCAGCATAAGACGTAAGGTGTTATGCTAAGCCTCGGGGAACGAAAGGTGCAGGCGAAGCCTCCTCAGGCTGTTAGCAGCAAATCTGGCAGGAACTGGCCGCAGAACAACTGGCACACTCTTCTCCTGCTGTGTTTTCCATCATCTAAACCCCTGTAGATGCCAATAGGCAAGGTCAGCCTCATGATTCGGAGGACAGGTGTGGTGCAGTGATGGAGATCAAATCTCCGGAAAAAGTGCAAGTTTCCCAATTCTAGAGGCAGAAGCTGAGGGCAGTCAGAAACGTGTGGGAAACAGTATCTGAGCACGAGAGAAAGAGGACTACCGATGGAGTCTCTATTACTACCTCTTACAAATTCTGGACTTTATTTAGTGGGTAAGAGCACTATCCAGTTTACGCTTTAATGGAGACTGAGAACTCTTAGAAGAGCTACATAAAGGGAAAAGCAACATGGAGGCAGAATAGAGGGAAAGGTGAGAGGCAAGAAATACTCATGGACAGGAAAGAGAGTGGGAACCAGAAATAAAGGCATAAGCATGGGAAGAGGAAAAAGGGAGACCTGTGGATGTCCCCGCACACAGACATGGATCTCACTACACATGCCTTCAGTGTTGTGTCATCTACTCTCCTCCCAATCCTGAGTATACCGCCATCTAATAATCATCTCTACCAACCCTGAGTATACCGCCATCTAATAATCATCTCTACCAACCCTGAGTATACCGCCATCTAATAATAATCTCTCTGCTAACCCTGAGTATACCGCCATCTAATAATAATCTCTCTGCTAACCCTGAGTATACCGCCATCTAATAATCATCTCTCTACCAACCCTGAGTATACCACCATCTAATAATAATCTCTCTACCAACTCTGAGTATACCACCATCTAATAATAATCTCTCTACCAAGCCTGAATATACTGTCATCTAATAATAATCTCTCTAACAAGCCTGAGTATACTGTCATCTAATAATAATCTCTCTAACAAGCCTGAGTATACTGCCATCTAATAATAATCTCTCTACCAAGCCTGAGTATACTGTCATCTAATAATAATCTCTCTACCAAACCTGAGTATACTGTCATCTAATAATAATCTCTCTACCAAGCCTGAGTATACTGTCATCTAATAATAATCTCTCTACCAAGCCTGAGTATACTGTCATCTAATAATAATCTCTCTAACAAGCCTGAGTATACTGCCATCTAATAATAATCTCTCTACCAAGCCTGAGTATACTGCCATCTAATAATCTCTTCTTAGTTTTACTCATGGTCAGCACTTCAAGGAATACTGGTGGAATGAACAAGCAAGCAACAACCTCTGAAACCCATAATTATCTTGTGTAACAACAAAAGCATATCTTGAAAAGGTTTACATAAATTTCCTTGCTTAAAGGTGCAAGCTCAAACAAATCAAAACAAAGAAACAAGAAAACCCAGCAAGCAATCTGAAGCTCACGAATAGGCTGGAGGTGTGGGACTCAGGGTCAGAGCGCTTGCTGAACATACATGAAGCCTTGGTTTAATTTCTAGCAACAACGCACACACATGTGTGTGTACATGCACAGCCACACGCACAGGACAGGGGAACACTTTCAACTCCAATCACGATTCTTTCTCAAGCTTGTTTTTCCACTGACAACACAAACGGCTAATGAAGAAGAGCAAACTGGACAGAGCTGTATTAATTACTAAGGCGAACATCATTTACAAGTCTCTAGAATCCTGAAGTCAACTTCTGTGTGTCCAGGACCACCTGTAAACAAAGTTTCAGCTGTGGCTACTATGGAACCACTGCTCTCCCAAGGGCCCTCACCCGCTCCTCAGTGAAAACAAAGTCAGGGACCCAACTGCCTCTTCTTAACTGACTCGATAAAACAGAATTCTACGCCATCTTGCAGGCACACAAAAAAGATCTGACCTACAAATGAGATGCTAAAGACCTAACAGGGAAACTTTCCAGATTCAACTCCTGTGTTCTTCAGAGCTATAAGACATTGTTTTTGATACATAATGTACGATACATTTTATGATAGGTATATGATCACACTTATGCATTCCACCCCATCCATGAAATTTCCAATCAGCATTCACTCCACACAGCTTCAAAGTTAGCCAGATAACTACATTTCTATACCTTTGTTCTAAGACTCTGAAAGTATCACATAGTATAGCTTTGGAGTACATAAAATTCTATATACTGTGAATAAAAAGTATAAGTCTTTTTGTGGCCACTTCTTGAAGCAAAAATATATTTTGGGTTTTTAAAATTAATTTAGTTATAACGTGTATAAGTGTTTTGCCTGCAGGTATGTTATGTGCACCACATGCATGCCTGCAGAGGTCAGAAGAGGGCATCGGATCCCCGGGAACTGGAGTTACAGATGGTTGGGAGCCACCATGTGGTTTCTGGGAATTAAAGCCAATACTTTGTAAGAGCACCAGGTACTATTAACCACTGAGCCATCTCGCTAGACTCTGAAGTACAAACATGTTTAAAAGAAAGATTTGTTTCACACGGAAAAGATTTATAGCACAGTTGTCTGTGGATATTTACTGAGTCTCACCAAACAAATCAAACAACTGGATCATGTTACATGGTCCTGCTCATGTATTCCAAGAGAAATCTTATTGAACGACCACTATAGGCCATTAACCATACTAATGCTCAGACACCGTTAGCACGTTTCACCTGCATAATTAAATTTCCTACCGCAGAATCTGTAAAAGTTAAAAGTAAAAACTTAATCCGTACGGATCAGATACAAAGAAATGTATTTGTTACATTTAGCAAAATTCTCTAAAATTCATATAATTTTACTAGTATAAAACAAAGGTGTTTGTTTTTAAATACACATGGGAAAGTCTGGAAAAATATAATCAACTTTTTCCCTTTTTTAAATTAAATTATTTTATTTATTTATATTCCAAATGTTGCCTTCCTCCTAGTCCCTATGCCCCTCCCCTTTGCCTCTGAGAGGGTGCTCACTCACCCCTTCGTCACCCCTGCCCCCAGGATTGCCCAATCCCTAGGGCATCAAGTCTCTATAGGATTAGAAGCATCCTCTCCCACTGAGGCCAGACCAGGCAGTCCTCTGCTACATTATAATCAACTTTTAAGTTGGTATCTTCGGAGGCAGAACACAATTAGGTAGAAGGCATTTCCTGCTGTACACACCTTCTGCATACACCTTCAGGTTTAGTTATTTTCTAAAAAAAAGAATAAGACCACATTCGAGTTTTCTAAATGCTTCACCACAATACTTTGTTTCCTAAAATTATGCTTATAACTTACCTAGTTATACTATCCCTCTTTCCTGTAATTATACATATAGCTCTCCTGAAAAAGCCCTACCTGTAACAAGAAATCGTTTAACACCATCTGTCTTCATAGTCTGTTTAAAATCGAGAACAATGAAGTAAGCAGCAAGGACAGACTGCTAGGCTTGAACGGCGCCTCCGACAAGATTTACACTGAATGCTTGCCTCTTGGGCACTGGTTCTCAACCTTCCTAATGTTAGACCCCTAATATGGCTCTTCATGCTGTTGTGACTTTCAACCTTAAAATGATCTCATTGCTACTTCTTAACTGTATTTCTGCTACTGTTATGAACTGTAATGTAAACATGTAATAATATGCAGGACCCCTGTGAGACCATCATTTGACCCCCAATGGAGTCACGAAGTTCAAGTTGTTCTAGAGGTTTTCTCTCTTGCAACTTTTGAGATCTACTGCATAATTATAACTGTAATAACTGTGCCACCTAAAAATAATAAACCAGGGCTGGCAAGATGGCTCAGTGGTTAAGAGCGCCGACTGCTCTTCCAAAGGTCCCAAGTTCAAATCCCAGCAACCACATGGTGGCTCACAACCATCCGTAACGAAATCTGATGCCCTCTTCTGGAGTATCTGAGGACAGCTACAGTGTACTTACATATAATAAATAAATAAATCTTTTTAAAAAATAATAATAATAAACCAAGGATGAAATGCTAGCTTATCCAGAAGTAGAAATAGCCTGGAGGCTCAACAGGTTGGTAGAAGGGGTCACTTCTGTCAGCACTTCTCAAGCAGTCAACCTCACAGAGGTGCTCAGAAGGCATTCAGGATTGTACAGGGTGGTGCTATCTTATTAATTACAGCAAGAAGGAAGGAATGCTACGCTAGGGAGCCAGACCTAGCTGCACAGGCACAGGCTGAGGAAAGAAGAGCAAAGGTCAAGACCAGCCTGGGCTGAACAGCAAGACTGCCTCAAAGCAATCTGTCTTAGGCTGGGTTTCTATTCCTGCACAAACATCATGACCAAGAAGCAGTTGGAGAGGAAAGGGTTTACTCAGCTTACACTATCACATTGCTGTTCATCACCAAAGGAAGTCAGGACTGGAACTCAAGCAGGTCAGGAAGCAGGAGCTGATGCAGAGGCCATGGAGGGATGTTCCTTACTGGCTTGCTTCCCCTGGCTTGCTCAGCCTGCTCTCTTATAGAACCCAGGACTACCAGCCCAGGAATGGCATCACCTGCAATGGGCCTTTCCCCCCTTGATCACTAATTGAGAAAATGTACCACAGCTGGAGCTCATGGAGGCATTTCCTCACCTGAAGCTCCTTTCTCTGTGATAACTCCAGCTGTGTCAAGTTGACACACAAAACCAGCCAGTGCGCAATCACAAAATCTCTAAGTTACTGATCATTAATAAAATACATTAATATAAGCCATCTGTAGTTTAATGAGAACCAGAAGAAAGAACAGTTGAGGGCAGGGCTAGCCAAATGAACTTCTGAACAATCAAATGGTCACATTAGGTTAGTGAGCACTTTACACGTGGCTAGTGTGACTTAAGTATTGATGTTTAATTGTAACTAATTTATCTTTAATAATTATAATTAAAACTATTCCCATTTTCAGACATGAGGGGCATATCAGTTAATTAATTAATATAGTACTGGGCATCTCACACCACATTACTCACTGAGGATACAAAAGCATGTATATTGATGTGTTTGAGCTATGTGTATTGGTTCATGCCTGTAACCTGACACCCAGGAAAATGAAAACGAGGAATGCCAGGCCAGCTTGGGCTACAAGAACCTGGTTCAAAACAAACAAACACACAAACAAAATCTTACAATTAATTACATATTAACATAAGCCAGTTTCAAAAAGCTCAAAGCAAAAGAAATTAATTAAACAAGTATCGATGTAGTAACTCTTTTTAGGAGCCTAGAAAAATGAAAGAATACAAAGCAGAAAGTCCACAGACTGACAATGAGGTGTGTGAACATGTATAGGTGTGTGGTGGTGCTTTCACGGGTTTACGAGATGGCTGGTCGTGATTTAGCTTTTAAGACTGCAGGTCGGGGCGCGGGGTAGGAGACAGATGGGACAAAGCTAAAGCAAATTATTTAAAAAGTATTATCACTAATAATCTCTCTAAGTTACACAGCATCAGAAACTCAGACACCCGCTCACTCTCCCGGGAGCCAGCTGTCGGGTGTGTAATGGGGCGGGCCAGCGGCATCCCAGGGAGGACGTGTGGCAGCAAGGAGGACAAGATCACACCCCACCTCACGCCCACTATCCTCTAAGGAAGGAGTCTGACCCCGGGGCATGGGTTTCCTGGAGGAATGACCTTTTCCCGTGACCCCTCTGCAGTGTATAACCCCATGAGCCTGAGCAGCTCTGTGCACACACACAAACCTAATTCTGTGCCATCCGTTAGTCTGCATATGGAGGTGACCCTGCTCTATGTGACCCTGGGGCAGCTCACTCTACCACACAGGCTAAGTGGCCATCTTGATGCCTAAGTACTGTACTGAAACAATGGAAGGGAACTGTAAAAACCGACAATATTAAACAGACAAGAAGTTGTTTTTAGAAAGTTCTATGCATCCCCACCTTAAGAAATGTTCTTTTGTGTGCCATTCAGTTTTGACAAATACAGTTTCTTACTTTCTTTGCAAACAGGTTACAGGATCTTTCCAGAGTCCCATAGAGCATCCTTCTACTGACCCACTGATATGTGCTACTTCTGACTGTGGGTGGAGGTCAGAGGAAAACCTCCAGGAGTTGATTTTCTCCTACTACATGGGTTCTGGGGCTCAAACTCAAGTCCTCAGACTTGGCTGCAGACACCTTTACCCACTGGACCATCTTGCCGGCCTTCAGCATGTATTGACCATGGAGAAGTTGGTGAAAGCTGTACTTCAGAACCAAGAGTTAGTTCAAGGTAGAGTTGGAAAGGGCAGGCATGAAGGGTCAGTGTGGCCGAGTAGTGGCTCAGCGTGACAGAGTAGCAGGCAAGGGGAAAGAACAGAGCAGCCTCAGCTCCACAGGCACCTGCCTTCTGGTCACTGCCTTCCTGAGAGCACCACCTCTCTGTGGTTGGCTTGATTCTGCTGTAAGAATTGACTCTGCACACCCTACCCCCTGCTTCTCTCTCACTAGAACAAAGGGAAAAAGCAAAGAAGGAAGAGTTTGTGTTTAAGTGACACTTACCAGAGAAGGATTGTTTGTTTGTTTGTTTGTTTGGGTTGTTGTTTGCTTGCTTTTGCATTCTATAGGTTTGAGTCAGTAGTTCCCAACAATGTCCTCAACTTTGGAGCATTTTCGCTCACTCACATACCTACATTCTTTTTAGGTATCCATCTAAACAGCTTGAAAAGGAAACCCAGTGGTGGGGCTGAACATGTGCTCTGTGGTAGATCATCCACCCACCCACAGGATCACAACAGCACAAAAGCAAAGCCAAAATTTTCCAAAGCTGTTACAGTAGGGTACTTTACTACGTACTCTCAGATTCGTGTGTGTGTGTGTGTGTGTGTTGAGGGAAGACGGGGTGGGGTGGGGGTAAGAGGGCTCACCTGTTTTTTTTCACAACTGCTGGTCACCTGCTGTCCCTTTCAGAAAAGCACATGACAGGCCAACTGGCCAAGAACACTCATTCCTTCCATTCCCTATGCTAACAGCTGTTTCTCTCTCTCTCTCTCTCTCTCTCTCTCTCTCTCTCTCTCTCTCTCTCTCTCTCTCTCTCTCTCTCCATGCTGTCTAAGGTCACAGAGTCAGTAGCAAATTTTCCATGTGGCTTTCTGGATGCAAGAGGCAGGGAAATGACTAAGTGATGTGTGATTATTTCTAGTTTCCCTTCTCTGGAACACTTATCAGGGCAATCTACTGAGATTTCTTTGGTACTTGGAACTATAATTTAATCATGTCAAAATCATTCTGTTTACAGAATTGGAATTGGAGTTGGGAATAATACAGACATATTTTGAAAGGAACAGCAAAATTGTACTAGAATGTGTGCACCATAAGTGGGCAGCTTATCAGAAATGCATTGTGCTGACTCAGCAGGCTACACACACCATATAACTCTGTTTATATGAATTATATAACATTATACGATGGAGACCAGCTCAGTGGCTACCAGAACTGGAGGGCGGTGGGGGAAGTGTGAAAGAATAACAAACCAGTGACTTATGGAAAAACTGACCAATTGTGCATCCTGACTCTGTAGCGACTACATGGCTAAATCCTACACTGCCTAAATACGGGCCTGGAGCGATGACGGGCACACACTGCTCTTGCAGAAGGCCTGGGCTTGGTTCCCAGTGCACACGTACATCCCCAGGGACTTGCCATGCCAGTTCCTGGGGATGTGATGCCCCTCTGGCCCTCCTTGGGCACTTGCACACACACACACAAACACACACATAAAAATAAAAATTAAAAAAATGTTTCATCTAAGTTCATATATGCCAAAAGAGAGAGATTTACATTGTGTAACAAAACACATCAACAGAAAAGGCACTGCCGTTTGCCTGAAGCCTCATCTCATCTCCATATCTGCTGCACTGTACAGCCCTACACACCTGGCAGAGGTCTGCTTGTCCTACAAGTGTCTATTCCAATGCTCCTGTAATCCTTGCTTCGGTGTAGCAGGTTGGAGTCCTGGATGATATGATTATAAAAAGAGAAAGAGAAAAGAACATAAGAATATGTTCTGGCGGGGTGCGGTAGAAGGGGGTGCCTCAGCGGGCTCATGCCAAGGCATCCCTTCCCCCTGGGGGACCAGACACATACAGGTATAGTACAGAATAGAGTTTATTTAGGGCATGGGGAGGGGAATTAAGAGAGTAGACGAGGCAGAGAAAGGCAGAGAGAAGGAGAAAGTAGAGAAGTAGAGGCTGGCCATGACCACGTGGAGAGAGGGGGAAGGGAATGGGGAGCAAGGGAGAGAAGCAGGAGTAAGAGAGGGAGGGAGAGGAGGGGGCAAGCAGCCCCTTTTATAGTGGGTCAGGCCTACCTGGCTATTGCCAGGTAACTGTGGGGAGGAGCATGCCTGGCTGTTAACAGGTAACTGTGGGGGAGGAGTCCAGACAGAATACCAAGACTATACAGGGTTGGGTAGTCAAGATATGCAGGCCTGCATTGGTTGGCTTCTGGCACATTCCCAGGAGCACATTTCTTTCCTAATTTCAGTTTCCTCACCTAGTAAATGACTAATGTTTACCTATCACCCAGAAATGTGATGGATGAAAGCCCTGGCGTATTACCATTTATCTTTAAAAAATGCTTTATTCCCTAATCTTTCTCTTCTGGTCTCTTGCAATAATATGCAAATCTATCTGAATGCTTAACTCAAGTAGTGGAATTGTCTGTCTAGATAAAATGCCTCTGTAAGCCTTGAATTCACAGAAGCTAGCAGACTCCCCGTCTCATAGTCAACACCGCCTAATCTGCTCTCCCGGTCTGATCTCCCGTTAATGGAGTTATCAAGATGGAGAGAAGTTGACAGAATAGACCAGAGTACACTGAGATACCAACGGTGACCCGAAGATTCCAAAGTTCCTTCAAGGATGTTATATGCAGCAGAAACTGCAGACAACCTAGGTATTCAAATGTGGGCCTGTGAGCTGGCTCAGCAGGTAAAGCCTGATGGGGAAGGCCTGAACCAACTCTCAAAAGCTAGTCCCTCACTCAGCCAGGGCAGTCACCATACACATGTACACACAAACGTGTGTTTAAAAATACACAAGGTTGGATGGCCTAGTTGGCCATCAATGGGAGGAGAAGCCCTTGGTATTGTGATCGAAGATCATATGCCCCAGTACAGGGAATGCTAGGGCCAGGAAGCGGGAGTGGGTGGGTTGAGGGGGGCGGGGTATAGGGAGCTTTGGGGATAGCATTTGAAATGTAAATGAAGAAAATATCTAATAAAAATGAAAAAAAATACACAAGGTTTCTAAATGAGAGAGAACATGACAAGTCAGATACAATGACAATCACAGAACCATTAAAATGTTAAAGACTAGCTGGGCTCCATGGCACACATTTATTTATCCTAGCACTCTGAAGACTGAGGCAGGAGGATTTCAAGTTTAAGCCAGCTTGGCCATACAGTAAGTTCTAGACTAGCCTATGCTACATAGGGAGACCCTGCCTCAAAATTTTAAAAGAAAAAGAAAAAGGCTGAGGCAGAACTGCTGTAGGAGGAGTTTGTAGTCAGGGTAGCCAGCGGAGTTAAAGCAGAAAGAAAGGGGAGGGGAGGGGAGGGGAGGGGAGGGGAGGGGAGGGGAGGGGAGGGGAGGGAAGGGAAGGGAAGGGAAGGGAAGGGAAGGGAAGGGAAGGGAAGGGAAGGGAAGGGAAGGGAAGGGAAGGGAAGGGAAGGGAAGGGAAGGGAAGGGAAGGGAAGGGAAGGGAAGGGAAGGGAAGGGAAGGGAAGGGAAGGGAAGGGAAGGGAAGGGAAGGGAAGGGAAGGGAAGGGAAGGGAAGGGAAGGGAAGGAGAGAAAAAAAATCCAAAAACATTAGTAAGCTGGAAGAAATGGACTGTTGCTTAAAAGTGATTTCTGGTCTATCATAAGGACCAAAGTTCGGATCCTAGCACCCACGCTAGGAGGCTCAAATGACTGTAATTAAAGCTCCAAGGGACCTGTCACTCTCTTTAGCCTCCAGGGGCACCTACATATGCATGCACACATACACTCAAACATATACACAGTAATAATAAGAGTCATAATAATCTTGTTTAAGTTAAAAAAAAAAAACAGTGCAGAGATGGCTCAGCAGATAAGAGCCCTGGCTGCTCTGCCAGAGGACCCAGGTTCAATTCCCAGCACTCACATGGCAGCTCACAACGGTATAACTTCAGGTGTAAGAAATCTAAGGCCCTTTGCTGGCTTCAACCACCAGTAGATGTACATGTGGTACATATATACCTACACACACACACACACACACACTTTAAAATATAAAGAACAAGATAATAGGCTAGCAAAATGTCTCAGCAAATAAAGGCACTTTTCACACAAGCCCAACAACCCAGGACCTACATGGCAGAAGGCGAGAACTAATCCCATTAAGTTGTCCTCTGCCTTCTACATATACATTGTGGTACATACCGCCCACCCCCCACCCCCCCACACACACACACACATATCATGCAGACACAAACAGTAACACTTTTCATGTCTTATTTATTTTATCTGTATGGGTATTCCGTCATCATGTACACCTGTGCATTAAGTGCATAGCTGGTGCCTACTGGAGGCTACAGGAGGAGGTTACATCTCCTGGGCCTGCAGCTACAGATGGTTGCGAGCCACCATGTGGGTGGGTACTGTGTTGTATGGAAGAGTAGCCAGTGCCCTTAACCACTGAGTCCTGAGTGTCTTTCCAGCCCCAGTATTTACAAAGAGAAGAGGAGGAGGGAGAGGACAGGCTGCAGAGTTAGCTCAGTGGTTAAGAACACACGCTGCTTCCCCGGAAGACCCGCATTCGTTTCCTAGCACTCACAACCAGCTATAAATCCAATTCCAGAGAATCCAATGTCATCCTCCAGCCTTACTACCAGGCATACAACACACACACACACTCATACACACACACTCACACACTAACACACACACTCAACACACACGCTCACACACACACACACACTCAACACGCACACTCACACACACACACAAGCAAGCAAAATATTCCAACACATAAATCTTTTGTTGTGCTTTTTTTGGGGGGAAGGGGTTGAAATAGGGTCTCTCTACATATCCCCGGCTGTCCTGGAACTCACTATGTAGACTAGGCTGCCTATAAAGTGCTGGGGTTTGGGGTTAAAGGTGTACACCATCATGCCCCACTCAAAATCCATCACTTTTAAAAAGTACAGTTGGGCATGGTGGCACATTCTTGTCACCTCATCACTTGGGGCAGAAGAAGGACTTCTGCAAACTGAAGTCAGCTTAGAATATGTAGCAAATTCCAAGCCAGTTAAGACGATGTAAAGGATGCTATAAAACAGACACATGGATATAAAAACAGCACAGGGAAGACACAGGAAAGTCACCACAGTGCTGAAAGGGGTAGCCTTCTCTGGGTGGCAGGCAGTGGGGTTACAATTATAATGAATTTTCTTTTGTGGTCTTTTTAGAGCTTATCAATTAAGAATGAATTGATTTTAGAGAATTTGGAAGTCACAGGATATTTTAAAGAAAAAAACGAACCTAGAACTTAACAACTGACAGCATTCCATATCATTCATGATTTAAATATGCAAAATGGGGAACTAAGTAGATTGTACCAATATTTATACAGTGAAGCATTATGAATTTTCAAAATCAAAAGAAAGAGAAGGGAAAAGGCTGCAGTGTGAAAAGTAATGCACAGCTGAAAGGTGGTGTAGCATCTAAAACTGAGTTCTCACTGCACTGCCCGCACTGACCGCAAACAGCAATCTTTCACATAGCTAGGATTACAGGCATGTGCCCCCACATATGGCTTTAAAAGATATATTGTTCCTTTTGAGACAGCACTGTTCTGCAGCCCAGACTGGCCTGGAACTTACAACAATCTACCTGCTTCATGCTTCCAAGTGCTGATCACAGGCATGAGCTACCACACCCACCTTAAAAGGTCATTTCTGAATTTGGAAAATCTGTTGTAGTTTCATAGGTACACGTCATCAAATACTAACTCCATACACTGTCTTGTCAACGCCACCAAGCTTCAGAGGACAGTGCGTGAGAGTTATCAGACAGACTGTTCCCCTCTGAATCACAGCCTCCAGAGTTCAGCCTCTGAGTTAATGATACGATCTAGAGGATTTTGTCCACATATTAAATTAAATTTGTCAACCAAAGAATTATGTATTCTGGAAGAACAGTTTGTTAAGCTACTGCTATGAGAGAACTAACAATAAGACTTGGCTCAGTAAGACCATCCTCAAAATTCCATGAACCAATGAAGCCTTCTTTACCAGTAGTAAGAAAGAAACCAGGGCTTCTTTCTATCAGCAGAAAGGCCTGTATTCCTATGAGTAATCAATGGTCACTCCTATACCAAGTCTGTATTCCTATGAGTAATCAATGGTCACTACTATACCAAGTCTTGGATCAAGCTGCCAAATTACAATGCTTGTAAAATTTCTAGAAAAGTCATCCAGAGTGCATATACACAAATGCCTTAGAAGTTGTATAGGATAGCAGTTGAGAGCACATTCAAAAATCTTTAAGGAGATTGCTTCATTAACCAAATTTACAGAAAGCAGATTCACCTTGGTGCTCAAAATATGTGTAGAAAAAAACCTGAAGAATCTACAAATAATGCAGGTAGCTCAGGAAAATTTGCCTAGCATGCTAAAAGTTCAGCATTCAACTGTAGAGAGAATATAAACAATCAAATGAGATCTAGACCTGGGACTCCACACCCTGAGACCCAATATAGTTTACATACCGCCAACTTTTAAAAATGGCTTTCAAAACTTAAGAGCATTTACATGGAGTGTGCTTAGTCTGAGATTATGCCAAGTGGCAAAGGTCCAGAAACTAAAATAACATTTACTAACTTTAGTGTCTCAGAAATACAAAAAAAACTCTCACTTTACCAAGTTACCAAATTGGCATATCTAAATTAGTGCACTGTTTACAGCACACGCACACGCACGCGCACGCACACGTACACACGCACACGCACGCACACGCACACACACGCTTAAAAATGTACACAAATATACTGGACAAGAAATTTTTACATGTTTTAAGAAGTTATGACTATTATGGAAGTAAATCATGTATCCAGTTTTCCAATAATTGTATAATTGACCTCAAGCTGTTTCATATATAAGATAAGCTGACAAAGGAAGGGCTCTGAGGAGTTACTTTAAGGCTAAGAGTGAGCATTCAGTATTGCAAGTATACAGTAAATACCCACAGCCATAAGAATCAAGAAAAGGAACACATACTGGAATGGAGCAAGACTAAGGAATAGGTTGTTTATTTATTGAGTCCCAACAAACCTAAAGCAGACAGCACTCGCTTCGAACAGAATCACCCAAAGGTGTGCTCTGATAGAAGAAAACTGCGCAGCACAGTTCTGAAACTTTGAAACCCAGGCTCTCAAATCTCAAACTCCTCTCATCAAACTTGGTAACACTAACTTTACAAAACCAACACAATGCACCCATCATTTTTGTTTTGGGACAAAGTCTCACTAGGTAAACTAGCTTGCCCTCAGACTTGAGGCCATCTTCCCGCCTCTGCCTCCTAAGTGCTGGGATTTCAGGAATACATCACTCTGTCCAGCTTTAAATAAGTGATTTCTCAATACGCTTCAAATAAGTTCTTTCTAAGTAAGGCTCAACTGTCTCTTTAGCATTGGCCTAAAGTGATTTTCCTTTATCCCTCCTGATTACTGTATCCCCTAAGTAAGATATCACAGCAAACTACAACAACCTATTATCTGAGACTTCGTGTTATACCTGGTGTCCCTGACATTATCTGAGACTTCGTGTTTGTTATAACTGGTGTCCCTAACCGCTCTTCCTCCCATTCTCCTCAAAAGGAAATGATCCTGGGGAGCCTGACCTGGTGGCACACATCCGTAATATCTGCATTCCAGAGCTGATGTGAGCCAGTAAGATACTTTGGCAGGTAAAGTTGCCTGCTGTGCAAGTCTGATGACTTGAATTTAACCCCCAGAACCCACACAAAGGTGGGAGGAGAACTGACTCCACAGTGTTCTCTAACCTCCGAGTGCATGCTATGTCATGTGTGCATATGTCATGTGTGCCCTCCAACACACACGCTGCACACATACGTGCATACATACAAAATAAGAGGGAGGGAAGGGGACATGCAAGCTGGGACAGGAGGATTAAGAGTTCCAGGCCAGCTTGAACTATGTGGTGAAACTCTCAAAAGTGAGGCAGCATTAGCTTGAAAGTGTCTCAAGGAGATCTGTGAACACTTCCTCATCTGCCACACTTGCCCTTCTCATCACAACCATATGCGTGCATACGTGTGTGTGTGTGTGTGTGTGTGTGTGTGCGTGTGTGTGTGCATGTATGTTTGTTTCTACTTCCCCCAACCCCCACCTCGAGCTAGGGGTTGAACCCAGGGTCTTGCACTTGCTAGGCACGTGCTCTACCACTAATCTAAATCCTCAACCCAAGTCCTGTTGTTGTTGTTCTTCTTCTCCCCTCCTCCTCCTCCTTTCCCCCTTCTTCCTCCTTCTTCTTGGTGTTTGTCTATGTATTTGTTTGAGACAATGTTTCTCTGTGTAGCTACCTGCCTCTGTCTCCAAAGTGCTGAGATTAAAGGCATACACCAGACTGCCTGGCCTTTTCTTTTTTTTTTTTTTAAAGATTTACTTATTTTATGTGTATGAGGACGCTGTCAGATCTCATTACAGATGGTTGTGAGCCACCATGTGGTTTCTGGGGATTGAACTCACGCACCTCTGGAAGAGCAGTCAGTACTTCTAACCACTGAGCCATCTCTCCAGCCCAGTGTTTAATAAGCCTAAAACCATTATCTCTTCTCCATTAACTTCTCTTGACATCTGGCTCTCTCCTAGCGCCTTACAGTTAAGAACTATTTTTAGTATATCTATCCCTTATCTATCACCTACACTGCCACTAAGATGAGTTCCTATAGCCTTCCAAACTCCACTACCAACTGCATTAGTCTCGGTACCATCATCTCAGCTTCAAAGCCTCCTAGTGATGTCCCTAAGCCCTCTCTAGGTTCTAATCTATACCCTGCTGAGTCCCTTGTCTAAAGGCCGTTTTGTTTCAGCTTGGTTTGGGTTTTTAGCTCATGTACATGCTGAACACCCATTGTACATTATAGTCCCACCCCCAGAGAAATTATTTTAAAGCCTTTTACTATAAACTACCACAGCTCACAGCAGTCCTTCCTACGCTGCACGGGTTTGTTTTCTTCTAGTTGTGTGACCACTACTTAACACGGGGTCTGGCAAACAGTAAATGGGCACATATTTGTGGAAGAAACAAATGCCTAAAATGTAGTTGGCAACACCAGGCCACGGCATGAGAACTACATACAGAGACAGAAAGCTCAATGTGCTAAGAAACTAAGAGAAAAATGTTTTACATATTAATACAATTAAAATATAACAAAGTTCTGTTTAAATTACAAGCATTCTGACTCTCATTGAGTGAATATAGTTTTTTACAGATATAATGCTGGCCCGCTAAAATGTACCAATTTATACCCTTTATTATAGAAAGCATTACCCTATCAGTAAAACTTTGCCTCCTGTTTTAATATTTTTACCCTGTCTATACAATGTACCTGATAGCTCAAAATGTCTTCTGTGCCTTTCTGTTTATTTTTATAACTTTACATGTTACCTGGGTACTGGATCTACAGTATTTTATTCTGTTAAATGGAGGTCCTGCCTTCTAGATCCAGGCTTTGGCGGCTGTTTTGGAATATCGTTGTTGTCCTTCATGTTTGCCGCTGAGACAGTCTCCCCATGCTACTGAGGCAGGCCTCTAATTCCTAAGCTCAAGAAGAGCTACCATGCCCAGCTTCAGGATTTCATCCTCAATCATGGAAACTCTGTGGGTTTGAAACCAGGGCAACCATCATGAAGTTCTTCCAGTGGTCTCCCCTCCTCTCCTAGTAAATTCTAAATACAAGTCTAATGAATCGGCTAACCTTAAGGAACAAATGTCACACGTCAGGAAGCTGGAATCACTGAAAAGCAGCCCTCTGGATCTGGCACAGAGTACCCAGGAACTGCATCTCTCTGTCCTTGCTCCTGTAGTGGGAAGGTGAAACCCAGGCTCTGACAGCACCATATAGGCTCTGGCCCCGGTCCGGACTTGTCACATCTCTGCAGGATCCACCGAAGCTGGATGCTGGCATCCCCAGGACTTGTGAGAATGGCAGAGATGAGTTAGTCCCATTTCTTCATGAGAAATTGTTTAACCTAAAAAAAAAAAATTCCCTACATACGTGACTCTTGACTCCCCATAATCTTTGTTGGGTAACAACTGCAGGCCTTCCTCAGGACACCTCTTTCACCTGGAACCCTCCAGAAGGCAATGGCAGATGACCCAGCAGCATGTTTGGTTTGGTTTGGTTTTCTTTAAAAGAGAAAATTCTTTTTCTGCTTTCCTCTTAGTCTGTCTTTCTCTCAGAATAGAGTGATTTAGTGCTAACACCTATCAGGTCTGTGGGCTACGAGGTTCCCTGGAGACTAAAGTTTCAGCCTTGAGTATCAAATACTTCAGTGTTTCTAAATCTAAGTTTTTCATTATTAGGAAAAGAGGAATAATGTTCTTATACAGGACTCAAACTTGTTAAGATTCTCTTGTAATTTGGGCCAAAATATTATAGTATTTTAATTCTGGTTGGTGTTGGACCTCTGCAGCTGTAGGTTAAGTATGTCAAATTCTCCAAGAGTTCATGAATCTATCTCACAATGCCACACACACACACACACACTCCATCTGTTAGCAGCAGCCTTACTGTACCATTCAAGTTTAACAGTATCAAGCATTACCTCCTAGCCATGAACCATCTACAGTATTTTATTCTGTTAAATGGGCACCTCTGCCATTTACTGTCCTGAAGGTCACAGGTTATAGTTTTAAAAGAGTCCCCACACTGTGACAAACATGCTCTACGAGACACAGATGGCAGTCCCCCGATATTCAGACTATATTGGAACTGTGGTTTCTTTGTCCCAGGTCCACTGGTGTGAACTACTGCAATCCAGTCTGCAGCAGATGACTGACTCTCTTCTGCCACGTGCCTCATGTGCCACTCTGTCCCTGAGACAGGCAAGACAGGCATTACCCTCAGTATGATTTACATGTGACTAATGAGGCAGCCATGCCATTTTGGCCATGAAGATCACAGAATCTGACTTCTAAATCAGTGGCTTTCCATATTTAGTCACACTTCTGACTTTTTAAGTCTACATTCAATGTCAGCACTAGGAATGTCACAGTTTAAATACAGGTAGCCACCACTAGCTACAAAGCCCCATTATCTACAACCTGATTAACAAGTTTTGATAACATCAAAGAAACCTTTTCACCAAATGGGCTATCAGGTCAGGTGTAGACAATATTTAGAAAGCAGCACACTTAATATTTGTATCTTATCTATGCCTCTGGAGAAAACAAAACAAAACAAAAAAAACCTACAACAGATATCTCTTGTCACTGTGCCCCTGGGTAACTAAATCATATTGGGATGTCATTTGTAAATGTGTTTTACTTAATAATATGTATGAATTTTAATTACATATAGCCATATGCTTGATGCCCTCCCTGAGCTAGACTTATCCCAGGTCACTTGTGGTGAGCGCAGCTATCGTGTGCGCCCTTTCCTTGAGCTCACACTGACCGCAAGCAGTTAGTCGGCCAACTAGCGGTTTAGCTTGGCCGTCCTAACTTTTCAGGGAGCTCTTACCCAGCTTACATTGCTTATTCCTGTTTCTCATTTGCTGTTCTCTCCACCCGTGGGCATTGGCTAGTTACCTTGCCTGTGAGCTGGGAGGATAAATACTGCTCACTGAGAGATATACACGAGTGGACAACAAGGATCTGATTCTCCCAGGAAGAAACAGATTAGAAATGATCCAAATAAAACTGGCGCAGGAGCTCACCGCTGTCACCCCAGTCCTCCAGCGCTCCGGAAGCAGAGGCATTCACAGACCACTCAGCTGCCTAGGAGTTTGAGGCCAATCTGGGATATACAAGACCCTGTTTTTAAAAAAGAAAAGAAAAGAAAAGAAAAGAAAAGAAAAGAAAAGAAAAGAAAAGAAAAGAAAAGAAAAGAAAAGAAAAGGCGGAAAGGAAAGGAAAGGAAGAAGTGGAGAAGAGGGAGGGAGGGAGAGAAAAGAAAAGACAAGACAAGAAAAGAAAAAAAAAAAAAACTTCCCATTGAAATCTAGGGACCAGGAACAAAAATGGGCCCACTAACTGAAGACCATCTCTCTCCCACCCCCGTTTTATTTTACTTTTATTTATTCTTTTTTTTTTCCGAGACAGGATTTCTCTGTGTAGCCTTGGGTGCCCTGAAACTTGATCTGTTGACCAAGCTGGCCTCAAACTCAAAAGATCCATTGCCTCTGCCTCCCCAGTGAGTGCCTGAGGTAAAGTGCCGGAGGTAAAGTGCTTGTGTGCGTGCCACTCACTGACAGGCTCTGAAGAGCATCTTCAATGCATCTGAAACTGTGGTTAGGGTTGTCGTTCACTAGCACAATCCTCGCATGGCACACATGAAGCCCTGAGTTAGGTTTTCCCTGCCCGCCTTCCTCCCCTCCTTCCCCTCTCCCTCTCTCTCTCTCTCTCTACACACACACACACACACACACACACACACACACACACAGAGGGGTTGGGGGAGAGGGAAAGGGAGAGACGGAGGGAGGGAGGGAGAATGAGAATAAATTGTAATCAGAACTACATTCAACAGTATTCCAAAAGAAACTCACCAGCAAAGGATTCACGTTTAACTACGTGTGTCAGTGATACAAAATTGGTTGATTAGCCTAATAAGGATAATGATTAAAATGACAACACCGAGTGCCTCCTGTAGTGCAATACTAGGCTCAGCATGTCCCAGACATTTCCTCACGCATTGTCTCATCTTATTTCACAGCACTATGAGGAAGAAACTGGCAGCAGCATCCTTTTCCTCATTAGATGAGGAAATTCTAGGGTGACCTGCCTAGTGTCACAGTAACCGATGGAGCTAGAATCTTTTAAGAATGGCTGACTCAAACATATTCTCAAGCCTTACAAGAGCAGCTGACTCATTCATTCATATGACAAACATCTGAATGCCTACCGTGTACCACATACCTTCTAAGTATCTATAATAACATAATGTGTATGGATTGGCTTCCTGAATTTTCTACACGATCTATAGGTCAGTACCATCAGAAAGGAATGTTCCTGAAGCCTCATTACCTCAGCCACAAAGAGCAATGGTCTGGGAAAAAAGCCTGTCCCCTCTTACAAGGCTGGGAGCAGATCTGGGGGACGGAGGCCTTGTTTCGTTCGCACTGGCAATCCCAGTGTAAGGATTCCTAACTCATCATACACTAATACCATGAATCCTGTGTTCCACAATAAGCACGAACTCATTAGAACCGAGGACATTTACTATTCCATTTCATTTTTGCATTCCCAGTGGTATGGCCGAGATAAAGTCAGCACTATACACTTTCACGGTTGTGTCATGGTATATGAGTTTCCGTAAAACGTTTACCAAGAGCAACTCACGGGCCATCGGTAAACAACGGTTTTCTCCTCACTCACCTCCCTAGCGCGGCAGCAGCCAGCCCAGCTCTCCTGCTATGGAGGTAAATGAACTAAAAGAGCAACACAGACCCCAGCATAAGCAGCTGCCGACGAACTAAAGACCGTTCCCGCTGCCCGGTTCCTATATGTCCTTTTCCTAGACACCTCACCCAGAAAAAGACTCTAGCAACATTTCCAAGAACTGGCAGCACAGGACTAAACCACGAGGCTCTAACTCTGTCTTCTGTAACGCCTTACTCTGAGCAGTACACATGACTCACTTGAAGCACAGGAAGGGCAAAGGCTCTGCTCTCTTTCCTGTGAGAACTCCAACAATAATGCCATTTGAAGAAAAGGGCTACAGGAATGCCACTCGGCGGGGCAAATTAGCTCCATCCTTCAATTACATCCCCACCAGTTACCTCACTGCTAACGCTTCATGGTCATTACAAGTTTGGATCGTGAAAATTAAAGTGCCTGTTTTAGACAGCAGATTCATGCTCAAAATATGCTCAGCAGACACCGACTCCGAAACCACACAGCCACACGGGACAGGGACAATCATAAAACATCTGGGCACCTATAGTGATATTTTTAGTAAGCCAAACAACACCTCCCATTTCTTTACCTATTCCACTCATTACAATATATCCAAAATTGGAACCAGTTAATCACTATGCAGAAGTTAGAATCCTCAAAAGTGCACTTCCAGTTCCTGGCCCACGCCATTTACAGCTGGGCTGCTCTGGGTCAGTTTCTCAACTACCCTGTGGCCGACTTCCCTCGCTTACAGAAAGGAGATGGCTAAGCCAATCCCTGAGCAAGCTTCTGAGAAACTGCACAGCCTACACAGGCCCAGGAAGCACTAAATCAATGTTACTATTTTCTACACCGAAATGAATTGTGGGGAGAGGTTCAGTGCTAAAGCACTTTTCTAGGATATATAGAGTCATGCAGGGAGGGGTGTGTGTGTGCATGCACGGATGATGTACATGGTAATTCAACCGCACTAGCCTGTTCCCCCACCCACCCACCATGGAAAAGCCCATTTGTTTGATTAAACAAAAATAAATAAGCGACTTACAGAAAATTTCAAAGTCCAAAGAGATAGTGGCTTTGCTGTAAGGCTGTGATAGCTGAGAGAGCATCTCCTTGCTAGTTCCCCAGCCTCCTCTGTGGACCACAGCCATATCGCCAGCAGCCTATTCCCTCACTAACGAGATCCACAACCCTGGTTCATCACCTGCTCACTGCCTGTCATGCCTGCAGCTGGAAGTAATAACACTTCAGGTTTTGAAGATAAAAGCCCCAAAGGAAAGGGTGTTAAAAAAAAAATCAAAAACACGTTTGCTTTAAAGTTTAAGGGAAAGTCCCCGGTCACCCGCTGCCATGATGAACTTAAAAATGCCACAGCAAGGCCAAAGTTGGCCAGAGGCCTCTTTTCTATTTTAAAATGCTCTTTCCTTCTTTGGGCCTCACCACCTGCTCTTCCCTATGCTTAACACCAGCCCCTACCTCCTCATGGGCAATGGTTTTCCATTTAGATAACGCTATCTCCATTTCAAATATCCCCCAAAGCCTCACGAGGCGTTTCTCTTAATTCTCCCACACCTCTACAAAATACTCCTCCCACGGGTGCCTTCAATTCCTAGCACTAGAGAAAGCACTTAATGTGCACTTAGTAAAGCTAATGAAACATGATACAGGCTCAAGCACCTTTCAAAACTTAATACTAGATTTAAACAACATAAAGACAATTTCAGGCTTAATATATATATCTGTAAAACAGGGGTAACCCAGGTGTGTTACCCAGGATCCCAGCACTTAGGAGGCAGAGGCAGAACAATCCAGAATAAAGGCCAGCTTGAGCTACATATACCTGGCCTATATCAAACTGAAAGAAAAGTAGGGGAGGAAGGAAAATGCATGAAAGAGTGAGGAGAAAGAGGAGGAGGGAGGACTAAGAGACAGTGCAGTCAGTGAAGTGCTTGCCATGCAAGAAGAGAGGGCACTGTACAATGGTTTCTTTATTGCCTAACTACAGAGAGAAATTCAAATTGTAGAATGTATATAAATGAGGTAGGGCAAGTCTCAACTCTCATGCTTGACAGGCAGAAGGCTCAAGAGTTCATCCCTGGCTACGCACACAGTTCAAGACCATCCTGGACTCCATGAAATCCTGCCTCAAAAGAGAAGAAAGACTTCTCTATATACAAATAGAAGTGTTCAATTACAGCTATTCAAAAAAATTTTTTTTCTTTAGACAAGCAGAGACCATTCTAAGACTTAAGCAGTAAAAATAGTAAGGGTATAACTAACTCTCTTTCTTGAATAAGGTGAAACTTAGACCTTTACACTGTATACAGTAACTGGTTTCCATGGACTCGGTTACACCCTACCAAAACTAAACAGCTCAGTTTCCACCTTGCCTGGAATTACTGCTGCATATACATGGGTTTTACGCATAACTGATAAATAGTAAACCTCAAACGCATTCCATAAGCTCTCGTGGGGAAGGAATTAAAGTCTGTTATTTCTATCCCTAACACATAACTCGGTACTGTTACTTCTCCTAATTATTGTCTTACAGGTGCAAGAAGCACAGGGAGTTATTTTACTCAACATAGTAAGTGCAAGGGACATCTCTAAGGAATTTACACACTCATTTAAATAAAAAAAAGATGTAAGTAGTTTATTATATATTATACAGCTGAGGAAACACAGGTACTCATAGGTCACATAGTTAATAAACTTAAAGAGAAACAATAGGTCCAAAGTCCACGGCAAGAATGCACTATCTCTAATGTGATAAAGAAAAACCTACAGACTTCAAAGAGCAGGTCATTCCAGACTTCTTTCAGTTAAGGAAAAAACAAAAAACAAAAACAAAGGCAAAACAAAATTATGCCTGAGCCATCGAGAGTTCAAGAATCGCACGGTTAAAAGGAAAAACGCAGGAGGAAGAAAAGGAATTTGGGAGGACTGAAAAACAAAGGGGACTGTGATGTGGCTCCGTTGGCAGAAGGTTCCTGGCACGCAGGAAGGAAGCCCTGGGTTGAGCCCAAGCACCTCATAAAGCCAGGCCCGGTGGTGCACCCTGATAATGCCACCACCCAGGAGACACGGGCAGCAGGCACAGACCATCCAGGTCACATTCAGATAGCTAATGCAAAGCAAGCCTGGGTTACATGATGGCCTACGTGAGGCCCTCTTTTTTTTTTCTTTTTAACTGAAAAAGGAGAATGAACAAGAACATCATTTTAAAGGCGAGAGTCTGAAAGTTCCTTGCAGCCACCTCTGGAAGGGAAATGCTGGTTTTGAAAAGAAAATAAAGCAAAATGACACCTATATAGTCAACCCCTAATCAGCTTACTATGCAGACAGACGTGCTAGGGAGGAGATGGCTCAGGCCATAAAAGTGCTTGCCATGTAAACCTGACAACCTGAGTTCAAGTCCCGGAACCTACTCAAAAGTGGAAGGAGAAAACAGACAACTCAAAAGTTCTTCTCTGAAAACCATGCACACACACAAATAATTAAAAAAAAAAAATCTAAAAATTGAAACTACATGCTATGTTAACTAGTCTGCCTGAATCTGAGTGTTTCCTCACCTATGTTACCAGCATCTCTGTCTCTTAGTAAATACCAACAACCTCACATTTAATTAGCAAAACCTCAATCTTTAAAATCAGAGTAATTCCCCAAACATCTCAGACACTTCTGTAGAGCTCAGCCAAAAATGACTAAATGAGAATGGGATTAATAAGCTTCATAACATGTCTCTGTGTTTCCAAAAGGATGGAGTTCAAAGAGAATATATTAAAAAAAAAAATAAAGAATTCACAGTTCATAAAACATATATGGGGAAAGTTCTCTAAACATTTCCATCGTGGAGTCCAAATGAGGCACATTTCATGAAAGCCAACTCAACCGCATGGAACCAAGCAGGGCACCAAAAAATAGCAGTTCCTCCAGTCTCTACTCCTGTTCCACACGACCCATCCAAGACGAGAAAAACAACACCATCTTAATCTGGCACAAGAACGTGCAGCTTGACAAACGTCTGCTCATCTTCTGAGACTCTTTCTCTCCTTCTATATGGAAACACAGAGAAAAGTTAAAGAAACAAACCCAGCCAACTTTCATCAGAAGCAAAAGACATCACCTATTCAGCTACCAGCAAATGTATGAAAGACGTGAATGAATGAATCAATTTTAGGAGAAAGGGGAAGAAGGCACAAAAGTGGGTTAGACTATGCAGCCAAATGATTTGCCTGTTTGTTTGTTGAAGGCAACCCATCTTGGAGATGAGCAAAAAGATGGCTACTTAGGGACTTAACAGGGGTAGAAGGAGGTCAGCATCCTTTTATGGTGATGGATCAGACACCAGAATTTAGGGAAGAAGTAACGAGATTTTATAACGTCGGTAGCCGATGTTTCTGTCATCAGATTTTATTCTATACTTACTGTGTTTTGGCACAATGATGCTTTATCTGGATCATGGTAAGGAAACCTGAATTCTCCTCCCAATAATGCCAACATGCTATAGAAAGATGGCTTGGTGGTTAAGAGCACTTGTTCGTTTCAAGGACCCAAGGACCCAGGCTCTTGGTTCCCAACACCCACACAGTGGCTCACAACCATCTGTTCCGGAGATTATGTATGATGCCATCTAGTGGACTCTGCAGGCATTACACACACACAGTGCACATAAACTCCAACTGGTGCGCTCGCTCTCGCTCTCTCTCTCTTTCTCTCTCTCTCTCTCTCTCTCTCTCTCTCTCTCTCTCTCTCTCTCACACACACACACACACACACACTAAATCAAACAAACAAACCTTTAGAGAAGAGAAGTTCAACAATAACCCAAGGGCTCCTGTTTCATTTGCCATCAAAGGCATGTACCTGGTGACCATGCGAAAAGAAAAACTTTCTCAGTTCTGGTTTGGACACAGATGGGTATTATCTGGAGGATCCTGGGCAAAACAACAAGAGCAAAACAACAACAAAACAAAACAAGAAGCAAGCAGCACACTCAAATAACATAGTCAAGAGAGGAAAAAAATGGGGGAGCCACTTTGAAAGCACAGAAGGATTTGGGGAAAGCAGTTAGAGATGGTGGTATGTCCTCGGGGTACAACATCAAGAAGCCTTCGTCATGTCTAAGTCCAAGGTCTATGCAGCACAGACAGGTATGATAAAGTGATCACTGCACAGCAAATGCACACACACAAGAGACAGGTTCTGCCAGTTCCATCTATGTCCTAGCTATCACAGGCCTACCTACAGACAAACCACGAGCACAGATTCTTGAGTCCCTACTCCCCTAGATCAAGTTGGAAAATGGGTAGAAGAAGATTATAAACTTAATGCTAGGCTACACCTGGCATTTCCTGTCTCTGAGTTAACTGAGAAGCCAAGGCTCTATCATGGTATAGGTCTAAGCCATGCCCTTCTCCCTGACCAAAGGCCTGCATTAGTACACTTAGCATGTTGTAACATCTAGTTTATTTCCACTTCACTAGACTCTGAGCTTCTTTAGGGAAGGGACTGTCCTATTTACCTTTCCATCCCCAGCACTCAAGCAAGGTACAAAAGTCCGTCATCCAGCAGTGTGCACTGAATCAGTGGACTCTGTGTCTATTGACTGGTGGCTAAAATACAGAATAATCCTTAGTAAGTTATGTTCAGGACATAATATAATACTGGGCTAAAATAACCAACTCTCTATTGTTCTTTATATAGTAGCTTTTCATGTGTTCAGGTAATTGCATATGGACTTACCAACAGTTTTAGAACCACTGATCACAAGAATAAAAGCAAGACCAGGGGTGGGGGCAACTGTCTTTAATTCCAGCATTTAGAAGTCAGAGGCAGGTAGATCTCTGAGTTCACATAGTAAGCTCCAGGCTAGCCAAAACTACACGGTGAGACTCTATCTATAAATAAATAAGCAAGGAGGCAAATTAAAACAGAAATCAACGATAGGCCTGTCAAATCAAAGACTCAAAAGAACCAGAAAAAAAAGATTACACGACTCTACTTCAGTTCACAGGATCAAATATATATCATCTCTCAAATGTCTTTTCTCCAAGGTTTTGCCAAATCCACTAAAGGAGTTAATAATTGAGATATTGATGCATTCATGGAGATTATTTAGAAACAAACATAAACACAAATATACATAATGTTTAATGACCACTTCAAAAGACATCACCCTGGGTAAAAATTATGAAAGTCCTTGTGTAACAAAATCACGTAACATCATCACATTAAAATGGGTTTGCAGAGTGATGTTGGAGCAGTCATTAACAGAATATGGAACATATTCACATTGTAATTATGAATCGCTTTCACATAACCTATACTTACAAAGTGCTTAATCATCTTTCTGCCAGTGCAGTCAACTCTTACCTGTGGATGCTCCACAGAAAGAGGGGAAAAAGTTTAAGCCAGGCTGAAAGCTCTCTTAGAGCAAACAATTTTAGGCTGCCAATCTCTGGCTGTCAGGACAGTAAATAAATCCCAAGTATAGTACAATCCTTACACTCTCCTAGAAAGGTAAGTTCACTACAAAAATCTGTCTTCCAGAAGTCAATCTTAAAAACGTTTTGTATCTGTATCAGTGTTCTCACTTAGTGTTAATTGTGGGAGAGCTGATGTTACTACATCTAATTACATTTTGTTCATATCTAATTAAAATAAGTAGGTTACTTTCTACTTAGGAAAAGGGAAATCTGGGAGATCTTGACAGTACACTGAACTACTTTAAAAGAAATTTCTGCAGCAACACAAGAGAAAAAAACAACAACAATAATAGATAACAACAATAATAATAATAATAATAATAATAATAATAAATAAAATAACATTCAAATAGATGGAGGTAGACAGAGGGTTAAGAACACTTACTCCTCTTCCAAGGGACCTGGTTCAATCCTCAGCACCCACACTGCAGCTTATAACTGTCTGCAACTCCAAAATCTAACACAAACATATATGCAGACAAAACACTAATGGAGGTAAAATGAAAATTAGAAAAAATGCTAATTTATGTAAAAATATTCAAATTGTGAGGTATTTTTTTTATATATAAAAGCAAACCTAAAGTAATATAGAACCCTCAAAAGAGCTTTTCTTCAAATCACTAAGCCGGGTAAGATGTTTCATGCCTGTATCTAACACTTCAGAGGCTGGAGGACTGGCAGAAGTTCAAATCTAACCTGGTCTACATAGTGAGTTCTAGGCCCGGCTGAGCTGTAAGGCCCCATGTTTCAAAAAACAAAGCAAAACAAAACAAAAAAACAAGAAGTATTGGAGACACTGTAGATATTGACAATGGCTTAGGAGAGCATATTCCTGAAACTGTAAGGCCAATTACATTACTATAAGATGACTCAGAGGTCAACAGGATGTGTCATGTTGCAAATATAGGCCACCTGGCAGAAAACAGAATTAATACAACCGCACTGCATATGTGTTTCCCCACTATACATGATCTTTGTCAGTTTATTTGTTTAATAGAGATTCGAGGCTGACCTGAACTCTCTATGCAACCCAGGCCAGCCTCTAACTCAGGAATCTTTCTATTTTAACCATATGAGTGATGGGATTACAAGCATGAGACAGGACACCAGGCAACCACATCAATTTCCCTCCAGCCCTGATATGAGGGTTTGTGGCTAATCTCACTGTCTCTGAGTATGTCATGTTCCGTGGATATACCTGGGAGGCCTGCTCTTTTCTGAGGGGAAACAGAGGAGTGGATGGGGGACGGGGGGGGGGGGGGGGGGGGACGGGGGACGGGGACGGGGACAGGGGACGGGGACGGGGACAGGGGACGGGGACGGGGACAGGGACGAGGACGGGGACGGGACGGGGAGGAGGACTAGGAGGAGTGGATAGGAGGACTAGGAGAACTGTGGTTGGGTATACTGAAACAAAATTAATTAACTTTAATTAGAAATTATAAAGCATAATTAGAAAGTATAAATCTACCATATGGCTTCATATTATCAGCATTAGCTGTGGGGCCCTATTGTTTCAGCGCTCCTCATCAATGTTGGGTCCGTAGAAAAGCAACACCATAATTTAGCCAGGCACGGGAGAGCATGCTGATATTCCCAGCACTGAGACTGAGGAAGAAGAGGACACAAGTTCCAAACCAGGTTGCACAGCAAGACCCTATCTAGAAAGAAGGAAGAAAGAAGGAGAGGAGAGAGGGAAGAAAGGGAAAGGTAAGAAGGCAGAAAAGAGAGAACGAGGAAATAGTTCATAAACTAATAACTTAAAATAATCTACCCCGATATCTGAAAAGATGTTTCTATAAAGGCTGTTCTTGGTTAGTGACCCGGGCTCTCCCTAGGTAGCCCAAGCTGGTCTTGAACTAAACATTTTCCTACCTCTGCACCACAAGTGCCTGGGCTACAGGTCACCACACCCTAATGGATGTCCTAAGACTGAATCCCCTCATAGTGAACTCCTCAATGAAAGGTGGTGCGGGGGGGGGGGGGGGGGGGATCTTCCTCCTTAAGAAAATGCATTTAAGCCGTGCGTGCGTGGCGGCGCACGCCTCCCAACACTCGGGAGGCAGAGGCAGGCGGATTTCTGAGTTTGAGGCCAGCCTGGTCTACAAAGTGAGTTCCAGGACAGCCGGGGCTACACAGAGAAACCTTGTCTCGAAAAACCAAAACAACAACAACAACAAAAAAAAAACAAAAAAACAAAAAGAAAGAAAAAGAGAATGCATTAAAAAAAAAAAAACAGGTACTGAAATTTTAACAATTTTATAAGATTATAGGCACCTAAATGGTCAGGCTGGAAGCAGGAGAGGGGAATCGTCTAGAACAGCGAGATTAAGTTAAAGCCTGGGGAAATTTCCTATCCCTGAGGAACCATTATGCTGATTTGTATCTAGGATGCAAAAGCCACTAGTCCAGTCGCCTTGAAAACTCGCCAGGACTATGTCAGTTACTTAAACCAGAGTCCCATCACCCAAACTTACAACTAGGTACAATTGCCTGACCCAATGGTTTACAAGTGACAGACACGATACAGGAAAAAAAAAAAAAAGAAAGAAAGAAAGAAAGAAAGAGAAAAAAAGTGAAAGCTACCCCTTCCATGCCTATCCCTTGACAAGATGACTCTAGTTTTGAAGGTTTGGGAGGTTTTGTTTTTGTTTCTCCTGAAGAAAAAAAAAAAAAAAAAAAAAAAACATCTGGAGACGAAAGAGCCCAGAATTGAAGTCTTCCATCAGGGAAATAACCTTAACTTTGCTGTACCTAAGAAATTAAAGAAGCTACAGGCGCTCCTTGCCAGGCTCTGTCACAGGAGTCAGGCACACCAAGGCAAGGGCTGCGCTATAAGCCAACAGCAGGACTTCTACGGGATGGGATGGGGAAAAAACGAGCTTCTTCAGACTTCATCGGGCAGAAACCTGGCCATCTTCATCGCTCCTGCAACCTGACAATTTACAACCTGACGACGCCTTCTAATTAGGAACGTTCTAAACCTTTTATAGACGAAGAAAACTTTCAAGTGCTTCTCACCAAGTTATGATAAGCTGGGCACTGAAGCCAGCCTGCCTGCCTGCCTGCCTGCCTGTTCCCGGGGAGGGAAAAGTCCGAGTGTACGGAACCTCCAGCTTCGCTGCAGAACCTGATGAGCCAGAGACCAGGATTCTCTGCACCGTGCAGAGGGGGGAGCCCACCCTGCCTGTTAGAGTGGGCCGGGAAACAGAGGGTAACAGCACAGGCGAGAACAGAGGCCAAGCAGGGCTAGACTCAGCGCACCGGCAGACGACAGGCAGGGAGAGCCCACGCTGGAGCCAGAGTGCTGGATGCAGAAGCGGGGACCACCCCCACCCCCACCCAGCCCCGGGCCCCCCGAGCTGCGCAAACGGCTCCCCACAACTCTCTCCGCAGCCACCGGCGCACGCACGCGCGCGCGCGCGCGCACGCCGGGCACACCCACCCCACACCGGTGCGCGGCTCCGCCTGGAAGACCCCCGGGCCGCGGCGCCTACGTACCCAGCAACACGCAAATCACATCGAGGGCCACGTACGGCAGCCGCGTCTTGTCGAACATGGTCACCGGCTGGATGGTGTCACCACCTGGTGCGAGTGGCGGGAGGAACAGACCGCGGCGGTCCAGATACCCAATTCCCAGAGCCCCGCCCTCGGGATGGCGGCCGCCCCAAGCGACTGCGAGCCTCTTAGACGGACCGGAGCAGGGACCAGGGCAGTTTGGGTTGGGCCGCCCTACCACCGAGGGCAATCGTGACCCGGACTTTTCCCTTCACGGTCCCCGTACTGGGCCAGTGGCCGCCGATCTGTCGCCTCAGGCGTCTGCTCTCTCAGTGCTGGCTCGCCGCCGCCAATCGCCCTCCGCTGCCCTGTGCCCTCTCCAACAGGCCGGGCGAGCTCTAAGGATGAGGACTGGAGGAACCCCGCTCCTCCCGCCCCAGGCGCGCCGCTCCGGCCAGTGCGCGGTCTCGCCGGCTGCAGCGCGCGGGGACGAAACCCCAGGCCAGCGCAGCCAGCCAATCAGCGCCATCGGCCCCGCCCCGCCGACTTGCGGAGCCCGCCCCGAATCTGGAAGCTGGTTGACGGGGCGGGGCAAATTGCAGGGATTGGGAGTCCTCTCTTGAGTCCTTTCAGCCCTTTAGTGCTAGGCGATGCTTCCTTTAAAGGAGAGCCAGACCCTGGTACACCATTCCATAGCTCCTGCTGCCGGTCATCCTTCTCCTCCCATGGGCTCTCCCTCCAAACTGTTTAAATGAGTTACCTCTAAGCCCCTTTCTGTGAGGGGCCTGCGCACCTTGGCCTTCCTGTTGGTCGTAGCTGAGCTTCATTTTAGCAAGAATCCTTCTTGTCCTCTGATCATTCTTGATATTCTAATACTTAATATCTGAACCCTCCCGCCTTTGGTGTATGTAAATCCGCAGTCTACCCTTAGCAAGAATACCCCTGCCATTAATTGTCTTCTTAGTCATGTTCTGTTCACTGACTTCGAATCTCCAGCTCAGTTTCCGCTAACTGCAAGTCATGTCTCCTACTGCAATGGAGTTCGTTGGGACTTCATTTGGGAGGAGTTTGGAGACTTGTCCAATGGAAGAGCTCTGGCTTTAGCACGGAGGGGCCTTATTTTTGATCAGTAGCGCAGCTTCAGCCATGCTCACACAAACAATAGAGTTAACTATGTCTTAAGAAATATCAATGGTTCAATAGTGGCAGTCCCCGTACCCATTCCCAGGAGGCCTCCAGAACACATTTAGTAATCTCAGTTTCCAAATATGTAAAAAGAGGACCTGGATGATCGCCACTGTCTATTCTAATTAAGAGGAAGTGGTAAGACTCAGAGAAGATAATATGACAATTGCTTTATAAAGAGTTAAACCACCACTACCGATCTTAACAATACATGGTTTCCTCCTTGCTCATGCCTTTTTTTTTTTTTTTTTTTTGAGACAGAGACTCCTTTAGCCCAGGCAGGCCTCACATTCTGCTGTGTAGCAGAGAATGGTCTTAACTCCTGCATCTACCTCCCAAGGCGTTACAGGCATGAGCCAGCACCCCCTGGGGTTTATCTTCTTATAGGAAGATGTAAAATACAAATCACAGAATGTGCCTTCTGTTTTCTCAGGTATTTCCTGCCAAGCATCCCTAAAGGACCAGTGAGTGGAAAGATGCTACTTCCCAAGGGGAGTCAGATGTGTTTCCAAGTGCATCTATAAGCCATAAAAATGTGTATTTGTAAAAGTATATTCTTATTTTAAAGATATATGGATTTTTAAATTTCAACTTAATCGAATAGTTTCTAAAAGCTCTCAACAATTTACATCCAAAAAGATGTGGCTCATTATTATTATTATTATTATTATTATTATTATTTCATTGTTTTCCTTACCTCCAGAGTTACAAGAGTCCTAGGCAGCATGGTTGTTGTTGTACGCCAGCCCGCAGCCTACTTGAACCGGGTACACCTGGGAGGCAGGCTGTGGCTGAAAAAGACTTAGACGGTGAGAGAAATAATGAAGCCAAGATGATTCACTGTTCAAGGCTCGCCAGTTTACTAAGAGAGCGTGCTTATAAGGGGGAAGGTCCATCCCCTGCCAGTCCGTTCTTGGTGTCTAGAGCCAGCCTGTAGGCAACATGCAGGATAGGATGTTCCTCTGGAATATTTCAGGGGCCTCTCAGCAGGTAGCAGTGTCTTGGAGGAGAGCAGTGGCAGGAGACAGAACAATAGAGCCATCTAGGTCAGAAGGCTCCACCCTAGGTAATCTCCTTAGTGGCAGCAAGGTCAAAGTCTGGATCAGCCTGCTTCGAGGCTGGGGGAGGCTACAGGTCATAATACATTTAGATGACTATTTTTTTTTTTAACTTTTATCAAACACATACTATGTGCCAGGTATAGTCTCGGCAAGATGGTTTCCCTAAACAGCTTTGAGATGAAGATGTTGGACAAGATGGTATCCACCTGTAGTTCCAACACCGAAGACATGGAAGCGAGAGAATCAGGAATTCTGGGACAATCGCCCATACATAGCAGTTTTTTAGTTCCGCTGATGGGAAATCTCCTTTCAGATAACTACCATCCTAGTTTGGTTTCTGTTGCTGTATAAAGACCATGAACAGAAGCAACTTGGGGGTGAAGGGGTTTATTTAAGCTTATAGTTGTAATCTCTCATGAGGGGAAGTCAGGGTAGGAATCAAAGGCAGGAATCTCTAGGTAGGAATCAAGGCTGAGACAGTGGAGAAACTGTTTACTGGCCTGCTCCTCATGGCCTGCTCCCCAGCTTTCTAATACCACCCAAAACCACTGGATTTGGGGTAGCACCACCCACAGTGAGTAGGACCCTCCCAAATCAATCATGAATCAGGAAAATGCCCTACAGATTCTATAGGTCAGTCTGATGAAGGCAGTTCCTTAATCTAGATTCCCTCTTCCCAGATTACTGTAGCTTGTGTCAAGTTGAAAACAAAAACAACAACAACAAAAATGAACTCTGGCCGGGTGTGGTGGTACACACCTTTAATCCCAGCACTCGGGAGGCAGAGGCAGGAGGATTTCTGAGTTCGAGGCCAGCCTGGTCTACAAAGTGAGTTCCAGGACAGCCAGGGCTAAACCCTCTTTCAGAAACAAAACAAAACAAAACAAGAACAAAAACCTAGCCAGGACAGGTGGGAACTGATAAATGAGCAGACTATGAATGAGCAGATGTTAACGCTGTTAGGAAACAGGGTGATAGGAATTTAGAGGGCCATGTTCTACCATTTGCCCATCCATAGTTTATCATTGACAAGAGAGAAAGGTTACTTTTCTAGAAGAGGCCAGGCTGTCATCACATGAACTCAAGTGGTCAAACCTAGCCTCATTGAGTTTCAGACAAGACATTGGTTGTGTTAGGTGACATAAAACACAATATACCGTGCATGCATCACCTATAAAGAACTGGTACCAAGAACCTTTCATCCAAGCATAACTGTCTGTAATCCTAAAGTCTAGACTGCAGAGACATATTGGATGATGGAATAAGTCAACTGAAGCTATTAGAGATAGCAACCATTCAAAATTAGAAGAAATATCTACTTCTAAAGCGTTTCGTTCAAATGTGAAGTTTCAAGAGCGAGGGAAATAGCTAAGTTGGTAAAAGGCTTGTTATGCAAACATAAGGACCTGAGTTTTGATTAACAGCCCCCATGCAAAAATCTGAGCATAGCTAGCCAGACAGTAGCTGGACAGCATACGCCTTTAATCCCAACACTCAGGAGGCAGAGGCAGATGGATCTCTGAGTTCGAGGCTAGCCTGAACTACAGGCTAAATTCCAGGACAGCCAGAGATATACAAAGAAATCCTGCCTTGAAAAGCAGAACAGAACAAAACAAAATAAAACAGAGAGAGAGAGAGAGAGAGAGAGAGAGAGAGAGAGAGAGAGAGATTCTAAACTAGCAGTGAGCAACTCTAATCCCATAATCGAGGAGGTGGGGACATCCGGTCCCTGGAGCTTCCTAGCTGGCCAGGCCAGCCTCTCAGGAGCTGCAGGTTCAGTGAGAGACCTTGTCCAAAAGAAATAAAGTAGAGCGGGATTGAAGAAAACAGTGCTTGGTACCCGGCCTACACAAGCACAAACGTGTTCACACAAAACACACACGTGCACACTCACACTTGCCGGCACACCAAAAAAACAAACAAAGAAAGAAAAAACCAAACAGGTAAATTTACAAAATATCTTTTTTTTTTTAAAGATTTATTTATTTATTATATGTAAGTACACTGTAGCTGTCTTCAGACACTCCAGGAGAGGGCGCCAGATCTCGTTACAGATGGTTGTGAGCCACCATGTGGTTGCTGGGATCTGAACTCTGGACCTTCGGAAGAGCAGTCGGGTGCTCTTACCCACTGAGCCATCTCACCAGCCCCCAAAATATCTTATTAAATGTCAGCACTCATTTCAAGGTTAACTGGACTGCATAACAAGACCTCAATGAAAAAGGAAAGAACAAGAAGAGGAAGAGGAGGAGGAAGACGAAAAGCTGCACTTTTCTTCCCCGCACTGCAAAGGCAGAGGCCGAAGGATCCTGAGTTCAAGGCCAGTTTAGGCTACATAAAAAGTTATAAGCTAGTCTGGGTTACGGAGTAAGAGACACTCAGTCCTCCAATATCCCTACCCCAAAAGAAAGCAGGAGATAATTCTGATCAATGCCCTTGGTCATTATTTATTCATCCATTTTAATATTATTTTTTAAAAAACAGTTCTATTAGATAATTCACAAGCCAGCAAAATTGCTTAGCACATAAAAGTTCTTGCAGTACAAGCCTAACGACCTGAGTTCGAGCCCCAGAACCAAAAGTGGAAGGAGACAGCTGACTGCTAAAGCTGTCCTCTGACTTCCACACATGCACCATGGCACAAGTGGACCCTCCTCATGCACACATATTATATACACACAATAACAATACATGGTCTAACTTTTCATTAACCTATCCTACAGTTCACCTGTTGAAAGTATATAGTCTTGCCACTTTGAGTATGCTCTCAGAGTTGACTGATCATGATCGACTGTAAGACATTTTGATCAGTCAGGAAAGAAACTTTAGAGCTGTTAACGAGTGATTCTTTCCGATTTCTCTTCTCCCATCCTTGGGCCCTAGGCAATCACTTATCTACTTTTTGTATCTATATAATTGCCCACCCTGGTCTTCTCCCTACCCCATCCGCCTGTGATTGTTTAACCGTTGGTCAGCATCTCCCTTTCTCTTCTTCCCAATCACTCATGCTTTGGCAACCGCCATCCCAGACAGTCTCCCTCTTGAGATCGTCTTTAGATTCCATGCACGAGCAAGGCATTAGTTTTCCTTCTGTGCCTGACTTACTTAAATATGTGTTCTCCAGGTTCCCATGTGTCACAAATTATAGGATTTCCTTCTTTTAATAACTAGACTCTCTCCGTCTCTCTCTTGCTCTCAGCTTACATATCTGTTGATCTCACGTCTTGACCAAATGTAGACAGTGCTGCCATAAACATGGATGTGCTGATGTCTCTTCAGTATACTAGTTTCATCTTCTTTGGATATACATACACCCAGCTGTGAGATTTTTTTTTGGGGGGGGGGGTATGGGTTAATTTTATTCCTAATGTTCTGGAGAAATGCCATGACAGTTATGCTAATTTACACCCCACAGATAGCATATAAAAATTCTTGTATCACCATATATCCACTGTTCTGAATCTTTTGTCTTTTGGGTACTAATCATTCTAATAGGTGTGAGCTTATTTGCCTTCCCCAACGATTGAGTGATTTCTGCAACTTTTATTGATCTAACAATATAGTCCAGTCTCAGGACACAGTTGTGAAAGGGTCAAAATGAGCAGGAAAGGACATTTTTCTCAAGTAGCCTGCCACCCACTGAGAAAGTCAGGCACATAGTTGAATGAATGCAGTATTGTACAGAAGTGTGCTGGTGTACAGCAGGCTTACAGACTGGAGTGGGAGCCCTGGAGAGATGCCATAGGGAGGTGACTCCCGTATTCTTTCCTGGCCCTCGACCACACCAACAGTATGTTTCTGGGTGAGAAGGAAGTACACAGTTGAGATGTTAACAGGCGCTCCCCAACTCAGAGGTCCTAAATAATAGGACTTTAAACATTTGGTTAGTGGCAGACATGGTGGCACACACCTTTAATTTCAGCTCTAGGGAGGCAGAAGGAGGAGGATCTCGATGAGTTCAAGGCCAGCCTGGTCTACAGAATGAGTTCTAGTACATAATGAGACCCTGTCTCAAAAAAAAAAAGTTAATAAATCAAAGTCCATTCAAATATATCAACTCCTTCCCTGTTATATAAATTGAGGTATATGCTATGCTATATTTTGAATTGGGAAAAGAAAGATGGTGAACTATTCTGTGTTGGAGTGGGGTTCACACCCACGTGGGGAGTTGTGTGTCGTGATTAGGTTCTGGAGCAATGCTGAGACAAAATAAATCAAACAACGTTGAAATGGTGGTGAAATTTTACAAAAGAAAATGCAAGTTGTGACAGCACTAATCGCCCTTGGGGGGGGATGAGACAGACCGCACCTGAATCCTCAGAGCATCCCTTAAATGCTTAGGGAAGTTCGCTTTTGTTCTGTGGCTCTCCTCCCTGCAACTCAGACATCAAACAAAAACTAAGTATCACAGGCCTGGGAAGAGTATTCGTGAAGACTCCCCTCCCCCAAACAAGCAAACAAACAAACAAACAAACAAACACGTTTCCTCCCTTCAGTTATGCTAAACTTCAAAACAGAGTCTGTGTTAGTTACCTTAGCCTTGACTGAGACAAAAACATGTGAAGAGAGGCAACTTATAGGAAGAGAAGCTTGTTTCTAACTCAGTCAAGTTGATCAGAGTCTACTATGTCCTGCATTTCCACCCTCTTCAAAACCTTCAAAAACTTGATCTCAGTTCCATTCCTTTATTAAGAATGCTAGTGTGCTGGGCGTGGTGGTGCACGCCTTTAATCCCAGCACTCGGGAGGCAGAGGCAAGAGGATTTCTGAGTTCGAGGCCAGCCTGGTCTATGAAGTGAGTTCCAGGACAGCCAGGACTACACAGAGAAACCCTGTCTCAAAAAAGAAAAAAAGAAAAGAATGCTAGTGTATATTATTGGTAAGCCTCTCTCTATTACAACAGAACTCCCCGTGTCTTCATTTTACAAAGTATCTGTAGGGCAATAGCCTTATGTGTCTGTGCTTCCATATAGCTGTGTCCTTTTCCCTCCAAATGGACGGAAGCAAATAAGGTTTTTTAGTATATTCAAATAGCATTGTAAAGCTAGCATAGTTAAAAGTATAAATGACTGTTTCCATAGTGCCTGTACCCCTAGAAGAAAACCACACAAAATGGTATAGTAGAATCTTTTTATAATTAACATTGAAGCTGTTTGGTTCTTATTAACATTTTTATTATACAATACTTTATGTAAATGTGATTAAGCATAATAAAATAAACAATAGGGAATCTCTTACTTGACACAGCACTTAAATCCTTTGTGTGTGTGTATAACAGGGTATTATTGAATAAACAAATTGGGCTTCAGTATCCTGCCTCAAACTCCCATGTGCTTGGATTACAGGTGGGACACAGATCAAGGTGAGTTCAGGACCAGCCTGGTCTACAAAGCAAGTCCAGGACAGCCAGGATTACAAAGAATAACCCTGTCTTATGAAACCAATCTTTAATAATCAAAACAAAACCAAAAATAAATAAACCACAGCCTGTCTTTGAGAATCTCTGAGCTCAATGAAAGGCTCACACACACACACACACACACACACACACACACACACTGGCCTGGCCCCTTTATACCATAGGGAGTTTTCTACCCTTATTTTTCCCACTCAGTTATAGTAGTTTTATTATTGTTTAATTTTGCTTTTTGAGACGGGCTCTCATTATATACTCCAGACTGTTCTCACACTAACTATATCATTTAAGCAAACTGGACTGGGACTCACAATATTCTAGCACTGCTGGGGTTGTAGACATGCTTCACCATGCCTGGTGCCACCTGACACATCCCCATGGATAGCTTACTATTCTTCTAGCATGGTACTAAAGTTCGTTAATCCTCCTTCCCTCTCTCCTTCCTTCCTTCCTTCCTTCCTTCCTTCCTTCCTTCCTTCCTTCCTTCCTTCCTTCCTCCCTTCTTTCCAATATGTTGCTATAAACATATACACTTAATTTGCATTTTATTGATAATTAGTGTGGCTTGGACATCTTTTCCTGAATTTTTTCACCAAATTTCTTCCTCTTCCATTGAGTGTCTGTTTATATCTTCTACCCTTTTCTACTTCGTTGTTTATCTTACTCGTATAAGTTATAGGACTTATATATATTTATATATAATTCTCAATAGCCATCCTTTGTGTGGCTCATTTTTTTTTTCTCCTAAAATATAGCTTACCATTTCAGCTAACACAGTTGCCATAAATGTAATGCCAGCAGACATCCCCAGACATGTTTCTTTTAGGGTTTTTATGTTCCCAGCTCCCATCCATTCTTTCCCACCTTCTTTGACAATGTCTAGAGTTACAGGGGAAAGACCAGAGTTGCAATGTCACTGAGCCACAAAAACAACCAGCAGTGGACTAACTCTAAAGTTCTTATATGAGGGAAAGGGGTGGGGGGAGTCAGTTTTAAATCAGGAAACTTCACAATGAATGTAGGGATTCACAACAGATTCCCAGCCCTGTCCTGTTTCCAAGAAACTGCGTCTACTATCATTCTTAACACCTTTGCCTGTGCTGACTAAGTTGGATTCCCTGAGACCTCCTAGGAGTGTGGATTAGAAGCTCTTCAGTGAACAGTGTACCAACCCTATCTCAAAATTGCATTATCGACACCCTGTCTTCTCTAGGGTTCACTCCTTTTTCCTGTTTGTTTTTGCCAGAGATTGACCTAGGACCTCATGATGAGGGGTAGACAAGAGCTTTGCTGAGCCACCTCCTCAGCCTTGGTCTTCTCATAGCTTCCAGACCTTTCAGGTTTATGCTCAAAGCTCTCCATCAAAATGAAGAGCTTAGATGAAATCCCATGGGCGGGGGCATAAAAAGAAAGTAGATTCTTGGAATCCCTATGGATGGGCAACCTGAGTTTAGGAAGACACTCTCCTGCTAAGCCTTGCCTTGGGCTCAGGCTTGAAGAGCCTGAATTTCTTAGTATTATTTTTAAGAAGATGGCATTTTCTTTTTTGTTTTATTTTATTTTATTTTATTTTATTTTATTTTATTTTATTTTATTCGGTGCTAAGTATTGAACCCAGGGCTTCCCTTGGGCAGTATTCTTCTCAGGCTTATCATGAGGTGTGATTCCATACCTAGCCAATGTCTAATATATACAGCCACACTGTTCATATTTCAAACAAAACAAAAAAGCCAAAGGCTTCTTACCCATTACGTCTGCTTCCCTACCGCCCACTCAACCCAGTACTGACCATGGTTCCCTAATGTACCATAGGATGGGGTTAGTTTGACATGACTTGTTCCAAGTAAATCCACAGCTGGCCCTGCTGATCACGCACTTCCTTTCTCTACACGGCTCACCAACTACCTAACAATCACTTTTAAAATATGACCAGAGATATGTAAGTTAATACTCTCTATAATCTTAGAGACATCACCAACACAGTGCAATGGTAGAGCTCATCCGGAGCATCTCCGAGGCCCTGGATTCATTTGTCCCAAGCTGAGGTCAGGGGAGAAAAGAAACAAATTTCGGGATGATCTCGCTCCCACCTCTGAGTCTATACTTGTCACCTGCTTCAGCCATGAGAACAAGAGCTGCCCTTCTCTCATCTTCTGATCTCTTTTGCTCTACTCTTGTGTGTGTGATTCTCTTGTTCTACATATCCCTTTCCTGGTACCTAGGCTTTATTGGAAAGACTAGTGACCCTGAGAAGGGAGCCGGCAGGCCTTTCTCAGCTCTAGAGCATAGGAGAACAGTGAAGGGACAATCAATGTTTCTTAATTAAATAAGTGACAAAAGGAAAATCGAAACAAGAGTTTAGGAGAAAGTCAAGCTGTGTCCCTACCCTTTTTGTTGTGACTCTAATTCACCCCATATACACAAAGAAATAAATAATAAATATAATATGTGCATTAATATATATAAATAATAAATACATTTATACACAAAACATTTACATACAAAATTCTATGTATATACATACATATATACATACATACATACATAAAATAAATAAATATGGGGCCGGGCGTGGTGGCGCACGCCTTTAATCCCAGCACTTGGGAGGCAGAGGCAGGTGGATTTCTGAGTTCGAGGCCAGCCTGGTCTACAAAGTGAGTTCCAGGACAGCCAGGGCTATACAGAGAAACCCTGTCTCGAAAAAACCAAAATAAATAAATAAATAAATAAATAAATAAATAAATAAATATATAAGTAATACCTTAAACTTGTCTGGAGGTGGAGGGGAGACAACAGGTTAATCCTACCACTGTCCCTATAATTTTTTTTTTATCAAAAAGTTGTCTTTGATTGAATGAATTGTTTTTCAAAATTTTCTCTGTCCACTTGGTGGATACACTATGAAAGACCTATGACTGGACAAGGCCTTCTGATCCCTGAATAGCTTTTTTAAGTTCCCTTTCATCCAAATGTAGACCCAAAGGCTTGCTAACCCTCAGAGCCACATCTTCCTCTGGAGACAGAGCCCCTCAGAGCGTCTTAAAACAAAACCTCACTTAACTTTCCTTTGGATTTTTGGCTTGTTTATTTGTTTTGTTTTTCCAGACAGTGTTTCTCCGTGTAGCCCTGGCTGTCCTGGAACTCAGTATGTAGACCAGGTTGGCCTCGAACTCAGAACCCTGTCTTAAAAGGTCTACTACAGGGATACTCAAACTTTGTGCACCAGAATTGGTGAGGCCATTTGTTAATCTTGCAGTTGTCTGACTTCATCCCAGAAACGATAGCCCACTCATAGGAAGGAACCCAACTGATAAGTTGTCATTAGGTTCAGCAATTCCAAGAGATTCTGACCGCTCATCAGAACCTTTGGTCTAGCCAGCCTTCATGTTCACATCTTACTTCTAATAAAATATAACCACTTCCTTCAAAGTAATTGCTAACACGTTATAATTGCAGTGCAAAGTGATAATTTAAAAACCCGGCTTAGGAGTCAAGCTACTAAATATTTGTCCCCAAATACCCATGGAAAAACGCTTAAAATTGTGCACCAGTGACCTTAATTTGTAAAATGGGGGATGATGACAATTCTTGATTCCACATCCTAGGTGCCCAGCCAATCTTAGACATTACCAGTCCAAGGTTCCCAGAATTCCTCATCAGAACCAGGCTGATGGTGTACCTGGTTATCCTGAGATCTGAGGCTAATGCAGGGGGGCTTTGCGATTGCACACTTAAGTCTGTGTTCATGCATTTTACTGTGAACTTACTCCATAGCTCTCACCAGGTCCTCACAGAGGTTTCTAACACGGTATTGAACTGTAGAGGCTTGCTTGTTGGACTAGCAACTCTCTGGCTGTTGGAATCGCTGTATGTAAAAACACATGACGTTTTTTGAGAAACGTCCTTGGTTTGTTCTTAAACACACATGTGTGCAGGTGAGGCTTCTTAGAAATGCAGCCTGTCGTCAGCCCCCAGCCCCAGGACTTATAGAGTCGAACCTGTGTTTTCAGCCGGATCCCAGGTGATTGCTCTGCACACTTATGCTCAAGATGCAGGCATCCAGAAATCCCCCAAACTTCCACAATGGAAAGCCTCACCCCGGAAATGGTATTAAGGAAAAACCTTAAGCAACTTTCAGCTTATCTTTGAAAATTTTATCAAAACCTATTGAGAAATAATGACAATAAGGATGCTTGCTGCAGGCGGGCCCTGAAAACTGGGAAATCTTCTAGAATTCCCACCCGTTGCACAATCACGTAGCACTTATGGGCTGAAAACAGAAGCCAGGCAAAAAGAGCGACTGATTTTTGTCAAAGGGTTCTCTCTGTCTCCTTCGTTGTCGCTCTGTCTTTTGTCTTGCTCCAGTTTCCCCGCAGCTGTATCTTCACCAGTCCTGGGGAGTCAGCTCACTCAAGTAAGACAAAACGCTGGGAATGCCCCGGACTCACATTCAGCTAGTCACACTCTCTAGTTCATCCATTTCGGGAAGCATGGCGAGTCAGCACCGGTTTGGTTAGTTGAGCACAAGACAGCAGGCGAGTTCAAAGCCATGGCCCAACCGCTGTTCTAACAGGTGTTTAGTAGTGCACATCATCTGACATATTTCTTGGTAATTCTCACTCATTGAATTTGGTCATTCTAAAAGTCAGTTGGGGTTATTTTGCTATTTAGGGAGGAAAAAAAAAAACTACCTCCCAAAGACAGTCCACTATATAAAGGCTGAACAAGAGGGTTAGGGGAAGCAAGATCCTTTATGTACTGTGGACGGAAATGTAAAGGAGTTCAACCTACAGGGAAATCCATATGGAGTTTCCTTAAACACACAAAAGCTAGAAGCACCACATGACTTAGTCGTACCACTCCTGGGTGTGTGTCAGGAGTCAAAGCCCAAGTACAGCAGAGATACCCGCACACCCATGTTTACAGAAGCTCTGCTCACAACAGCCAAGCTGTGCACTGAGCCTGGGGACCTGGAGAGGAGGAAGGTGTGACATAAATACGCAATCAGGTTTTGTTCAGTCACGAAAAATGAAATGACGTTGTTTGCAAAAAAAAAAAAAAAAAAGTAGTGAGTGGAACTCAGCAGTGATCATCACGTGAAAGAAAATAAGCCTGACTCAGGAAGAGAAACCGCAGGCTTAGGGTATAGATCGCTACCGGAGTTCTTGCCTAGCACATAAACCTAACAGGTCCTAGCCCCCACTTAACATAAACAGTTGTCACGTATATTCTCTCTCATGCAGGATCTTTTCTTCATGTATTCAGTGAAACAGTCTCACTTTGTATCCTGGCTGGCTAGCAATTCACCAAGCAGACAAGGTTAACCGTGAACTTAGAGCAATCCTCCTGCCTCTGCCTTCCAAATGCTGAGACTATAGATGTAAGCCACTATGCTCAGCTCAAAATCCAAGTTAAAAAAGAAAGAAAGAAAGAAAGAAAGAAAGAAAGAAAGAAAGAAAGAAAGAAAGAAAGGAATGCGAATCGATCCATTCCTATCTCCTTGTACTAAGGTCAAGTCTAAGTGGATCAAGGAACTTCACATAAAACCAGAGACACTGAAACTTATAGAGGAGAAAGTGGGGAAAAGCCTTGAAGATATGGGCACAGGGGAAAAATTCTTGAATAGAACAGCAATGGCTTGTGCTGTAAGATCGAGAATTGACAAGTGGGACCTCATGAAACTGCAAAGCTTCTGCAAGGCAAAAGACACCATCAATAAGACAAAAAAACCACCAACAGATTGGGAAAGGATCTTCACCTATCCTAAATCAGATAAGGGACAAATATCCAATATATATAAAGAACTCAAGAAGGTGGACTCCAGAAAATCAAATAACCCCATTAAAAAATGGGGCTCAGAATTGAACAAAGAATTCTCACCTGAGGAATACCGAATGGCAGAGAAGCACCTGAAAAAATGTTCAACATCCTTAATCATCAGGGAAATGCAAATCAAAACAACCCTGAGATTCCATCTCATACCAGTCAGAATGGCTAAGATCAAAAATTCAGGTGACAGCAGATGCTGGCGAGGATGTGGAGAAAGAGGAACACTCCTCCATTGTTGGTGGGATTGCAAGCTTGTACAACCACTCTGGAAATCAGTCTGGCGGTTCCTCAGAAAATTGGACATAGTACTACCGGAGGATCCAGCAATACCTCTCCTGGGCATATATCCAGAAGATGTCCCAACCGGTAAAAAGGACACATGCTCCACTATGTTCATAGCAGCCCTATTTATAATAGCCAGAAGCTGGAAAGAACCCAGATGTCCCTCAACAGAGGAATGGATACAGAAATTATGGTACATTTACACAATGGAGTACTACTCAGCTATTAAAAAGAATGAATTTATGAAATTCCTAGACAATGGATGGACCTGGAGGGCATCATCTTGAGTGAGGTAACACAATCACAAAAGAACTCACACAATATGTATTCACTGATAAGTGGATATTAGCCCAAAACTTAGGATACCCAAGATATAAGATACAATTTGCTAAACGCATGAAACTCAAGAAGAATGAAGACCAAAGTGTGGACACTGTGCCCCTTCTTAGAATTGGGAACAAACCACCCAGGGAAGGAGTTACAGAGACAAAGTTCAGAGCTGTGATGAAAGGATGGACCATTTAGAGACTGCCGTATCCAGGGATCCATCCCATAATCAGCTTCTAAACGCTGACACCATTGCATACACTAGCAAGATTTTGCTGAAAGGACCCAAATATAGCTGTCTCTTGTGAGACGATGCCGGGGCCTAGCAAACACAGGAGTGGATGCTCACAGTCAGCTATTGGATGTATCACAGGGCTCCCAATGGAGAAGCTAGAGAAAGTACCCAAGGAGCTAAAGGGATCTGCAACCCTATAGTTGGAACAACATGATGTACTAACCAGAACCCCGGAGCTCTTGTCTCTAGCTGCATATGTATCGAAAGATGGCCTAGTCGGCCATCACTGGAAAGGGAGGCCCATTGGACTTGCAAACTTTATATGCCCCAATATAGGGGAATGCCAGGGCCAAAAGAATGGGAATGGGTGGGTAGGGAAGTGGGGGGCGCTATGGGGGACTTTTGGGATAGCATTGGAAATGTAATTGAGGAAAATATGTAATAAAAATATCAAAAATTTAAAAAAAAAGAAAAAAAAGAAAGAAAGGAAGGAAGGAAGATAGAAAGAAAGAAAGAAAGAAAGAAAAGAAAAGAAAGAAAAGAAAAGAAAAGAAAGAAAAGAAAAGAAAAGAAAAGAAAAGAAAAGAAAAGAAAAGAAAAGAAAAGAAAAGAAAAGAAAAGAAAAGAAAAGAAAAGAGGCAATTAAGCCGGGCGTGGCGGCGCACGCCTTTAATCCCAGCACTCGGGAGGCAGAGGCAGGCGGATTTCTGAGTTCGAGGCCAGTCTGGTCTACAAAGTGAGTGCCAGGACAGCCAGGGCTACACAGAGAAACCCTGTCTCGAAAAACCAAAAAAAAAAAAAAAAAAAAAAAAAAAAAAAAAAAAAAAGAAAAGAGGCAATTAACAACTAGTATTATTACTTCCCAGGTGGGGGTGGATACAGAAGGAGGAGATGGGCCAATATGACCAGCGTATATGCGTGTACAGGAATGCCACAATGAAACCCATTATTTCATACAAGTAATATATTCTAGTAAGAATTAAGTATTTTTTTAGAAAGAAGATGGTTGCTGGTGGGCTATGATGCAATTCCAGACGATGCTAATCAGGAGTCCAGGATCTGGGACTTCCTAGCCGAGTCAGTGAGGAGGCTCTCTGCTGTTGAGATGTGCCTGCTTTAAGACTTTTGACTGCCCCAGCCCAAAGAGCACAAAGAGAGGTGAGGAAATTCAACTCCAGGGAAATCAGTGTGGGTTTCCCCAAACACTAAAAATAGAAGCACCCTATGACTTCCTTGTACCATTCCTGGGTATGGCGCTAGGAGTCAAAGACCACATGCAGTGGAGATGCCTGCACACCCATGTTTACCGCAATTCCGTTCACAATAGCCACACTGTGGAATCAGCCTCCTAATTGGAGGACCCTCTTACAAAGAAGTGTCTTTCCCATTCACATAAAAAAACAAAGGGGGAGGAGTCACCTTGTTTCATTCCCAGGCTTCAAGACTCATTTGGCCCTGAAGCAGAGCCCTTTAACACTTGGAATCTTTTGTTGCATTGAAGCTTCAAATTGCATCAGACTAGGGCCCTCCTTCTCCATCCAAGTACAGACATAGAAAGGACCACCCAGAGTCACACTGCCTTGATAGCTGTGATTGATGGTGAAGGCCAAGGGCACACACAGTAGGTCTGTGTGGAAAGGAAATTATTGATACCAGGAATGTCTACTGAAGAAATAAGGACCACCATGTTTACCTGTTCTCAGTCACCTTTGTTGACATGGAGATACAATTGATTCTCTTCCACCCTGCCTCATATCGGATACGTGATAGGTTGTGTAAACGTGCTTTGAACTTCCCTCTGAGTCCATCAGTGGCAGAAGAGTGAGAAATTGCAGCAGGCCAAGGGGAAGGGTGGGCATCAGCTTCCGTTTGAGCCTGGAGGCAAAGTTTCTCTATGGGTGGCGCTGTGGATGGAACTTATGCATGTTAGGCAAACACTCCACCACTGAGATACATCCCCAGCCTGCTGGTAGGGAGCCTGTCTACATCCTTTGTATGCCACAGCAGGACTCACTTATGTCTGTGACCCTATTGGAGAAAGCCAGGGTGTGTTTATTATGTGTGTCGCAGCTGGATTATGTTAAGAGGGAATGGAAAGTCCTTGGCCTTGCAGAAGAGTAGGATATTCCCCCGTGACTACAATGTTCTCTCTCACAGAGCAGGCCAGTCTCGATGCCTTCTGCTGCCCACGGAGAAAAGAATCAGGCCTACGCTTGAAGGGGCAAAGAGTTTGGCAGCCGCAGATGAGTAAGTCACTTTACTGATGGTTACTTGCCACGGAAGATGAAACGATCCTCCCTGCTCAGGGAACTTGATGGGGGAAAAAAAAAAACAGAAAGAGGAAGAGAAAGAGAAACCCTGTGAGAAAGAGGCAAGGAGGGAGTGTGTGGACTCAGGCGTCAGGTCCTAAGTGCATCCCACCCCTTCCTCCTCTGCACCTTTCCAACAGAGCCCTTTGAACTAGCTGGGCACGTCTCCACTCGGTGAGAGTCTAACATGGGAGCCCCCAAATGCCTACTTTAATAGTGAATTGCACGTATTTGTGCGTGTTTGTGTATGTCTGCACTTGCACATATGTGCATGTGCCACAGCACAAATGTAGAGATCAGAGGCCCCTACTAGGGGGCGGGGGTGACCTGCATATGGAACCCAGGTGGTCTGTCAGGATTTCAGATGCTTTGCCCACTGAGCCATCTTGCCGGGCCCCCAACCACCTACTTTTTAAAAACACGGCAACATTTGTTACCTATGAAGGCACATTGGTCACGTGTAAATTAGAGAGCATAATAAACATCAAGGGACTCGCCATGCAGCCCAATATCTAAAACATCTCCGGCACCGCTGCAGTTCGCCACTCATGCCCACTACTCTTCTGGTTAACCCCGGGGGGAAGGAGGGGGCACAGGGGTTGCTATTCTGAATTCTATCCATATCAGCTTTCATTTCAAAGAGAAAACATTGTGCTTTCACCATATAGCTATCCCTAGCCAATAACTTATATACATTAATATATTTTAAGATTTCATTTTTCTCTTTTTTATTATTGGATATTTTCTTCATTTACATTTCAAATGCTATCCCAAAAGTCCCCTATACCCGCCCCCTCCCCCCCCCCCGCCCTGCTCCCACTCACTCCCACTCCTTGGCCCTGACTTTCCCTGTACTGCGGTATATAAAGTTTGCTAGACCAAGGATCCTCTTTTCCCAATGATGGCCAACTAGGTCATCTTCTGCTACATATGCAGCTAGAGACATGAGCTCTGGGGGTACTGGTTAGTTCATATTGTTGTTCCACCTATAGGGTTGCAGACCCCTTCAGTTCCTTGGGTATTTTCTCTAGCTCCTCCACTGGGGGCCCTGTGTTCCATCCAATAGATGACTGTGAGCATCCACTTCTGTATTTGCCAGGCACTGGCCTAGTCTCACAAGAGACAGCTATATCAGGGTCCTTTCAGCAAAATCTTGCTGGCGTATGCAATAGTGTCTGCGTTCGGTGGCTGATTATAGGATGGACCCCCTATAGGGTGGGGCAGTCTCTGGATGGTCCATCCTTTCTTCTTAGCTCTAAACTTTGTCTCTGCAACTCCTTCCATGGAAATTTTATTCCCTATTCTAGGGAGGAATGAAGCATCCACGAGTTGGTCCTCCTTCTTGATTTTCTTGTGTTTTGGAAGTTATATCTTGGGTGTTCTAGGTTTCTGGGCTAATATCCACTTATCAGTGAGTGCATATCAAGTGACTTCTTTTGTGATTGGGCTACCTCACTCCACCTCACACCAGTCAGAATGGCTAGGATCAAAAATTCAGGTGACAGCAGATGCTGGCGAGGATGTGGAGAAAGAGGAACACTCCTCCATTGCTGGTGGGATTGCAAGCTTGTACAACCACTCTGGAAATCAGTCTGGCGGTTCCGTAGTACTATCGGTAGATCCATCAATACCTCTCCTCGGCATATACCCAGAAGATGTTCCAACTGGTAAGAAGGACACATGCTCCACTATGTTCACAGAAGCCTTATTTATACTAGCCAGAAGCAGGAAAGAACCCAGATGTCCCTCAACTGAGGAATGGATACAAAAAAATGTGGTACATTTACACAATGGAGTACTACTCAGCCATTAAAAACAATGAATTTATGAAATTCTTGGGCAAATGGATGTATCTGGAGGATATCATCCTGAGTGAGGTAACCCAATCACAAAAGATTTCATTTTTAATTACACATACATGTGTGGGGATATGTGCCCGTCAGTGCAGACCAGAAGAAAGTGTCAGATTTCTTGTGATCTGCTTCATGTATGTGCTAGGAATTGAACCCTGGTCCTCTGGAAGAGCAGCCAGTGCTCTTAACCACTGAGCCATCTCTCCAGCCCCTATATGATTTAGTCTTTATAAAAACAATATCTTGATGCTGGGGAGATGGCTCAGTGGAGCGCGTGCTTATGGCACAAAAGTGTAAAGTCTTGAGTTCTAATCTCAGGAACCCACAAAAGCTGGATGTAATAGCCCTCACCTATAATACCAGTGTTCCTATGGCAAGATGAGAGACAGACAGAATCTTTGGAAGCTAAGGGCCAACTAGCTTGATGTATACAATAGTGAACAGCAATAGAGACTGTCACAAACAAGATGGAAACTGAGGACCGACACCACTCACTATACCACATGTATGTGTGTGCATGCACACACCCCAGAATCATACCACATACAATCATACGAATTTGCATCTCCATCGTTATGCTAAAAGTACATTTTGTGCTTTTGCCTGTGGCAGCATATCAGCCATTTTGCCTGATGAATGGATTTCTGTTTGTGAAGACACTGCCTGGATTTAACCATTCACCTCCCGGTATGAGTCTAGGTGGCTTCCTGGTTTGTTTTTCAGTTTGGAAAATGTGCACAGGAGCATTACTGTTTATGCACGTAGACAAGAGTGTTTCTAGAGCAACCGAGGGGAGTGGATTGCTAGCCAGCTGTGACAGACCCATAAGGAACTCTGTTCTCTGCCTCTTAATCCTCCATGCATATGTGGCTGCTACGTTACATAGGAAGTCCATGGAGGTGCAATTAGGTGAAGGATCTTGAGAGGGGACATTGGCCTGAATCATCCAGATGGCCCTTAAATTGTAGTTGTAAGCGTGCTTGGTAAGAGGCCAGGGAGCCATGAATCTGAGCTGAAGAAAAGAAGTTCCTCTATGTCAGAGCTTCTCAGCTTTCCTAATGCTGTGACCCTTTAATACAGTTCCTCATGTTGTGTGACCTCCAACCACAAAATTAGTTTCATTGCTACTTTATAACTGTGACTTTGCTACTGTTATGAACAGTAATGTAAATATCCGATATGCAGGATATCTGATTTTTGACTCCTAAAGGGGTCACGACCCCATAGATTGAGAACCACTGCCTCATGGTCCGACACAGGGAAGCTGGCTTTCGACTTCGGATTTCCGGATTGATGTTGGAATATATTTATGTTTTATGACACTGAGCCCGGGACTGGAGAGAAAGCTCAGCAAGTGCACTGCTCTTACAGAGGCCCTGAGTTTGGTTACCAGCAGCCATGATGGGTGGCTCACCTGCAACTCCAGCTAAAGGTGATCCGTCCTGAAAGACATCCTCTTCAGGAGCAACTTCTCACATGTGCACAGACCCCAAACACACACACATAATTAAAATAAATCCTTTTAAAAAGGTACTGAGCCGGGCGTGGTGGCACATGCCTTTAATCCTAGCACTCGGGAGGCAGAGGCAGGCAGATTTCTGAGTTCGAGGCCAGCCTGGTCTACAAAGTGAGTTCCTGGACAGTCAGGGCTACACAGAGAAATCCTGTCTCAAAAAACCTAAATAAATAAATAAATAAATAAATAAATAAATAATAACAAAATAAAAAGCTACTGAGATTGTGGATAATTCCCTACATTAGCTCTAGGAAAGTGATACAGGTACATGGAGGTTGGGTTTTATAGGGTAATTAATTCCAAACTAACTACTTCAGTGGACACTGGCAAGCATGTAATCAAGATGTGTCAGTGTGGCAGATCAAACCGTTAGCTCTAGTAGTAGTTCCAGGTTCTTGGGTAGCATGGTGGCAGGTGTGCCGGGAAGCTGGTTTGGAAGCCATGTTTATGTAGCACCATAAAAGCATCCCTATGGAAGAACGTGGATGGAGAATGCAGATGTCCAGTGACTGGCACTCTCCTCAGCCTGCATTGCCAGCTTGCCCGTGACAACTCAGTCTCTACCTGGGAGTATTGTTCTCTTGCTGTTGAGCTTTTCTAAATATATATTTTTTGAGATTATAATATAATCAACCACACCATTTCCCCTTCCCTTTCCTCTCTTTAAACTCTGCCATGATCTCCTCTTTGTTCTCTTTCACATTCTCCGACCTCTTTTTTTTGGATGATTGTTGTGATGTGATGTTTTGTGGTGTGTGTGTGTGTGTGTGTATGTGTGTGTGCGTGTGTGTATTCCTAAACACCTAAGTCCAACCCGCTCAGTCTGTATAATGTTACTCATATATATGTTTTCAAGGCTGACCATGTGGTATTGGATAACCAGTTGGTGGCTCTTCCCTGGTGAAGGCTCTCTCTCCTGCTCTCAGCCTTCCTTAGTTGCCTGCAGTTCTTTGTGTAGGGTTGAGGCCACCTGGCTTTTAGACATTCACTTCGGCATGACTATGGCTCATTCAGCTCTGGTTCAGGAAGTCACGGAGGTGAGACTTCCTGGGTGTAGCTTCAGACATTCACAGGAGACACAGTGTCACATTGAACTCACTGCCCCTCTGGCTCTGAACAATAATCTTCCCACTCCCTCTTCTGCAATGTTCCCTGAGGAAGCCTTCGGTTTGGTAGCTGTGTTATACAACTATTGACTAGGACTGGGCTGTACAATTCCACATTTTGATTACCTTGGTACACTTCACGACTCTCCCCTCATCTAACTTCCAGTAGCCTGAGGTCGTTGTTGATGTCACTGATAGTGGCAACCCGTAAGAACTGAAAGCAGGACATGCAGAAAAAGCTGTGTTTCTAACCTAAGTTCAGAATGAAGGCATACTCATTTTTCTGTTGCCACTGCTACAAATTGTGACCAAGTTAGTGCCTGGTGACAGCACAGATGTGTTCTCTTACAGCTGTGTAGGTCAGAAGTCTATCATGAGTCAAGACACACCACTAAAATCAGGGCGTTGGCAGGACCACGTCCCTTTCTATGTGGTATCAGAAAAAGACAGTTTCTTTGTGTGTTCCCACTTCTAAAGGCTGCTCACATTCCTTGGCTCGTGACCACATCCTCTATCTTGAGAGACAGCAACTGGCATCTCTTTATGGGTCTTCCATGCCACCTGCCCCTCTGGCCATGTCAGAAGGTTCTCTCCGAGAACTTTTAAAACACACGTGATTTGTAACGTGGATCTGTCAGATATCCTAGAATCATCTCTTTCTTGTGGTTTTAATTTAATCACAAAAACAAGGTCCCTTTTATAGTATAAATTAATATGTGAAGACTATAGATGCCTGGGAGATATTTTCTTTTTATGACTAGCAGAGAAGGATTGTATAAGGAGGGAAATATTGACATAAATACTGTGTTTATATAGCCACAAGCACTGGGGACAGAGTGTGTACCAGACAGCTCTCAACCACAGTGACAGTATACCCAAGATGGGCAACTGGGGAGGAAAAGAGGCTTATTTGGGTTTATGCTTTCTGTCCATGGCTAGTTTGCTCCATTGGCTTCAGTCCTATGATGAGGCAGGGCCAGCCATGGTCAAGCAAAGCTGTTCACCTCATGCCAGCTAGGAAGCAAGTGAAGGAGAAGGGCCAGGGCGCCAATGCCTCTCTCGAGGACATGTCATGTCTCCCGTGCTGCCGCCGCCGCCTCTTCTCCTCCTTCTGCAGCCTTCCTCACACTGCCCTCTAGTCAATCCCCCTCACTTCCTCCTCCTCCTCTTCTTCCTCTTCCCCCTCTACCTCTTTCTCTTCTATTCCTCCTCTCCTTCCCCCCGACTCCTCCTCCTCCTCTTCTTCCTTTTGGTTTTCCCAATGGGGTTTCTCTGTGTAACCCTTGGCTGTTCTGGAACTTGCTCTGTAGACCAGACTGACCTCAGACTGAGAGATCTGCCTGCTACTGCCTCTGGTGTCCTGGGTCTGAGTCACCATCACTTGGCTCTTTTCTTCTACTAATTTTAAGAACATTCCCCTCCTTTTGGAAAGGAGATCGGGTCTTACTATGTGATTCTGACTGGCTTGGTGACATGGGAAAGTTGGAGTGTCTTGATCACGATTGAGTCTTTCTCTAGTAGCTAGGATCCTGCAGACTCAGTAGTCACCAAAGCTACCCTGAGTCTGGCCTTCAGGTTGTTGTTGGCTTTTAAATGGGAAGAATGAAATTCACTGACCAGTGATGGTGAGTTTTAGAGAAAATTTTATTATAGATTTATGGGTGGGAGCTTGAGAAGGAGAACTAGGGTAGGGGTGGGGGTGGGGTTCCTAGAAATAGGATAGCAAGGGTGGCCTTTTAAAAAGATTTACTGCAGAAACTTCAGTGAGGTAGGAGGCAGGGGTGAGCTTCTACAGGAACAGGGGCGGTAAGAGCCAGTTCATCTTCAGAAAAGATGAGGCTGGTGTAGACTCTGACATGAGCATAGGTGGTGAACACTGGACATCTGGGAGCTATGAGTCAGCACAAAATGGCTGATATCAGATGTCCAGGAGACTGAAAATAAAATATGATGTTGCTATTATATAACATTCCTGTCAGACTGCCACTTTTGTGTGGATTTAATATAAAACTGGCCTTGAGTTCCAAGACATCAGCCCTAGTTGGAGCCTTTGCCTTTGTTTCATCGGCCTGTCTTATGCATAGGTTAGGTGCCTGCCTGTCTGTGTGGTGGTCTTTGGCAGAAGTGAATAAAGCTTGTCTTATCAGCCTGAGACTCCTTGCGTCATTTTCAACCTCCTGACCTTCCTCCTTCCCTGGATTGGAAGCTCTGGCCTCACAGCTTCTTGTCAATCCAGCTGGCTCACGTAGGTCTGTGTCCAGGTGCCTTCTCTTACCTTCATTTACATAATGGAGAATAGCCTTTAGGCAAGGTACTGTTTTAGGAGATAAGGAGGAGGGAGAGCTGGGACCCTGTTCTGGCATTCCTGGCCTCCAGCAAGGTAATTACCAGTACTGCTGCTTGGAGACCCCTGCCCTAACTAAGCAGCTCCTATCTTCTATCATCCTTGGAGGTCACTGTGTACAGCAGGCTGGCCTCAAGCCCACAGAGAGCCTCCTGCTCTGCTTCCCAAGGACTGGGGTTAAAGGTATGATCCACCTTGCCCAGCCCAGCCATGACCTGAGTTTTTCCTACACCATCTCACTGTGTGAAACCCACTGCCCAAGCCTTCAAAACCTGACATTAGGGCACATTCAAGATCTAGACCATAATGCCATATAAGCAGTCCTCTGTTCCTCGGGAGATCCATTGACTATAAAGGATAACATGTTAATTTTTGTCAGTTGAAATAGGGTCTTGCCATGTAGCCTAGACTAGCCTAGAACTCGTGACCTTCCCGCTCCAGCCTTCCTTCTGGGTGTGTGCATTTACGTGCGTGTGCCACCGTATCCAGCTACCAACAAAAGTTTCATGCATTTGAAATGAAAACCAGTGGGATTCTGTGGTTGGTGTTGAGTATCAGCAAGATACCTTCGTATCCGTATTGGTGTGACTAGATTGTCTTTCCCTTCACCCAGAATAGCTTCGCAGACGCAGCCACATTGCATGGGGTATTGGGGTCATCCATTCTCACTTCTGCAAAGTTTTCCGCTCTGGGAATATGTTACAGGGTATTTACAGTTTCTTGTTTAAGGGAACGGGAGTAGCTTCCGGGCTTGGGGTTACTGTGTTCTGGTGTGGAAACGGTATGCACCTCTTCTGGTGGTCACAAGAACACACTTCTATGATGTACACTGGAATGTCATATCTCAGCATTATGAGGACCCGGTCTGCCCAGCTTCCTTAGACACCACCACACTAGATTCCAATGTATTCATACTGTGCCGTTCCTACTAGCACCATGAGTACTTTATATTGATATTTTTTCTCTATTACCGGCCTTTTCCACTATGGAATTCTGACAGCTGAGGTCCCTGTGGCTCTGGCTCGCATTTCCCTTACTTGTGTAGCACAGGCTGCCCCTGAACCCTGCTAGCTCTGCCTCAGCATCCTGTGAGCTGAGATGCTCTCTTCCATCACCTCTGACTTATAGCTTTATTTCATAGGCCTGGCTTTCTGGTTTTAAACATCTGATTTAATTCCATGAAGATTTAATTCAATTCAAGAGAATTGTAGACTGGTGCTGGTGGCCGTAGCTTAGTAGTAAAATGTTTGCCTAATATGTTTGAGGTCGAGGGATTCCTAACATTATACATCTGTGTGCCAAACAATACAATTTAATAAGTTTGGGGTGGGGAGCTGCTCTCATTCCCTATTTTTTTTTGTAACAGAAATATTCATAGGTAGGGTAAAAAATATCTCCCCTAAATCTAATCAAATGAATTTCTGATAGGTGCTTATTAATAAGTTACTACATACTGTTCACTCCAGCATATACTATGGCCATATAATATGGATTCCAGAAGGCTTCATACCTCTGTTGTCCTATGAGACGGTAACAAGCTTCTATGTACATATGAACATTGATCTCTTTCCCTCCCTCTTCCATCCTCTCTCTCCCTCCCATCTCTCCTTCTCTCTCTCTTTCCCTCTCCCTTTCTTTCCTCCTTTCCAAGGTTCCACACTATAGCTCAGGATGGCCTAGAACTCACTGTGTAGTCCAGGCTAGCCTCAAGCTCACTGTCCTTTTGCATCAGCCTCTCTAGTGCTGCAATCGCAAGTATGAGCTTCAAAGCCTGGATTGCATTCGACGATTCCCTAAGACACAAACCAGTGGCTCTATTCATGACTTCAGTCCTGCCTGCCCTGTGCTTGCCAGGCCCTCCTGCCTCAAGAGAGACTGGACCTGATTCGGAATCCTCGGGTTGTGTCTCTAACAAGGAAAAGAACTTTTAGAAAAGAGGTAATTTAGTGAAGGGAGATGGCGGTGCGGCCGATGGGGTGACTGAGATACGGAAGGTTATGTTACAACACCACAAACACAAGGAGCAGCAGGGAGGGAGGTATTTCCAGTTTAGGCTGCAGGGCAGAGGTGACAGCATAAAAACCAGGGGCCACTGGGAGCAAGAGCATGGGTTTGTCAGACAGAAGCAGAAACCTCAATAAACACACTGTTGTAGCCCAGAACGGGGCAGGGCACAGAAAGGGAAGACACCACACCTTCTCCAATTGCCTTCCAGACACATGACTGGGCCTCTTCTTGGCCAGTTTTCCTGGAAGCGGAGAAGGAAATGGCTTGCAGTGATCAGCATCTCTGCTACAGAGCAGGAAAAAGACTGAAGCATGCACCTGGGATAAACCCAGATGGCTTCAGGCCTGTCACGAGCAACACTGCCGGGCACCGCAGGCTTCCACGGTCTTCAGTTCATGGAAGCGGAACTCTATTTTTTTTTTTTTTTTGGTCTGCCTCTGCCTCCCGAGTGCTGGGATTAAAGGTGTGCGCCACCATGTTTGTAGTGGCCTACAGAAGCCCTAACTGCAGTTCCTGAGCCTTTATTTTGAAAAGGATTCTCTGTTTTTGTTTTTGATTACCCTGGATTTTAGACCACTAACCTCTCTACATGAAACAAATGATAAAAACACGTCCCAGATTCGAGAGCCCAGCGTGAGTGTTTTTGAAAGCAAGTCCTTGATCTAGGGGTAACCTACATTCTTGACTGAGGTGTAATCTAATGCCGCTTAAAGACACACATGTAAATGCTCATTGATCTGCATGTTAGCTATATGGTTACTTGCCTTTGATGGTATGAAGCCATCGTTTGTCCTGGACCATTATCTATTTAAATAACATGATGAGAAAGCAGGCTCCCAAACAATGTGGTCAGACAATGTTTTGGTTTCCTTAGATTAACTGCTTTTTAAGTTTATTTATTCTATTTATTTTTGTAGACGCGAGGACTGACTATATACTAGGTAAACACTCTACCATTTAGAAATACTCAGTCTTTTAAAAAAATGTTTATTTCTTTATTTTAATACAGGTCTCATTAAGTTACCCAGGCTGACTTTGAATTCACTATTTGGTCCAGGCAGGCCTTGAATTTGTAATCTTCCTGCCTGAGCCTCTTGTGTTTCTACTGGGATTATAGGCCTAGGCTACCAGACTATAAACCAATGAAATGGTTTATCTAGAACCATTCTCTTGCCCTGGGTGGTATCTTCTCTCCTCCTTACTATTGTTATTGGTTGATTGTGATGTTGGGGGTCAAATCCAAGCCCTGGTGCATACTTAACAGTGACTTTATCTCTGAGCTACACTCAGGCCCTGTCACATGACAATATGATTTAGTTCCTTCACCCAACCCCCAGTGGAGAGAATCGAACCCAGGACTTCAAGCATGCTCTACCACTGAACTGTGTCTCCAGCCCATGACATGATCATTTTTTAAAACAAGATTTTCACTAAGATCAAAAATTCAGGTGACAGCAGATGCTGGCGAGGATGTGGAGAAAGAGGAACACTCCTCCATTGTTGGTGGGATTGCAAGCTTGTACAACCACTCTGGAAATCAGTCTGGCGGTTCCTCAGAAAATTGGACATAGTACTACCGGAGGATCCAGCAATACCTTTCCTGGGCATATATCCAGAAGATGTCCCAACCGGTAAAAAGGACACATGCTCCACTATGTTCATAGCAGCCCTATTTATAATAGCCAGAAGCTGGAAAGAACCCAGATGTCCCTCAACAGAGGAATGGATACAGAAATTATGGTACATTTACACAATGGAGTACTACTCAGCTATTAAAAAGAATGAATTTATGAAATTCCTAGCCAAATGGATGGACCTGGAGGGCATCATCTTGAGTGAAGTAACACAATCACAAAAGAACTCACACAATATGTATTCATTGATAAGTGGATATTAGCCCAAAACTTAGGATACCCAAGATATAAGATACAATTTGATAAACGCATGAAACTCAAGAAGAATGAAGACCAAAGTGTGGACACTGTGCACCTTCTTAGAATTGGGAACAAAACACCCAGGGAAGGAGTTACAGAGACAAAGTTCAGAGCTGTGATGAAAGGATGGACCATTTAGAGACTGCCGTATCCAGGGATCCATCCCATAATCAGCTTCTAAACGCTGACACCATTGCATACACTAGCAAGATTTTGCTGAAAGGACCCAAATATAGCTGTCTCTTGTGAGACGATGCCGGGGCCTAGCAAACACAGGAGTGGATGTTCACAGTCAGCTATTGGATGTATCACAGGGCTCCCAATGGAGAAGCTAGAGAAAGTACCCAAGGAGCTAAAGGGATCTGCAACCCTATTGTTGGAACAACATGATGTACTAACCAGAACCCCGGAGCTCTTGTCTCTAGCTGCATATGTATCGAAAGATGGCCTAGTCGGCCATCAATGGAAAGAGAGGCCCATTGGACTTGCAAACTTTATATGCCCCAATATAGGGGAATGCCAGGGCCAAAAGAATGGGAATGGGTGGGTAGGGAAGTGGGGGGCGCTATGGGGGACTTTTGGGATAGCATTGGAAATGTAATTGAGGAAAATATGTAATAAAAATATTAAAAATCAAAAAAAAAAACAAGATTTTCAAAAAGGCCAGGCAAGGTGGTCTTTGTATAGTACATCCATAGTTGTAGCATTCCAAAGGTTGAGGCAGATTCAAGGTCATTCACAAATTCAAGTTCATCCTGGCCTTTATAATGAGACCTTGTCTCAAAAAAGAAGAAGAAAACTTCGCAGAAGTATACAACCTATGTTGTCTGCCATCAGGAGATAATTTTGTGTTGTTTTGGAGGCACAGGTTCTCACATAGCCCAGGCTAGCCTTGAATTCACTGCATAGCTGAGGATAACTTTGAATTCTCAATTCTCCTACCTCTACTGTGGGTCACATGACCAGTCCAGGCTATCATTTTTCACCTTTGAAATATTGGTTTATTTCCTTCGCAAAATTATGGAACCTTTTGCCTCCCTTTATAAACACAATGCAGTTTTCCCACAAAAATCACTTACATATCTTTTCCTCCTTGATCAAGATATTCTAGAAACACATCAGATTCCACCCAAGATGTGGTTAAGGCCAGCTTCCTGTGGTGAAAACAGTGAGAGACTATTGTCTCCCATACAGCGTTAGTCAGAATCGTTAGCATGCGTTTCAGTGACGTGACTGGTCATATTTATATGACTCAGCACGAGCCCCTTAGAGGGAGACCATGTAACTATTAAATCGAACCTGCAATATTAATGTGGTACCATTAAATCATATAATATTTCATGGAACTAGTGGGAGGACACAATTAAATATGATGGAACCATCATACTCACGTGAAAACATGCATGCTCACATATTAGGCCGTAGCCCTGCCTCCCAGACAGGCACGCAAAGACAAATACATCAGATGTCTATGGCACCATTCATAACTGCAGCAAAAAAACTAGAAATAGCAACTCCCAGTAGGGTTTACACTTTAAAAGGTATAGTATCTTCATTCCATGAAATGCTGTGCAGTCATTTTGAAAGCAGCATCATTACACATGGGTGAACTTGAAAGGATATCTGGTCATGTTGTCATAGTGTGAATAAAAGAAATTATGGAATAGGGTATATAATATAAGCCACGTGGTAGAAAATCGAGTAAGTATATCTAATATGTAATGGGTATATAACTGGTACAGATACTTCTATCAAGATAATGAATACAACTGCTTAACATAGGTAAAACTCCCTCAATAATTATCTCCAGGATTCAGATTCTAGGAGAGGTTTATCCTTTATTCATTTCTGTGTGTGAATTGTTTATAGTGACCATGCTGGCTTAACACACATTATAACATAATGAACATGATTACAACATACTAAATTATCAGCACAGAAAAACAACTAAAGAGAAATACACTAATGTATGATTCCAATAGCTGTTTCTCAATCATGGAATTGTGAAGGTTTTTAAAAAATGATTATTGCTTCAACAAACTAGGCTCTGTGTGGGTATCATACTTTGTACCAAAAAAAAGGAGACAAAGCAGGCGAGAAGGGCAGGTGTGTTTAGGGGTGACCTGGATAACTTAAATGCCTAAACATGATCTGGATGTTTCTCAGATCACCTCCGATTTTCTCCTGGGGTGTTGGCGGGATCTAGCTTCACGCGTTCTAATCACCAGTAAAGCATTGCAGAGCGCAGGAAACAGAATGGGGAGGCTCGGGAAGCTTTAAAAGGCCAAATGGCTGGGGGGAAAGTTTCAAGTCTCGCAAGGCAAATGCATAAGATGCTTTCGCTGGGGATTTCCACCGAATGTGTGGTCACTACGGTGCTATTCATACACACCACTGACACTGAAAATTCTTCTTAGGGATACTCACTCCTAAGGGCGCAGTTTCTCTGTTGGTTTGTAAGAAGAAATGTCAGCACGTGGGACCGACTCCAGGCCAGAGCCCGTCGGGAGCGTTAGAGTCTCAGGCTCGTGTGTTCTCATCCCCATGGTATCAGCTCACTTCGTGGAAGTTCTCACGGCTTAGTTTTTTTCAGAAATGTAGACCATTCCCATGCCAAAAAAAATAAAAAAATGTGGGCATTGGTTCTCCACCTCAGGGATTGTTTCCTGATAAACTGTCTTGTGGGCAGACTTTAGTGTGCCCAGCAAATATTTGCTGTAGGTTTGTGATGCCCCAGGACTTGAACTGCACAGATCACAATGAGTTAAAGTGAACCACTTCTTCCAGGCCCTCTGTTTCCTTGCACCAACCCCCCCCCCCCTTGGATTTCCCTTCAAATGCAGGAAGAATGGCACTAGAACCAAAAGGGCTGCTATGTCAATAACCCACACACCAGCAGGTGGGGTTTCCTTTGCAAAAAGCAGAAAGAAAAAAAAATCAGATGTATGATGATATCTGCGCTCGAGTCACCAAGTAGCCCTATCATTCCCCATGGGGTTTTGCTGCTGGAAACCATCTTATTGATGGAAAATCACCGGATTGCTTCAGCTCCCCTCCGTTGCGTTTGTAATTAGGATGCCTCAAGGCTTCGTGGCAAGGGTTGCAGCCGGCATAAATAACGTTGCTTTGGGACCTCGAACCTTTCCAAGGGCCAAAGCTAGGAAAAGGAAGAAGAGTTGGTTCAAATGGCACAACGACAAAAATATTATTTAAGTCTGTGACAGTTTTTAGCCTCATCCATGCATGTACAATTTTTTTTTTTTAACAAAAAAATCTATTCAGCACTTGGGCACAAAGTACACGTCGAACCCAGGAAGTTCAAATGTCGATTATCATTATTAATATCCTTGGTTTCCTTGCTTGGTCATTGCCAAATAAAACAACCCATTAAGTAAAAGCTGATGCAGGAAAAGGGGCCGGGAGCAAAGCTGTCCCAGACAGAAACGGGTGGCTCAGCTTTTCCATCTTCCCTAGAGAGATTTTTCCAGTGACTAGAACCCAAGCTTGGATGGAGAAAGCTTCCACGGTGTGTCGTGCTCAAAACTGTTTTCTGACAGTCAAAGGGATCATCTAGATGTCCTTGGATGTGATTGAGACAGAAACAAGCAGTTCTGAAAAAAAAAAAAAAAAAGAAAAGAAAAAGAAAAGAGTCCTCCCCACCCCCACCCCACTCCGAGGCGGGCAGGGATGCTACCAACGCAGAAGCGGTCCTGTTTGGGCTCTGGCAAGCCTCCGTGTGGGATCAGGTGTGGTTTCGTGCTGTTTTCTCTGGGAGCTTTTTTTTTTTTTTTTTTTTTTTTTTTACAGAGTCGTCCTATCTTTGGAGACAGTTTTCAGTCAGTTCTGAGACAGGAGGCTGGAGCAGGGATGCTTCAGTCTCCTAGGTATGCAGTTTTCAGCGAAAGTGGCCAAAGGAATGTTCCAACCAGGCATTTCCACCAATGAGGCAAGCTGAGGGATCCTTGTTATTTTTCGGAACTTCACAGAACTGTGGAAGGAAGAAATGAGTATGCATATTCTCTCTCTCTCTCTCTCTCTCTCTCTCTCTCTCTCTCTCTCTCTCTCTCTCTCTCTCTCTCCCCCCCTCTCTCTCTCCCCTCTCTCTTTCTGCCAGGGATCAAATTTTAAGCGTGTACATGCTAGGCAAGCACTGCCCTACTGAGCCACATCCCCACACACCTTTTCTTTTAAACACAAAACAGGAGCAAGACTGCAGCTGACACAATCTGACACCCGCCCCACCCCTCAAAAAAATATTTTTTTTTAAGAACCAAAGCCTTTCAAAATCTTTGCACTGGTTCAGAGAAGGGGTGTTTATATTGGGACCTGTACATTAGTCCACTCTGTGTGTGTGCTATATTGGGACCTGTACATTAGTTGACTCTGTCCTGCGGCCCCACCTTTAGGGAGGTGGGAAGAACAAATCATTCTAGTCGTGGTCTGGAATAACTTAACACTCCAAAGAAGCAGGCTTCAGTGCAACAGCCTAAAAATGTACAAATCGGAAGGAGGCTTACAGAGAGCCCAGGAGTGCCCTTGACATTCAAGCCACACACAACATCCTACCAGATGGTAATTCTACCCCCTCTGCCCGGCCTCTGCAAGTTCTGGGCAGTGTCAGAAGTCAGCCTGTGGACCTCAAAACCAAAGAGGATCTTATTTCTTGGAGATAAGCCTGAGACCTAGTTGTACAGGGTTGGTCTCAATTTTCTCCCTTGGCCACTGCAGTTGTTTAAATACATAACAAAAGAAGGTGTGGCTTGAAGTTTTACTTTGGTTGGGTTCGCGCCAGGGTGATTTAGCATTTATCCTGGTGACTGGCTTCCATGTTGAAATGCTTTGTAAATGAGTCTGCTGGTCACTTCACTGGAATGTTCCCTGGGTTCTCTTTGTAATTGTAAAATATTAGCATTTAAAAGGGATGTTGAGCCAGCGTGTGTGTGAGTGTGTGTGTGTGTGTGTGTGTGTGAGTGTGTGAGTGTGTGTGAGTGTGTGTGTGAGTGTGTATGTGTGTGTGTGAGTGAGTGTGTGTGTGTGAGTGTGTGTGCGTGTGAGTGAGTGTGTGTGTGAGTGTGTGTGTGTGTGTGTGTGAGTGGACTCTTAGGAAATCTTAGGGCCACTGCCAAGGTATCAACAGGATTAGAGATGACAAAGTTTTTCTCCCTCTGGCCCATGAGTTAGAGCACCTTTCATGCATGTGTGGATATACTTGAGACAGAGTTTTGATATTATGTAGCTCTGGCTGTCCAACAACTCACTATGTAGATCAGGCTGGACTCCAACTCACAGAAATCCAACTCCCTCTGCCTAAGTTCCAGAACTAATGATGTTGCCCATTTGAGGAAAATTTAAGACTCAGAGTACATGCACAGAAACATACTACATACATATATGAACACAGACACATACACACCTACTGAAAGAATGAATCTAGATTATTCCAGTAAAATTGATGTATCATCATCATTAGTATCAGTATTTCCATTATTTAACACAGGTCTCATGTAGCTCAGGCTGGCCTTTAACTCCCTACATAGCCAAGGATAGCCTTGAACTTTTGATTCTCATGTCTCCCTGGGATTACAGGTATGTGCCACCACACCTGTTGTATGCAGAGCCAGGGATTGAATCCATGACTTCACGTGTGCTGGGCAAGTATTCTCCCAACTGAGCTACAAAAACGAAAGTCAAACTGTACAGTCACTTTAGTCAGCATTTAGCAATTCCCTTCATCTTCACTCATGTTCTGTTGCTGTGACAGAACAGCGCCACCAAGGCAACTTTTAAAGGAAAGTCTATGACATCATGGTGAGGGGGATGGTGGGGGGCATGTTGGTGGGGGGCATGGTTGTAGCCTGAGCAGTAGCCAAGAGCTTACATCCTGATCTGAGGATGAGGAGGGGAGGACCAGGCCTAGTGTGAACTTTTGAAACCTCAAGATCCACCCCAGCGACACACACTCCTGTAAGGCCTCTGCTCCTAGTTTTTAACAGCCTAACAACTAGAACTAAAAATTCAAATATACGAGACTATGGGGACCATTCTCATTCAAACCACCACGCCCTTCAAGGCTAAATATACTCTTACCACACAATCCAGCAATTACGCCCCTAGGTAAATACCTAGGAGTGAGCCTAAGTGGTGCCTGGGATCAAACCCAGGGCCTTCTATACATGCAAGGCAAGCAGTCTTACATTGGGCTACATTCTCTCCGTTTACCTAAAAGAGATGAAAATACATCTCCATAGAAAACCCTGCACATGTAAGTCAATGGTAACTCTAAGAGAGGCAAAAACTGCGTGTAACCCACATCTCTCTGGATAGTTAAATGGCTAAACTGACATCTATATGTGCAAACAATGAACTAAAACTCAACCTGAAAATGAAACGAACTACAGAGGCATATGCAGATGTAGAAGAGTTATGTATTTACTTTTGCAGGGATGGGAATCAAACCCGGAGCTGCAAACACACTAGGCAAGGGCTCCTTCAGCAAACTACATCACCAGACTGGAGACGGAAGATTCGTAGACGCGTATTGCCGAATGAAAGAAGCCCATCTAAGAAGACTACATAGTTCTACTTCAGCTCTGTGACATCATAGAAAAGGCAAACTATAATGACAACAAAATAAAGCTCAGTGGTTGCCAGGATTCAGGGTGGAGATGATAGCTCATGAATCATAGATTCTTCAGGCCAGTGGAACCACTCTACACAATGCCGCTGTGTGTTTTGTTAACATCATGAAACTCTACAGTATAAAGAATGGTCTTGGCTGGGGAAATCGCTTAGCAAGCAGGTAAATGTACCTGCCACCAAGTTCAACTGCCTGAGTTTTATCCTGAATCCTACAAGGAAAGAAGAAAAACAACTCCTGAGAATAATGCTTCAATTTCCACATGCTCGAAGGGTCACATGTGCTCCTATTGGCACAAGTGTACATGCACACACAGAGAGCCAATAAGTACGTCTTCATAAACTGCGGGCACTGGTTTATTAACCAGTATTAACAGAAATGTACCAATATTGGTTCCTCAATGATAATCATTCATATCTTATTTTAGATAAGACTAAAATAAGATATGAATGATCAGGGAAACTGAGGGAACAAAGAGGAGAAAGAAGGAAAGCAGGAGCAATTAATATTATGTGTTCAATGTGTTAGCAAACCTAAAATTTCTAAGAAGTGAATAGTGTCTATTCAATTTAAAAGTTTGGTTAATGTCCTACAGAATAATACGAATCTTTGGAATCTCCTTTTCCATCCACTAAGAATTACCCACAAGTATTCTAGGACATAATTTACATATCCACCCGGACACATATGTCTAACTTCATGGGGTAGGAGCCCAATGTATTAAGTGAAAGGTAAAGAAAAGTTCCTGTCACTGAGGAGACTCGGCTCTGAGTTGGTGTCACAAACAATGTCAGTAAGATACTAAAACATCAGTGTACAGTCATCATGCCTTAATGATAATTTCTCCTTTTCCACTTAATTATACCGTAAAACTTTATACGCAATGTTGGGTAGTCTCATAAATAAATTTCCACGTTATAAGTTCACTGCTGTGTCATCCAGAGTACAGCCAGGAGACAAACAATAGCAATAATGTAAAGACTTGTTTGCCAAGTATCTAGAGCTAGAAAAACAAAAGGAGAACATTATGCTGTCATAGAACTAGGGGCTTCAGGAAGTGACAATTGTCATCAGATCTGAAGAAATGATGAGAGAGGTGCTGACTATTTAGATGGAAACATCGGGTGTAGGGTAGGAAGGCTGCTGGCCTCTCAGGCAGTGCTCAGGAGAGAGGAATAGCGTCAGATGGTACTGGTCTCACTCAGGGGTGCAGTTGTGTTGGTTTAGTGTGATGGACAACATGCAAATCGGAATACATTATTGTTACTGGAAGGATGTGCTACTGCCAGGGTGGTGGGTTGATTCTAGTGACACAAAAAGCAACTGGAAGAAACAAGGTCTTGCTTACCAGCAGTCCCTATTGGCAGGCACAACCAGGGAACAAGCCAACAAAGAGGAACTATGTTGTGTAGAAAGCTGTAGAAGGGAGCATTTGAGAAAAAAACAGAACGACTATAACAGGACATGCTGTCACTGGATGCTTGTAATGGATATGTCTGTTGTGGAAAAAAACATATGCCTGGGGCAAGACAGACCTGGTCTCAGTCCTTAGCCTTTGGCTAAGAGCAAGTACAGACAGAACAGGCTTTGTGTCTTAGTTTGAGCATCTATTAGTGTTTAGCTCAGGCAAATGGACCATGCCTCATTTCCTCAAAGTTCAAAGGGAGCAAGAATGGCAATGGCACAAAGATTTTATAAGTATCACAGCGAATCATAGACAGGAACAGCACCGAGTGCCTCTGTAGTCCCTGTAATTTCAGAGGCTGAGGCAGGAGGATCACTTGGGCCCAGGAGTTAGGGGTCAGCTGGACAATGCATGTCCTATTTCCTGAACAACAATAGGTGAATGAATAAATAATAGAGCATGGAGGGAGAACTGGAATGTAAATGTAGACGATGGCTGACTAAAGCCATTTCTCACACTCACATTAATTAGTTATTTTCTCGTTTGTTTATCTGTAGTTTGTCTTTGAGGCAGGATCTTGCTATGTAGTACTGTCTGGCCCACGGCTGGCTATGTCGACCACGTTGGCCTCAGCCTTGCAGTGATCCTTCTTCCTCAGCCTCCCAAGTGCTGGGATCACATGTGTCTGCCTATTTCAGTGTTTATCTCAATAAAAAATTTTATTTAAAGAAATAGCAATACAGTTTATCATTGGTGGTTGTACCATGTACCTACTGTTAGATGAGGGCACACCAGTTAGGAATAGAGTCACATCCACCTAGCATTTCATACTATGTTTCTGAAGGTTCAGAAATGAATAGTTGGTGGTTTGATGACAATAGATTTAACTTTAATGACATATATAAGGGGGCTGGAGAGATGGCTCTGAGGTTGAAAGCACTGGCTGCTCTTCAACAGGGTCCTGAGTTCAATTCCCAGCAACCATCTCAAGATGATATATATATATATATATATATATATATATATATATATATCACCTCCCAATAATATTTTTAACCACACAAAATTTAAAGAATCCAGATAGAGGAAGGATTCAATAACTCACAAGGTTTAAGGACTGAGTGTATGGGTCCCCAGAATCCATACAAAGGCAGACACAGTAATAGGCACCCATAACCCCATCTAAAGGGAAGATGGGAGCAGAGACAGAAAAATCCCCGAAGCCTGTGAGCCAGGTGACCTAGCTTGTGAAGTGGTTGAACAACCAGAGACATTACCTCAAACAAGGTGCCTTTCACTGGGGACTGACATGGGAAGTTGTTCTCTCATCTCCACAGGCAAGCCATGACGTGCGTGTGGCTGCAGTCACACACGAGAATAAGCACACTACCCACAAAGATAAGTCAATTAATATTTAGAGAATCCGACATTTTGAAAGACTTAGGACACCATCCAAAACTGTAAGTGCAAAGCTTGGAGTTACACGGACTGTTCAGCTTCTGTCCATTTTACTCCAGTGACTGAGAGGGGGACGTGTCTGAAACAGACTCTAAGTTACTGAAAGAGGTCTTTTGGGGCCAAGTCACCCAGTGTCTTTCCTACATTCTCCACTTCAGTTGTGTTTGGACAGTCAGTAAACTCAGCTTTAGTTCTCCTTGGAGATGCCAAGAGGAAGTGACATTTCAAAAAACTCAGCTGGTTCCACAGATAAGAGACTTAAAAAAAATAATAAAGTCTATGTCAAAAAGATCTTACCAAACAGCTTCAGGCAGTAATTAGAACCCATCTGTTCCCCCTTGAGCCCCATCCTCCTTTCATGGGTTTGTCCTTATGCAAGTATAGGGAATTTATTTGGTCTGGGGTCTCTTCCTGATGTGGGCTGTGGATGAAATAATCAGCTCTTTGGAAAAAGTTGCCGACTTTTCAAAGACAAGCCTGTGATTGGAGAATCTTCTTAGATAATTCTTGCCACACCCTCACTTCTGTATCAGGCTCCCTGGCTCTAGAAGTGATTGAAAAGAATAGTAAAAAAAAAAAAATAGTTAGGTTTTATAGTCAAATAGAAATAGAGCTATCCTGAGAATTCATCTCTCACCAAGCTGTGCCAGAGGGGACGGTACAACTGTGTTCTCAACTGTGTTTTTAGGATTTGGTCTCCCTCCTAACAGCCTTTCCTAGAAGCCAGAAGTGGGGAACCCAGAAACCCTTTTCTTGGTGACTTTGTGTCATAGACCTACTTCATCTTGCAGTCAACTGCAAATCTGTGATAAATCATGCCATCAAACACCACATAGTTTTATAGTTAACTCAGAGCCAATCTATACTAACAGATGGCTGTTAGCAAGGGAATGCCATTCCCATTTATTGGGCTGATGGAATTAGCAGCTTGTTTTGAGCTTTAAAGGAGGACAATCTGATATTGTGTCTTGAATAGAGTGGGTGTTCCCAAAGTCCTTACTTAATTATCTATCTATAATCAGAAATGAGAAGGAAAAAATGTTCATATGCAGCTATCTATGCCAGTTGGAATTTGGTGAAGATACTTGGTTCAACACACACACACACATACACACACACACACACACACACACACCTACCTTTTCCAAAATACTTTCCCATTGTTGCTCTTACTTTAATTAAAGCATCTCCTGCCTGTCTTGCCAGAGCTATGAATACAGCTCCAAACTTTCCAATACACCTTACAATTGTGGCCTGAGGTCGCAGTACTCCAGAGGACAATGGAATAGATTGATTTGTGGAGGGGACGTCACAGGCGTGTCTGGGCTTCTTCCTCTCAAGCTCCCACCAGCTCTCCCTAGAAGACGATGCCAAGAGTGTACAAAGGTCTGCCCTTAGCTACAAATAACTGTGCTATTCTAAGGACTCCTGGGCCTCTATAAGGCAATGGAGCCAGAGGATTTGTGAGTTGAATTTTAGATACCAGCAAGGAAGCTTCCAGTGGAGCAGAGTGGGTCCAAATGAGATCAGAATTAGATGCTGGCCTCTACAAAGGGGAAGATGCTGACAGTAAGCAGAAAGCCAAGATTCATGGTACCACCCTCAGGACCAGAGCCTCATAGAGGACTTTCTTGGCTCTGATCCCACATGTCAGTTTCCCTCTCTGTGCCTCCTGTGCTGGGTTTTCAACATCAGCTGCAATGGTAGACAGAAGTCTGTGTATCCCCCGTTTCCTAGGAAGCTAGTTGTAAGGCTGGGAGCCATCTTTATAGATGATAGAATTTTAATAACCAGGAAACTAGAGCAACGTGACCCCCAGGAGCCTTCCCTCTCCCACTGTGATGATGGGACTCTGGGCCATGCCAGAGGATAAAGCTGCTTGGGTGGATGTGGTTCATCTTAAGGAAATGGTGTCAAGGCACCAGGTTTCCTAAAGGCCATATTTTTTGCTAATGGTACAATCACATTGCCATCACGGACCTTAAACCCACAAGGCTAATCAGAAGCCCTTCCACCATCTCCTGTGCGGTCTGAGCCAGTGTATCCAACCTATTACTTTCCTCTTCACACAATCTCTGGCATCTGTACCGGTTAGCTTTCATGCCGCCAGCTTGATCTCATTCCCAGTGTGCCCTTGGCCTTTTAAACACTGCGCGTGCTTCCTTCTGGAAACCTACTTTTCTGACGTCACTGCACCACACCCCTCCTCTGCTCAGAAGCCGTCATGGCGCCTGCCTGCGTGCTGTGCTAATAGATAAAGGTCTAAATTAACCTGGTATCTACAGGCTGTGAAAATCTAGCCCAGGGTTGTACTTCTACTCTTATCTTTTGACATAAATTATACATTCTTCCCAAGTGAGACTATTCAGTGGCCTGAAGACATTTGGCTTATTCCTACTTCCCTCACGCCCCAAAGGTTGTGACCCCTGGCCCCTGGCGGGGGAATGCTGTTCCTTCATTAATTTCCCTAAGTACAGTCCCTTGCTCCCCCACCCTCACACCAGCTAAATGTACTCAGAACTAGGCTAGGTCTGAAATGGGCAGTCTTACCTTTGGAGGACTTCTTCCATAGATGTGTGTCATTATTTGAAGATGTGCCAGAGGGCTAGGGAATCCTCTGTGGTCAGTCGTTAGCCCATATCCACTGGTGTGTGTATTCCAGGATCTAATGAGGACAAAGGATTCATAGTACACAATTTGGACTTGTGAAAAATGCTGACTTACACAATACTACTATTTGAAAAGAATGTAACAGACCCACACCTTGTTCTTCAAAGTGAGGTTCACAGACCAGCAGCTGTGGACACTAGGGACCTGTTAGCAACAGTGTTGGCCCTACCCTCTCCTACTGATTAGGACCTGCATAGTGACAAGGTTCCCAGGTGATCGGAGTGCACAGTGAGGACTGAGAGGTACCAGGACCAGCCCTCCCTTGAGACTGTGACATGGAAAGAGGAAAGAGCTAGTGAAGAACCTTTTGAAACATGAGCCAGAAGTTGGGCCTTTCGTGTCATTTCTTTGCTAGATCCTTGAAGGGAAAAAAAATCACTTAATAATTCAGAGGTTTGCTTTCACGGAGTGGTCGGGAGATTCAAAACAAGCAAGTAAACATGAAAAGGCGATGTTTTTAATTATGTAAGGCTAACACATATGGTTAAGTCATTGTTATTGGTATTTTCTGATTCATGCTTTCCTGAGGGTGTCAGAGCTGGTTTGTGGCAGAGCAGGGACCATGATATAGTGTCCAGCCTTCTACCCCAGTCCATGGTGAACAGGACTCTATCACCACAGACTCAGTCTTTGGCACTGCCAGAAAAGCTGGAAGTGCCTCTGGAGAAAGGAATTTGATATGTCCCCAGAGTCTTTAAATGTGTCAGTACCCTGTGACCCGGGCGTTCTCCACTGAGCTCTGCCTTAAGGAAATAAACAAGAATGCAGATGAGAACTTGCAAGTAATGCCACCCATTGCAAACTGACTTATATCGGGTTAAGAATACCTGCAAACAACATGAACATCTAACAACTGGCAATGGTTAAACCAATTACAGGAATTCATAAGCTAGTCCATTATGCAACTATTAAGATTTTTCCTTAAAAAGAGTTTGTAAGGACATGCAAGAAAAATGTTCAATGTAATATTTAGCCTAAGAGGGGAAAAAAAGAGATGGATCATAAAATTATATATAAAGTATGATCTCAACCCGGTTTTAAACAGTGTGTGGAGAAACGCCACAGGGAGACTTAGGAAAATGTTAACAGTGTGTGTGTCTGGACAGCAGTGCTTGTGTTGCTGTCCCTTCTTTTAAATGCTACTTGTCTGACTTTGTGCAGAGCGCTGGGGAATGCCTTTAGCGAACCAAAAGCACAGCGGATCCGGGCGGGGTGGCACAGGCCTTTAATCCCAGCATTCAGGAGACAGACGCAGATATCTCTGTGAATTTGAGTCCAGTCTGGTCTAGAGAGTGAGTTCCAGGACAGCCAGGGCTAAAAGAAAAAAAACAAAAAAGTGGTGTTCCTCTCTAGTCCATATAATGGAAGTGAAGTATCTGCTGGCCAGTAGCCACAGCTACTTTTAAAATAGCTTGTCCTTTTATTATTTATTCACATATTTGTGTATTGAGATAGGCTCTTAATCAGTATCTGAGACAAGCCTCAGACATAGGAAAATCCTATCTTGGCCTCCTGCATGCTGGGATTACAGGCAAGAGCCACAATGTCAAGCAAAATAACTTATTTTGTTTTTCTCTCATTATGAATCAAGAACACCACACACACACACACACACACACACACACACACACAGCCTTCAGACCCTATCTGCAACATCTGTGGAGTTAGAGTAAGACACAAATTTGGTCCACATAGCATCTGTCTAAACACTTAGATATTAGAAATCTTGGCAACCTGCCTGTAAATGGAATATTTCATCTTCTTCTTCTCCTTTTCTCCTTCTCCTTCTCCTTCTCCTTCTTCTTCTTTTCTTCTTCTTCTTCTTCTTCTTCTTCTTCTTCTTCTTCTTCTTCTTCTTCTTCTTCTTCTTCTTCTTCTTCTTCTTCTTCTTTCTCTCCTCCTCCTCCTCCTCCTTCTCCTTCTTTTTTTTTACAAAGACACCTTCACAATGGCCTGGATGTTTGGCTTCAAATCTGAGATTATCCAAGCCCACAAAGGAGACCAGCCATGACCTTGAACATCCAGCTCCGGGGACTCTTGAACACTTGTGTGCACATCCTGGTCACCTGTGCCTTAACAGGGAGGAGACCACTGCCTCTTGTGGATTTGGAAGTTGTGCTGAGGAGAAACTGCCAACTCTCTGGAGGCTAGGACCCAGTATCCGGGCTGTTCAGGAAGCAGGTGTAGGGACAATTCTTATTTCTTAGATACTTAGAGCAAGACCCGGGAGGGATGAGCTTGGCTCATTGGATGCCTGACCCTGTGGGGTGCAGGGCAGCCCCCCTGTCACCTGTTTGCTGGCTTTTCTTTTTCTTTTTGTATCTTCTCAAACACAGTTTGACAAGTTGTTGAGTGATCCTGGTGGCAAGCTGCTATAAAGATTTCATTGTCAAATTAACCTACCAATGCATATAAAATGACACAGTGGTTTATATTTCCTTTAATGCAAACCAAAATCAAACAAACAAATGACACACATATGCTTTGAGCCTGGTGTGGTAGAACAGCCCTGTAATCCCAGCGTGATGGGGCTGAAAGAGGAGAATCCTGAGTTTGGGGCTAGTCTAGGTTATGTAGTGAGGTCATGTCTAAAGAGGCAAACAAATTAAAAAAAATGAGATACACACATACACATAAACGTACATACATATATAGACACATACACACATGTACACACAAACACACACAGAGAGACACACATACAAAACACACAGACAACACACACATGCATACACAAACACACACATAGACATACACAAATACACATGCATACATTAATGCACACAGATAGGTGCAAACACACACATAGATATATACACACAAATATATAAACATACAGACAGACACACTTACACACCCAAAATACACACACACACAAACACAAGTGCACATATACATACACACTAATGCAAATCTGAAATATTGATCAAGAGCAGATTGTCTCTTTAGAAAATGCATCCTGGGTGGTGTTCTCTTCAGCACCTTTGTTCCATACCATGCCAGCACTGAGTGGTGATGAGCATTTTCTAAATGTTGCCAATCTGATAGGCAAAACAGGACGTGTAATCTCTCTCTCTCTCTCTCTCTCTCTCTCTCTATCTCTCTCTCTTTCTCTCTTGTAAACTGACAACTCATATCTTTTGCCTGTGGATGCTCTTTTTCTAACTGACTTGTACAGGGAAAGTGAGATACATTTTACTGGCATTTTTCAGTTTCGAAATTTGGACATGGTTTGCAGCATTTTTAATTTCTTTACTGTTTTGTGTTTTGAGACAGGATCTCTGCCTGGCCTTGAACTTACCATAATGATAAAGAAGACCTTAAACTTCTGATCTTCCTGCTTCAAACTCCTAAGACCCTAGCGCTAGGGTACATCACAAAGCCTGGCCCAGTGGTCCAATGGTCCAGTGGAGCTGGGGGTGGAACACAGGGGTGCTTGTGTACAAGGCAACCTTCTACCACAGAGCTATGTCCCCAGAGCCACAGTATTTTTAAGCTATGTTGTTAGTACCCTGGAGGAAGAGACCCAAAAATTGCTGCAAGTTTGTGACTAGTCTGGGGGCTACATTGCAAGACTGAGTCTTAGGAAACAATAGTGATTTTTTTTTTTCTGAATAAAACAACTTATGTGTGACTTATCCACAGAAGTTGATGGCTGATGATGAATAAACCTGTAGCACTGGAAGCGTTTGAAATAATCAGAAGATAAAGTTTTCCTTAGTAGAAACATGGATGCCAGATTGTAGATCTGTTGAATTACTGGTGGAGGGGAAGGGGGAAGGGTTGTCTGAAATTCTATTCTTTGTGTGGTGGCTTCGAGGGTCCTGTTTCTGCTGGGTGGGAAACGCAAGTTGAGTCATTTTGAGAAGAGAGTCAGGAGAAAGGCCAGTCTGACTACTCATTGTGTGGGGTTTTGGGGAGATCGTATGGTAGTTCTGAGGAAAGTCTTGGAAGTCTGAGGACAGAAAGAAGTTCTAACTAAGATCGTCTTTCTTTTTTTTTTTTTAGGAAGTTGGTGCCAGTTGTCAGGAAAGCCGCAGTGGTAGCCGCATTTATAACCTGTACTTTGAAGTTGGACTCGGACCTATTTTTACATGCCCAGGCGGGAGACAAACCTCAAAGCAGGTGCTGACCCAGGCAGCTAACTCTGCTTAGATCCACTGTGTGGTGGCTCCCACGAGTGACTCCACAATATAGAAAGAAGGTCCCCACACTGGGCCACCAGCCCTCTCTGCGCAGAGGTCAGCCAGGAATTAGTGTCAGTGAGACATCACAGGAAGGGTGCTGGAAACATCCAGAAACAGGAAGTAGGTGTCTTATTTGTCGGAAAGGGGACAAGGAAGCAGCTTGCCCTAGGTCATGTGGCCTCAAGGGTAACGTGCCTCAGAGAGAGAGAGAGAGAGAGAGAGAGAGAGAGAGAGAGAGAGAGAGAGAGAGAGAGAGAGAGAGAGAACAAACACCATATAAAGGCAGAGACTCCTCCTCACTCTCCATTTCAGCCCACCTCTAAACATTCTATCTTACAAACCCAGGTAGCCCTGTCTCTGAGTCCGTGGGCGTCAGTCTCCGTTACTTGAAAATACTCTGACACTAATTGAAGTTCAAAGAGGGAATTCCCGTAAAGGGCTGAGATCTTAACCAACACAGTCTGGACTCGGCTCATGCCAAGTAGATCTGGGCCACATCCCGCATTCTCTCCGCATCACATCCGACACTGCTTTGGTTCCTAGAGCAGTCCGCATCCTCTCCCTGCCGAGCTGCCCTCCCGGATCCCACCCTGCCTCATCCCCGTCCCCCACCCACCCCACTCTGGCTCAGCTTCGGGGCTGTGGAACAGGGCTGTTCAATTTCTGAAGCTGTTGGCTCCAGACAGATTTTCTTGAGCCCTGGCTGCTGAAGTTGGTTTTTTTTTCTCTGCCAGAGCCTGTGTCTCTCCTAAGCAGAGACCTTTTCAAACACTGCCTGGACTGCTCTTTATGAGGATCACCCTTATCTATGAGGTGGGTGCACAGTGACCAAACCTTCTGTTTCCTCCACCTTGGGGTTGAAGCTTCAGGCGACGACAAAACCCAGGGCTTTGTGTGCTGTACAAATACTCTACCAACTGAGCGAAATCCCTAGCAACTGAAATGTATTAGTGTATATCGATTATGCAAGTAATGGGGTTCCACTATGACATTTCCACATGTGTTAATAGGATATTTTTATCATCTCTCCCAGTCTCCCTAGTGATCTTTTTCTTTTCTCCCCTCTGGTCCCTTTCTACCTTCACGCCTTTTGGGAGGGTGGCCCATGCATTTCAGTGGAGTTGCTTACAGGAGTGTGGGCCCCTTACCAGTGCTTTCGGCGTTTGTTGTTGTTGTTGTTTTGTTTGTTTGTTTTTTGGTTTTTGGTTTTTTTTTTGTTTTTTTTTTTTTTTTTTTTGACGCAGAGTCACGTGTATCCAGGCTGTTTCTGAACTCACTGAGTAGCTAAGGGTGACCTTGAGTTCCTGACCTTCCAGCCTCCGCTTCCTAAATACCAACACCGGAGCAACCTGGTTCAATCCCCTCTGCCTTTTATTGTACATTCATTGCTAGTACGAAGTATCGGCCTTCCCCCACCCCACCCTCTCCCCCTTAACGTTACCATCTATCCCTTTAAAATGTACGGTCCAGAGCTGGGGCTGTATCTCAGAGGAAAGTCACTCAATGCTGGTAGAAGGCTTTGTGTTTGATCCCTCCCTTTGTTTGTTTGTTTGTTTGTTTGTTTTAGTATGCTTATAAATTCGGCTGAGTCCTACGTATTGCCTATAATTTTAGGAGATGTGCATTGTTCCCAAAAGAAACACTCCCTGTTGGCAGCCCTCCCCCCATTTGCCTCTCCTCCCAGACTCAGGCCGTCTGTTTTCTGTCTCTCTAAATTTGCCTGTTCTGAACATTTTCAAATAAATGAAGTTTTACAGCCTGTGGCTTGGTGTGTCTGGCTTCTTTCACTTGGGCTGAGATTTCTCAAGGGTCAGCCAGTTGTAGCGTGCACCAGTATTTTATTCTTTTAAATGGTTCAACCGTACTCCATACCATGGCTCCTTCCCATTATGTTTTTTTCAAAGCCGAGGGACATTTGACTTATTTCCGAGTTGGGACTATGATGCTCCAGGATGCCACTTTGAGGATCTGTAGACCAGGTCTTGTGCAAATGCACATTTTCCGATGCTCTTGTTACACCTAGGGGTGGAGATGCTGGGCTGCGTGGTTTCTCTGTTTAAGCTTTTTGAGAAACTGTCAGAATGATTGCCAAAGTGGCTACAGCTTTTTCCATTCCCAGCAGCAGAGGGTGTGGGCTGAGGCCTCCACATTGTAGTATAAAAGTCAATGTGAGGGAAGTTATTTGAGGTGAACAAGAATGCTGAGGAGGATTGAGCTCACTAATCTGTCAATCACTGATAGCCTAGAGCTCACATTGACGAGCAAGATCAACTTCAGATTGAATAACTCATGTCACCAAAGCTATCTGTAGTTTTAGAAAGCATTCAGACCCATGGATAGAAAAACCGCAGTAACTTTACAATTGAAAGCCACATAGCATTGGCTTTTGCCTAAGTCTAAGTCATCCCCTACTGGGGCTCAGGCATGTCTGGGCCTGCTCAGGACACTGGGCTGCCAGAAACGATTTTTTTTTTTTTTTTTTTTTTTTTTGGTTTCTTCGAGACAGGGTTTCTCTGTGTAGCCCTAGCTGTCCTGGCACTCACTTTGTAGACCAGGCTGGCCTCGAACTCAGAAATCCGCCTGCCTCTGCCTCCCGAGTGCTGGGACTAAAGGCGTGTGCCACCACGCCCGGCTCAGAAACGATTTTTTAAGAGAGACCAGTGAGTTTGGGAGAGAGCAAATTCATTTAGTGGAAGAGAGGCTGAAACAGAAATGCTCAAGGCTTCTGACAGACACTGGCTGTGTGGTAGCATCACTTCAATAATAGGGTGTATCATGGTTTCCAGAGGATCTGCCTCCACCTGAAGGTCATGTCAAGGTGGCGGGGATAGTAATGTTCTGTAGGGGGTGGTGACTGGGAATATTGGAGGTGGCTTTGAGTCACCTTCAAACAACCGATGGGCAGTAAGGGGCTGGGCAGCTGACATCACTGCAGATGGAGGCGGTACCCATAGGAACCCTACACTTTTCAGTAAGCTAGCTGAGATTCTCCCTGGAGACTCCCAGATGAGACAGAATTGGGGACAATAGTTCTCTATCAAGAGAAAGGGCTAGGAAACACACGGATCGTGACTGTGAATTAACAGGGAACTAACAGACGGTGATATTTTAGCTGGGAAACAGAGTCTGTTAGTGAAATAGAATGAAAAATGACCAAGGAGCCAAGAGATAAGCCAAACGAATTCAGACTGACTGCCCAAAGACACATTGTTCCTTTTGAGACGAATAGTGGGACTATAAAATCAAATCCTTTTCCATTTTCACAGTCTTTTGTGAGTGCTGTAGCTGACGCAGTGTGGCTATCTCACAGTCTTTCCTATCATAGGTGGCTGGGTTGGTCTCCTAGTTGGGAACTTTCCATTGCCTTGGGGACCGACTTTCCCACAGTTTTCCTCCCATGAAGCCTGCGTTTAGAGATGAAAGCAGCGAAAGTCAATGGCAGGAAGAGCGAGCAGCTGGTACACTGTGCTATGACTTCAGAGTGATGCAAGCGTCGCTGGAACCGGGATGCTGAACGAACAGAAACCCACAGTGCAGAACATCAGGGAGGCCAGCCACACCCTGACGGCCTCGCCTTGTGAGGACACAAAGGGACAGTTCATGGGCCAGCAAAAGATACTTTTCAGCCCTTTAATGAAGGAATGGTGGAGCTCATCTGACAAGTTCTCAGCACACAAGCGAAACATTCAAAACAGCTTGGGTGTGGCCTCTTTCTAGGGGAGAAGGGATGGAGGACACCTTTTTATATCATGGTCTTTTGTTGTTTTTGTTGCTGTAGCAAAATGCTAGAGGTCCAATGCTTTATAAAGATAAAAAATTCCTATGCTGCCATTGGCTCAGCCCTAGGGAAAGTTTTATGGTGGGTGACCTAAAAATGAGCAGACTGGGAGCAGAAGTGAAACACCACAGGGCTGGAGACACTCTTTTCATAACAATTTTGTCTTTTGGGAACTAACCCCACTTCAATTAGACAACGTTGGCGAGCATGGAACCCCATGACCTTTGATTTTCCTGTAGGTCCAACCTCTTCAAGGCTCCACTACTTCAGCAGGGCCACACTAGAAGCCAAACTTCCATTGCATGAGCCTTTGGGGACTAAATCTTCAAATCACAGCACCTAGATTCTGCTGGGGCTCCAACAATACTTTCAAAATGTTCTGGACTGGAGATACTAGAATGGCGCATAGATTTGTGGTCCCCTCAAAAAAAAATCAAACAAGTTTTTGATTGTGTGTGTGTGTGTATGTATATGGGTGTGTGTGCATACATGTGTGTTTAGGTGTGTGTGCATATATATGAGTGTGTGTGGAGGCCAGAGATCAATATTGGGTGTCTTCTTTAACAGCTCTATTTTTTAGATGGGTTTACCAATAATGTAGCAAAGGATGGCTTTGAACTCCTGATCCTCTCATCTCTACCTCTAAGTTCTAGGATTATAGTACTACCAGACCTGGCCTCCTCTGTTCAAATACACATTTTAGAGAAGGACTAAAAGACAATGTACAAAAGAGATTAAGGAGATAGGAAGGTGGTTCAGTTGGAAAAGTATTTGTCATACTCAGGTCTGAGGACCCAAGTTTGGATTCCCAGAACCTGGGTATAAAGCTGGGTATGGTGGAATGGATCTGTAATCCTAGCACTGGGTAGCCAGAGACAGGAGGCTCCCTGCACTCAGTGGCTAGCTGGTCTCATGGAATGGGTAAAGTCCAATTTTAGTAAGACACTTTGTCTACAAATACGAGTTGGAGAGCACTAGAGAAAGACACCTGATATCAAACTTTGACTTCCACACATGTGTACACATACATATGTGCACATGTGCGAACACACACACAGCCCAGAACATAGGGATTTGCAGAGAGGGGAGACAGAAAGCGTGGAGTCTGTTTGAATCCACTCTGCAAATATGGTTTCCCGCGAAGAGCTGTCTCTTGGCTGAATCCTGTACATTAATCACAGTCAAGGCAAGCCCAGTGGCTGTTCCTCTCTCACACCAGGAGCTCATCCGCTCCTGAGTCTCTTCTCAGACCCTGGCAACTTGTCACAGCTGCTTTGTTACTGAGCCACGTGGTCAACAGGGAGTGGAGCTCAGCTTTGCTGGATCTACCACCCCAGCCCCTGGCTGACCTCACTATACACCCTCATGTATGGCGGAGAAACTCAGGAGCCAGCGTGCATCGGTTAAACTGCTGGCCTCTCCAGGATTTGGGGAGCTCTGCTCAGCACAGTGGGGACACAAAAGGGAATTGGGGGACAACTATGGAAGTGGCAGAAGACTGCAGCGTCCTCGGCTTGGAAAGCCCGGTCACATTAGGACTCAGCTCCGTGGTCATTGGAAACTACGTGTCACAGATTGAGTCCAAACCCAGCCTTGACAGATTTCAGTTTTCATTCTGTACTCAGGCATTTTAAGGCACTAGCGAGAGAGCTGCTAATATTTTCCACACGTCACAATGGAATAAAATCAGGCAAGGAGCAGACACAGGCAGAAGTTCCTGCAGAAGGAGAAGATAAAATTGATGGAAATTAGCGATGCAGGATCTTAAGATTTTTTTGCATTCATTTATTTTTCAGTACACACACACACACACCCCTACCTGCTGAGCCACCTTTTCAGCTCCAATATCTGTGATCTTGATTTGTCACAACCTGACAAAGCAATATTTAATTTGTGAAGGCCCACAGAGCCCAGTGAGGCATCCACCTCCTCACGAGAGCTTCACCACCAGCATGGGGAGCAGGCAGATGAGTCAGCCCCTACTGGCTTCTGCCCCATCTGGCCTCTTGATCCTTCGGCATTTCCCAAGCCTTGAGCCTCCCAGGGGCCCATGTGACACAACTGGAGTTCTTCGCTTGTCACAGGGCCTGGAATTTCCATGTTGCTTCCACAGCTGGTCACCAGATGGTGTCACAGGTGAAGCTTCCAGGTGGGCTCCAAGCTGCAAGGTCCCCCTGTTGTGGCTGCTTTGCCACCTGGCCTTTTTTTTTTTTTTTTCCTGTCACTCTGTCCCCAGCTGTTGTCAGACTATTCATAACTGTTTATTCTCTATGTCCATTCACCCACCTCCGGATCATGGGAGTATCCTAACTTATTATTTTGGAATTTTCAAACAGCTGACAAGAGAAAGCAGTGCAGGGGCAGATTGTCTACATTTTTTTTTTGTATTTGCACTTTTTTACACACACACACATACATGCACCCCTATACACATATATACACAATACACACACATGCATACACACAGATAGAAAGACAGACAGACAGATTCTCTCTCTCTCTCTCTCTCTCTCTCTCTCACACACACACACACACACACACACACACACACACACAGTCCTTTACAGCTGCACCTTTTCAACCTATTATCCAGTTAGGGATCATGCATTGCCATTTTATTGTCTGTTGTTGTTGTTGTTGTTGTTGTTGTTGTTGTTGTTAGTGCCTATCTAGAACAGCTTTCTGGTTTTAGGGGATCCTTTTTTTTAGGGAGGGGGACCAGCAGAGTCTCATTCTGTAGCTCAGGCTGACAGGGAACTCTCTCAATCCTCCTGCCTCAGCTCCTTGGAGGGTTGTTATAGTGGCACCTCTAGCTTGTTCCACGTGGATGTTTATGAAGAGCACAGGGCCCCTTACAAAGCAAGCATGAGGGTTGTCTGATTGTCTCGCATGCTAGATGCAGGCTAAGCATTTGGAATGGCCTACTGCTGTACGGTTTCCTTGGCTGTGCCCAGTGCTCATTTTTACTCCTCTGCTCAGGAAACTTTCTCTGTCCTCATACCCTGACAGAAGGCAAAGCCCCACAGGTGCTTACAAATAGGGGACCCAGCTGGGCTGCGGCCACCAGTTATCGCTCTGACAACTCAGTCATCTAGACTTGGCTAAGGGGAACAGAAGAACACTCGGATGTCCTCCTGTGCTGTATGACAGAGGCGCTCTTAGCCCATGCCGATCTGGTTAGCCCGAGGTGGATTGTGAGGATAAGGGATGAGACAGAGTCTCCATGGAAGCAAGGGCTTAGTGACATCAAATCGGCAGGAACTGGAAGACCTAACCTTCACCTGTGGACAGAGTTGTCTACTCCAGTAGACACTCCCAGTACAGGGCTCCGGGCATCGACAGGAAGGATGGGAGCGAGAGGAGCCTGGAAGTCTGGCTGGGGTCAGAGATCTGGCAGATATCCATGCTCTGTGCTAGCAAGGATGTCAAGGTCTTCCTTGAAAAGGAAGTACGGGTATCACACGTTGAAAAAATTAAAGTGAACCCTAGTCCAGAAGCTGTCACGGACCAGGAGACAGTAGAACAGAGTTCCTCCCAGGCAGGAAGCCTTTCCTGTTCTGGTGTCCTTATGACTAAGCTCTGTGCTTGGTTCAGGGGAAACAGGTCATTTCTGCTTTAGAACGAGTGAACGTGGCTTGGGAGGTGATTCAGGGGACAGAGTGATGGCGTAGATGCACAGAGCTTGGGGTTTGATCCCCAGCTAGGCATAAAGGGAGAGAGAGCAATGGCATGTACCTGTAATCTCAGCACTTGGGAAGCAGAGGCAGGAAGAGCACAAGTGAAGGGCATTCTCAGCTACACAGTGAATCTGAGGCTAGCCTGGGCTACCAGAGATCTGATTTGTTTGTTATTCTTCAAAAACAGAAATGAATATGATTCCCCATATGCCAGGTTTAGTAAGCGTCCCAAGGTGCCTGCTGTTGGGATAAACCATCTGAGGAGAGAGAGAGAGACAGACAGAGAGAGAGAGAGAGAGAGACAGAGAGAGAGACAGAGAGAGAGAGAGAGAGACAGAGGGAGACGGAGACAGAGACAGAGAGAGAGGGAGAGAGACAGAGAGAGATAACCCTGTTGAGATATAGGACTGAGCCAGAGAAAGCTGTTGCCTGTTATTATAATTAAATTCAACCCACCAACACCACAAATGTTTTTCACAATAAATGAACCACCTTTTCTGCCCGCAGAGACCATTTTCCCAATCATACATTTAGTAGCAAAAGCAGGGTCACAAGGCTGGCTTTTCCCTCCACTGCCACACAGGGTGGGAAGAGAAAGAAAGACGTGGACGTACTCAGAGCCAGAAAGGAGCACCCGCTACTCAGTCCTAAACATCATAAAAGCTGGGAAGAAAGCCCCACGGGGGAATCTCTCCAGATGACGTGGATAGGAAGCCAAGGTACTCCTTATAAAAAAGGCTTGAACATAAAGGTTTGGCACATTCTTAAGGAGGACAGTCAGGGTGAGTGGTGGAGCTGTGTGCCCTGGCTGTGTTCAACATCTGGAGTCTTGGATGCTTCCAGCAAGGTTCATTAGACGGATCAGGTGACCATGGAAGATTCCTTACTGGCTAGAAGTATGGAGGTTGGGGGTGGGGGTGGTGAATCAGGTGGCTTAGAAGAAGGTATTTTTAAGTTGAGCCGAGTGCAATGGCATTACCATCTCCACATTTAGAGACTAGGAGTAAAAAAAGACACAAAGAAAGGAAGTGGACTGCTCTGGGCCTTGGGTTAACTACAGCCCGGCACTGCTTCCTTATATAGGTTTCGTGTCCTTGGGTTAGGCTTTCAACAACCCATGTTTTTGTTTTTTGTTTTTTGTTTATTTATAGGCAAGCAAACCCCAATTTTTCTAAATTCTCCCTAAAGATGATGCTGAGCAGACCGTAATTTCTATGATCGCCAGGCCTGGAGCCCAGCCTTTTGCCCTTCCTGTCTGGGCCCCTTAAAGAAACTAGGTTACCCCTCCAGGCCAGTGATATTTCCTTCCTCCTGTCTTTCCTTGCCTTCCTGCCTCTTCTCTCCCTTCCTCCCCCACCTCTTCCTTTCTCCTTTCTCCCCTCTATATCTGTCTCTCCCGTGCCCTCTCCTCCCTGTCCTTTTTCCCCTCCGGGTCCCCCTCTGGCTCTTGTCTCTAAGCCCCGCCCCCTCTTGTCTCTAAGCCCTCCCAGTCCCGGAGCTGGCGGGCTCCACTTCGTTCCTAGCCTGGCTGGAGGACAGCTGGGGGAGCATTCTGCTGCCAGGGAATTGGCAGAGAGAACAAACTACCGAGGCTCTCCTGGATGGATTTTGTCATGGCAGCTGGCGCACACGACACCTCATACTTAGGATAAGAAGCACGGCATTGCTTTAGGATGACAGGATCCCCGTTTCACTCTGCTCCGAATGTTTGTCCTGTTACAGAACTAGTGCAAACAACAACAAAAAAGTTAAAGGGAAACCCCACCCTTGCACCGTTTCCTCACGCATCTCCCTCCTGCTCCGGGCCTGCCTGGCAGGACCAAGGAGGGAAAATTCTTGTAGTTACAGCCAAGTGAATGGTGGGGCCAGGTTTGGCAGCTGCAAAGGGCTGAGTAAATCTTGGAACACTGGGTCTGAAAGAGCTCTTAAGGAGGACTGAGGCCCGCATTCTCCTCTAATGGGGAAACCAAAGCCAGGCAGGTTGTTTAGTGTTTAGATAAAATTGTGTCTCCCAGTGTTTACATATCGAGGTCCCAAGAGTCCTCAGAATTGAATGTTATTTAAAAATACGAGTCTTTAGAGAGGCAATTAAGTTCAAAATAAGGTCATCAGGATGGGCCCAAATCCAGGATTAACTGGGGGCCTGATAGGAAATGGAAACTTAAACTCAGAGGCATATCATGCAGAGGGAGAGACTGCCCAGCCATGCACAGTCCTCAGAAAATACCCAAGCCTACCTACCAACCAAAGTCTAGCCACCAGAATCAGGAAATAATAAGTTTCCATTGCGGAAGCCACCCAGCTTGTAGTGCTTTGTAATAGCAACCCTAGCAAACAGATACACATACTATTCCATAAGATGGATGGATATCTCACTATAATGATCGGTAGAGTGAGACAGGGTCCCTAACTCCCCTCCTTCCAGGTACCCTGCCCCTAGTCTAGCTACAAGTTATGTGATTGCCGAGAGCAAGGGTACTTTCAGGAGGGATAGTTCTCTAAGAACCTGAAGGTCAGCCCCGGCATCTCCCAGGCTGGTATCTGCACGTGTGAGTAGAGGCAAGACTCTGCTCCTACCTCCTTAGCTATTTATTTGTTCCATGTTTTTGAGACGCAGCCCTGGCTGTCCTGGAGCTCACAATGGAGACCAGGCTGGCCTCAAACTCATGGAGATGGGCCCGTCTCTGCCTCCCATGCTAGGATTAAAAGTGTGTGCCACCAGGTGGCTCAACAGGTGTAAGTTATGCCCAGTGAATTTGTTTTCAAGGAGCCCAGGAAAGAAAGAGGCAGTCTCTTTTTCTGTGATCGGCATTACAGTTTTAGGACTTGTGTTAACTTTTTAAAGTGACCAGGGTCCTTCAATCTTTTCTGTTCATTGGCTTAGTTTGGGACAGGATCCCTTGTCCCAGGATGGCCTTGGCCTTGCTCCTGAGCTGAGGTTTGCTTCGCTCTCTCAGTTCTTCCTTCCACCTCTGCATTGTGTGCTGGGGTTACAGGTATGGGCCACTACCCTGTTCTTAGCAGCTCTTTCAGTGAGAACATCCTCACCTTAGCCACTCTCATCTTCTCCTGTGTCCACAGCTGTGTTTCTTATCGTTATTACCAAGGGTGTCTCTGATTTTTATCAAATTAAAATTGTAAACGGGCTTGAAATATGTCATTCATGCTAGTTTTAACTGTCAACTTGACACTATAGAATCATCTGGGAAGGGAATCTTAATGAGGAATTATCTAGATCAGGTTGACCCCTGGTGGGTTATCTTGATTGTTAGTTGATGTAGGAAGACGTAGCCCACTCTGAGCAGCACCAATCCCTAGGCTGGGGCCTGAACTGTATGAGAGTGAGAAAGGCAGCCACAAAGCAAGCTGGCAGCATGTTTGCATTTGCTTCTCTTTATCTCGACTGTGCATGTGATGTGGCCCACTGTCCCAGGCTCCCACCTCTGTGACTTCCCTGTAATAATGAACTGTCACCTGGAGTTGCTCTGGAGAGTGTCCTCTTCTGTAAGTTGCCTTTTGGGGGGCAGTATTTTATCACAGCAACCACAGTGAGACTAGAATATACACCATGACAGTTTTCTAGTTGGAGAAAAATGTGTTTTGTTTTGTTTGAGACAAGGTTTAGAGCTTGATAAGTAGACCAGGCTGGCCCTGCACTTGCTGCCCTACTGCCGCTGCCTTCTGAGTGCTGGAATTGACAGGTACGTGCCATCACTCTCTGCTGGAGGGACATTTATAAGGGATGGAGTGATATGGACCCTTGGGAATGACTCTTCCCAAGAGGGTGAAGTTCTGACTAGAAAGGCGATCAAAAATTATCAGCAAGGACTGTCACTACCACTAAAGCTGCCTCGGTTGCAAAATGAGATTTTCGTAAGGGCATTAGGAAGGTCAGAAGGATCAGGTAACTTGAGTGGGCTTTATTTTCCTTCAGGGTAGGCGCACCAGATTCTATGTCTGGCACAAGCCTGAGAATTTTCCAGAAAAATCCTGGTAGGCAGGGATAGAGCTAGGGACAGGCACTGGGCACCCAGGGATAAGGATTAGCCAGCTGGCCCTAGGAGAGCTTGCCATAAGAACTCTAGCTTCTATTATTACCTCCAAAAGCATGAAGAAGCTAGTCGCACACATACTAGCTTTCCAAAGGGAAAGAGTGCATGGCTCCTGGCCGTGGTGGCGCACACCTTTAATCCCAGCACTTGGGAGGCAGAGGCAGGTGGACTTCTGAGTTCAAGGCCAGCCTGGTCTACAGAGTGAGTTCCAGGACAGCCAGGGCTACACAGAGAAACCCTGTCTCGACACAAACAAACAAACAAAGGACAACTGTTACTGAGGTAGAGTCCAGGGGGATCATCCCGTGGATGAACTGCTCGCCTTCAAAGCACAAGGGCCTGAGTTTGACTCATGGGACCCATAGGGTGGAAGGAAAGAACTAATGCCACAAAGTTGACTTTTGACCTCTACATGTTGTGTAAAGTGAGGACGTGACTCCCTGCCGGGTCTGGTTGAAGGGAAGGTTTTTATTGTAGATGTGAGGGAGGCTATAGCCAGAGGCATCTGGAAGAGTCCAGAGTGGGGGAGACAAAGTAGTCCGCTGAACATGGCTAGCTGACTGAACCCTGCCATGAAAGGAGAGGTAGGGTACGTGCGTGTATGTGTGTGTGAAAGAAGAAAGGGAGAGAGAGGGAGAGAGAGAGGGAGGGAGAGAGAGAGAGAGAGAGAGAAGAAGAAGAAGAAGAAGAAGAAGAAGAAGAAGAAGAAGAAGAAGAAGAAGAAGAAGAGGAGGAGGAGGAGGAGGAGGAGGAGGAGGAGAAAGAAGAAGAGGAGGAGGAGGAGGACCAAGAGAGTCAAAAAGAGCCAAGAGAACACATGGACAAGATGGATTTCTATAGGAATGATGGCGGGGGAAGGGGATCTGGAGAAGTTTAGGGTAGGGATTGAGGTGAGAGGAGCCAGGGCATCTGGCTTTGTAACAGGTACGTGTGTTGCTGAGAGAGTCTGGAAGCCAGCATGTATTTTAACATGTCTACTAACAGGCACCAGTTAACCACTTGTCTGGAGTTTCTTTTAAACCTGACACATCTCAGCCCCAACATTTGTAGCTCCCCCTGCTTATATAAAAATAGTCCCTCCACCTTGTTCCAAGAAGAGTCTTGTTTCTCTTCAGAAAGACTATGCTTGTTAGCCACAGTCGGTTCTCCAAAGGATATGTCACCCTCCCAACAGAAGGGAAGTTCCTCCTTGTGTTAGGCCAGGCCTTCCAGGTACAGAGTCAGAGACAAGGAGGGGGCTCAAGCAGGTTACACAGAAGAGATCCCAGCCTGGGAATGAGGATGTAGGAACGAGAAGGGGAAGCAGTGCAGCCCTCATGAGGATGTACTAGTGAGCAGGCTACCCCTGGGGTGATGGGGACACAGGGCACCCTTGGTTAGTGTCACACCACTGGAATGCCGCTCTGTGTCCCCAAAGGCACCCAGCATGAAGCATCTTTCACCTGCTACACACAAGCCGCTGAGGAAGCCCTTGGCACTGTTAAATAACAGTGAGTGCCTGGCAGACCTGGGTGGGGCAGCCAGACATCTTCTCTATCGCAGTCTTGCAGCCTTCCAGTCTTTGATCTGAAATTACTACCCCGATCTGCTCTTGTAAATATCTCTTTACCTAGGCTCATGTAAGTAACCCTACTTAACCTTAATAAGGACACACACACACACACACACACACACACACACACACAGAGTGAAACTTGAAAATAGGAGGGAGTCTATTTGGGAAGAGGAAGGGGAATCAGCAGGATGGGGGAGGGGTAAAAGAGCATAATGAGGGTGAAGATGACCCATATACATCATATATGGGAATGAAAACACACCAAAACACAATATTATAGATAATTAACATATGCTGATAAAAGTCAGACAGTCTCGTTCTGAAGTTGGAGCTACCTTCAAATTCACCATCTTCTTGCTTCAGTCTCACAAATGCTGGGGTTTGAGGTCTGCCTCACCACACCTGGCCTTTCTCCGTGGGTGGCCAGAGTGCTTCTAACAACCTCTGCCTCAAAATGTATAGGTGAGGTAGCTGACAGACAAGGTTGAGAGTGCGTGTGCTCTAAGCAAGCTCTTCCACCCTCACTAAGGAACGTTTGCTAGGTGACCTGAACCAGCAATGGCCCCTTGGCTTCCTCTGCGTGCCTACTCTGAGTGATTGGCAGCGGGCTGCCAGAGCACTGTGTTGAGAATTCAGAGGCTTAGGGAAGAGGAATTGGTTGGAGGTTTCAGTCTGGAATGTCCCCCCCCAGGTTCCTGGGTAGTCTGCATGTCTGCACGTGGCTGTTTTTGTTTCTGAACAGAGGCTTATTTGAGCTCTTAGCCCTGGCAGCTAAAAAGTATACAACCAGGTAAGAGGCACGTGGCCAGGTGGGAGTGGGGTGGAGGAGTGGACAGAAAGGGGATTCAGGAAAGAGATATTACACGACACGTTGTGGTGACAAACCTTATCTGAATGACAGTAAGACCAAAAGATTCCACTGAAAAGCTCTCAGGTGGAGAGATCTGTGTGGTTGGACTGCTTCCAGGACTGCTTCATTTGCATAGGTTAGAAACACAATTACATGCTTACATTTTTATCTTGCACACGAGTGCATGCTCACTTGTGAGAGGTAGGCCTCTCCCTCTATCGTGTGGATCCTGGGATCCAACTTAGATAGGCAGACTTGGCAGGGACATCTTTATACACTGAGCCATCCCTCTGGCCCTGTAAGGACAATTTTGCTTTGCCCCTTAGAGGTTGTAGGTGAGGAGCGTAATGGAAGACACATGTTCTGGTTGCATGTTGCAGGGGGACAATTCAAGGATCTGTCATCAACACAGAAGGTAAAAACAATCACTCTAGGAACACTTACATTTTAAAAACCCTTAGACTGTCTCCAAATTGCTAGTATCTGAACTGGAGAAGTATAAATGCCTGTGATAGTTAAATCTCCAGATTCATATGTGTCACAACTGTAATGTGCCAGCGGACGGTCCCCAACTGTCACAGGCAGGGCTGCTTTGCAGGGTGGATTATGAGACCTGGGGCTTTCTCGGCCTTTTTTAGCTTTCCCCTACTGTGTTTCTTCTCAGATCTTAAACACATACTCTCTCTCTCTCTCTCTCTCACACACACACACCACACACACTCATACACACCCCCTATAGCCTCACACTCGCACAAACACACGCACTCACATGTACTCACACAGAGACACACTCACAGAACACTTTCACATACACAGAGATAGACACACACACACTCATATACTCACAGAGAGTCACACTCACATACATAAACATACACAGGGCTTGGCCTCTATCTTATGGAACACACACTGATATGTTTCAGACAGATTAATATAAAAGGTCTCAACCTCCACCCCACCCCAGTGCTGGGGACTGAAGCAAAAACCTTATGCAGTTTAGGAGCATGCTCTCCCGTGACCTAAATCTCTAGTTTTGAGGACCTAAAAGACGGAAGGAAAAGGCTGGTAATGCCCAGGGTCGGCGCGGAAATGACCACAGGCATCCTGCAGGAGGAAGGTCTTTACTGAGGTGCTACCCATCCTGTAAATACACAGTTACCACACTTAACCAGATACAAGGACCAGGGGTGAGTTAAGGCACTATTTATAATGGTGAAAAACTGTGAATTAGTTAGTAATCCAGGTTTTCTCTAAAGAAAATTGGCTACATTAGTTAGGACCTGCTCTTATGGAATGTTTTGCAGCGTTTTGAAGGAATAAATTTGTATTACACAGCAATAAGTAAATAGCTCTGAGAGACATGCTATAGCTTATGTGAATTTAGTTTCTTTATCTATAAGATTAAAAAAACAAACATGTTTCTACAGTGACTTGGTGCAGCTAAAGGGTAGAATGTATGCTCACCCTGTGCAGGGCTCAGGGTTTGATTAGTATCAATGAAAGAAAACACACACACACACACACACACACACACACACACACAATCTTTAAAAATGTCTGTCTGTCTATCCATGTGTGCATCTATGTAGCTGGTCAGCTCTCTCCTTCCACCATGTGGACTCCAGTGATCCAATTCAGGCCACCAGCCTTGTTGGCATGCAGGCTGACCAAGGTGCCATCCTGCTGGCTCCTAAGATTCTTTAAAATCTCAATTCTAAGAAAAGAGATACATATCATGGGACGTGTTGGATGTATCATGTGTGGTGATGCATGCCTGCCATCCCAGCACCTGGGAGCTACGTAGAGACAGGAAGATCAGGAGTTCAGTTACCCTGGGCTCTATATAATGAGTTTGAAGCCATCTTGGGCTACCTCATGACCCTGTCTCAAAACCAACCAAACAAAATGCATCAGCCTTCTGTCCCAAGGAAACCCTGGGAGTAAATATGTTTCAAAGGTTTACTGAGGAAAGTAATGGCCAGACACGCAAGTGCTAAAGCCAGTATTCTCCTGGTTAAGCAACGAAACAACCACCCCATAAACCTGGCCTATATAATACCACATTGTTGAAATCTACCAGCAAGTATTCCCTCAGTATTCTATACAGACTGAGCTCAAAGCATGTGGAGGAGACTTCCAGGTTCTACCTAACTCAGTAGCTGGAGTCCTGCTCAAATTGGCTCCAATCAGAGGGGCTTCAAGTTTATATGCGTCAAAAGATTAAACAAACTAACAATGCAAGTAGTCTCCTGGGAGCAGATGGAATAGATAGGATTTTTTTTTTAATAGAAAAGATAACCAAGTGAAGAGGAAGTCTCATTTCACTTTGAATAACTTTCCATAACATAACCACTCGAGAACGCACAGTTCCGTGTTGTGTGAGCAGAAAACTGGCTTTGGCTTTCTGAGCCCCCAGCTTCCCCATGTGGGAAGCAGGTAGGAATGTTTGACTCAGCTTTCAGGGTCACTTTGGAGAAAGATGACTATCAGAAGAAACTTGTGAGCACAGAGGGAGCACGCACACACTGCCACGCTGAGACCTGGAGCACGCACACACTGCCACGCCGAGACCTGGAGCACGCACACACTGCCACGCTGAGACCTGGAGCACGCACACACTGCCACGCTGAGACCTGGAGCCCATCCAGTCACTGGGGCTTGCTTGTAGCCAGAAAGGCCTCTGACGCTCATTAGAGTCTGGAATTACTTCATCCAGTGGCCTGGAAATTTCAAAGGGGAATCTCAGGAAATTTCAAAGGAAACTTCCAAATCTGCTAGCTCTTCATCAGATGGTCACTTGGCTATTTAACTTCAAACCACTAGTCCAGGCTGAACTGCACACAGACTGAGCCAAATCCTGCCTTTATCTTTGGGCAGTTCTTCCTGTTGTCAATGTGCAGACAGAATATGACCCATTGTCCCACCAGATGCAAATCATGGTCCCGATTCAACCAAAAACATCTGTCTCCAACACAGGGAAAACCAGCAGAGACTTGAAGCCAGGCAAATGTTTTGTGATGTGGCGCTGTTTGCTGAAATTCACATTATGATTAGCAAGGAAAAGAAAAGTCATAGAGAGGATTAACCAATAGTTGTTTGGAAAGATGAAAAGCTTTTGAAAGGAATTTATTTGTATGACCTGTTTATCCACGCATGCAAAGGCCATCCAGCTCCGTCAGAACACTTCCTCATCTGTGGACCCTGGAAATTATTTATCAAAACCATGGGTGACTGACTCTCAAGCCACGTAGTTGAGCAATCTTAGTTAATAATCTTTCGAGACCAAGGACTCACTATGTAGCCCAGGTTGGCCTCAAAGAACCCAGGCTGGTCTAAACACTTGTGGCGTTTCCCAGCCTTTCAAATGCTGGGATTACTGGTGGGAGCCACCGCACCTGGCAGGATAAATTAGGTTTGTACTTCTTGTAATATAGTAACACCTTAACTTTAATCTGTTGCGTCTTTAGGTCTTTGTGCCTTTCCACTGCTTTGGTAGGACTGAGAGCTTTTGTCATGTATTGCTCTACAGGAGGGTGTGAAAGAGTTAACATGCAGAGAAGGAAACCAAGTTTATATGCCTAGCTTTGAGTTTCATAAACTTGGCTTTGAAGGTCTAGAGCCAAATAAGGAGTGTATACCAGGCTCACTGTGCCCGAGTCAGCAGTGAGCACTATAATTGTATTCTTTGTTAATAACGGTTGTTAGACAATGGTTTTCCTTTGTTATTGTATAGTTGTTAGTCATTTGTACTTGTTCACTTGTGAACTGTGTTTTATTATATCCTTTTCTCATTGATATACTGGAAAATCTTAGCTCATTCCTTATTTGTTTCCATGTTAATATTTCATATATATATATACACACACACATATGTAGTTATAGCAATTTGTCTGAAACTTCTCATTAAAAAAATAGCTTCTGATTTTGTGTGTGTGCGTGCACACTGAGGAGTAAAGCAGTGCTTGTGCATGCTAGGAAGAGCATTATCTTTAAACTACACTCCCGACCCTCATTTCTATTTTTTTCTTTAATCCATAGAATTGAATATTGAATGTTTTCATGTAATCAAATGAATAGGTTTCTACCCCGCCTATGTGGCCTTTCCTCTATAGCTCTGAAAGATAGGTCCTGCTAAGAGACAGAAACATATATTCATAATTTCTTTTATTTGCTTGCAATTTGATTTTTACCTCTCTCTCTCCCGCCCCCCAAGGTATGTATGTGGTGATTGTGGACATGAACATTTGTGCTTGTGTGTGTGGAGACATGAGGTCAATATTCAGTATCTTCTATTACTTTAAAATCATTGTTTATTATTGCTCATTATTGCTTTATTAGTTGTAAAGGCTTGCTAAGCCTGGAGCTCCCAGCTGGGCAGTAAGCCCCTGGACTCGCTGTCTCTGCCTCTCAGCACTGGGATCCCAGGTGCTCCTGTGTCCGCACTGGGGACTCAAGTTCTAGTCTCCATGTTTGTAGATCTCTTCACAGTCGGAGTCCTCTCCTGGGTCCTGACAACCAGCTTTTTATTCTAATCAGAAGTTTCATTCATTTGATCAGTAAATATTTTTTGAGTGGCCCTTTATGCTTGATCAAATGTAGATACTGGGGAAAAAGTAATAGCCAAAACTATTTAGAGTAGGACAGATGGGTGACCCACAGTCGGGGCTGTGGTGAAGGTGGCTTAGCTCTTCCTGGTGCTGTGCTGAGCCCAGTCGGTCAGGGTGGAACCCTGCAGAAGCTCCTCCAGACCTGAGCCTCGTTGTCAGGGGATTCCCTCGAGCTAACGTGATAAGGAACACAGTTTCTGCTACAGGCAGAATCTGATTAACTATGGAGCATTATTCACGGCCCACTAAGAGGCAAAAAGTCACCAGAAACACAGGAAGCAAGAGGATTGTGTTTAAAATACTTAAAATAACAACGCACTACATCTTCAGCATGACTTAGAATCAGGATTCAGAGGAACAAGGCCATTCTCAAATTTGGCTCTTGCACAACAATGAAAGGAAACCTTAAAGATTAGTAAATGGGAAAAATAAAAGAACCACCTCATTTGTAATCAATGTACAACTGAAAACAGGAAGGTAACATTTTATTCAGTTCAGCAAATACTTTAAAATAAAGGATGCAGAGAAGAAGGTGCCCCATACTGATGTATAAATTAGTAAATCGGTATCATTTTCTCCCTTAACCTTGTTCTTTCTTACCAAGATTTTATTAATTAGTTAATTAATTTATCATTGATTCTCTCAAAAACCCAGCTCTTGGTACTGTTGATTCTTTGTATATTCTTTGTTTCTAATTGGTTGATTTCAGCCCTAAGTTTGACTATTTCCTGCTGTTTACCTCTCTTGGGTATGTTTGCTTTTTTTTTTAATTGGATATTTTATTTACTTACCAAGATTTTAATTTGTCTTAGGCTGACCTTGAACTTGTGACTTTCCTACCTTTCCCCCTGAGTCCTGGCATTACAGGAGTGTGCTATCCTGTCTCGCCGATGCTGCAGGACAAACCTAGAACTTTGTGTGTGCTAGGCAAGTGAGATACAACTTCAGTTCCTAACCAGTGTAATTGTTATGGAGACAATTCAGGTATACTTATCAAAATCCTTAATACCTACACACAGTCTTGGACTCATTGATTCTTTCTAGAATTTATTTAATGCAAATGGAGATTATGTATGTGATCGTTTTTGATTAAAAAAAAAAACTCATCAAAGCAGCAAAGCTTGGGGGGGAAAATCCAACAATTGGGGGCTGATGAAATGACAAAATGCCACACAAGAAATCATTTCAAATGCCAAAATCATGGGAAATAATAGATAAAATAACAAAATGGGGCAAGAGATGGCTCACCAGTTAAAAGCACAGACTGACCTTCCAGACTACTATGGCTCAATTCCCAGCATCCACATGGCAGCTCATAATCGTCCGTAACTCCTGTTCCGGGCCCTCTTCTGGCCTCCAAAGGCACTAGACACACATATGGCATGCCAGCACACATGTAGCAAATAATTTACCATGTAGGATCCACACAAGTAGGTGTCCCTATACTTATGCTATGAGTATAAACCATAAGCTCCCATACACGTAGTATAAAAAAGTATGTATTGTGTACATAGTACGTAAAAAGTATGTATACATAGTACATAAAAATAACAAAATAATTGTTACGGTATCGACACAGGAATCATGTTTGAATGCATTTTCCTTCTGAATGCCAAGAGGCTAACCTGATAGATAGTAGAACTTCTCTATCAAGTCTCTAGCTTTTTCCTTGCCTTTTTAATAGGGGACTGGAGAAATGGCTCAATGGCTGTTCTTCCAGAGGTCCTGAGTTCAATTCCCAGCAACTACATGGTGGCTCACAATCATCTATAATGGGCATCTAATGCTGTCTTCTGCTGTGTCTGAAGACAGCGACAGTGTACCCACATACACGAAATTAATTAATTAAATAAACAAATTTATCTTTCCTCTTTAATGATGTAACTGGTAGAATCTGCTCTGGTAATCTAGAGGAAACTCCAAACAGATTCCAGGAGGGAGGAGGAGGGAGGAGAGGCTCGGAGCATCTGAAGAAAAGCCAGCTGTCACCTGCGCTTGACTGGATGGATGCTTCCTTTTAAAATGACTCGAAGGCCTGGAAGGTAGTTGACCCAGTGGACAAGGATTGGCTAATGCTTTTGCAAGGGTGTCATTTCCTGCTGAGTCGTCTGAGCCATGGCTGATTATCTAGACAAGCATCCTATTCTGATCCCAGTGTTGGCTCATGGGGTGCTTCAGCCATCAGCACTTCAGACAGGCTCTCACTGGTTCTGCCATCCCAGGAGATGCTGTGCCCCTCCGGCATTGGGCCTGGACATTCATATGTTTTAGGGGATTCCTAGATAATGGGCAAGTGAAAAATTGCTTCCTGCTGTTGTGAGTTGTTAGGTTTTGCATGTACTGATTAATTCTGTCAACTCAGAATGATATCCAGAGACTCAAACACATCTGGATATTTTTTGGAAGCGTCTATATTGCTTTGATGTATAATTAGCATTTAAATCAGTGCAGAGGATCAGACCCAGAGCCCTGTGCATAGCAGGTGAGATAGCTCCAGCCCTACTTAGTAGATTTTAAGCAGATGACCTTCCATAAGTGGGTGAACCTTGATGCACTCACTCACTCCCTCACTTCTGTAAGATTAGTCACACGCCTGCCCCTAACTACCCTTTAGGCCCTGGAGGACAAGGGTTCACTTGAGACCCATTGCAAGTATCTTGTATAAGGAGCTGCACCCTGGGGAGACAAATGCCTGGATCAAGTGCAACGTTAGAATATCTGAGAATCAGTTAAGAAGAGGATTTGTAAGCGACACCATGAAAGGCCCAGAAGAAAAGGCCACCCCAGGCCCAGAGCAAACCCAGAAAAGCAGATGAAGTAAAGAAGCAAGGCTGGAGAAAAATTGGGTGGGCATAAAAACTGTCATAAAAGCAGGACTTGGATAGCAAGCTAAAGAATTTAGACTTTATTCTCTAGGTTAGTTGATCTACCCTGCAGTCCACAGATCTGTCTAAAAGGGTTCTGCAATGCAGGCCGGACGAAAAGGCCAGAAACTTGTGTTAAAGGTTTAATCCATATTAAAGGTGGCTGTAGAATTTGACGGTCACTCTTACTACTGTTTTGAGACAGGGTCTCCTTCTATAGCAATTCTCCCTCCTCAGTCTTTCAAATGGTGGGATTATGGGTATGAATGACATTGCCCAATTTATTGTTATTAACCAATAAACAAGGATTTCTTAGGAATCTGGTTATCTAGTGAGACCTTCCCACTCCCTCTTAAGAAAAACAAAACAAAACAAAACACCACCCAAACCATCCCCCAACAAAAAGCCTGTGAAAGCACAATTATGGAATTTGTGTGTGTGTGTGTGTGTGTGTGTGTGTGTAGCACAGGCAACACAGCACGTAGGTGGGGTTCAGAGACCAACTTTCAAGAGTCAGTGCTCTCCTTCCTCCATGGTGGGCCCCAGAGATCAAACTCAGGTTTACAGGTTTAGTGGCCAGCGTCTTTATCCACTGAGCCAATCTCACTGGCCCAGAATTTGTTTTAGAAACAAGGTCTCACTATGAAGCTTTGGTTGGCCTGGAATTTGATATGAAGACCAGGTTGGCCCCAAGTCAGAGATCCTAGGATCAGAGGCATGCATTACCCATGCCTGGCAGAGTTTTTGCTACTACTATAAAAGAAACACATCTATTGTTATAAGTGATAACAAGCAAATATATATTTTTTTAAAGAAAAAGCATTTATTACACTTACTTCACAAAACAACACATTTCAACATTTTAGATGATATGAGTAAACGCAACAATAGAAGGTCCAGCTACAGGTAATGAGTGTTCATATTTGTTAAGCTCCAAGCTCCCTTCCCATGCATATGTCTAAACAAAGGTTTCAAACTTCACGCATTTAGTTTTGACCTTACACATACTTTTTCTGGCATTTGCTACATCCTTGTAAAGTTATTATTAAAGCGGAACGAGATGAGTGTGTCCACATCCCAGCTATCAGGCCTTGGGTAAGTCCAGTGTGTAACTAATATTACAGCCCTTGGTCCTGCGTCTCTAGGCAGTCTCCATGGTTGTTTATGGGTAACCTTTGCCCCATGCCCACCCTAGAAACAACTGCTTTCCATTGCCCTGTTTTACACACGTGCCGTTCCCGACAGGTCATCTGAAGAGAAGCACAGGATGGTGTGTGTTTTGTACACCTGGCTGCGCTCACGGAGCGTGTTTCTCACATCTATCTGGGTCATGCTGTGGCCGTTTGTTCTTGAGCTGTCTTCTAATTTGCAGTTCTCTGTTTCAAAGCCCATGCCCACTTTTCCACTGTGGCGGCACGGATTTCACGGGGAGAGGCACAGTTAGTCTCAGGCGAAGCTGAGTTCTAGTAGCACTGGGAAAAACGATGCTCTTTAGCTTCCAAAGCAAGGACCATCAGTCCACGTCTCCGGCACTGCTGAGCCGACCATCAGTCCACGGCTCCGAGCACATCTGGCACTGACGAGGAGGATTATTTATTTGAATCAAATTTTAGTTTCCTCTCTTCAAAGAATGACATACATTTCCTATTTATTCTGTAAAGTGGGTAATCCTTTGAAGTGCATCTCTGATAGAAACATTTTTTACTGGTGTACACAGAACATAAGTAGATAAATGTTACCTTACTAAAATGTGGCCTTAGAAGTTGTTTTCCTTCACCAAGGGCCCCTGTACGTTTCTCATCCCTCAGATAAGGGGGAAACCGCTGTTTGCAAATTAGTAATTTCTGAAAAAATTAAAAAACAAAACAAAAACCAAAAAACCAAAACCTAGGTGTGGTGGCACAGACCTGCCATCCCAGCTCTCTGGAGACAGGCAGGACGAGCACCACAAATTTGAGGCCAGACAGGGGTACACAATCAAGGCTCTTTCTCAAAGCAATACAACAAAACAATAATTAAAAAAAAAAAAAAACAGTAATAGCTTGTAAGACTCATGCCCAGGCACGGATGCTCCAACCTGGAAAAGAAAGATACCCTATTCGGATCCCAAATTAACCATTACTAGATTGGCACCTCATCTAGCCTTTCCAGAAATAAAAGCTCAGGTCTGGTAAAAGTAGGTCCAGAGAAACTCTGGTCACAGAGAAACTCAGGCCTGGTGCCCACTACCCTTCCTCCGGTTTCTTACGCTTCCTGGCTGTCCCAAACGGCCTGTGTCTGATCTACTCTTCAAGCTAACACAGCCGAATCCGGCTTCCCATTTGTAGGCGCTTCTTCCTACAGGAGGCTCCAGTCTGTGTTTTTGCTTAAAGGGGTAACACCAAACTGTGTAGATGACAGCCAGCCAGCATAAAACCTGGACCTGTCCTTCTAACCAAAGGTCCCCAGTGGGGCCTGGTGGAGCCCTCCCTGTGCTCCTGGCTCTGGGAGGTGAAGGAAAGAGATGCAAAACTCTGGGCCCTCACTGGCTACATAATGGGTCCAAAGCCCGGAGAGCCTGCAAGAGTCTCAATAACAATGTCTTCAAAGGTATTTATCTTAAAGGATAGTTCTCTATTAGAAGGCATGTGAACACATATTCCTATAAATCTTCTTTGCCATGATTAATCTTAGATATCTATTATATAAAGAATAAAAGCAATGATGTAGTGGTTCACCTGGAAGCCTAGCCCGTATTTATACAAATAATGAAATGCCACAATTCACCTGGGATGTGGAGGCGTTTTACACTGAAAACCACAACTCCCTCCAGGAAGTCCCGCTTAGCACATTTGGCATCCACACTCAGCTCATCAGAGACAGAGCACCAAGTGGGCAGGAGCCTGGCATCTCCGTGGCACATAAGGAAGGTGACTCAGTTGCTGGGTCACAAGGGTGGACAAAGGATGCTCCACCACCGGGGCCACACCTTGCCTGTTCACCACAGCGCTAAGCGCTTAACACAAGGTCAGGCATCCGGTAGGTTCTTAGGTACTGAATGATCAATCTGGAACCTAACTGACTCTTCCTCACCCCCCCCCCTGCCCCCCCGCCCCCCCTCCCGCCCCGCCCAGGGAATACTGGGGATTAAACCTGGCACCTCATACTTCTGAGGCAAATGCTGTACCCCTCAGCTACACCTCTAGCCCTACATTACTTTGGGGGAGGAGTATTTAAGAAAATCCTAGATAATAGAATAGCATCTAACACTTTCTATTTACGAGGAATCTTGACTAGTTAATCCAACAATCGGATCCTGAGGGGGGTGGGGAGGTGTCAGAACAGTGCGGCTCATCCCTGCTCGGGAACCGTAAGGCACAGTCTGTGATAAACACCGTGCCATTTTAAACTTTTAAAACAGTCTTACTTTACCTTTTCAGACCAGTTGGGAAATCAAGAAGAAAAATGATATTTGGTGGGGAAAAGAGTAATTTTACTTAAAGAAGCCAGAAAATTAGTGTTCTTTATTAGCGTTGAAGGCTCTGGAAAGTTATGCCTTTTCCAGGGCTTTTGGCCAGAAACTGGGCAACGCTTACCTAACGTGCCACAGCCACGAAAAACGTTCTTAGAGGGAGAGCACACACTGGTTTATGGGGATGGGCCCCTTAGGTCCCCGTTAACGTGTCATATACCTTTCCAGAAGATCAGGACATTCAAGAAGGCCCCTTACAGCCTGACATGGGACACAGCCACAGTCACTTAAGAAACTCAGTCCTGCAAAGGATGGGACTCAGCTGCTTCTGCCAGCGCCAGTGTTAGGAGGCAATAAAGTCCACTAGCAAAACCCCAGAGATATTTTTCTTCAAAATAATTCTGATTTCTTTTTTTCCTATAAAAAGACAAATAACATCTCAGAGAATTCTGTTTGCACGCTGAGGTTCCCATCAGAGCTGTTTTACAATATGTGTTTATACAATCTCAAGTGATTGCCAGACTGCGGGTGGGGCCAGCCGGGCCAGTTCACTTTGTATCATAGACTGGTTGCATGCTCTTGTTACAGGCCAACCTGACTTGGATTTGTTTGGGGGCATTCAAGTTGGTGTGAAGTTGAGTGAGACACAACATCCAAATCACCACCAACTTCTAAAAAGCCACCCATCAACACCACATCAGGAAAACGTGCAGTGTAACACACCCTGCTGCTACCAACTGTTTCAGTGAGGAACTCCGCCTGTGCTTGTGCGGCTGAACAGGGGCCACAGCCGGTTTGGGGAGGGTCTGGAGCTCTCAGGAAACGAAGTGCTACTGGAGGAAGTACGTCACGTCACGGGGGGCGGAGCTGGCTGTGAGTTTATAGACTCACCAAGCTGGACACTGTACTCTTGATCTCCTAGATGCAGATGCAACGTGATTTGCCAGCCCTGCTTTGGAGCCTGTTTCCAAGCCTTCCTGGGCATTATAGCTCCCTCTCTGGAGTGTAAGTCAAAGGAAACTCTTGCTTTGGGTCAGAGTATTTTATCACAAAAACAGAAACCAAACCAAACCAAACACCGTTACATCAATGAATGTAAACATTTGACATTTTGAATATTCATACTTAAATAAAAAATTTGGAAACTTTATAAATGTCTGTAGCACCCAGTGTATTACTAATTACATCCCACATTAAGCAATTATGCTTTCTGTCCAAGAGCCATAGGAAATCAATACTCCAGGGATCATAAAGAAGAAAGAATAAGCAGCTGAATGTCACAAAATGCATTTTAGAGGGAGTCTGCAAACTCCACAGAAGCAAGTACATGTAGCATATCTCTTCTACTTATCATAAGAGTGAGCACGGGAGTGCGGTCTGGGGGAATAGCGGGAACACGGAAACGGGTCCCTTGCCTCTAAGCAGCCCCTCCCACTCTGCCATGCCCCCCACCCCCAAGGACTCGATGCTGCTCTCACGGTGCTCAGTTAACTGCCTGGTGCACTGTCTGGCGCACCCTCTCTTCATTAGTTTTTTAAAAAAAGCTCCTCTAGGACATGCATGCTGTCTTTAACTCCTCCAGAGTCATGTGCATTGCTGACTATTCAGTTATTTAAACAGAACACTTAAGGGAATGATAATTAAAAAACACGCATCAAACATTTCCTTGGTAAGTTTCAAGTAGAAGCAGAGAACTAGCCCACAGCTACAGTGAGTAGTGGAACAGCACTTCTAAGACACATTGAATGTAAACGAAGCATTTCCCTTTAAAACAGCCTCTTCCGGGGCTGGTGAGATGGCTCAGTGGGTAAGAGCACCCGACTGCTCTTCCGAAGGTCCAGAGTTCAAATCCCAGCAACCACATGGTGGCTCACAACCATCCGCAAGGAGATCTGGCGCCCTCTTCTGGAGTGTCTGAAGACAGCTACAGTGTACTCATGTATAATAAATAAATAAATCTTTAAAAAAAAAAACAAAAAACAAAAAAAAAAAACAGCCTCTTCCAGGGGCTGCAATGACGCAGTCCTCCCTCCAAGCACATTTCTGGAGTGTGCTGATGGCAATGACTTGGCACAGCCGTCCATGCCCACAGGTGTAAAGTTTACCTCGACTTTTTCCCTTTCTAGCTTTAATATTAGCACAGCTCAAGTTCACTCAGAGGATTTCTAAGGAAGATCTCTCACTAAACAGCTCATTTTAACTTTTAGTGTCCTCAGGTGTGTTTACGTTAAAGAAGCTCAGGCTGGGGGGCTGAAGAGATGGCTCAGTGGGTAAGAGCACCAACTGCTCTTCCTGAGGTCCTGAGTTCAATTCCCAGCAACCACATGGTGGCTCACAACCATCTGTAATGGGATCTGATGCCCTCTTTGAGTGTGTCTGAAGACAGCTACAATGTACTCACATACATAAAATAAATACATAAATCTTTCTTTAAAAAAAAAAAAAAAAAAAAAAAAAAAAAAAAAGAAGCTCAGGCTGAAGGCCGGCCGTATGATAAGGTGAATGTGGCGTAGTGAGAAAGTTCAGAGATGAGAGCAGAGAGAGAAAGAAAGGGTAAGATGGCTGCATGTGGGTTCCTACCTCCCCCATTCTCATACGAGCCAGGACACACACACTTGTGCGCAGAGTTCTCTGACTCTGTGGCAAGGCCAAAGGAGGCTCATGGGGAAAACAAGGACAAAAATGGAAGGAGACAAAGTCATTTGGCTTGTCCAACAGGACATCAGGAAGAGGTCTAAATTGTTCAGTGTCCTTAAGACAACAAAAGCATGAATCCGTATTACTTTTTCGTCTGGAGGGTAGCATCCTTTGCTGGTTGGTTACCTTTTATCTTTTATCTATGAAATGGGCAAAACCACATCCAATTATCCTTGATTGTTAAAGCATCCAAGAACGTCTTTGGGAAGAAAAAAAAAAAAAGGAGTGGAAATTGTCTCTCGAGTCCTCAAAGACAAAAGAAACTGCTAAGAACATAGCGAGAACAAGTCAGGGACATTTCTTACATCACCCGGCCCTGACTCAGACGTCTCTAATGGAAGGCGACTGACTGTGCAGTCATGAAGTTCCAGAGTTCCTCGAGCACGGGCTCCCATGCAGCCCAATGTCCACGGCCGTTTCTGTGAGCCAGAGCTTTTGAGGCTAGCTCCATGGTAAATGTAACTGGGTTCAAAGTCTGGGCTATTAGCTGAATATGAAAGGTCTGTAGAAGTGAAATGACATAACGTCTGAGACTGGCTTTTAAAGATGTCGGTAGAAAAGAAACCTTGGGAGGAAGCTAATCCAGCTAACCCTACAATCACTAACCCCAGGGGGGGGGTGCACAGCAGCTTTCCACATTATTCTATTTGTGCATTTGCCTGACGGTTTTCATAATGAGGCTTTAGAAAGTGTTAGAAATTACAGATCCTTATAAACATAGACCCATGCTCTACTAGGATGTAAAGTTATCCTAAAAGAAATTAAAGCTGGTCTTAAATCTGGGGCTGCTTACCAGATTCACAAAACCATCTTACTTTTTTTTTTTTTTTTTTAAAGAACATGACACTGTCCTGGGAAGTGGAATTATGATGCGTTTAAAACAGTTTAGTCAAAATTAGAGACATCTAAATGCTTGTAGTTGTGGGTAGACCACAGACCCTGTTACACACGAGAGACAGATCTGGCTTCTGGTTTAGCTTTTTGTTCAGAAGGAAGATGGCAAGAGCGTTAACTCCAAGAATTTGCATTTCTCAGTCATCTTGTGAGACCCAACTCTTCCCTTCCTGTTCTGGAAGCAGGTAGAGGGGGTCGGCTCCTGGAGGCCACACCTGAACCAGGATGACTCGGGGCACACTGGGCGGTCCTACCCTTCCTAGCTATTCCCTTCCCTTCTGAAGAGCCTCACATGCCCATCTCCGCTTGTGCTTCCTCCATTGGGCTTCACAACAGTCCATGCAGTTCTCAAGGGCAAGAATCGAGGACAACTGCTTTTGTTCAGGTGTGAGATCTGGCTTGGGAATTGTAACCTCAACCTAGGCCATGGGGGCTGGATTCGAGTTAAGAGTCAGATAGCAATGGACTCTGTGCAAGTTGATCTGACACCTAATTTCTTTTGGTTTTCTCTCTTCTCTTTTAGTGTCTTGAGACAAGGCCTTATATAGCCAGGCTGGTTTCAAATTGGCCATAACCAGACTGGTCCCCAGAGCAAGTTTCAGGACAGCCAGGGATACATACAGAAAGGCTTTCTCAAGGAAAAAAAAACCCTAAACCCAACAAACAGTCCATCTCCCCAAGAGGCAAACTGGGGGTGACCTTAACCCCCAGACCCTCTCAGCTTCCATCTAGGTGCTCACGGACACACCAGCCACCCCACTGGCCCTAGCTGACACACAGCTTCTGACGGACTGACACTATTTAAAGTTTTTTGTTCTTCAGGTTAAGTGTTGAGTTAGGAATTCATCCCATTAATAATGATGCCATGGAAACTTCTTTTAAAATGAGGTATTTGGTTTTACTGTTGGAGACAGTTGAGCTTTGGGCAAACTGGGGAAATGGCCCAGCAAGTAAGAAGGTGGAAGAGCCCACATGGAAGCACACACAGGGTCTGGCAACATGCCCTGACCCAAGACCCCTGAGATTCCTCGCTGTGGGTGAAACACACCCACCTAACTTATCAACAGGAACATCAGTATGACCCCTCCCACATGTCTACTGGGATACATGGGAATGAGGGTCACTGAGAAAAACCATCCTTAATACTTACGCCCTCCCAGCATGAGTACAAAAATACTTATGAGAGACCATCATTTCCCTCGCTTTCAATTATCCTAGAAGAACACTTAGAATTACAGCAATGACAGCATTTTCAAGTTCTTTTATGCACAACCGTTGCCAAGGTTCAGAATACCATGAGAAATCTTGAGAAGAGAGTTTTCACATGAAAAACTGAGCAATCAGGTTCGCCAGGCCCAAAATGATGATGATAACGTGAAACACCAACTTAGGCCACGTCAGACGCTCCTCTTGATGAAGGGAGATTATATAGATGAGAGATGGGTATATGAACACGAAAGCCAGGCCGCATGCTGCTCCCGAATACCTGCAAAATAAAACTTTCTGCTTATAGAGTCTTACTGCATTTCTGATGCTTTATAATTAAGTAAATACAGTATGATTTAAACTGTACTAGGTCTCATTTTGAAACAAAATTTGTCATTTGTTACTGACATGAGTTTAAAACTTGTTTCATTTAAATTAATAAAATTATTATTTCTACCTTGCATGCTAAAGAGTTTTTTAGTCATTCCTTAAATCTCAGAAGCACCTGAGACAGGCTTTCATCTTGATCTTTTTGGAGACCAAGCTGGCCTTGAACTTGATGTACAGCTGAGGATGTTCTTGAACTTCTGGTTCTCCTGCCTCTGCTTCCTAAGTGGGGGTACTTCAAACACCATATTGGTTTAGGAGGTGCTGGGGATGGAGCCCTGGGGTTGAAGCACTCTACCAAATGAGCTATATCCCTGGACTCAATTTTTCACCTTTATTAAGTCTTTCAGAGTTTGTGAGCATCTGTTTATGAATGAGAAAAGATGAATTTGTCTGTGGCATTCAGTGTAATTATTAAGGAAGACAAAAATCCTTAAATGAGTTTGTGACAGAGAACCATTTTCTCAATTTTCTCAAGGAATACTTTAATAGGAACTTTAAAGTTCGTTATATTCCACAGGCACCAAAGAACACTCTCCCCCACAGACACCACAGACAGAACACTCTCCCCACAGGCTCCACAGACAGAACACTCTCCCCCATAGGCACCACAGAACACTCTCCCCACAGGCTCCACAGACAGAACACTCTCCCCCATAGGCACCACAGAACACTCTCCCCACAGGCACCACAGAACACTCTCCCCACAGGCTCCACAGAACACTCTCCCCCACAGGCACCACAGAACACTCTCCCCACAGGCTCCACAGAACACTCTCCCCCACAGGCTCCACAGAACACTCTCCCCACAGGCTCCACCGAACACTCTCCCCCACAGGCACCACAGAACACTCTCCCCACAGGCTCCACAGAACACTCTCCCCACAGGCACCACAGAACACTCTCCCCACAGGCTCCACAGAACACTCTCCCCCACAGGCACCACAGAACACTCTCCCCACAGGCTCCACAGAACACTCTCCCCCACAGGCACCACAGAACACTCTCCCAACAGGCTCCACAGAACACTCTCCCCACAGGCTCCACAGAACACTCTCCCCACAGGCTCCACAGAACACTCTCCCCCACAGGCTCCACAGAACACTCTCCCCACAGGCTCCACAGAATACTCTCCCCACAGGCACCACAGAACACTCTCCCCACAGGCTCCACAGAACACTCTCCCCACAGGCTCCACAGAACACTCTCCCCACAGGCTCCACAGAACACTCTCCCCACAGGCTCCACAAAACACTCTCCCCACAGGCTCCACAAAACACTCTCCCCACAGGCTCCACAGAACACTCTCCCCCACAGGCTCCACAGACAGAACACTCTCCCCACAGGCTCCACAGACAGAACACTCTCCCCACAGGCTCCACAGACAGAACACTCTCCCCCACAGGCTCCACAGACAGAACACTCTCCCCCACAGGCTCACAGACAGAACACTCTCCCCCACAGGCTTCACAGAGCACTCTCCCCCACAGGCTCCACAGACAGAACAATTGCTCCCACAGTCCCTTCTGTACCAGAGATCAGCAACAATGAAATTTAGTGAGCACTGTAACAAACACCAGGAAGTACACTTGAACACTACCAGTCTTAAATACTGACAGAAAATTCATTCAATTAAAAACCCAACAGCAATGATGATACCAGAGCATGATTCACAGATGCGTACCTTATGATCCCTCCTATGTTTGGGTAGAAACAGGCCATGGTTACTCCAGCTCCCACAATAACTAAGTTAAGAATCAGCACATGGAAAATGCTAGAAAACAGAAGAGAGTTTATAGGAAAGAAAAGATATAAACAGGTAAGTTATAATCAATTTTCAGGAGAATAAAACTCATTCTTAACTTCTTTAAAATGATTATCTTTAATCTGCCAGCAAAACTGAAATTCACTACTCAGTGCTGGTAATGAGACAATGAGACTGGCCTTTTTATCTAATTATATAAAAAGGCAAATTTTGTAAATGGAAACTAGTAGTATGCACCAGAGTGCACATTATATATATATATATATATATATATATATATATATATATATATTTTTTTTTTTTTTTTTCCGAGTCAGGTTGTAGCCCTGGCTGTCCTGGAACCCACTCTGTAGACCAGGCTGGTCTCAAACTCAGCAATCTGCCTGCTTCTGCCTCCCAAGTGCTGGGATTAAAGGCATGCACCACCATGCCCGGCTCTCTATATAATTTTATTTGGAATATCTTAAGAAAACAGAATCATGAAGAAACCTATTAAGTAAGGTAGTTATAGAAAAATAAGAAAATTTCAGGACAAGAAAGTCAACAGGTTACTTGACAGAACATAAAACAATTATTAAAAATAATATTTATGTAGATAACCAAAAACTACTTAAACAATTTGGAAAGAAGCTAGCTGAATTTTCACTAAACAAGAAAACCTAAAGGAAAAAAGTGTAGGAAGATATTGGGGACAATATTGTCAATGTAAGTAAGGAAAATTATTTATGCTGTAGGTGGTTAGCATATATCTTGATAAATGACAGAGATAGTAGGTATCAAGATTTGATTATTCACCCAGAATTTCAGTCTTCAACTTTCTGTACCTTGGTTGTTTTTACTAAAAGAAAAAATTTTGTTAATTTTCCAAAGTAGTGGCTGTTTCTCCAAGTGTGACCATGAATTCTGTCTCAGGAAGGCTCTGAGGTAAATAGGGTTCTCATATCACTGCAAGACATCATATGATTTAAGGCAACACATAAGGGTAAAGGCATCTGTATTCTATGATGGAGTTCTCACTGCAACACTTTCAAGAGAAAACAAAACAAGAAAACAATATTTATTAACTGTGTCTGTGAGAGGGCTGGGGATACAGCTCAGGCAGGGGACCACATTTACCTACTATGCTCAAGGCCTGGGTTTGATTTCCAGTGCCCAGGGGCTGCGAGGTGCGAAGCTCCCTTTACCGAATCTCACACGTGGAGTGTGCATCATTTTACTATTCTGCGTGTTCACACGGGGAAGCGATCAGGCACATCTGCACACCAAGGACTCGGGTGTCTTGAGGAAAAGCAGCTGGGCAGTGTAGCTGGACTGAACCATCTGACGGTCTCAACAAATGCTACCCTCCCTTGAATGCAGCCCAAACAGCAGGCATCAGCCCTTGGTGATGGACTGGCATTCTCTTTAAGTGAACGTTGATGCGCTTCGCATTTGAGGACAACAACAGACAGTATTTGTCCCTGACAGTAACAGTTGAGTTTTCGATAAAAACTAGGATTTCAGAAACCTGGCATTTGCAACTTTGAGTTTGATAGTTTTCCAAAATTTAAAGACATGTTTTAAAGATGAAGTTGGTGGTGATGTTAATGGATGTGAGCTTTAGTAGTGTTTAAAGAAATGTGTGAACATCTGAGAAACCTACAGAACTCTGTGAATCAATATTAACCAAACATGGTGTCGCAAATTACTCAGGACCAAAGAGGCAAAGAGCAAGGAAGCCCACTGGATGGACTGAAGACAACCAAGGTTCTGGTTATACAATTGGAACGAGGAACTACACGGTGTCACATTTCCTCACGGCACCAAAGATGCACATTTACCATTATCTGACAAGGCTATCAAAGGTGCTTCTTCTTTTCCAGTTATACATCTACCTAGGACTGAATTTTCTTCACATATTTAAATAAAATAACAGTATAACAGATAATGCAGAAACACAAGAGTTCAACTGTCAACCAGAAAAGCAGACATTAAAAGAGTTTATAGCTGTCAAACCATTTGGTTTTGGAACTAGTTATCTCTCATAAAGATACTATTCGTGTTAACAAGTCACTGCTTTACCACAGCTTTCGAGTGAGTGTCAGGATCTCAAGAGTGCTGCTTTTGTTTTCCAAGTCAGCCTCACATGCACGAGTCTCCTGTGGGTGGGATTACAGGTGTGTGCCTGAGTTTGGACCTACTTATTTTTTAATTTTAAGGGAATCAACAGATCCCTTAACATTCTCAGTTTTAGCTTTCCACATTAAGTATCGATAGATGTCTTTGGAGATGAAAGATCCTGGTAATCTTCTATAAAATGCCCCAGTATAAATAAGTCTTGAGTCCAAAAAAGCATGCACTGTCTGTGAAGCATGCAACTGTAGGGCAAATGACAGTGTGCGCTTGTCATGGGGAACTCTGGAAACACAGAGCTGCTCTGTGGACATTCCTCTTGGATAAGGGTAACTACCTCAACAGGTCTTTTTCAAGAGGATGCACAATTCCTCCACACTCATTAAGAAGCTAAAATTCCCATAGCAAGTTAAACTTGTCTTAATTATGTAAGAAATCCAACTCATTCTATGTTTCACCTTCAACACTAAATACTGAGCATTTCTACGAAACTATACAGCTATTAATAAACAAATGTATTAATATCCAATAATTAAGAGTATTGGCTCATATTAGCACACACACCAACATAGGTTCTAAGTGCTATAAACTTCTTAGCAAGGTGCTCTTAACAGCAGTTAAGTCTTCATATAAATATATAGTAGACATCAGAGCTAATTGACTCTCGGAAGGAATGGACATCAAATTGTCCTAGGCCAGGGAGTGGCTTCTCTATTTAAAGCTCTTCTGGGAAACAGACTCTGTGATCTATCCTTAGTAACCATTTTCATTAGGCAATTTTTTTTTTTTATATATATAGCAAAAGGATCAGTCACACTTTAAATGGACCTGTTTGCACAGTCATTGGTTGCTTGGCACATCTTGCTGGTCTAGAGAGGAACCCTTACCTAGGATAAATGTCACCGAAGATATGGCCCAAGAGCTGGACACGAGCCAAGTAGCCTAAGAGTGGATATACAGTCATCATCTGGAACAGCAGGAATATCCTCGCAATGAAGGACAGGATGTCACTGCTGGGGAAGTTGTCTAAGAAGTTCTAATCCAGAAAGACAATGAAATGTCAAAACTCATCCAGGACATTCAGATTCACAAACTTTTCTGCTTATTTTGTACATAATCCCCAAATAGTGGTTTATGTACTGATGCCTGTCTACAAACTGCTTGTGAACTATTTGTCAAGAGATGAGTACAGAAACCAAAATTACATTATTTAGAAATTGATTAAAAAATTGACACTGGCATATTCTATTTTATAAACGTTCTAGTCTGAAAATTAGTCTACATTAGAATAATTAAGAAAACTTTGTTCTTTACAACAAACACAAAAAGGAACACAGCTCTATAAAGTTCAAATACAATAAACAAATCTGTTCCTAATTTACTTAAATGGCCAATTAAATTCGATGGTACTGTATCTTTGCTATAGCTCTCTGGCTTTTCTTCCTTTGACACTGCAGCACGTTCAAAGAGTGTACATGGTGGGTGTCTATCTGTCACCTGTGCATGGTGGGTGTGCATCTTTCATATGTGCATGGTGAGTGTGCATCTGTCACCTGTGCATGGTGGGTGTGTATCTGTCACTGTGCATGGTGGGTGTGTATCTGTCACTGTGCATGGTGGGTGTGCATCTTTCATATGTGCATGGTGAGTGTGCATCTGTCACCTGTGCATGGTGAGTGTGCATCTGTCACCTGTGCATGGTGGGTGTGTATCTGTCACTGTGCATGGTGGGTGTGTATCTGTCACTGTGCATGGTGGGTGTGTATCTGTCACTGTGCATGGTGGGTGTGTATCTGTCACTGTGCATGGTGGGTGTGTATCGGTCACCTGTGCATGGTGAGTGTGTATTGGTCACCTGTGCATGGTGGGTGTGTATCTGTCACTGTGCATGGTGGGTGTGCATCTGTCACCTGTGCATGGTGGGTGTGCATCTGTCACCTGTGCATGGTGGGTGTGCATCTGTCACTGTGCATGGTGGGTGTGCATCTGTCACTGTGCATGGTGGGTGTGCATCTGTCACCTGTGCATGGTGGGTGTGCATCTGTCACTGTGCATGGTGGGTGTGCATCTGTCACTGTGCATGGTGGGTGTGTGCCATCAGCCCTTGCAGTGTAGCACTAGCAGGAAGGATTTACTTTGCACCAAGGCTTGCTTTCTTCAGTTCAGTTGGGCATCTAGAAAGGTTAATTGAGAATTACACTTTGAGAATACCACAAATATTCCTATTCCCTGGGGAGGAACTTTCTGTGGGCTTAGGAATCGGGGAAATTTTCTGCAAATGCTTGCCTGCCCCAGAACTTCCACAAGGAGAACAGTTCCAGGCACCACCCAGCAGCAGCCTGTTTCCTTGGAGGACACTGTCAATGCCACTGACCCACACCTTGTAACTGGCTTAAAACACCACCGCTGACCTCTGATAGGGTTTCCTCTGGCCAGAAAATCACCCATGAAACGCTGAAATTTTCACAAGAAATTCTTGAATACTGAAAGTGTTACTATTTCTAAGTTTCATTACAATTTTTTGCTGAAGGATTTCTCTCTTCCTGGTTCTGGCTTGCACTTTTTAATAGCTAAATTGTCTGTCTTTGTTTTAGTCCTTGTTACGCAGTCCCTAAACTGTCCCTTAAAGACTGATGTATTAAAACCCAGGACATTTCTGCAGCTAAGCTTTAGAAAAACCAGAGACCTCAGTGGAGTCGTGGTGGAGGTTTTAGAAATCCATGTGAACAACAGAAACAGTGGTCTATTCTAAGAGAACTCTATCTATCTATCTATCTATCTATCTATCTATCTATCTGAGAGAGAGTGGTTGTTTGAGCATTACAACTGCCGAGTATGCAGAGCCTTACTCCAGAGTTCATCTAAAAACCAAATGGAGCACGCGTGTATTCTGTTACTTCAGGAAAAACAAAGTAGAACCCTGCAAGGGATAGGGAAGGAAGAGGTGATATTCAAACCCAGGCCTGCCCGGTCTTGCTTCTGGATTGTTCTTCCTACTACATATACAACATCCCACGGGCATACACAGTGCCTTACCTGTTCAATACAATCTTTGGGTAATGGAGGCGAAGGGAATGAGGCAAAAACCAGGACACCAATATAGAGATAAGTCAATGTCACCAGCATATAAGCAATGCATAGGTCTCTCACCTGAATGTAAACACAGAACAAAATGCTCACTCAGTACAAAGATGTCACAGTAAGTCTACTGAAGCAATGATGACAGGGAAATCCAAATGTATCCTTTTATTTTGTATGTGTTTGTATACTGAGTTCTAATTTTCACAGAACTCAGTCACACACACACACACACACATCTGATTAAAGTACTCTGTCTAATTTTTAATTTTAATGTAGACTAAACTGCTTGTTAGAAGACTTGGGAAGCTAATACAAACTGTGGTTTTAACATGACCGAAGTTCTAATTTAATTTTAAAAGGTAACATTTGTCAAATTAAAAAAGAATAAGGATAATAAAAAGGCAACAAGAAAGTCTAAGCCACTTTTGGTTTGACCTGCACATTTTTAAAAATGCTTTTTTAGCAAGTTAGCTTTTATCATCAAAGTATGCGTAGGCCAATAGGAGTGGAACATATCAAAGGATATTTAATAAAGAAGAACACTAGTTAAAGAGTAGACAAGTGAGCACTAAGGACCAGCATTACATACTTAAATGTGAAACAAAAGGGCATTTGAAAAGCAGCTGTTCAAATAGCTGTCCAAAACTATTACTGGAATCAGCAAACAAACGCAGACTGTTAAATCGAGCAGCCAGCTTTCTTCTACTGCTGCTCCCATCCTCCCAGGCGTGCAAAATAAAAAGCTCCAAGAGACTGAAGGCAGCCAGCTGCTGGACCCAAGCAGAGCAGATTCCACAGCTTGCAAACTGTCTCCTCCACTTAAGTTACAGCCAAACAATTCAACACAAAAGGAATTGTGGCAACAAGCCTATTCATTTTAGATAGAAATAACTCAAAAGCTAGGGAAACAGATTAGGAAAAAACAATTCTATGTGATTTTTAAGTTTGGTGGCATGGCAAGGATGTCTGACACTAGGGAACATTTTGGATTTTTCTGGATGAGTCTTAAAATGGGCTGAAGCAGCAGCAGGGTTCATAAGCTTGAGATCCGCAAGTCTGGTTGAGAAGCAAACAACAACGTGTGAGAAGCCTCCTGGTCAGTTCTAAACTGACAATACACGCCAGGGACACATCAGAAAAAAGATAGCGCCTCGGCCTTCCGGCCTTCCGAGGTGGAGGCTTATGTAAATTGGCCCCAGGTCTCTCAAACCTCTGTGAGAGCTTACTGTTCAAGAGCTGGCTTCCAAGGCCTCCCTCCTTAGTACAAGAAGCAGCTCTAGTGCCCAGCTCAGGCAAGAATTCCGTTTCCCCTGGGGTTGTGTCTCACTCTTGTGTGGGATGAGCAAAACACATCAAGGAATCCTATTTTCACATCAAAAAGTAGCTGGCGTCAATGACAACATTCAAGGCATTCCAGTCTCCAGCTACTCAACTGGCTCAACCTCCTTAAAAAAAAATGAAAGAAAGATTTGTTATTTTTATGTATATGTGTGTTTGTGTGTGCTGGGAATTGAACTCAGGTCCTCTGAGAAGCAGTACAAGCTGAGATATCCCTGTCTTAGCCCAATAAAGCCTCTTAAAGAAAAAAAAACCACAAACACTTGGGGATCTGGGAAGATGGCTCGGTAGTTAAAGTGCCCATTACACACCATGAGGACCAGAGTTCAGACCTCCCTTAACCTACATCAATGCCAATCCAAAGAGTAAAAATGATAGTTAGCCACATCTGTGCGCTCTGGGTTTGACAGGGGGGGATTCTGCCTCAATAAAGTGGTAAGCGCAATCAAAAATGATTCCCAACTCCAGTCTTGCATATGTATGCCCATGCATATGTAAAACACGCACACATGTACTGGGACAGACAATAGACAGACCCTCGAAAACAAAAGCAGCTGTGCCAGAGAGAGGAGGGAAGGATTTCACTGATAATCTTAATTTATATACCACCTGAATCACTGTAGTCTGACCTCCTGGGAAACAAGTCCCTTAGTGAAGTCTGGAGAGCTGTGAAGGATAATTCTAAGCGCTTCCCAACAAGACAATGTCCCCTCCACTTCTCTCTTCTCAGGGCACTGGCCACACACAGCAATACTTGTTCTAGTTGCCACTAGCTTTCATTGTAAAAACAATCCACTTAAAAGAGTTACTACTGTTACTTTTTAATGTATGTGCGTGCCTGTGTCTGTGGGTCAGTGTATATGCATAGGAGTCAAGTGGAGGATGTTGGATTCTTTGGAGCTTGAGTTACAAGAAGTTGTGAGCTGCCCAGTGTGGGTACTGGGAACTGAACTTGGGCTCTCCGCAAAAGTAGTGCACACAATTAAAGGCTGAATCATTGATTTAGTTCCCGAAATAATCGTATTTTTGAAAAAACGTTCTCAAGTGGAAAGATATCCCTGGACATTAAAAAAAGAGCTAAGCTTAACAGTTCTTTAATCAACTTCTTTTCTCCAAATAGATGCATACCGTTGGACTGTAAAACCCTGGAGACGAGACTGTCTTTTTTATATTATACTTCCAGTGCCCGGGACAAGGCTGGACATAGCAGGAACTTGTAGGAGAAAATGCAGGCGTGAGCTGGCAGCCGGCCTTCCTGGCACACTGAGCTTCTAAATGAGAAGCATAGCACGCTATGCCCCAGAAGTCAGAATACCGAATTCTGGAGCAGCCCGAGTAGTTGGTCGCTGGCCTGTGACTGAGTCCTCATTCTCTGTGTCTCCTTGAATGTGTGTCTTCCACACTGGTGGCATGAGTGTTCACTGGCCAGACTGAGGTCATGTGCTAAGTAGTGACTGTTAAGCCACGGTCTATTCTATTATGGACGTGGTTGTTCACATGCAATAAAGCAGGTGCTGTTCCTTGCAACTGTTTCCAGAGTGGTTCTTCTCCATGCCCTTTACCCACCCACGGGCACTGTGGTCTTGCTGGGGGATGTCCTGGTAACAATGGCATTATAGGTAACTCAGTATAGGTAAGAAGGTATCTACCAGCATGTCTGCTAAGCCCCTGCAGGCCATTTCATTTGATCCCCATAAAACCTTACCACACAGCTGCAGCCAGTTCCTTTACAGATGAGGTAAACTGAGCACAGAAGCCACGAGAACTTGCTCCTGGTTATACGGTGAGTAGTTTGGTAAAGCCAATATTCTAATCCCCAAACAAGGTCTTTCTGGTGCCAAACTGTGCACTTAGCTACAATGATGAAGAGTTTACTAGTCTCCAGGTATTTAAGCCATATTTAATAAATTAACAAGAGGTAAGAAGAAACAAAGAATATAACAGGAAAGCATCATTAGAGACACAAGGAAAACACCAATGCCTGTGAGGCCAGCCTTGCTTCATGTGCTCAGCACACACTGAGAGCAACTCACAAGTTGTGTGTCTGTTCTCATGAGGAAACACTGATGAGCAGAGACGATGCTAAGAGCTGAGGCTCAGCGTGATTGAGGAAGCACGCTGCCCATGAGCAGCATGCACGTATCGGGGGCTTGCTATTCTTTGAGACCCATTCCATCTCTGGACTAGCCTAAAATACAGATTCCTAAAAGCCCCTCGGATGGAAGAGGGGAGGGAGAGCTATCTTCTGGCAAACTAGTGTGTTGGGGGGAGGAGGCTCCAAGCAAACAGTATGTTTAAAAAGAGACAGAGGTGGTGATATTAGACTGTCCAGAGGCCTGCACAGTAAGGTGCTCCCCTCTGCTTCATAGGGAAGCAATGACTGGAAGACCAAGGAACTACAGACAGGTAGAATGTCAATTCCAAAAGAGGGGTAGATTCACAGTAAGATCAAAAGCAAACCTGGGAACACTTCTGCTTGTCAAACATTGTTTGTTCCATGTACTGTTCATAATGAAAATACTACCCTGTAAAGCACTTATTATGAAAAATGACAATCACACAGATCTACCCTGAACTTTAAGATTAAAAACTTCTAATGTGTAGCCAAGTATCTACAGACTCAGACAAGAAAAAAAGAACAGCAAATGAGATAGAAGGTATCTCAAATCACTTTAAAGGTCAAAGCGAGAAACAGCTACATAAACGCAAATAACCAGACTGAACAGACAGCTCCGCCTAAGGTCTGACTCAACGCCTATCCTACGGGAATCCATAGCCACAGAGACTATGCATTTTGATAACTTCTTTTTCAACCACCTAATGTTTTCCTGGTTAAGTGTGCTTTAAGAAATAGAAATGATATTCAGTTAAGAAACACATATAGAAAGTTACATTTAGTGACAAAAGTCAGCAAGGGAAGTTGAACTTGGAAATCCAGGCCACCGTGCTTGGGTAGCTGCTGAGGGCTCTACTGCTCTCCACCAGTGCCAGGGAGGAAGGGGTCAGGCCCAGCTGTGGGGACACTGGAGGGAATGGCCTGGCTTTCTACTTTCAAACACTTTCATGACTCTCATGATTTCTGACTTTAATCCCAAGGACATTTTGTATCACACTATTAACTGGACATTTTTTAGTCACATTATTTAGGGAAAGCTCTTGAAAAGTATAATCTTAAAGCTCTTAAAAGTATAATTAAGCAAGTCAATATAGTGTCCACTTAGCTTGATTAATGCCAATATAAAAGCCAATTTTGTTATAATCAAGACACTATATATTCACATACATTTAGAAGGCTATTGGCACATAGTACTTCATAAATGTTACTACTACTTTTTCTGAGTAGTAATTAACATTTTAAGAAGTACAAATGGTTTATACAAAAACAGTTAAACCAGGGCTCAGCAGGTAAAGGCTTTTATCACACACACCTCAGGACCTGAGGTCAGTGCCCAGGACCCACGTGACAGAAGAAGCAAACTGACCCCAAAAGCTGTTCTCTGATTTCTACATAGAACACTGTACACACAAAATAAGGTTGTTAAAAACCTAAACTAAACAAAACAAAAACCTTTTAGACTTTTAAAGTTAGACCACCACTTCATACTACAGTTTTAATTAAGACAGTAAAAAGGAAACACATCCATTTAAACACTGGCATTTAAGTCTTTTTTTAAAAAAATATTTTCTATCAGTGACAAAACCTGAAGACAGATTTTGTTAGTCACCTAATATACTATTTCACAGAGCCCTCTCTGACCAATTCAGCAGCTGAAAAAGCCATGCGTCCAGCACTCTAGTTTGTTCTGTGTATGCACTGCTATCTCTTAACCTCATGCCTCACACAGTGCCGAGCAGGTGCTCCACTGACCTCCACTGTAGCCACTAGCCTGGTAGACCTCTTTAGCCCTGAGGGCAGTGAACCAAGGCACCTGTGTCTCTCCAGTTCTCAGCTTCCCACGAAGAGGCATGGTACCCTCCCAGACAAACAGGTTCAACCTTCTAGAAAAGCAATTCCACTTGAGACTTTTGGGAGCAAGAGTTAAGCCCTGACAGGCTGCATCTGGCAGTGCAGCAGTTCTGTGCAGCCAGAAGCTATGAATACCTGTGACAGTGACAGGAATTATGATGGTTGTGTAATCTTTGACAATTTTTGCTGGAACATTAAATTTTTTAGTATTTGCTACAAATGGAGAAGGAAATGAAAGAAATATTAGCATTGTAATTTAAAATATGCCAACAAAGGGCCTGGGGATGTAGCACTTTCCCACATGCACAAGGCCCTAGGTTCAATACCCAGCACTGCAATAAATGAACAAACAAATAAGTGAATTAATCCAAAGCACTGAACAATAGAATGTTCTGCTTTTTTAAAACCTCAGAGTAGTTTGATGTAAACTTCCTTCACCTGGCCTGGTCTTACGGAGCGCGGGAGCTGCCACTAATCATGCTGTGCGCGTGTTACTGACCCAGTGCTTTGTGAACGGAGAGCAGTGAGCATTATTCTAGTCAAGGTCCAGAACTCATAGCTTGGGCTAACTAAAATCTGAACCCTAGTGAGGCCCATGTAACCTGACCCACAGTAATTAAATTTGTGCATGTAGGGAATCATGAAATGTGAGAATCGCCTGCACTTTAACTCCTTATAAATCCTAGCATTCAGGAGGCAGATCAGTGTGAGTTCCAAGCCAGCCTGCTCTATACAGTGAGTTCCAGGCCAGACAAGACTCACAATAAAAACTTGTCTAAAACAACAACAACACCCATAAAATACAAAACAAAAAAAAATGACTTTCCCAGTCAACTGCTTTTCGTGTTTTGAAACACTTGGTTTCCCATGGTTCAGGCTGGTCTTAGACTCGCTATGTAGTGGCAGATGACCCTGGACTCCTGATTTTCCTGTGTAGCACTTGGAAGTGGAGGAAGGTCAGGCTTTTGATTTCACAATTTTATTTTTAATGTAGGTATTTTTAGCTGTACATATCCCTTTAAATACAGCTTTAGGGACAATCTCATGGATTTTAGTATTCTGAATTTTCATTTTTCAGTAACCTTCAAGGTTTTAAAATTTTTTTTCTTGTGACTTTTTCTTTAACTTGCTGGTTATATAGGGAAATGTTGGTTAACTTTCATATATTTGTAAATCCCCAAATGTCTGTTATTAGTTTGTATTCTTACTTTGTTATGGCTAGAGAACAGACTGGGCGCAGCTTTCCTTTGTGTCTACTGACACTTGTTTCGTGACCTAGCATGGACCTTATCTTGGTAGGTGTTTCTGGGTATTTGAAAAGAATATACATTCTGCTACTGAGAAGACTTTTATAAATTCAATCTAGCCGGTTCATGGTATTTTTCATGCTTTCTACACTTGTAATCTTTTGTCTATTTGTTCTTCCAGCTATTCAGGAGGAGGGAAGACAACTCCAATCATAATTGTGTACTTGTCTACTTTCACTTTGTTGTTACTTCATTTATCTTAACTTTTTTTTTTCTTTCTCTCCCCCCCCCCCACCCCCCACCGGTCCACCGAGACAGGGTTTCTCTGTGTAGTCCTGGATGTCCTGGAACTCACTTTGTAGACCAGGCTAGACTTGAACTCAGAAATCTGCCTGCCTCTGCCTCTCAAGTGCTGGGACTAAAGGCGTGAACCACCACGCCCAGCTTTATCTTAACTTTTAATTACATATTATTAATGTACTGACTGTGTGTGTCTCTGTGTGTGTCTGTGTTTGTGAGTGTGTGTGTGTCTCTGTGTGTAGGTCAGAAGACAGCTTTCCAGGGTCACTCTTCTACTGCATGGCTCCCAAGGACTGAGCTCAGGCTGACAGGCTTTTTGTAAGTGCTTTTGCCTGCCCTGCTCTGCCCACTCCAATCACTGAATGAATATAGATTTAGTATTATTACATTTGATTTAATCTTTCTTTTCCCCTTTCTTTCTCTCTACCTCTTTCTTTCTCTCTCCTCCTCTCTCTCTCTTTCTCTCTTTCTCCTTTCCTTTCCTTTCCTTTCTTTTCCTCTCCCCCCTCTCTGTCTCTCTCTCTTTCTTTCTTCCAAGAGAATGTTGTATTTCAATGCATAGTTTCTGTATAACCTGATATTAAAGCAAAAAAAGTAGCAAACATAGCATTTCCTCTGCAATGCACGATGTCTCGCTTACAAACGTGGTCACAAGCAAGCTTATAAAAACTAGTAGACTTAACATGGAAAGTGAGAAAAGAAGGAACACAAATGGAGAACATTGTGATCTAACAGTATCAACCGGACAGTACTTCATTTGTAATATTACATTTTTCAGTAACTAAGAGTAAATATACTGTTAACTAACATTTTTTATAATATTAGTAAATGGCCAAACCTAAATCAAACATAGGATGAACTTCTTCCTATAGGGCATTTTCTCAAATGTAAATTTTATGTATATCACCATGGTACTTCCAATCCAATCAGCTCATAAGGACCACAGTATAATCATTCATCTTTGACTCCGGCATTATCATTTGTGCTGCTAAGTTACATAGACTTTCTACTTTCTTATATTCCAAGGCTATATTTTTATATTAAAAGTTTCTTAAGGATATTATATAATTAATTTTATTTTTAAAAAATTTGACAATTTTTTATTGCAGTGCTTGGAGCATTTACATTTAGTGTAGTTTTTCAATGTTTAAATGTATTAGCTTGCTATTTAGTTTCTTTTTCATACCGATTTTTTTGTTCTTTTCTTGTCTTTAGTATCTTCATTTTTTAATAATTATTATTGGAGTTTTTGACCTGTTCTCTGCTTTTGCAAACAAAGCTTTTTTTGGAGCATAGATATTACCCATGTGTTTATTTATTGCCTGTGGCTGTTTTCACACTACAAAAGCAGGATTGGGCAGCTGTAACAAGAACATAGCCTGCAAAGCCTAAAATACTTACCATCTAAATTTTTCATATGTTTGACCACTGATCTACAATTTAAACTTAAAAAATTAAGATGTAATATCATCTTAACTTTACTCAAAACATAAAGTGCTTCAAACACGCATTAAAGTCTATGCTTACGAAATACTGAGGCAGCTTCCGAGTTAGCCACTCACATTATTTTCTTGGTTCTTGTTGTTTTTCAAGAGTGTGATGATGCAATTGTGAATAAAGAAGGCCAGAGTAAGCACCCCCATCAGCTGTGGAAACTGAGCTCTTATCTCTAGGAGAAAAGACAAAAACAAAATGTTAAAATGCTGAGTCGGATCAGCCATATGCTACTGTTTATCAGGTCCCTCACGGTGAGCAGTCTGTGTGGTCAGAACACTTGGAAGGGAAGGAGTGAGGGAGAGCGCGTTCTGCGGCTCTCTCTCCGTCACCGCTAGCCGAGACCCCACAAGGAGGTTTGCGTTCAGGGTTTGTCTATGAGTCCAAAATCTTTCTCTCTTCTAATACCTGAGGGTCTCAGAGAAGTCCCTCTAGAAATGGAATCATAGAGAGAGAAAAAGGCTACTCATGGCTCTTGGGTGACAAATCTAAAATGCATTTCTTAAAAATAAAGCTGGAGGGCTGGAGAGATGGCTCAGCGGTTAAGAGTGCCGATTGCTCTTCTGAAGGTCATGAGTTCAAATCCCAGCAACCACATGGTGGCTCACAACCATCCGTAATGAGATCTGATGCCCTCCTCTTGGGGTGTCTGAAGACAGCTACAGTGTGCTTACATATAATAAATAAATAAATATTTAAAAAAAATAAATAAAGCTGGATAAACTAAGCTATAGTTTTGCCGTGGGATGCAGTGAAGATTTAATGCCAGGACAAATGTCTAGGTGTCGAGCTTGTCAAGAATGATTCTGGTTTGTTTTTTTTAAATGCACATAAACAGCTGCAGATTTTTATACTCAAGGAAAGAAAGAAAAAAAAACATTAACACAATCACTGTGGTTTTTCCCTGGCTTCTAGGATTAATTTAAATTAACCACCTAATTTTCTATAATAAATAGTTATTTAAAATTAACATTCTGTGAGCACTATTCGGAGGCAGGTAATAAATATGCGAACAATTAGTTAATGTGGAGTCAGGCTACAATTTACTCGGTAATACTGGTAGGTCTAGGCACAACATGTGGCAGTCTAGAGAACAACCTGCCTCAGATTCAGCTTGGTGCCCAGAGCAGAAGTGTAGAAAGGGCCCCTGACTCTTCACTACACTGACTGGAAAGGAAGTGATTCAGTCTCTTACATCTCTGCTCTAAACACAAGCAGAAGGCAAGGCCAGCACACACAGGCTGCTCCCTTCTTTTTGCTTGATTTGCTTTACTGCCTCAGCCTCCTGAGGCCCACACTCAGCTTACTGGGATGAGTCATCATCATGGCTAAGTCTGTGTTCTGTCATATTTCCCGTCTGTCACCTTCCACCTGTATTTTTTATCCATGGATGCAATTCTTCCTTGGTTAGACTAAAAGATGTTTTTTAGTAATCTTTTTACACCACCTTTTAATGAACTGAGGTCACTTCTAGTTGACAACAGCAATACACACACACACACACACACACACACACGATTATAAAAGCACTATTTTTGTAAATGACATTTTGTAAATCATGTGCAGATAAAACTAACTTACTGATATGTTTAACAGAGAAATAACTAACAAACTCTTTAGCTGGAATCCAAAGTAAAGCAGCTAAGTAGAAAAGAAAAATCGCCAGTCATGGTGGTTCATGCCTGTAATCCTAGCATTGGGAGGCTGTGTCCGGGGCCAGTCTGGGCTAGTTAGTTAAATTCCAGATTTAGCCTGGGCTAGAGTGAGATCCTGTCTCAAAAGGCTACCTTGTACCATTAACATCGTTCTTACAGACATATAATAACAGGTTAGACGCTCTAAGAAAGCATACTAAACAATCCCATCCACATTAGCAAAACTGACATAAATTTGGCCTAGCAATGCTTTCCTCTCTATAAGCTAAATGTACATTCATGTACTTAGATGTGTTAGCGTTACCATAGATGTACAACACTCAGCATTACCATAGAAGTACAGCACTCAGCGTTACCATGGCTGTACAGCACTCAGTGTTACCATGTATGTACAACACTCAGCGTTACCATGTATGTACAGCACTCAGCGTTACCATGGATGTACAGCACTCAGAGTTACCATGGACGTACAGCACTCAGTGTTACCATGTATGAACAACACTCAGCGTTACCATGTATGTACAGCACTCAGCGTTACCATGGATGTACAGCACTCAGAGTTACCATGGACGTACAGCACTCAGTGTTACCATGTATGTACAACACTCAGCGTTACCATGTATGTACAGCACTCAGCGTTACCATGGATGTACAGCACTCAGAGTTACCATGGACGTACAGCACTCAGTGTTACCATGTATGTACAACACTCAGCGTTACCATGTATGTACAGCACTCAGCGTTACCATGGATGTACAGCACTCAGAGTTACCATGGACGTACAGCACTCAGTGTTACCATGTATGTACAACACTCAGCGTTACCATGTATGTACAGCACTCAGTGTTACCATGTATGTACAACACTCAGCGTTACCATGTATGTACAGCACTCAGTGTTACCATGTATGAACAACACTCAGCGTTACCATGTATGAACAACACTCAGCGTTACCATGGACGTACAGCACTCAGTGTTACCATGTATGAACAACACTCAGCGTTACCATGTATGTACAGCACTCAGCGTTACCATGGATGTACAGCACTCAGAGTTACCATGGACGTACAGCACTCAGTGTTACCATGTATGTACAACACTCAGCGTTACCATGTATGTACAGCACTCAGTGTTACCATGTATGTACAACACTCAGCGTTACCATGTATGTACAGCACTCAGTGTTACCATGTATGTACAACACTCAGCGTTACCATGGACGTACAGCACTCAGTGTTACCATGTATGTACAACACTCAGCGTTACCATGTATGTACAGCACTCAGTGTTACCATGTATGTACAACACTCAGCGTTACCATGTATGTACAGCACTCAGCGTTACCATGTATGTACAGCACTCAGTGTTACCCTGTAAGTACAGCACTCAGTGTTACCATGTAAGTACAGCACTCAGCGTTACCCTGTAAGTACAGCACTCAGTGTCACCCTGTAAGTACAGCACTCCGATTTCCCTTTAGTGACACCCTAAGCAAGGAGATTGCTAGCTGATAGTTTCTGGCTGCAGCCCTGGCTGTCTGCTGCCTGTTCCTGCCCCAGACATCCTTCCACTGGACAGCTACTAGTCAGCTCTGATGTGCATTAGGGTTCAGGCACATTTATGGAACCCGAGACTACTCTAGAGACAATATTTGCATTGAGGGTCATGGCGGGTTGGCCAGGACGTTCTGAATTCACTGCTTCCGTTCTTTCTCTTCTTTCCTACACATCTCGACCATGCGTAGTCTTGCTCCCAACACTTTCATCTTTCACAAGTGCTGCCCCAATACATTTCTTGCTCTTCTAAGCCCGTTTTGGCACCTGCTTACAGAACCTAAACTGACCCAGTCAGTACTGAAAGTAGTCTAAGAAACTGGGCAGTGAGAAGGGATCTGAGGACTGGCTCCCCCTCCCATATTCATCTGTGCTGTGGTTTATGCTAGAGCCTAAGGTTCTTTATGGTTTTGTGATAGGATCTTATGCAGCCCAGGCTGCCCTAAACCCACTATGTACTTGAGAATGACTTTGAACTGCACGGTCCTCCTAGATCTACCTCTCTGGGCCATACACAGTTTTAGGAGGTGCTGAGGACCAAACCCAAGGGCTCTTGCACACCAGGCAAGCACTGGGTGAATGGTGCTAGCCCAGCCCCAAAGGTTCTGACAGTGTTCTACTGTGAGTGAGAGTGACTAACGGAGGGAACGCGCCCCTGACCTCACCCTTTTTGGGGAGTATCCCATCATGATAGCTTCACTATAAATTCTGTTTTTAAGCAGAGAACTATAGGACCATTCTTCCTTCTCTCTGATGCTCTTCTGAGGACATAAAAGCCTATCTTGCAAGTGTGGGAGGAGGGGGAGGAGAAGGTCATGACTGGCCTTTAGAGTTATATTTAGCTTAAAAGAGAAGGCTGTTCACTCTGGTCCATCCCTTTTAGGACTTCCTACCATTTTCTCAACAAGTATTCTTTTACTTGAGCCATTCAGATTCTCATGATTTCCTAAATGAGTCATGTTACTTCAGATCTTAACTGGGCATGGCATGGCATGGCCCTGAGAATTCTCCAATTTCTCATTTAGAGATCTCCTTTTAGCCATTAATAGATCCCTCAGAGATCCCTTCCCTGCCTCCTCTTGTATGTGCAATCCTTATGTACTCCGGGATCCCTTGGGTATTTCTTTTGTTACCATGGTTACAGCATCAAATGCCCCACTGCTCAACTGGTATCTCTTGGAGGACGGTGGGTCATGTTTTCTGTAGCACTGGCATGTAGCAGGAACACTATTTTTAAAACTGAAGGACTCCCAGCCATGGACACGATCAAAATTCTATTTAAAACTATTTTAGAGTTGAGATCTTCTAATTTTACTTTGACAGGTCTCAGAGAACTCAGTCAGTCTGTGCTGCCCTGTGAAACTGGTCCTTTCCAAACTGAGGCTTTTGCAATTTTGTGTTGGTTGTGTGCAAACCAACACAAATACTTTTTGAATAACATTTTTAAAACTTGAGATTTTTTCATTGCTATTAAAATATAATTCCTATGTTTTATCCATGCAAAGTGTAAACATGAGTGGTTTTTAGTATATTCAGGATTGTGTGACCACAACCACATTACTTTGTTCCTTTCTAATGCTGAATAATATTCCACTGTACGGATACATCATGCTTTATATACCGGTCGGGGCAGACATTGAGTTGCTTTCACTTTTACGATTACAAATAATGCAGTCATGAACACACGCGCGCGCGCACACACACACATGGAAATGCGCCAAGTACGAATTTTCACAGAATATAACATTCACGCTAGGATTATTACCTCACAACTAAAGAAGACAGATTCACAACAAGTTTAAGGGCTTCCTAAACCTCTAGTCATTCTCAAACCATTTAATTTCTCTTTTGAAAACGTGTGTCAGAAGAGGATGCAGGTTCGTGCTGGGATGGAGCTATGGTGCTTGCCTGGCGTATGCAAGGCCCTAAGACTTATTCCAAACAGTGGGGACAGGGAGAAGATAATTTCAATAAATCCATCCGACGAAGTACTAATAGCCAGGATAAGGAAATATAAGTTAAGGCATGAAAAACAGAAGACACTCAGAGAAGTACTTCACCATGTCTAGTGACATGAATAAGTGCTACCTTGCTGGGCAAGATGACCCAATGCCTGTAAACCCAGCACTCAGGAAGCCGAGGCAAGAGGATGAGTGCTGGTGAGGGCGTGGAGCAGCTACAGTGCATAAACAAGATCAGCAGAACGGACCGGGCACAGCCACTGTGCAAAGCCGCTGGGCAGCGTCTCTCAAGCAGGACAGCATATTCTCTGACCTAGGTTTATACCCATGAGAAGGCAGCCACACGCTCCTCAAGCTGTATGGGAATGAAGAGTACTGCAGATTGAAACTAGTATTAAAAATTAGAGACTACGCAGATCTTCGATAATGGCAAAACCAGACTGTAGCAGATACACAAAGCAACGGCTTACGTACACTTACGCACACCACATGCACCAGTGGGGCCTGATCTCACATGAAGAGCCAGACCCCAAACAACACAGGGGTGGGCAGGGGGTAACTGGTGTCTAAAGTCTCTCTGAAGTCTATGAGGACTGGGTTGGTTTTTTTTTTTTTTTTCTATTTTGTTTTGCTTTTTAAGATAGGTCTTACTATGTAGCCCAGACTAACCTCTAATTTGTGATAATCCCTCTGGCTCAGCCATCTGGGTGCTAGGGGTACAGGTCTGAGCCACACTATATCTAGCTCAGAAATGTCATCTTAAGTGCAGTTTTAAGTGTACGAATTGTGTAGTGTTAGCCTGGCATCGTGGCGTATACCTATGATCTTAGCACCATGGAGAAAGAGGCAAGAACAGGATTTGAAGGCTATCCTCAGGTACACAGTACATTAGGCCAGCCTAAGCTACATAAAACCCTGTCTGCTCCCTTCCCCCCAGGATGAGGGGGAAACACAACCAAACACAAATAGCTAAAGGTCAGACACCATTGGGGGGGGCATGGTTTAGTCACTAAAGCACATGCCAAGAATGATGGAGGACTGGATCCGCCCTCAGCAGCACACAAACCACATGTGGTGGTTGGGGCTAATAGTCAACACGGATCAGAGGGGCTAAGTAATCAGGGTCTTAATTTGGATTTGAAAAATCAAGTATTATTTTTATGATTATGATGGAATTCATAGTAAGCTGTGCATTGAGCTGTTTTTCTGGAGAAAATAAATAACTTTCTTCTTTTTTCAGTCCCTTACTAAATACTAGTAATGCTAGTTAATACTAGTTAATACTAGTTTTCCCTCGAATTTTACTCAGGCATTGTGAGCTCTCCCCTCTCAATCTATAGAAAACATCAAGCATGCTTTGTACCCCACCGTGGGCATCTGCCTACGTCTTGCAGTTTGCTCTGGCTTCCTGTGCAGCCTGTCCCTAGTTCTTCCTTCACTATGTCTCTTATATTTTAATGTAACTTAGGAGGAAGGCAAATAAACGCATTTACTTAGTCAATAATTCTTTCTTTACAGCTTGTTGTTTTATTTGTGTGTATGAGTGTGTGTGTGCGTGTATGTGTATGTGTGTATGTGTATGTGTGTACGTGTATGTGTGTGTGTGTGTATGTGTGTGTGTATGAGTGTGTGTGAGTGTGTATGAGTGTGTGTATGTGTGTGTGTGTGAGTGTGTATGAGTGTGTGTATGAGTATGTGTGTGAGAGTGTGTGTGTATATATGAGTATGTATGAGTGTGTATGAGTGTGTATGAGTGTGTGTATGAGTGTGTGTGTGTGTGTGTGTGAGTGTGGCAGTCAGACGACAACTTGAGGGAGCTGGTTCTCTCTTCGGCGTGTGTGGATCTCGGGGATTGAACTCAGGGCGTCAGGTTTGGCAGCAGGTGCCTTTACCTGTTGAGTCAGCTCACTGACCTTCAACACTTATCTCTTATTAGCACCATGTGTGCCAGGAAATCTATAGGATTTGGGAATACCACAGTGTACTGGCTATTTTTATGTCAACTTGACACAGCTGGAGTTATCACAGAGAAAGGAGCTTCAGTTGAGGAAATGCCTCCATGAGATCCAACTGTAAGGCATTTTCTCAATTAGTGATCAAGGGGGAAAGGCCCCTTGTGGGTGGGACCATCCCTGGGCTGGTAGTCTTGGGTTCTATAAGAGAGTAGGCTGAGCAAGTCAGGGGAGGCAAGCCAGTGAAGAACATCCCTCCATGGCTTCTGCATCAGCTCCTGCTTTCTGACCTGCTTGAGTTCCAGTCCTGACTTCCTTTGGTGATGAACAGCAGTATGGAAGTGTAAGGCGAATAAACCCTTTCCTCCCCAACTTGCTTCTTGGTCATGATGTTTGTGCAGGAATAGGAACCCTGACTAAGACATACAGTAATACAGTAGTTTAAAAACAAAACAAAACAAGAATACTACTCCTTTTCTCAGAGTGTAATATTCCAGTTAAAGGAGACAGATATGTAAATAGAAAATAAATTTTCAATATCAGAATTCAAGAACCCAAAACATTGAGCAACATTTCTGTCTAAGTTCCTTTTACGGCAACTTTTGCTACTTGGTAACACTCAGGAACAAAATGGACTGGAGTAAGCTGGGCCCCCCAAGATCCTGACTCACTAAAATCAGGCATATTAACAGATACCACAGGTACCTGCACACAAGACTGAGTGCTGGGAAGAGCTTCAAAGAGAATTCTCAAGGAGACTGAGGGTGGATAGGTAGTTGGAGATCTGAGAAGACAGGGTGTTCATATGCTGGGAACAGCAAATGCCAACATTCTCAGATAGGAATGTGCAACATACAACAGCAAGACAGCCAGTGCAATGTGGTGTGAGTCAGAGGGAAAGCGGTAGGCAAGTCAAGGACAAGAGTAGTCAGACCAGACTGGCTCTAAGGACTATGACAGACCTGGTGCCATTCTGAATGACACGTGAAATCATTACAGATTCCTGTGGGTTCTGGTTTGTGTTTTGTTGTTCTTGTATTAAGATGGGGCTTATTATGTCATTCAGGCTGGCCTTAAACTCCAGAGCCTTTAAGGTATGCATGACCAAACTGGCTTGGGTTGATTTACAAGGGTTACTCTAACTGCTGGGTGTACAATAGTTTTCAGTGGAGAAGACAGACCATTAGTTAGGAGGACACTACTGTAATCCAGGCATGAGATTAATAGCTTGACATAGTTCTTTTGGGTTGAGATGCTCAGAAGTCAGATGATCAGCTGTTTTTTAAAGAATAAAACAGACGCACTTTGCAGATGGATTGAGTGTAGATGGAGAACAGTCAAAGACTATGGAGTGTTTGACCAATTGGAAAACAAAGCTGGAAGAGTCTGAGAGAAGAGCGAGTCACACAGGTTGCCTGACAGGGATGGACACTTAAACACCTAAGTATTTGGTCTTCGTCAATTTGAGCTTGACATGGCCACAGACAAGGACGTAGACAGAGACAGAGAAGGTGTGAGTTGGGCCCGTGAGAATGGCCTTCTTGGAGGATCTGGGCTGGAGATGTAAAATTGGGACTGGTTACCACACAGACAGCACATAAAGCCAGTTGACTATGTGACGTTACTTAGGGGATAAAAGTCTGAATGGCGAAGAAAGTAGAATAAGTGCTTAAGTTTTTCCCCAACTACTACCCAAGAGCAAAGCTGATGACGGACTTACTAAAGCATCGAGGTTTAGAAATAAGAATACAGAGCAAGCCAGATGCTCATCGGGGAAAGGCACTTGCTGCTAAGACTGACAACCCGAGTTCCACACGCAGTGCACTGGCTTCTTTTATGTCATCAGAGAGGAAGGAACCTCAGTCGAGAAAACGCCTCCATAAGATCCAGCTGTAAGGCATTTTCTTAATTAGTGACTACTGGGGAGGGCCCAGACCTTTGTGGGTGGTGCCCTCCCTGGGAGGGCGGTCCTGGGTTCTGTAAGAAAGCAGGCAGAGTAAGTCATGAAGAGCAAGCCAGCAAGCAGCACCCTCCATAGCCTCTCTATCAGCTCCTGCCATGCTTGAGTTCCTGTCCTGACTTCCTCTGATGATGAACTGTGATGTGGAAGTGTAAGCAAAATAAACCCTTTCCTCCCCAAGTTGCTTTTTTGGTCCTGGTGTTTTGTTGCAGCAATAGAAACTCTGACTAGGACACTCAGTAACCCACAGGTTGAAGAAGAAAACCAGTGTCAAAAATTGTCCTGGGATGTCCACACACATCCTGTGGTATGTGCATAAATAAATGAGTGTCATGAATAATTGTAAAAGAAACAAGAATATTCAAAGTTCCATCAGAATTGCACAGTGTGACTTCTCATGAGGACAGTAGAGGCTTACCCTCTCCAGTGCTCTGGTATTTAGTTAGCCTTCCAGAAAACACTTAGAACACTTCATTTTTCAGACAGTCCCTAATAGTAATTTTAGGATCCTAGTTATGAAAACATGCCTTGTTTAATCTCTGTTGTTTCCCCTTTGTACTTTATAAAACTGGACAACGGAAAATGAATGACTCACTATGTACTCAGAAATTTCTTCTTTTCTGTTTCCCAGATGACTATTTTTCCTTTCCCTGGTTACACATTTTTAGAAACATATTTATCTTATGTTTAGTATAATTCTGTTGTGTAAGTATGTTCATGTGGGTACAGGCACCCACAGGTGTAACTGTGTCTGTGTGAGGATGTGGTGAGGGTACAGGCACCCACAGGTGTAACTGTGTCTGTGTGAGGATGTGGTGTGGGTACAGGCACCCACAGGTGTAACTGTCTGTGTGAGGATGTGGTGTGGGTACAGGCACCCACAGGTGTTACTGTGTCTGTATGAGGATGTGGTGTGGGTACAGGCACCCACAGGTGTAACTGTGTCTGTGTGAGGATGTGGTGTGGGTACAGGCACCCACAGGTGTAACTGTGTCTGTATGAGGATGTGGTGTGGGTACAGGTACCCACAGGTGTAACTGTGTCTGTGTGAGGATGTGGTGTGGGTACAGGCACCCACAGGTGTAACTGTGTCTGTGTAAGGATGTGGTGAGGGTACAGGTACCCACAGGTGTAACTGTGTCTGTGTGAGGATGTGGTGTGGGTACAGGCACCCACAGGTGTTACTGTGTCTGTGTGAGGATGTGGTGTGGGTACAGGCACCCACAGGTGTTACTGTGTCTGTGTGAGGATGTGGTGTGGGTACAGGCACCCACAGGTGTAACTGTGTCTGTGTGAGGATGTGGTGAGGGTACAGGCACCCACAGGTGTAACTGTGTCTGTGTGAGGATGTGGTGTGGGTACAGGCACCCACAGGTGTTACTGTGTCTGTGAGGATGTGGTGAGGGTACAGGCACCCACAGGTGTTACTGTGTCTGTGTGAGGATGTGGTGTGGGTACAGGTACCCACAGGTGTAACTGTGTCTGTGTGAGGATGTGGTGAGGGTACAGGTACCCACAGGTGTAACTGTGTCTGTGTGAGGATGTGGTGTGGGTACAGGCACCCACAGGTGTTACTGTGTCTGTGTGAGGATGTGGTGTGGGTACAGGCACCCACAGGTGTAACTGTGTCTGTGTGAGGATGTGGTGAGGGTACAGGCACCCACAGGTGTAACTGTGTCTGTGTGAGGATGTGGTGTGGGTACAGGCACCCACAGGTGTTACTGTGTCTGTGTGAGGATGTGGTGAGGGTACAGGCACCCACAGGTGTTACTGTGTCTGTGTGAGGATGTGGTGTGGGTACAGGTACCCACAGGTGTAACTGTGTCTGTGTGAGGATGTGGTGAGGGTACAGGTACCCACAGGTGTTACTGTGTCTGTGTGAGGATGTGGTGTGGGTACAGGCACCCACAGGTGTAACTGTGTCTGTGTGAGGATGTGGTGTGGGTACAGGCACCCACAGGTGTAACTGTGTCTGTGTGAGGATGTGGTGTGGGTACAGGCACCCACAGGTGTTACTGTGTCTGTGTGAGGATGTGGTGTGGGTACAGGCACCCACAGGTGTAACTGTGTCTGTGTGAGGATGTGGTGAGGGTACAGGTACCCACAGGTGTAACTGTGTCTGTGTGAGGATGTGGTGTGGGTACAGGCACCCACAGGTGTTACTGTGTCTGTGTGAGGATGTGGTGTGGGTACAGGCACCCACAGGTGTAACTGTGTCTGTGTGAGGATGTGGTGAGGGTACAGGCACCCACAGGTGTAACTGTGTCTGTGTGAGGATGTGGTGTGGGTACAGGCACCCACAGGTGTTACTGTGTCTGTGTGAGGATGTGGTGAGGGTACAGGCACCCACAGGTGTTACTGTGTCTGTGTGAGGATGTGGTGTGGGTACAGGTACCCACAGGTGTAACTGTGTCTGTGTGAGGATGTGGTGAGGGTACAGGTACCCACAGGTGTTACTGTGTCTGTGTGAGGATGTGGTGTGGGTACAGGCACCCACAGGTGTAACTGTGTCTGTGTGAGGATGTGGTGTGGGTACAGGCACCCACAGGTGTAACTGTGTCTGTGTGAGGATGTGGTGTGGGTACAGGCACCCACAGGTGTTACTGTGTCTGTGTGAGGATGTGGTGTGGGTACAGGCACCCACAGGTGTAACTGTGTCTGTGTGAGGATGTGGTGAGGGTACAGGCACCCACAGGTGTAACTGTGTCTGTGTGAGGATGTGGTGTGGGTACAGGCACCCACAGGTGTTACTGTGTCTGTGTGAGGATGTGGTGAGGGTACAGGCACCCACAGGTGTTACTGTGTCTGTGTGAGGATGTGGTGTGGGTACAGGTACCCACAGGTGTAACTGTGTCTGTGTGAGGATGTGGTGAGGGTACAGGTACCCACAGGTGTTACTGTGTCTGTGTGAGGATGTGGTGTGGGTACAGGCACCCACAGGTGTTACTGTGTCTGTGTGAGGATGTGGTGTGGGTACAGGCACCCACAGGTGTTACTGTGTCTGTGTGAGGATGTGGTGTGGGTACAGGTACCCACAGGTGTAACTGTGTCTGTGTGAGGATGTGGTGAGGGTACAGGCACCCACAGGTGTAACTGTGTCTGTGTGAGGATGTGGTGTGGGTACAGGTACCCACAGGTGTAACTGTGTCTGTGTGAGGATGTGGTGTGGGTACAGGCACCCACAGGTGTAACTGTGTCTGTGTGAGGATGTGGTGTGGGTACAGGCACCCACAGGTGTAACTGTGTCTGTGTGAGGATGTGGTGAGGGTACAGGTACCCACAGGTGTTACTGTGTCTGTGTGAGGATGTGGTGTGGGTACAGGTACCCACAGGTGTAACTGTGTCTGTGTGAGGATGTGGTGAGGGTACAGGCACCCACTGGTGTAACTGTGTCTGTGTGAGGATGTGGTGTGGGTACAGGCACCCACAGGTGTTACTGTGTCTGTGTGAGGATGTGGTGTGGGTACAGGCACCCACAGGTGTAACTGTGTCTGTGTGAGGATGTGGTGAGGGTACAGGCACCCACAGGTGTAACTGTGTCTGTGTGAGGATGTGGTGTGGGTACAGGCACCCACAGGTGTTACTGTGTCTGTGTGAGGATGTGGTGAGGGTACAGGCACCCACAGGTGTTACTGTGTCTGTGTGAGGATGTGGTGTGGGTACAGGTACCCACAGGTGTAACTGTGTCTGTGTGAGGATGTGGTGAGGGTACAGGCACCCACAGGTGTTACTGTGTCTGTGTGAGGATGTGGTGTGGGTACAGGTACCCACAGGTGTAACTGTGTCTGTGTGAGGATGTGGTGAGGGTACAGGTACCCACAGGTGTTACTGTGTCTGTGTGAGGATGTGGTGTGGGTACAGGCACCCACAGGTGTAACTGTGTCTGTGTGAGGATGTGGTGTGGGTACAGGCACCCACAGGTGTAACTGTGTCTGTGTGAGGATGTGGTGTGGGTACAGGCACCTACAGGTGTTACTGTGTCTGTGTGAGGATGTGGTGTGGGTACAGGCACCCACAGGTGTAACTGTGTCTGTGTGAGGATGTGGTGAGGGTACAGGTACCCACAGGTGTAACTGTGTCTGTGTGAGGATGTGGTGTGGGTACAGGCACCCACAGGTGTTACTGTGTCTGTGTGAGGATGTGGTGAGGGTACAGGCACCCACAGGTGTTACTGTGTCTGTGTGAGGATGTGGTGTGGGTACAGGTACCCACAGGTGTAACTGTGTCTGTGTGAGGATGTGGTGAGGGTACAGGTACCCACAGGTGTTACTGTGTCTGTGTGAGGATGTGGTGTGGGTACAGGCACCCACAGGTGTTACTGTGTCTGTGTGAGGATGTGGTGAGGGTACAGGTACCCACAGGTGTTACTGTGTCTGTGTGAGGATGTGGTGTGGGTACAGGCACCCACAGGTGTAACTGTGTCTGTGTGAGGATGTGGTGTGGGTACAGGCACCCACAGGTGTAACTGTGTCTGTGTGAGGATGTGGTGTGGGTACAGGCACCCACAGGTGTTACTGTGTCTGTGTGAGGATGTGGTGTGGGTACAGGCACCCACAGGTGTAACTGTGTCTGTGTGAGGATGTGGTGAGGGTACAGGCACCCACAGGTGTAACTGTGTCTGTGTGAGGATGTGGTGTGGGTACAGGCACCCACAGGTGTTACTGTGTCTGTGTGAGGATGTGGTGAGGGTACAGGCACCCACAGGTGTTACTGTGTCTGTGTGAGGATGTGGTGTGGGTACAGGTACCCACAGGTGTAACTGTGTCTGTGTGAGGATGTGGTGAGGGTACAGGTACCCACAGGTGTTACTGTGTCTGTGTGAGGATGTGGTGTGGGTACAGGCACCCACAGGTGTTACTGTGTCTGTGTGAGGATGTGGTGAGGGTACAGGTACCCACAGGTGTTACTGTGTCTGTGTGAGGATGTGGTGTGGGTACAGGCACCCACAGGTGTAACTGTGTCTGTGTGAGGATGTGGTGTGGGTACAGGCACCCACAGGTGTAACTGTGTCTGTGTGAGGATGTGGTGTGGGTACAGGCACCCACAGGTGTTACTGTGTCTGTGTGAGGATGTGGTGTGGGTACAGGCACCCACAGGTGTAACTGTGTCTGTGTGAGGATGTGGTGAGGGTACAGGCACCCACAGGTGTAACTGTGTCTGTGTGAGGATGTGGTGTGGGTACAGGCACCCACAGGTGTTACTGTGTCTGTGTGAGGATGTGGTGAGGGTACAGGCACCCACAGGTGTTACTGTGTCTGTGTGAGGATGTGGTGTGGGTACAGGTACCCACAGGTGTAACTGTGTCTGTGTGAGGATGTGGTGAGGGTACAGGTACCCACAGGTGTTACTGTGTCTGTGTGAGGATGTGGTGTGGGTACAGGCACCCACAGGTGTTACTGTGTCTGTGTGAGGATGTGGTGTGGGTACAGGCACCCACAGGTGTTACTGTGTCTGTGTGAGGATGTGGTGTGGGTACAGGTACCCACAGGTGTAACTGTGTCTGTGTGAGGATGTGGTGAGGGTACAGGCACCCACAGGTGTAACTGTGTCTGTGTGAGGATGTGGTGTGGGTACAGGCACCCACAGGTGTTACTGTGTCTGTGTGAGGATGTGGTGTGGGTACAGGCACCCACAGGTGTAACTGTGTCTGTGTGAGGATGTGGTGAGGGTACAGGCACCCACAGGTGTAACTGTGTCTGTGTGAGGATGTGGTGTGGGTACAGGCACCCACAGGTGTTACTGTGTCTGTGTGAGGATGTGGTGAGGGTACAGGCACCCACAGGTGTTACTGTGTCTGTGTGAGGATGTGGTGTGGGTACAGGCACCCACTGGTGTAACTGTGTCTGTGTGAGGATGTGGTGTGGGTACAGGCACCCACAGGTGTAACTGTGTCTGTGTGAGGATGTGGTGTGGGTACAGGCACCCACAGGTGTTACTGTGTCTGTGTGAGGATGTGGTGTGGGTACAGGTACCCACAGGTGTAACTGTGTCTGTGTGAGGATGTGGTGTGGGTACAGGCACCCACAGGTGTAACTGTGTCTGTGTGAGGATGTGGTGTGGGTACAGGCACCCACAGGTGTAACTGTGTCTGTGTGAGGATGTGGTGTGGGTACAGGCACCCACAGGTGTAACTGTGTCTGTGTGAGGATGTGGTGTACACTGGTTCCTTGAAGTTGGAGTTACACCTGGTGGTTGCAGGTTCTGGAAGCCAAGTGTGAATCCTTTACCAGAACAGCAAATACTCCTAGTTGCTATATCTTGTCTCTAGTTCCACTAACTATTTTTAGTGTACTATCACTAGTAGAAACTTCCCTCACTATTGCTTAATAAATAACAATAGATAGAATATGAAAAAGCAATATCCTAGACTATTTCTGTCGATCAGTGGAAGAATTCAATACTGCCGTTGTCAGTGGGCTTTTCTTTTTTCTTTTCTTTTCTTTTTGTCTTTTTGTGACGGGGTCTCTCAATTATGTAGCTTTGGCTGTCCTGGAACTCACAGAGATCCAGCTGCCTCCTCCTCCCCAATGCTGGGATTAAAGGTGTGTGCCACCACACCATCTGGAAAGAAGTATGCCCTTTCAAGGCTCAATATGTTGGAAAATCAAAGAGAATAAAGTCAAATGTGCTGAGAACAAGTAGCCATAGTAACATAATCAACAGTTTCCAATAACCTCCTACTCAATGCAGCTTGAAAACCTACAAAAGTTATAATAAATAAACAAACAAACAAACAACAATGACAAAGAGAGAGACAGCTCCAAGCACAAACTTCACAAGCACAGCCCGCTTCTGAGTAGCGACGGGGATTGCAGGCTGCTAGCGTTGATGGCGGAACGCAGACCAGTCTCTAAACCAGAATCAGTGCCATTCGCTCATGATCACTGTGCAAGATGTGTGTGAGACAGTCATTTTCCTTTCTTAATCGTTTTTCTCATTTAGTGGCCACTCATTCATTTATTCATTGTTTTATTGGTGCTTTTTTCTTTAAGTGTCGTACATCTTTTACATTTGGGTGAACTAAATTGTCATATCATAATCGGGAAGAGAAATGGGACAGGTATAAAATCCATTTAATAATTGTAATCTTAACCTGAAAAACATAAAATTACTAACAGAAAAACCTATAAGGAGAATGAGTTTTCTTCCTCTCACTTGCTCTCTCCCTCCCTCGCCCCTCCTTCCCTTTCTTTCCTTCTTTCTTTCTGTAGACAGGGTCTCACGATGCATACTATGTAGCCCTGGCTGGTCTGGAAATCACAATAAGGCCAGCTGGTCTCAAAGTTGCAGCGATCCTGCTTGCCTCTGCCTTGTGCGTACTGGGATTAAAGGCGTGTGCCGTCAGGCCCAGCCATGAACAATGATTTTTATGAGCAAATTATCGACATGCATCACGATGTTCTAAGTCTCTGACACTCAAAGCATGCGTTCCCTAGAAAGGTCTTGAGAATAAACTTTAGTTTTTTTTAAGGGTACTATAAATTAAATAGACTTCAAGTGTCTAGTTGAAAATAAAACCTTGGTTATCCTTAGCTGTCTGAAATACCAACTGTTGTCCTGTATTGTTTATTTATTTTTGCTTTTCTAAGGCACATCTCACTCCATGACCCAGGCTGGCCTAGAACTCTGTCTCTGCCTCCCAAGTGCTGATATCAGCAGTGAGAGCTAGCACATTATCCTGCTATTGCCTGTTTCAGACTTACAGTCCATAGCAGTCACCTTAAAGAACACGTTGTCATTATGTAGTGATTGAGTTCTTATTTTGACAAACTCACCTGGTACAAAAAATTCTGTTGGCGCAAACCAGTGAAATTCCAGATGGAATCCTAAGCGAACAGCCTTCAGGGTAACAACGAAAATCAAATAGAGGACAGACACCGTTCCTGTAAGGACAAACGGGCAAACCTAGAAACCATGCCTCATCTTTGCATATCTTACAGACTACTTGAAAAACCTGGATTGCAGAAACTATCTTCATTGATTTTTTAAAAAACCCCAGCTAGGTTCTAGAGAGTTTAGCCGCGTGGGCTGTCAGAGAATGAAACAATCGGGTAGGAAATAAACATAAGGACCCAAGACTAGGGAGACCACGAGTCACCCACTGAGTGGGAACTGCTCCGTCCGATTAGGAACCCAGTGGAAGCAACGAACCAAGGCCACCACACAATTGTCAGCTAGACAAGAAAAACGAAAACCAAACCGAACCGTGAAACCAACTTCTTTTGTTTTTAGTGTTGGGAGATACCTAACACACCTGGAAAGTTTGCCAAGTTAATTTGAAATGACAAGAAAGTCAAAAGAAGAAAAAGAAAAGAAAGATAGCAAGCATTTTCTCAGGGCAAATGCATGAGCTAGCAGCTACATATGGCTCTGCCATACAGAAGTTTTAGTAGTGTAGCAATTAGAGAATTCTTATCTTTTAATTAAAAAAATAAATGTTTTTCAAAGCATTGGGAATCAAACTCAGAGCCTTTTTGGTATCCACCAGGGAAGTGCTCACCCGCTGGCTGAGCTACAGCTCCAACTCCAGGTTATTCCTCCTGAGAAAGTAGATGCAGTCATCACGGAGGACAACCGAGCTGTTTCTGAATGCCCTGGGAGGCTGCTGCTGCTCTGTGGAAGTGGCAGTTTTAGGAGGAAGGGGAAACGGCATGGAGGACAACAGCAGACTGTCCTTAAGAAGTCTGCATGGAAGCCTGAGCCTGCTGGTGTCTCACTGTGCAAACTCTAAGTTCATGCGCTTGTGAAAGACTTGTTCCACTGGGAAGACAGAAGCGAGTCAGGGAACCACAGCAAGCCTCTAAGCTGAGAGATCAGCTGGTTCGGAAAGATGAAGACAGGAGGCTGAGCTTATGGAGCAGCTCCTTCTTGTGCTCATGCTGGCTTCCATGCTGCTCTGAGGGAGACAGTCAGAGCCTATCTTTACACTTTTGCTCTGTCAACTTAAGTAGAGTTAAACTATTCCTTTGGGGATTTCAGTAGAGCAGGACACACACACAGAGATCCATTCCTTTAAGGAGGCAACTGCACTATGAAGGCAAAACTGAGGAAGAGCAGAGAGCAGGTTGAACCCAAGAGGCCGAGCTAGGGCTGAGCAGTAGAGCGCGTTGCCCGGCAGGCACAAGGCCCTGCTGCCTTTCTGTTTGCTTTTAAAGCACTGGGTTTGATCCCAAAGACCACATGGATGGATGGATGGATGGATGGATGGATGGATGGATGAGTGAGGAAAAACAGCTCCAGAATGATCTTCTCCATTTAAAGTTAGATGGTAATTCTCTGCAATGCCTGTCTGCCCGCCCCCTTGGTTCTCTCTGTAGCCAAGGATGGCCTTGAACTCCTGCTCCTGTGCCCCATCTCCTTGGCACTGGGATTAGTGGTGTGTGTCAACACACCTGGCAGTGCAATACTCTTAAATGGGAGCTTTTGATATCTCCTCAGACTTTAGTCTATCTCCTCTAGCTGCATTCTCACAGGAAGTAAGAGTTGTTCTAGACGGTTAGATGGGAAACCTAGTAATTCCTATCAGGAAAACCAAACCAAAAACCAAAACATAACAAAACAAAGCAAAAAGAACCTGAAATGGTTGTGTCCATTTTTTTTGTGTGTGTGCGCCAAACTTTACAGAAAAAACAAAAGGCAATAGAATCAAAAGAATAGTATGAATGAACAAGTTAAGCAGCTCAGAACAGTAGGGAGGTGACTGTCACCCCACTGGCAGGAAGTTCCACAAAGCAGCGTCTTACCCAGGATATTAAATTTGGAGAAGAATGAAGGAGACTTGAAGTTGAGCAGCGGCAAGAGGAGCCCTATAAGGTAGAAGGGCACTGTTCTGGACTTGTCCCACCACTTCTCAAACAACTGCACTTCTGTGTTGTTGTAGAAAATCATGGAACTGTTGTCAGGACGGCCACCACTGCCAGCGTTTGGACATATCACTGTGAAAGCAAGAGTGTGCCAGGTCAGAGATTGAGAGCGCACGAGCTGGAGAGTCACTGTGCCCGGGGACTGGCACCTGCTCAGCTGCCAGCATGAATGCAGGCTCCCTTCTTGGAAGCGTTGTATGCATACTTTAGAAATCTTTTTGTTCGTTTTGAATAGATTTTTGAGTTTTATTGATATTTTACATGAACAAGAAATTGGAAATACAATCACATTGAAGAACAGCTTGTCACAGCTTTGATGTTTAAGCCAAACAAATTTTGTAGGGGCAGATTTTAAAGAGGTGTGGTTATAACAACTTACAAACATACTTAACCTGCTCCTAGGAATGCAAAACATGCAGCCATAGGTTACTTTCAATACAAGGAAACTTAAGTCTGTGTGCGTTAATTTCTTAAAACTACTAAGACCAAGCACTGGCTCGTACTTTTATTTACAGCATACTTCACACTCCTATGTACTCCATTCCAAATCCCAAAACCCACAACTGTTCAAACCAAAGGCTCTGCAAAATCACGATTTAACAGTTTCTTCTGCAACTAGGATGATGCTTGGAAGGATAAAAGCTTTGTAACCCCAGAGAATGCAGGCCCAGTAATGCCCAAGAGCATCAAGAAAAGAAAAGAAAAAAAGAAGCCTTGAGTGTATACACAATAGTGACTTCTTCAGCTGAATACAAATGGCAGCACACTGCTAAAGATGGAAGTTAGGCTAATTTTGTTTGAAGAATGCAGATCTAGAGTCAATTGGATCTTGACAATCGTTTTCAAGCCCTCGAAGGTTTATTTCCACTGTTGTCCACAGGTATCCTGATAAAATTCTTGGTTGTCATTATAGTAACCATAGTTACCAGAATAGTCACCACCTTGCTGAAGTGGCTGCCGAGCGATGAGTTGGGAACCCCGTTCTGTTGGTTGTTGGTCTGACGATGTTTGGAATCAGGCCGGTTGTACCCATCTGCCTTTCTCTTGCCTCCTACATTGCCCCCTCGACTGTCCCGAGCTCTACAAGAACTATGGCCTCTCTGCTGTTGTGCAGGATCCCCTCTGACACACCTTGAGCCTCTTGGTGGTCCCAAAGGTGCCCCTCCTCTGTGAAGAGCCAGCTCCACCTCTTAGAGGTGGTGCTCCGCGCCCCCTTGGTGGTGGTGGAGCACCTCACCCCCTTCTTCCTCCTCCTCCTCTTCTTATGGCATAGACATCATCATAACCACAGTAGGGATCTTCGTGATAGTCGTGATAATCAAAACCACAGTAGGGATCTTCGTGATAGTCGTGATCATCATAACCACAGTAGGGATCTTCGTGATAGTCGTGATAATCAAAACCACAGTAGGGATCTTCGTGATAGTCGTGATCATCATAACCACAGTAGGGATCTTCATGATAGTCGTGATAATCTAACCACAGTAGGGATCTTCATGATAGTCGTGATAATCAAAACCACAGTAGGGATCTTCGTGATAGTCGTGATAATCATAACCACAGTAGGGATCTTCGTGATAGTCGTGATCATCATAACCACAGTAGGGATCTTCGTGATAGTCGTGATCATCATAACCACAGTAGGGATCTTCGTGATAGTCGTGATCATCATAACCACAGTAGGGATCTTCGTGATAGTCGTGATCATCATAACCACAGTAGGGATCTTCGTGATAGTCGTGATAATCTAACCACAGTAGGGATCTTCATGATAGTCGTGATAATCATAACCACAGTAGGGATCTTCGTGATAGTCGTGATAATCATAACCACAGTAGGGATCTTCATGATAGTCGTGATAATCATAACCACAGTAGGGATCTTCATGATAGTCGTGATAATCATAACCACAGTAGGGATCTTCGTGATAGTCGTGATAATCATAACCACAGTAGGGATCTTCGTGATAGTCGTGATCATCATAACCACAGTAGGGATCTTCGTGATAGTCGTGATCATCATAACCACAGTAGGGATCTTCGTGATAGTCGTGATCATCATAACCACAGTAGGGATCTTCGTGATAGTCGTGATAATCATAGCCACAGTAGGGATCTTCGTGATAGTCGTGATAATCATCGTCAGCGTCTTCACAGCCATAGTAATCTGCAGGGGAGCCTTACCCACCTCTCCCTCCACGCCCTTGACCTCTCATTGGCGGTGGCATTCGGGAGGAGGGTGATAACCCTCATCTTCATGTGCACTGCGTCTGGAGGCCTGTCAGGCAGCCTGGCGCTCTTTCCTTTTCTTGTCTGGTGGCTTAGCTAAGACAATTTCAACTTCTTCCCCTTTTATTTCTTTTCCATTCACTTCATCCATAACCTGGACAGCAGCTGAGAGTGGATCCGTCATGAGGCGTAGACCCCAGGTAGGACCAGTCTTCTCTAAGCGGGGCACGAACTCATCCGCAGACAAGTCTCCTGGGATTTGACCTACAAAGAACTCTGTTCCACTTCCGGGTTGCACATCCGAGTAAACACTGTCTGGTGGAGGGCCACCATGCTTCCTCTGCCCCGTGGTTACATCCAAAGTCTAACCAGTCCTCTCAAGCAAGGCCTTGGTCTTTGCCTCATCTCTGTGGACTCCTGCACCTTGCTGTCTTGTTTCTCTCTTTGTCTGTGGGTCTTCAGAACTCCACATAAAATGCACTTTTGTTCTGAACCAGAGATAAGTCACTTTCTTTGAACTGCTGTAGTATAGACAAGAGCTCCTTCTTCATTAAATTCCCTGAGAGCATCGACTGCTCTTCCATCAAGATAGACATAAGCTACCAACCCAGGGCAGAGCTGAGGGTCCAGTGGCCTGGTCTGTGAGAATCAGTTTAAGAAGCTTTGAAAATGACTAGAAATGGTGCCCGCCCCCCCCCCCCCCTTTTAGGAATCTTTCACCCAAACATAAATAGTGAAAGGTAAGGGAATCGTTCAAAAGTTTTGAGGTAGCATGCACTTATATTAGGAACCAGAGAAAGCACCTATAGAATGTTCCTTGGCCCCATTGCTGGACTGAAAATACTGGACTTATGGAATCTCAATAATACAGGAAATCTCATGCGGAGTAACTGTTGCATTATTAGCCATACAAAGGCTAACTAGCAAGGTTTTCTCTTTTAAAAATATATTAGAGTTATTATGTGTATGTGTGCATGTTTGTCACAGCTCGTGTGAAGAGGTCACGGGACAACTTAGCAGAGTCAATGCCTGCCCTCCACTGTCCAGGCCTTGGGACTCAACTCAGGCCACCAGGCTTGCTTCAAGGACCTTCACCTACTGACCCATTTCACTGGCCCTCTCTGTTTCTTTTCTTAATAACAACAGTAACAAGAAAAAACAATCTATGTGTTAGGGAATTAAAAGCAGAAGTCCTCACTCATTGGTGAAAAACTGAACAATTTGGAGAATGTGAACAAGTCAAACTAATTCTGCAGTTCGCTGCATGGAGAGCAGCCGAAGAGTCTAGATGGGACCCTGAGAACTGGGAGCCTGGACAATGTGTTTCTCTTTGCCCCCTTCCTCTCTTCTCTCTCAGCATCCATCCATCCGTCTGTCTATCTATCTATCTATCTTTCTATCACCTATTTGCTATGCCACAGTTCCTTACTCAGCCATGTAGGTCCACGGGGCCAAAGTCAGGTTGTCAGGCCTGTTGCCCTTGGGATATCTCATTTTAATGCTCTGTTTAATCTTTATTCTTTCATGGGGCTGACGGTCAGAGCCAAGGCTTCACTTGCCAGGCAGGTGCCCCACCAGGGAATCACACTCCCACTTGTTTTTAATAGATACACCTATTCCGAAACATAACACTAATAATTTAACAGTGAGTCAGTAACATAGTAACATTTTTTCCCCAACCATTTACCTTAAATGGGGTCATGGATTCTATTTTTAAGTCCTTTCGGGAGCAGGAATGGGGACAAGGAAACAAACTGAATTCCAAGCTACTTACCAGGGTTGCTATTATTGGTGCTCAGTACAGTGTCTGTGTCATTAATGTGATGAATAAAATCTAAAAGTTAAAGATAAACATGTAATTAGACAATGAATGAACCGCGCCAAATCCCATCGCCACCTAAAGTCTTTTGTTTATAAAAGTAGTTATTTCCTCATAGAGCATCATTGAGTACACTGACCCCCAGCTATTTCAGCGTTACATATTTCACTTTTAGTTTCCTTTGCCTACACGAGAGAAATGTCACTTGCTTCATAGTGCCATGTAGAAAAAAAATTACATAATAATTTTATATAAGGTTTAAAAAAACAAACAAAACCTACTCACAAGACTGAATTAATGGTAGTCAAAAAGTTTGGAAGGAAGATAATGTATACAATGGTTTCTTATATTTACATCGGTTTATTGGAGGACAGCTACATTTTATGTTCTCAAGTATGCCAAAGGAGACCAACAACCATACCTGGCCGAGCCTATCTGGGAAGCCACTTAAAGTTTTCAGGAGCTACAGGAAGCTTTTAGGAAGCTAAGGCTGTATAGGAACTAATGTGCTTGTAGGAACTGTGGAGTCCCACCGGAGGAAGCACCAAAGGGTACAGGCACATGCAGGTGCCCAGGCACTCATGCCGTTCTATCCTGAATGTTTGATGGGTAAGCTGCGTGCTAAGCCAGACATTGTTGTTTGTTTGGTACAGGGTCATGCTTAATACCTAAGAAACAAACATAACTACAGATACTTTAATGCTTGAATTAGGGCGTGTGGACTATTTTATAGCCCAGGCTTTCTCAATGCATGTGATATCGTTTTCAAGGAGAAAAAGTCATTCATGAAGGGAGGAAAAAAATTACTTTTAAGAGACATAATGTGGAGATAATACCATTTATTAAAGGCGATATTAAAATTTCACTGAAGCATCAATTGGAATAAAATGTCTAAAAAGTGTTCTCAAGGGGCAGTCATTTTTTTAGAAGTGGGGAACTAGAAAACCCCGCTACAGACTATGGGGACAGAAGAAGGTTGGCAGCTGTCACACTCATGTGAGGAATATGCAGAGTCCTTGTATCATTCTGTTTATTTTGTACATGTCTGAATTTTTTATAACAAAAAGTATGAGTCTTATAATAGACTGAAACTACATTTACAAAGCCAAATTAAGGCATCACGGAAAAACTATTTCTAAAGTATGTAAGACTTTCAGCAAGAAAAATGCGAAAGACATTAAACAGAAACTTAAACTCTGCTATGATCATGGATAGGAAAACAATATCCTAGCGTATTTTCTTCCCATACCTATAAACTCAATGCAATTCTGATTAATCCTAAATCAATAGCCTAATGATATTAATTACGGTATATTGACTGAAAAATTCAATGCAATTTCAATCAAGATCTGATTACATTGTTATAGAATTTGACAAGTTGGTCTACTCTAAAATATATATAAAAGACGAATCTTAATGAAAAAAAAAAACTAATTTGAAGGTTAAAAAAAAAGATCTGCCTAGAATCACTGCATAGAAGTGAATACAAGCTATTAAGACATTGACAGCACAATGGTGGATACACAGTTAGTATTAAGACATTGACAACACAATGGTGGATACATGGTTAGTATTAAGACATTGATAGCACAATGGTGGCTACATGGTTAGTATAAATCATCAGCCTTAGACGCCCAAAAACCCAAGTGGAAGATGGAGAAAACCTATTCCCAAAGTTCTCCTCTGACTTCTCACGTGTGCCCTGGCATGTGTGTACCCACCCACATACAATACAAATAAATGCCAAAAAGGAAGCTTCAAATGGACATCTTCCATTCAATTAAAAGCCATTATGAAAAGTGCTTGGCTTGGCCATTTAGTGCCCTCCGTAGAATTGTAGAGCCGAGATGAGTAGGTAGCAGTTCTGTGGTACATAAATATTACTTAAAATTCAGTATTCTCCTGCTTTCTACTTTTAGCTTCTAATGTTTCAGTAAGTAAAACTGTTCACTGTTCAAATATTAAATTCTTCAACAACACATACCAGTGAATTTCATAAACTTTTCTACTAACAGCACTACAATTTTGTAGAAACATTTATACTGGCCGGGCGGTGGTGGCGCACGCCTTTAATCCCAGCACTCGGGAGGTAGAGGCAGGTGGATTTCTGAGTTCGAGGCCATCCTGGTCTACAGAGTAAGTTCCAGGACAGCCAGGGCTACACAGAGAAACCCTGTCTCAAAATAACAAAAAAACAAAACAAAACAAAAAAAACAAAACAAAAAAAAAACCAAAAACATTTATACTAATTGGCCCTTTTGGAGAAACATCCCTTATAAAGGTTGATGTAGCTGGGGAGGTCATACGCCCTGGTGCTGGTGTGGAAGCTACCGCTGCTGCTTGCTAAGGACCATGATGTGCCTGTCAGGCAGCCTTCTGCATAGCTATGCATATGCTCATGAGACAGTGCTGCCTTTGGTCAGCTTTGGCCAGAGAAGCTTCATTTGCAGTGGTCAGTGGTGAGTGCAGAGACTCTTAAACTGGCCAAAGCATGGAGAATAAATGACTGTGAACTGCCCAGTCGTAAGTGGGACAACTGTGACACCCTCTCCATGCTCATGGAATAACCTGGAAGATGAACCGAGGCCCCAAAACAAAACAACAAATCAAATCAAATCAAAACAAAACAAAACCAACAAACACACACCAAACCCCAAATCCCTTAGGAGACAGAGGGAGTCAGGGGCAGACGGCAAGGTAACTTCTGGGCATGATATGATTGTGCACTCTGAATGCACAGCAGTTGTGACTAACTTCCTAAGGCTGGATGGTCAAGACACTTCCAACAAGCAACCCTTGATGGGGAAGGAGAGACAGTGTGGCCAGTGGCGCAGACACTGCTGAAGCGTGGGTGCGTGAGCAGACAAGCTCTCACCCATGTTCCTGGAATCAATGTGAGCAACCCCAGTGAAACTCACGGGGGGGATAAAAAGAAAGGCATCAAAGTAGGAGGAGTCCAGCAGGGAGGAGGAAAGGGGAACAGGGGAGCAGAACAGGAAGTGCATATGACTGAACAGGAAGTGCATATAATTGTACAGGAAGTACATATGATTGTATAGGAAGTGCATATGATTGTACAGGAAGTGCATATGATTGAACAGGAAGTGCATATGATTGAACAGGAAGTGCATATAATTGAACAGGAAGTGCATATGATTGAACAGGAAGTGCATATGATTGAAATGCATTATGAAAATGTCAGAATGAAACCCATTATCTATGTAAAAAATTCATGTTTATACACACAACATTTGAGCATAGAAAAGCCTAATCAAGTGCATTATCCAGAATTTATAATAATTTACATCAAAAATGTGAGGCTAAAACTAAAATATTACAATGATATTTGGAGTAACTGTGTTAAAGGCTAGATCAATACTTACTAAAAATAAACTTTCCAGTATTAAAAAGAAAATTAGACATAAGCACCCAATAAACTATCATTGCTCCAATGAGAGACACCAAGGAGAAAAGGAGACTTGACCATTGCCCAAAGGAGCCAAAATAATGTTTGCAGACATCTGGATATTCCCAGGTACTTGTGTCCGATGTACCTAGATAAAAATGAAAGAGAAAGAATGAAACTAGGTACTATTATACACTCCACATTCATAATTTGATTTCCCCCAATTAACTCAAAATATTTAGCAAAATAGTGTGGCTACTTTACCAACAAATACAAGAACACATTATGAAAAAAAATAGCAATAAAATATAAAATAAAATAGAAATCTGTTCAGTGAAATAGCATAATCAGAGAAACAACTAGGATCCTAAGTTTTTATAACGAATTAGATCATGTGATAACCAATAGTGGGAAAACTAATTAGAAAAAAATAGAACACACACTCTCTTTTTAGCTTTAATGAGATGGTGTCTTGCTACACAGCCCACGCTAACGCCAAACTCACAACAATCCTCAAGCCGCAACCTCCCAGGTTTCTGGAACTGCAGGCTTACATCACCCCGCCGTTCATTTAAAACACTACTTAACAGTTAAACACTGTTTGACAACATGAGTGAAAGCTGCCTCGAGTCATATTTTATGCTATAAGCCAATTTAAATGTTAGATAACTAAGTTAAGAATTTAAAAGTAAAGCTAGGCATGGAAATGCACACCTGTAGTTCTAGGCTTCAGGATGCTGAGGCAGGAACATGCAAACTCCAGGCCAGCCTGGGTTACACAATGAGTTTCTGAACAGCATGAAAAACATAAACAGAGCAAGACAAAAACAACAGCACAAGATTAACACATTACAGTCACAGCACTGAAGTCTAAGATGAAAGGCTATCCTGTCTCTGAACTGAGGAAATGGTAATGGGGAAACAGAAAGTCTCAGGGAAGCCATTCAGACAGAGTGAGAAAGGAAGCCACAGGAACTTGTAGACAGGAAGCTAACAGCAACGTCACAGAGGGCTCTGAGAACAACTACAAAGGCACTCATAAACTATAAAGACTCATGGACAACCAGCAAGAGGACGGACAAACAGTACACTTAAAGGAAGCCATACCAGGAAGCCATACCACTTGGCAAGCAGAGGCAGGCGGATTTCTGAGTTCGAGGCCAGCCTGGTCTACTGAGTGAGTTCCAGGACAGTCAGGGCTACACAGAGAAACCCTGCCAAAAAGAAAAAAAAAAAAAAAAGAAAGAAAGAAAACAGAACAGAACAAAACTGGAAACACAAAATAACATGCTTCAAAGTGGCCTATCATTCATGTATATCTGGAACCACTGGAAATTACTACAGCTCTTAGAAATAAATTTAAATTTAGTGATTGTCCTTCCCTCCCTCCCTTCCTCCCTCCCTCCCTCCTTCCTTCCCTCTTCCCTCCCTCCTTCCCTCTTCCCTCCCTCCTTCCCTCTTCCCTCACCCCACTTCCTTCCTTCTGAACTGGTGATTGAACCCAAATGGCTTTGCACATGCTAAGTATGTGCTCTGCCACTTAGCCATATCTCCAGCCCATGATTTTTCCCCCTTAGGGGTCAAAATTTAAGTGAAGCAATCCAAAAGAATACCTAAAATATGCATACATTATTTTAGAAGGGTCTCTCTTAGGATAGTAACAACAGACCAGGGTGTAAACGTGCAGCAGTCCACAACTGCTAATCAATACAACAGAGCCACAAGGTACAACACACAGTCATTCAACAAACCAAACAACAAGCAAAGATAGTAATGGTGACGGCACCCATAAAGTTCACTTAAAAAAAGAGTGATGAAGTGGGAGCCAAGAGTAGAAGAAAACATACTAAATGATAAAAGACATTTGCGTAAGAAAGAACAAAAATATTTATATTTCTATGGTTGGATTATTGCCATAGCAATTTCTTTGTTTCAATATCTCAGTAAGGAATAAGAACACAAATAGGTCTAAGACAAGGTTATTTTAACTGCCCTCAACTTATAGTAACTTTATGACTCATCTTGTTTCCCAGGGGTGGAGGTGGAGAGAAATGAGGTATATAATGTGACTGTCTGTCTGTGTGTATTATATGGTAGTATATAAGTAGGAGCAGTAGAGTGCTGACCTAGCCCCCAAATCTTGTCCAATATATGTGTTTTTATGGTTCTACTCCAATAGCATTCTTATAAACATTGGGGTGTCTAAAATAAAAATAAACCACCACAAAGACAGGAAAAACACTTTTAGCCTAGAAACGCCCAATCATACTGGACTCTGAAGAATACAGATAACAAGCTTATTTATAGATATAGCACAGGAAGGTTTCTTCACGAATGACGGATAGGAACCGTCTCCTTGATTAGCAGTTGTGTCGTTAATGTTCGGCTGGAGAGTTTCACCGTAACTGCTGTACACGGTAGTCATGGATTTGTTTTCTCTGCAGGTTACATAAAGCACGGACTCCACCTTGGAGGGATGTGGCTCCTACAAATGTCCTCTTGACTACCTTACCAGGATGATTTCTGGTAATGGCCTGTGATTTTGTGATAGATTTCTTTTAAAGATGCTATATCGTCTGTATTGATCAGGAAAATCTCAATTGCTAGTTTATATGTGCAATCTCCTACATCTTTTGTAATATCTTTTTTTTTTTTTTTTTTTTTTTTTTTTTTTTTTTAGTTTTTCAAGACAGGGTTTCTCTGTATAGCCCTGGCTGTCCTGGAACTCACTTTGTAGACCAGGCTGGCCTTGAACTCAGGAATCCACCTGCCTCTGCCTCCCGAGTGCTGGGATTAAAGGCGTGTGCCACTACGTCCGGCTCTTTTCTAATATCTTTATGGATTTATTTTTTCATATTTTAGTTTGAATGCCATCTGGAGTATATTTTTGTATAAGGTATCATACAGAGTTTTTACACACACACACACACACACACACACACACACACACACAGAGTCACACACACACACAGAGTCTCACACACACACACACACACACACACACAGAGTCTCACACACACACAGTCACACACACACAGAGTCACACACACACAGAGTCACACACACACACAGAGTCACACACACACAGCAGATACTCAGTTTAACAGACATCAAATATGACAGGAAACTCATAAACCTGAGATTTATGTTTCCTTTCCCAGTCTAATTTTATAAAGATTAAACATTTTTATTCCATGTGTATGGACGATTTGCCTGAATTTCTCTGTACCATGTAGTCCCCGAGGTCAGAGCAAGGCATTTGATCTCCAAGAACTAGAGGTTGGACAGCTACGAGCTGTAGGTGCCAGGAACCAAACCTGGGTCCTCTGGAAGAGCAGCAAGAGCTTTTAAGCAGCAGCCGCCTGTCTATCCCGTCTGTCCTCTCTGGTCTTCCTGTCTCTAAGGCAGTCGTCCTCTGCTTTATCACCGTTGCTCTGTAGTATGTCTCAGTACCTGGTCGGTCTGATTCTTCCACGCCACTTCTTTTTCCTCCTTAATTTCCCTGGCTCTGTTTTAAATGGGGCTGAATTTATACATGTGGCTTTTTGTGGCTTGCCATACTGAATCTTCCAAACCACATGGCATGTTTTTCTTACTCGAGCAGATTTTATTCTTTGTGTTTAGGTAGACTATATATTTTTTTTTCCATCAAATGTGTTCTCTTGCTAAATTTTATCTACGTCCTTCAGAGTTGACTGCTGTGGTGAGTAGAATAATGTTCTCTACACTGTGGTTCTAGCTGCTGATTCTTGATTTCATAGGCAGTTAACTTTCAGATTCTTATTAATTCTAATCGCACGAGTCTTCATTCTGATACATTCTTTTGCTGTAATTATTAGTCTGTTCTAGTTTTTATATTAGCTCAACATTCTTTGGTGTATTGATACTATGTCAGACAGCTAGGAGTCACCATGAGCATTTCCTAGGACTTCGTCCTCTTCTTCCTCCTCCCCTTCTTCCTCCTCCCCTTCTTCCTCCTCCCCTTCTTCCTCCTCCTTCTCTTCTTTGACTTAAATGGAAATAGCTTTAGGCATTTTATCACTGTAGAGCTGCTGGTCCTGGTTTGGGATAAAGAAACTGTAATTTGTGTAAGTCATGCTTTCCTTAGAGCTTTACAAGATAAAGGATGCTTGCCACCATCCAATGGCTGTTTTTGTGGGGTGGTTAACAATTGATGCAACCCTGGATTTTACCTTGATTTTGTTAGTGCAGTGAACTGTGTTTGGCTTCTTAATAACAAAGTGTCCTCTCCCCTCCCTGGAATAAACACATTTTAAACACATCCTATTTTAAACACCGGATATTATTTTTTTACACTACTGATTCAAACGTTTTGTAAGTTGGTTTTTCTTTTATTTATTTTTTGTTCTGTGTGGCCTTGTACTAGGCTTGTGTTGACTTTGTAAAATGAACTGATGCAAGTTCATTGTTTTAAATGGAAGAGTTTAGGAAACCAGGCATTACCTGCTCTGTAACAGTGAGAGTGCGTGCAGAAGAGACTTTCCAGGCAGACAGCCTGGAGTAAAATTCCCACTCTCTGCATTTGTATAAAGAGCTCTCTGCCCTTTCAGTCAGCACAAAACCCACAGAAACCAAAGGCTAAACAAACTCAACCAGGAGATTGAATGGCTTTTAAACAGGCTTCTCCCAAGATCTCAAACAGTGACAACAAACTCCCCAGTGACTGGGACTCTGCTTAACTGGAGAAAGGAGCTGCTTAGACAGAAACAACTAGAAGTTGGTTTGCATTTGCTAATATGACTGAAGGAAAACCATGCCTGTCTAGGCCCTTAAAGACACACGCCCTAATATAATGTAATATAATATAATATAAAATAAATGTCTTCTCCAAAGAATGCTCAGCCCTGAATTTCAGAGTGAGCCAGCTGGGGCCAGCAGGAGCTTAGGTTAGGGAGCTGCTATCCCAGAGAACCTCACAGCACACACACACACACACACACACACACACACACACACACACACACACACAGAGAGAAAAGGTAAAAGGAGACACATATATAGAATGTACACAGTAGGATCTGCCTCATAGGAAAGTGTATTATTCCCCACAACAACCTGCCTCTACTTACTTATCATACTCCGGGACTTCACCACTCTATAGCAGCAGTAAAGTGTCAGAAGGCCCATCAGCACGATGACACACATCCCAGTGGTAAATCCAGCCTTTTTAAAAATAAAAAGTCAGGTTCCTTTCGTTACGTAAGAATAACTTCGTATGCAATTACACTGATACCCTAAACAATTCTGACAAAAACATGGTAGTGGAAAAATAAACAGAACCATCTGCTTTCTAAAGAGAATTTTACGTAAGTAATAGAACAAAATATAGTGATCATTTTCTTTTCCAGTGCTGTTATTCATTTATTTACACAGGCTAGCTTAAAATGTACTATGTAGCCCAAACTGGTCTTGAACTCACGGTCCCGTCGTCGCCTTGGCCTAAGTGTTGGGATTATAGGGATAGAAAAATCCTCGCGGGTTGAAGAGACGGCTCAGCAGTTCTGAATGCATTCTGGCCTTTCAGAGCACTGAAGCCTGGTTCGCTGCACCCATGTTGGGTGGCTCACAACTGCCTGCAACCCCAGTTCCAGGAAGGTCCAACGCCTCTGACCCCCCATGGGCACAGGGGGCTATATGCAAACACCCACACTCAGACTTGCTAATATGCATAATTAAAAATAAAAAATCATAAATCTTAAGACATTTTTAGATAAAAGTGTACTCAAAGTTCTATTACCTGTTTTATGCCCCAAGGAATACTTAGTATAGATGTCCCCATCATGGTATTCCAAATCATAAAACTGAAAGAGGAATAGCAGGAACACTGTGAGGTCAGGCTCCTCAAGCATTTTAATCAAGACAGAAGTAAACAGCCAGTTATCTTCATTCACGCATTTTACTTCATGCTCCAAGAGGTAGTTTACTCACATAGTAACTAAGCTGGTGTTTTTACCATAGCCTTCAGTGTAACTCTTAAGTTTATAGGCAGAGCCCAATGGACTATACACATAGCATTCCTCCGGAGCAGGGACTACATGGTCTGGAGCAATCTTGGAGAAAAGAAAAGAGAAATATCAGAACCGGTGTATGGACAAAAAGGATGTTTTCTGTTGATTAAAGAAACTGACTAGACACGCTTCTCAGATTTACACGGGGCTGGACCAGCTGGGGGCTCTGCTTGACGGGCTCCTCTGAGGAGCTGCCAGTGAGACTCTTGACTATTACACATCTCCCTTCCTTCCTGTCTCAAAGGTGTGATTCCCCTGCCTCCGCTGCATGACTGTTGAGATTATAAAAAGCTACCAGCATGCATATCTTTAAGACACATCTTAGTATATGTTTCTAAGTCACATAAGCATTTAGCATTACGCATCCATGATTATTTTTTCAAATATAGCAGCGGGTATAAAGGAGAATTAAGTTACTTCTACCATCAAAGTACTTTTCGCATTCATGAGAAAGTAGGAAGCCAGTAATTAAAGAAATCTCCAAGGAGGAGGCTGTCCTCAATTGAAGAGCTTTTCAGTAACAAAGTGGTGTTTACCTAACTCTGAGGTGAAGATGGTCATCTAAGACTAAAGAATTGAGGTGCCGATGCACAGTAAATGAAGAAATAGCTCATAACTTCGTGCTATGTTTCTTATTTGAGAGTAAAGTTAACAGCCTCAAACTGCCTCGAATTCCAGTTGGACACACGAAGCAATTAGATGAGATTAGGAGACACAATACAATTAAGTGTTCAACTCTGTGCTGTACTATCTCACTGGGTAAAGCAAGGAGCACCAGGGAAGACTTGAAGGAAGACATGGAGTATGAGGCCTTAGTGGGAAAAAGGGGATAGGTTATGATCACAGAAATGGCATAGCTTTCTCTTTTAATGCAATACTACCAGTGGTGACTTTGTAGGGGAGAATATCCTGAATGCTATGCATGGTGTGGATTCAGGGACAGCTAGTTCCTAGAGACACAGATAAAAATACAGATGAAAATTGTGTTTTTCCTTCTCTTTATTTACTTTTCTCTATGACCTAGATGATATTCTCCCATGAGCAAAGAAAAAGTGCAAGACTATGAATGCCCCATCAAGAAGGAAAAACAGTATAGCTGACAAAATGAATGGGAAAAAAAAACCAAAATAACAACAACAACAAAACAAGTCAAATCAGAACTTATAAGGAGCATGGTTCAATACGAGGTAGAAAAATTCTGGTTGTGGTTTTACACTGTCCTAACACAAAACGGAAGAATAAACCTATTCCATGTACACCTCACCTAATCCTGTGCCCTGTGTTAGCCTCTGGGTCTGGCTCAGGCACGGGAAGATGTGGAGGATGGGGGTGGGAAGAGTGGCAGATGCTTAGGAGGCATGGGAACAGGCAAGAGCACACCGTGGCAGTGGTGTGGTGTGGGGCAGCATTTCCATCTGAACATTCTCATGACACACAGGCTCTTGCTGACATGCAGCCCATGCTTCCCTGGCTCCGACTAAGCCCTGCACAGTGCCTTTTTGCTAAGTCCTCAGTGACACTGACAAGGCTGCTCTGTAGGCATGTGCGTTTAGTAGCAAGGACACAGGGGATGCTGGCAGGCAACTTCCTCCCCTTTCCAGCTTATAATAATAATAATAATAATAATAATAATAGCATTTCTTCCATAAATGAAGAGGCTTTACTCTATGAGCAGTGATTTATTGTTCTTCTCCAAAACACCCCGTTAGGGAAAGTGACTTGGGGAGTTTTAGAACATGAGTGTGGATGTTTATACAAATCGTTACAAGTGGAGAAATCATATTAACCTTGGCAACTGGTTAGATGCACTAGTCGTCTCTCTCAGTGCCATCTAACAGAGGGTTATGACTCAGTGCACAGTGTTGGCTTTACTTCCAGGCAGTTCTGCCCATCCAGCTCCAGATGGTATCTCTGCGGCCTGCTTCTAAAAGTACAGCCTCTGGGAGGCTGAATCAGCCTGGGATCTCAAGGCCCCAAGCATTTATATAATTCTATAATGCACTTCACCATCACTAGTCATGTAAAGGGCCCCACGGGGCAGGTAAAGATAAAAAAAAAAATTAAAACTACGAAAATTGATCCTCCATATAGCATTTCATAAGTCTTTGTTTTCAATCTTAGAGCCCAGGTATGGTGGTTTGTGCTATAAACCAAGGAGATAAGGTAGGAAGCTCGGGTTTAAGGTCACTCTCCATACACACAGAGTTGGAGGTCAGCTTGGACATCATGAGATGCTTCAAATTTAGAAGTTAACTTAAATGTTTACAAGACTAGCCAGAACCTTATGTTTTTGTCTAAGCTGCTATTTCAAAAGCAATTTGTCTTCCTCAGAGCTTTTGGTATCTGAGATAAGAAAAAAATTAAACATCAAAGCTCCAAGCTATTGTCAAACAGAGCGTTCCAAATGTCTCTACTCCAGGGCAGATAAGAATGAACAAGCCTGAAGCACATATTAACCACTATTGCTTTGACTTTGCATGATGCTATCTTTGGACTCCTCCAGTGAAAAGTTCAACCCCTGGGAGTTGCCCTGGTTTTGGTGTTTACTGTTCATTACAACTGAACTCGAGACAAACAGCAGAGCTTTGCTCCTTACCAGTGCCTTGTCTGCAGGAGTGGTGAGCCGGCTGTAGTAGTGAATCCGCTTGTTCATAGCAGCAGCATGGTCACTAACCCTCTGAATGACATCATTCACATTGACAATGTTGGTAGGCTCTATATAGAAAGGCCTAAAGAAGGGAATATATACTTGACAAAAAGCATTCAGGCAAGAATTCTGGAAGTCAGCCATTGTAGAGAATAATCTCTTGTCCTCCATGTGAAGCGGGCGGGCGCACAAAGGAAAGGCATTCACGTCTCACTTTTGGTGGGAAAAGAAAACGTCAGAGGAGAAGTGTTATCCTCCCCATAAAATACAGTTCTTGTCTCATGATACTTTTACTTTAAACACACTTGAAGCTTAAGGAAATTTACCAACAGAGGAGAGACAGCAGAAAACACTAGAGAAGTCATTAAAGAGAAATTTGGCAAAGGAAACAAAATGTATCAGCTGTTGGTCTCCAACAATTTAAGTGAGATAGAAACTGCTTTGATTAGTCTTTTAAAATACTCTGGCACTGAATCAGAGGACTTATAGACCAAATGTCCTTTTACTGAAGAGGACACTCCACTCCTTCCTCTATAAGCCAAAGTTATTTCCTTTCACAAACACATTCCTATTTCTCAGCTCATGTCCTAATGACCAGTGACCTCAACCTCTTTCTTTGTGTGGGGATCCAAAGTGGATCAAATGGAACACGGCAGCACCGGAGAGCTTTGCCCCATGGACTTTCCTTGGATCCTGGTAACATACTCTAATGTCCTATTACTTATGTTCGTTTCCTTCCTCACTATGTCCTGATAAACTGCAGATTCTAGCTTTCAATCATCATCTCCAGTCAGCCCTTCAGTGCCGTTCTGAACCTCCCTCAGTGTTTTCTAAGTTTCCCATAATGAGCACTCCAAAATGGAGAGACAAGGTAGAATCGCATTGCTCTGCCGAGTCTCAGACTCTCTGAAGTAGCAAACAGCACTGTGCCCCAGACTGTGGCTGTTAGTCTTCCACATGACACGTTGGTAAAAAGAATGGGAAAACAAAAGAAAACAAACCCCCAAGAAAATTTCCTTTCTGCTACTTTTCTAACCAACTCTGATACCTAAGACACGGTAGTTGAGTTTAGCCTTCTGACTGACATACAGAACATTTGAGTCACTTGCTATTTATTCTCCATGACAACATTCAAATATAGTAGGTATTAACTAGTCAATTTCATGGATAGTAACAAGAGCATTTATAAAAGTAAACCCATGGGCAGAGAGATCAACATAGCATGTCAAACATACTGGCAAATAAATTATAAGGGGGATATAGTAAAAGTGAGTGGGCCAGAGGCTAAACAATCACTACATATATATTTGGTAGCCTAATATAACCACCAATCTCTCAAAAGTGTTACGGTATGATATATTATTTCTACTTCTACCATGATAGTGATTCTTCATGGTGATGTACAAATATCGATGTCTGAGGGCTAGGGCGATGGTCCAGTTAGTAAAGTGCTTGCTGCACAGTATGAGGAACTGCAATTAGATCTGCAGGATGCACAGGCAAGCACAGGGACACGGCTTTAACCCCAGATCTGGGGAGGAGGTAGAAACAGATGAAGCACCGGAGCCCACTGGCTAGCCCATCTAGGCAAGCTGATGAGCTCCAGGGTCTCAAGAGGTAAGGCGGAGTGCAGTGGAGGAAGATATTCAGCACTGACTCTAGCCTCCAAAACACACGCACACGTGTGCATGCACACGCGTGCACACAGGCATCCTGGAGATACTACGTTAGGAAGCTCACACTCTACAGGATTTTCCAGCAGGATCAGTGCCCCACAAAACTCAAGAATGCTAACTTTAGGCAGATACTTGGGCTACTAAAGGACTAATATTGATAGAAAGAGGTATAGATGTTCTTCTTGTCACTGTTTACTCTGGAATTCAACGGCATTAACATCCAACCACTGGGTTGGTTTGAAGGTCTGCTGAAAAGCAGTCCGGGAAGTGTTAGGCCTTGGCTCCTGGCTCTGGCTGGCGCGTTAACTGTACCAGTTTAGTTGGCTTGGGTACTCTGAGAACAGAATGGCTTTGAAAGCTTTTCTTTTCCAACCGTTTTCATCGAGATGTTGAGTGCCTGTTCAAACAAATATTTTGGAATTTTTTCAAAACAGATTCTCTTTAAAAATATACAATTCAGCATATTTTTGGTGAATTATTAGAAACACATTTTAGAAAGTGAAAATATGAACTTTACTTAAAACACTTTAAAAATGAAGAACACTACATAGAGGATAATGTTCAGGATAAAAGACTTAAGAGCTTTTATCTTTGAACTCTCTTTCAATTGTGCCTGTCAGGGTCACTTGCCATTTGACACGCAGTTCAGCTGTACCCAATGAGAACAAGGAGGGCATATCTATCTCACCTTGTAAATAGTTAAGCTCATGCCAAAGCAAAAGAGTTTTAATTTGGAGCAAAATTTACAACATAATTTAAAATGTGATTCTATTCTCATATATTCATTTAATACACACATAAACAACGAAACCACACTCCTGCTAACACCTTTTTTAGAGTGTACTCCTTAAATTCCTTAAAATCTTTTGGCTTTTCAATCTGTCTCCACCCTCCTACTGCCAAGCCACGCTCCTGGGAGGGTTTAGTAACAACTCTATGACTCATGGCAAGGCTCATGCCCAGTGTGGAAATCTTGATTTGAAATTGCCCAGTTATTTGCATCCCTATGGAAGTTGAAGTGTTCTAACGCCCAACAGACTGGTTGGGGTAATTTATTAACACAAAACAAAACCAGACAAAAATAACAAGGCAATCAAGTATTCCAAAAATGTTACACAGATACACTTTCAAATAGTGAGCCTCTGTACTTGCTTCTACCTACTTGGTAAAACACGTTGCCTACCAGAAAGCTTTTCAATACACAGGGCAGAAAAAGAAATTACTCAGGCCACTGCACCTGGAAAGCCCTGCTGCTAGGGAATGCTGGTGAGGGCTGGCCCCCTGGTGTGTTTCTTACTTCCTCTGAAGCCCAAATATCAGCATCTCTTTACAAACACCTGCCCTGCAACCCAGCTTGAAGCACACTTGCCAAGGCTGAGCTTATATAAGCTTCTCTACTTTGGCTACTTTATTTAGAAGTGGTTTTCCAATTTATTGTATAAACATTATTTAAGTTCCAACCAAGTATTCTGCATTTGTGTTAGGCATTAAACAGTGACTAGAACACAGAACCATGAGGACTGTACAATAACCTGCTGCAGAGATATATAAATAAGTGGCATAGACCCAGAGGGAAGAAACCAAGTGTTTCATGCAACAATGGGAGCGAGGCAATTGGGAGAGCTGTGTGATGCTTCGGTTATGTGGGGGATGGGGAAGGCACAGAGAAGAGGGAACTACATCATCTGGCAGACTGTGGAGGAATTTATAGGTAAGCCGAATCTTAGAGAGGTATGGTCAATAGGAGAAAAAAGTGTTTCAAAGAATGGAAGACTAGGGATGATGTAACTCACAGGCTCAGCATGTGTAAAGCCTTGGGTTCACTCCCTGTACACACACACACACACCACAACACATGGGAGTGGAGGGAGAAGAGAGAGAATCAAAAAGAAAAAGTATGAGATATATTTTAAAACACACATTGGTCAGTGTATGGAGATTTTCACACGCTAACCCAGAATTTAATCTAAAGGAAGGAAGCCATTGCATCTGTCTCTTTGACTGATTACTTCTCAGATCTCTAATTTTTAAATGTAAGGAATCCTAGAGTTCTCAGAACAGGAGTTCTCTCCTGTGATCTCAGTCCATCAGCCGGTTCGTGCAACTTGCATCCATACAGATACTGGCTGTCCTGATGTATGCTGTCCAGACTGAAAGCCCGGCTGGTGTATCAACCGGTTCCCCACTGTGCCTCCCTTATCCCACATGTTGGACTTGAGTGCCCACAGGAGCCTCACCAGTCCTCCAACACTACAGGTGTGCACACAGCTTCTTCAGGACCTTTGCTATTCATTTCAGGTAAAACAAACTCTACAGACCTTTTATCTAGATTCCTGCACAGCTGATTTGTCACCTCTTTTAGCTCTTTCCTAAGCTGTCCCTTTCTCAACAAGGCCTTTGATGATTACGGTCATCACATGGAAACCTCAACACCTCTTTGACACTTGCTATCCACCTCTGTAGATCTTCTCCTCAGCAGCAACGATACCTAATATGATGGACAAATATTAATTTTTTGGTCCTCTCGGGTATTGTTGCTGTCATTTTGGTCACGAGCACATTTAGAGAGCCAATAACTGTATTTGGCATGTTACAGCACTGTACAAAACGTGCTAAGTGGGGGTTGGTGGTTTATCTCAGTGGTAGTGCACTTTAAAAACATGTGGTAAGGGAACACAGGATACACCAGTGCTTTAAGGAAAGCATGTGTGCCCATGTGTAGGTGTGAACATGTGTGTGTATGATGTATGTGCTTGGCGCCCAGAAGCTGACATAGGAGGTCTTCTTTAGTCAGGCTTCACGTAGTTTTTGAGATGACCATGGAGCGAGCGCATCAGTTTGGCCGGGCTGACTAGTCAGTGAGCTCGACGGAGCTGACTGTCTCCCAGTCAGAGCCCCCTAGTGCTGGGATCACAAATGCAGGCCACTGCCCCGGCTTTTATGTGGTGCTAGGGATCCAAACTCATGGTTTCATGCTTGAGTGCAAGCACTTCATGGAATGAGCCATCTTTCCAGATCCAAGGAAAAATTAGCTCGAAATAACTTTAGATTGCTACACAGAAGCTGGAAGAGCACCACATGTTTCACAAGCGGAGCAGCAGCCGTAAGAACGCTCAGCAGTTCCAAATCTAACCTATTAGCTAGGAACGCACCCAGAGCTGTCTCTGTTTCCGGGCCAAAGAGCCTACTGCAACCCGGGATGTACCAGGTCCAGAAAGGCTCTGAGATATTCCTGTAGTGTTTAGAGCTCCGCCCATGCAGCGCTCACAGAAGCTGGGTGACTCTTCCACTTTGGAAGAGGGTCGTTCAGTACACTAACTCTTCTTCCTCCATAGAAGATATGCTACCTACTGAAGGCTCCCTCTTCATCAGTGTGTGCGTGTGCGTGCGTGTGTGCGTGCGTGTGTGCGTGTGTATGCGTGCGTGTGTGTGTGTGTGTGTGTGTGTGTGTGTGTGCGTGCATGCATGTGTGTGTGCGTGTGTATGCGTGTGTGTGTGTGTGTGTGTGTGTGTGTTTGGAGCAGACAGGTGCTTGCATGTAAAGATAAAATGAACACAGAGAGTGTTAGGAATGAAGAGGGACACTTTGTGTACAGAGAGAGAGAGAAGTCGGGGGCTACATGCTGATTGGCTCCACATTAACACTATTATACCAACAATACCAGTACTTTGAGCTTTAACAAACATCCAGAGCAAGGGAGCTCATGTCTGCAATACTAGTACTCAGTAGGACGTGGCAGAAAGACTGTTAGGAGTTTGAGGCTAGCCTGGGTTATATAATGAGTTCCAGACCAGCTTGTGCTACAGAGACTTGTCTAAAAAACTAACCAACAAGAACAAGAACTGTATGGAATACCAAAATATACAAATACTATTATTTCAAGTGCTAAGTGTAAAAGAAAATTACCAGTAAATTTCAACAATTTCCACATAATTACTAGATGAAATTGAAATGAGTTTGAAATCAGCCTAAATAATTGTTACAATGTTATTTTAGAAAAGCATATCGAAGGCTTGTTATTGTAAAGTGACCTTTCACTAGACTGTTAGTATATGCCACCCAGTTGTTATCAGCATTGCTTATTTCTTATAATTAGAAGTTTCTGTGATGTATGTTAACTTACAGGATATATGAAATAAAGTGTAAGGAAGTACACACGTGTGATTTGCAAATGAACGAGTGCACGGACACACATTTATATGCAGTCCAATTTTTAGGATCACTAGTGCTATTTTTCTTAAATTTATTTTACGTGTATGAGTGCTTTGCCTGTTTGTTTGTCTGTGTACCCTATGAGTGCCTGCTGCCCATGGAGACCAGAAAGGGTGCTGGTTCCCCTGGGACTGACATTGTGGACAGTTGTGAGAGGTCATGGGGTGCTAGGGAATTGAACCTGGGTCCTCTGGAAGAGCAGCCAGGCTCTTCAACATCATGCTCTCTTTCCAGCCCCACCTGGTACTTTTAACTGAGAAGAAGATCGTGCTGAAGGAGGTCTAGAAATGTGAATGCTGAGAAGCACTTGGTTGAAGGTTATGAATTCCCCATTTTAGAATTCCAAGCTGTTAACTTAGTTGCAAGTAAACATCTTCATGAAAACCGCACGGCAAAGAACTTGGACTGAAAGTTAATTCTCAGGCTCCTACCATCCTAATGAAGTACAGATCCCACTAAGAATGAATTCCAACACTATTTTGATGCAATTCATGTTTCAAATTTTGGCTCTCAAAAATGCCACAGATGAATGTTTTAATTCTGCAATAGAAATGCAAGGATTCAGTTTTTATCTTCTTTTTCAGTATTTCATGGGGAAAGGGCAAGAGAGTCAGATCAAGAGAAGAAATGTCACAACCAAGTTCAGATGATAGGTGTACCTGTGGGTCAACCCCACATATGTGTCTATGTTTTTCTCTAGTTGATATCAACAGTGATGCCCCGCTCCACCTCAGCATGTGCTTAAAGAAGGCCATCCCATACAGGACTGCCGCAGACCCTCTGGGCCCCTTTGTCTGCGTGGAACGGGTCTCTAGTTGCGGGTGGGCAAAGTGTCGGATGAGATGACAGACAGATGCACACAGGAGAGGTTGTGTAGAATCTGAACGTAATTTGTCAAATCGAGCATCAAACTTTTTATACAGAAGACAATAAGGAAGTTGGGTGACACACCAGCAAGGTACAAAGAGGTTACTGGATTCTTACATAAAACAGAGGAATGCAAACACAGAAGGTCTAACAGGAACCACCTGGGATAGAATTCATTGTTAACAACTGGGATCAACAAGGGCTCCACCTAAGATTCACTTAATCTTAGAAGCCAGGGTCAAGGGCTTCATGCCCTTGCTATTGGAACACTGGTGAAGGCTTTAGCTATGTCAGAATTTAATCTTAAAAGGCACTTATAATAGGATAATACTAGAAGAGAGCACGTGGATCCATACACTAGACTAACGCGGGAATGGAATATTAATGTGTGGGTTAGAGAGGACGCCAGACTCCAGGAGTGAGTTTCCATGAAACTCTTCTGCCTTGTGAGTGGCTTTTAGGCCTCTCGGCTTGTCAAGCTGACTCGGCCAGAGTGCGTGGCACAGGACATGGTGAGTGACAGTCCCAAAAAGGAGATCAGGAACTCGGGATCTTCAAGCAGCTCTTCCTTACCCACTATGTGTGAATGACAAAACAAATCCAAACAGTCTTAAGTACACATAATAATTGCGAGGGGTATCGACATAATATTCTGAAACAAAGTGCTTGTTTCAATTATAAATAAAGAGTAGGCTTCTGATGTCAGGGCCATTATAAATCAGCCAAAAAAAATTCTCAAAGTATTAAGCCACCAGTCTTTGTACTCTAAACATTCCACAATGGAGTGTGTGTGGAAGGGAGGAGTAGGGAAATAAAAACATGATAGGCTAGTGGCTACCATTTTAACCAAAATTTACCCAAATTTTACCATTGACTTGAACTTTTCTTTCTTTAGAAACTTGACATATTGGAAGAATTGAGAATACACATACAGAGAGAGAGAGAGGGGGGGGGGGAGAGAGAGAGAAAAGAGGGGGGGGGAAGAGAGAGACAGAGAGAGAGAGAAAGCAGGAGAGACAGAGATAGAGAAAGAGGAAAATATCTTGCTTTTAATTTCTATATATGGTACTAAAATTGCCTTTTAAAAATCTGCTACCCTATGTAACGGTTGTGCAGCTCGGTCTTCATGTGGGACTCCTAACAGCAGGAGCAGGAGCTGTCTCTGACTCTGTTGCCTGCCTTTGGATCCCTGTCCCCTAACTGGGCTGCTTGCCTAGACACAATAGGAGAAAATATGCCTAGTCCTACTGCAACTTGTTATGCCTAGGAGGGATTATATCCATGGGAAGCCTCTATTTTTCTATCCTTGTCTCAGAAAATGGAGGGTGGGAGGATGGCGGGGAGGAAAGATGAGGAGAAAAGAGAGGAAGCTGTGACTGGGATGTAAAGTAAATTAATATATTAATAAAAAATATGCTGCCTATGTGGCCTTGAACTTCTAGTTCAGACAACTGCCACTTACCTAGCCCGCTTTTGCCATTTTACTGTAATGATTCAGAAATGGAAAAACAAGACTATGAACACTTAAACACAGCACTGAAGAACATGAGCCTCTTAATCATTCCCCTTAACCGCTTCTGAAGGATTTCTGTATTTTGCCTGTGTATGTCTGTGCACTGTATGTGTGCCTGGTATAGTTGGAGGCCAGAAGAGGCCTCCAGTGAGCTGAAACTTGAACCTGGTTCCTCTATAGGAACAAGAGTTCTGAGCTGCCTCCTCAGCCCATCTCCCTTAGTCTTCCTCAGAACCTATGTTCCCCCTCAGGGACTCAGAACTGGAGCAGGACTTCCTGCATGCCATTACAGATTTATGTCAGGGAGCAGCTATATAGCTTTATGGTCTTTCCTTAGAGATGTTTATCATCTAGGCCGCCCTAGGCCTCGTTCAGCTCAGGCTCTTACAGCTTGCACAGAGTAGCATCAGCAGAGCTCCCACCCAAGCACTTCTCAACCTGTGTGTCATGACCCCCTTGGGGTTGCATATAATATACCCCACATATCAGATATTTATATTATGAGTCACCATAGTAGAAAAGGTACAGTTATGACGTAGCAACCAAATAATGTCGTGGCTTGGGGTCACCACAACAGGAGGAACTGTATTAAAGGGTCACAGCACTAGGAAGGCTGAGAGCGCTGCTCTAGCCCTTAGCAGCACAAACAGCACCAGCACGGACATCCAGAATGCTGTGATTCCGAGGGGTCCTTGGGACCCTGGCTGGCTCAGGATGAGTTTAACTAGCATTTTCCGGGTGAAAAGTAAGGTTTGAAGACACACACATATTTTTAAAAATATTTTTAACCACTGAGTCATCCATCCTGCTTCACTATTTCTGATAGAAGGAAACACCGGGTGTATAAAGCATCTAACACACAGTGGGAACTTATAAAGCATCTAGCACACAGTGGGAACTTATAAAGCATCTAGCACACAGTGGGAATTTATAAAGCATCTAGCACACAGTGGGAACTTATAAAGCATCTAGCACACAGTGGGAACTTAGCGTTTGTTGTCAAAAGGAAGGAATGAAGAAAGAAAGGGAAATGAGAAAGAAAAGCACAAAAGAGGACAAGAGAGGAAACTATAAAAGAGGAAGGCAGAGAAGATAGACACACAAACAAACAGGGAACGACTTACGGAAGCCATACTCCTATGTGGTTTAAGTTCCAATTGACTAGGCTCACATACACTTTATACACTAAAGCACCACAGAAAGGCAGCTCCCAGGTCAGTCTTAGCAATGCTTGCTTCTGTGTGATGGATGGGGTGTGTTTCCTTATGCTTCCAGGTTTCATCCTATAGTTCTTGTATGATCCTCATCCCAAACCTTCCCAATCAGAGACAAAACAAGACAGAGTAAGAAAGAGGAGGGAGAGAAGGAAGGAAGGAAATGAACATGATCCTACAGAAGCACAGGCGATTTAAACAAAAACTTTAGCAAGGCCAGCTTATCATTCGATATCGTGTTTGTATCTAAATCAGACAAGTAATGTAGCTCATCAGAAAAGTACTATATATATATATATATATATATATATACACACACAGATATATATATACTGCAGATAATGTAAACATTGTTGAGATAATTGCTGTTGTGCTGGGTTCATTACTCAGCAGTACAGCATTTGCTTAGCATGCATCAGGCTCTGGATTCAATCTGAACACTGCAGAATGAACTAAATGGCCCAGCAACATTTTGGTGCATGGCTGAGAAACATGCATGAATGACGGACATGTGCATTTTGGTTTTGACTCCTTCTGATCTTTACATAAGACAGAATAACAATCACACATGGTGTCATTTTCTAATTTTTTCTTTGTTTGATGCTTTAAGACAGGGTCTCTTGAAGTTCAGACTGGTCTGAAACTCACAATCCTCTTGCCTCCCAGCTCCCAAGAGCTGGGATTGCAGGCTGTGCCACCGAGCTGTCATGATATGACATGTATCTAGCTTCCTCTGAGAACATTATCTTTAATGTACGTGAGATTCATCTCGTTCCCCAGCGGTGGGATCACAAGCATGTGTCACTGCACCAACCTCCTCATGGGGTTTCTGGGGGTCAAAATCAGGATCTCATGCTTGTAAGGCGAGGTCTTCACAGACTTAAGCTATCTTCCTAAGACCCCAGACCCATTTTACGAACATTATTAGCATCCGGCTTTTAACCCGTTGAAAGCCATCTTGACTCTCTTGTTACCACTACTGGCTTCAAGCTCTGGTGGTGGTGGTGGTACTGCACCCACAAATCCCTTCTGACTACACCCCGACCTAACACTGACCAGACGGATAAGGGTTTTGTTTTTGTTTTTGTTTTTTGCCTTAACTCTTCATTAACTCTTCATTCCTTTTCTGCTCAACAAAATGACTTTGACTTGACCCTGCGGAGTATCAGTTACCTCCAAAAGCTCCCTTGATCCTCCAGCTTCTCTCACTAATGTCAGTGAGAGAGGGAGAAAGTACAATAAAGTACAACGAACTTCCCAGGAGTGGGAAGAAAACAAAACAGACAAGCAAACACTCCGGAGCTGACAGATCTAAAGGGCTAAACTCAGGTGAGCTGAGCAGATACCGGAGCTGACAGATCTAAAGGGCTAAACTCAGGTGAGCTGAGCAGATACCGATCGATGGGGAAACGTTTAAAAAGATGTCTAGGGAAGAGGGAGAGAAGGAAAAAGGCACAGAAACCAAGAATTTGGGAGAGTAAGAGGATTCCAATGAGACTAGGAAAAAACCCTCATCTAGTGAAGTAACAAAGTCACATACAAATTTAAGGTGCCTCTAACACTAAGACCAAGATTTTTTTTTCCTTAAGCACTTGGCAAAAATATAGTTCTTTGAGGGACAAAAGAAAGAGGAGAAGGTGAGAAAGTATGGAGAAAACCGGGCCAAGGAGGGAAAAGGAGGGGGAGGGAAAGGAGCAGAGGAGACAGGGGAGAGATGGGTTTGATAGGGGCAGTAATACAATTTGTACGCTTGCCCCAGCGCAGTGATACCAGCGACAACTGAGGTCCTGTCTATCTAGTTATGACTGCTTGGTGGCAAGCTCTTCATCGTGTAATTCATGGTAGCGTAGCACACTAGCCCTCCTGGGAAAATCAATTGCTCTTTTTCTCCCCCTCCCCTTCCTCTCTTTAGGAAGTTTAAGATCAAATTTAGGGCCTTGTGCATGCTAAGAACATTGTCTCCACTGCCTGAATTCTTCTCATTTTTGTTGCCTATACAATCCCAAACTCTAAAATCATCAAGCACCCGGTAACCACTTCCAGTTGCTGCCAGGAGCCAGCATCTATTAAACATTTTACCTTGCCTTGGCAAACTGCGTGAGTCTTCCTCTCTCCTAAGGCCACAAATGCCCTCCTGTCAACTCAGGCTGACCTACAGTGACAGCATTTGTGGGAGGAGAAATAGAGAGGCTGATTCACAAACGCACAGACTGTAGATACCCTAAACAGCAAGGTGCCATAATGTATCTTACACGCTCCAAGGTGTGAGGAAGCTGTACATTTGAAATATCCAATTATTGGTGGCTTGTCAGAGCACTACAACATCCTCAATAGCAAAAGCTTGAATGTTAGGATTTGGTATTTTGAGATGTTTTGGTGTTGAAATGAAAACAGCCGTGTGAGTGTAATAGATGATATCTCTGATAGATCAGATTATTCTCCATTCTGATACCAGGTGGGCAACAGAGTCCTACAAGAACAGAACAGCCGAGTGCTGGTAAGTAAGCGGTAGGAGAAAAGTCTGTGTACAGAGCATGCTAAGGGGGCTGCAGCCTGAGCGAGCTCCTGCCTTACGGTGTAACCCTGGGCCTATAAAGGAGCAGCAGAAGGAAAGGGGAAACAAAGACACACAGAGAAGGGGAAAGCTAAAAATCGAGCCAAGCCCCAGTAGAGGGTTTGCGTGGCAATACACAAGGCCATGGGTTCAATGCCCAGAACTGGAAAGAAATTAAAAATCAACCATTTCATAACTTTATTGGCTGCCTGGGGTGGTCAACTTTCCCAGGGCATAGTCACAGAGAAGTAGGAAAATATGAGGCTACCCTGAGAACCAGCTCCATTAGTAGTCTCCAAAAGCCTGAGAAAAGCCTGCTCATTCCCAGTAGAATGTATCGAATAGAACACAGCAGACTTCTAGACCTTTCTGCTCTTCCATTTACTTTTTATTGTTCATTCTACCCCCAAACAGGTGACAAAATAGCATCAGAGGGAGGCGTGCTGAAGAAAAAGGGGCCTCACTTTTTTATAATGCGCCTAAATGATCCACATGCCGATGGCATGCAACTTACAACACCAAAGCCCTTCCTCCACCTGCTTTAGACTCCATCAAAATGCTTGGCCTGCAACCCCTTAGTCTGTGCCAGCTAAAAGTCTTACATCTGAACTAATTTAAGACGCAAATGCCACCTAGTGGGAGATAGAAAAATAACACAAGCTAACCGTAGGCTAAGAAACACTCAGACATCAAATGCTGTTTCCCATCATCCTACAGCCAAAGTTTCCCAAGTGCAGGATGACCCTTGACACCACAATCGTGAATGCTGACTGGCTGGTGTATATAGCAATATAAATTAGAAAAGTATACGCACTCTAAAGTCTTCACTTTACAAACATGAGATAAAGCTAAATGAACTCAGAGCTGGAAGGGGAGCAGACTGGTAAGAAACATCCAATTATACTCCCTCTCTCTCTCTCTCTCATATATATATATATATACACACACACACATATCTATATGCATATATATATACACACACACATATATATATACACATATATATACACAAGGGTGGCACTAGAGCCCGGTGACTCAAAGAACTGAAGCTTGGTACTAGTTGTCTATGTTTTATTTACATGGAAAGTTGGAGAATCTATCCCTCAGCAGGAACAATGTCTTAAAGTACTCACATACTTTTTCTTATCTAATAGTATCTGCTTTCTCCAGCAGAGATTAACCCACAAGCAGAAGCAACAAGGATTGCTAAGTTCTTACAAGTGGTTGCTCTCCTTTATACGCGCTTACCAGTTACGCCAGGATTGAAAATAGCGGATTCCTTCCTTTTTGAAGTTTCATTATAGAAAATGTATTTCCATTTAATATACCCTGTTAGATTAAAATTTCAAGGAACTGAACTGCTAACTTATCATAATGGAATGCACTTTAATGACCTATGTCTCATTGTCACAGTGGCCAATTATTTATCACAGAACTTAGAAGCTTCAAGAAAAACTCTAAGCATTCAGTCAGCATTTGTAAGTGGACTACATTCACTAATACTGGAATATACCAGTGAGAATCACAATTATCGATTTCTCTATTTCTTCTGATAGCCACTGTTAACGACACTTTCTTCAGGGATAAATTTCACACTACCAGTTTTAGCTACAAGAAGAACTGAGAAATCAACTATCAGAAGAAATGATAACAACACCGCCAGGATCAGCTCACTGCAATCTTCTTATCTCCTGGGCTGGAAATAGCTGCAGCTCTTATCTACACTAACATTCTGCTGATAGCAACGAGGGTAGTCACTGACTGGGTACTGAGGATCTACTAACTCTACGCACCAGGCTCCCTTACCTCAGCTGTGCAGTTCCTCTCAGCCATCCAAGCCTTCCCCGACTCCATCTGCACACACTGTATTGTCTTATAACACAGTGAGCAACTTTACATGAATGGTGGCAGACTATAGATACTGCTCTGCAACTCACTTTTTTCTTTTAACAAAATAACTCGAAGAGTTGTTTCATTTTGATATGTCATAAGCCCACCTCCTTTGTATTAGATGAAAAATATTCCATGTGTATGAACACACTATAATTTAGTTTTTCAGCCCTGGAAGAAAACATATTTAGTCACTCTCAATCTTAGCAATGTATACGACTCCATGCACGCACCGTTTGACACTGTAAAGCAGTGAGATTCTGCTACACAGAAACCTCAGGGTTGCTGCTGGGATCTGAGTGTAGGATCACACAAAATTTGTGGGTTCAATTCTTTTTTTCTGGTGTGCATAAGAATATGTGAGCACAAGTATAAAAAGGCCAGTCGTCATCATCAGGTATCTAATTGAACTATTTCTCTCTCTCTCTCTCTCTCTCTCTCTCTCTCTCTCTCTCTATTTAGTGGCATATTTGAGATGGTTTGTTCATTTATTTGCTATTTATTGAGACAGTCTCTTACCAGCCTGGAGCTCATCAATTTGGCTGGCCTCGCTAGCCAATGCTCTCCAGAAGCCCCCTGTCCCTGCCTCCCTAGTGTGGTGGTTACAGGTACACACCATAGCTCCTGGATTTTATATGGGTGCTCAAGCTTGTGTGACAAATACGTCACTGACGGAACCGCTCCCCTGGATTTAATCCCCCCTACATCACAATTGTATTCCTCCTGCCTGCAGTAGACAATGACTTCTGTCATAGCTTACTGATAAGGTATTTTTCTAATATCTACACTTAGACATTTCTAAATGAGGACACCTCACAATCTCTAACACCTGATGTCTGAATTCCTGTTGGCCAGGTGGCAGTGTGCTCGCTACCTTCTGGTGGTGTGCTGACATCCAACTGCCAGGCCATCTCTGTCCAACCACTGAAGGAAGGAATGGGAACCGTAAGTGAGAAGACCTCTCATGACACCATCTGGTGAGACCAGGACGGTGCAAGGACGGGAACCTGCGAGCGTCCTCAGTGCTGCTGCAGGAAGGTTGTGTCATCAAAGTCACCCACTCTCTTTACGGCCAAGGGACAACTGTCCACGTAGGAGGGACACACAACTTGTCTGATGACTAAATCAAAAGGTGATCCAGAAGAGCCAGGTTTTTTTTTTTTTTTTTTTTTTTTTGTTTTTTCGAGACAGGGTTTCTCTGTATAGCCCTGGCTGTCCTGGAACTCACTTTGTAGACCAGGCTGGCCTCGAACTCAGAAATCCGCCTGCCTCTGCCTCCCAAGTGCTGGGATTAAAGGCGTGCGCCACCACTGCCCGGCCAGGTTTTTAAAGTATGAGGTGTTAATAATGTCTTAACCAATACACTTTGTTTCTATGATCAACTTGTATAGTTCCATAAGAGACAAGTGAGAAGTAACACATATGGTCAAGAGTTCTTCCAGTGAAAACAAAGCAAAAATTCCAAGTCCAGCAGTGTACATGTATGATACACACGGGCACAGCATGCGTGAGTGAGTGTGTGCGTGTTGTGTGTTAGGTTTTTTGAAATGATCTGATTATGTGTATGGGTGCTTTGTCTGCAAGAATGTCTGCGCACCATGTGCATGGCTATTGTTGATGGAGAACAGAAGCAGGCGTCAGATCTCCTGGGACTGGAATTACAGACAGTTGTGGGCTATCTTGTATGTATGTGCTAGGAATCAAATCCAGGCCCTCTAACAGAGCAGTCAGTTCTCTTAACCACTGAACTTCGTTCCAAACCCTCTTTGTCCATCTGTCTGTCTATCAGTGTGTCTTTCTGACCCACTGGCTGACTGACCGACCTACCTACCTACCCACCATGCAAGACAAGTCTCAGTATGTAGTCCCAGCTCTCCTGGAACTCACTCTAGACCACACTGGCCTCAAACCCATAGAAATCTGCCAGTTTGTACCTCACAAGTGTTGGGATTAAAAGCATGTGCCACTATGCCAGGCTTTGTATATTTTAAACGCAATTGTCAACCAACAGCATCTCAGATTTGATGAAATATTCCAAATCCCACGTTACATCATTCAGGAACATTTTAGTTTTTCTCACAGATTTTGCACATTCCTGTTAAAACTACTACAAGCATATTTTATATATTTTTCTACCTCATTTTCTCATCTTTTTTTCCTCTCTTTCTTTCTTCATTTATTTATCTAGAGTGTGAACAAACAAGTGCTATTGTATATATCTGCAGGTCTGAAAACTTTCTTCGGGTAAGTTCTCTCCTGCTATCCTGTGCATCCTGGGGATTTAACTCAAGTAGTCAGGCTCAGTGACCTTTTCCTGCTGAGCCATCTTGCTGGTACCTTGGGGTTTTTTGCAATGCTACCTCTTTCTTTTCTTTCCTTTTCCTTTTTTTTTTTTAAACAGACAAGGTATGAGTAAGTAGCCCAGGCTGGCCCCAATCTCACAATCTTCCTGCCTCTGCCTCTTGAGTGCTAAATGCTAGGAATGGGCCATCACACATTTGGTCTTATTTTTGCCTATTTTGTAAGTAACCACTTTGTGTATGTGTGCCCACAAGTTTGTATATGCATTGAGGCCAGAGGACGGCAATTATCTTCTCTCTTGTTTCTAAGAGGCAAGGTGTCTTTCTTAGTCTGGAACTCATGTGGGTTTTTTGTTTGTTTGTTTGTTTGTTTGTTTTTTATAGACTGGCAGCCAGCAAGTCGTGGCGATCCTCCTGTCTCGACTCACTCCATCACTGTGTTTACAGTTGTACGTGGGCTCACATCTAGCTTCTGTGGTTGCTAGGATGCAACCTTTGGCCCTTCAGTTTGCACACGGAGCTTCTTACTCACGTCAGCATCTTTCTACCCAATAACTCCTTGATTGAACTCACTTTCTGGGACTTTTTTTTTTTTTTAAAGGAGATTCTTTTGATTCCAGTCATAAACTGAAAGATTATTTAATCTCAAATGGTTTTAAATTACCCGCTGTCATTGTAGCTCAGTGAAGGCAAAGGCCTATTCCTTCTCTATCTGTAGCTTACTTTGCACGAAGCAGGTAACCAACAGGCATCTGCGTCCCTTACATAAATGCGCCCTCCTTGACAAAACCCAACCCTGTGCTTAACAGACTCGTTTATCCCAAGGCACAAAAATGTGCAAGGAGGAAACAGGACTCATATGCACATACATCAGGGTATGAGTCCCGTAAGAAAATGATGATTTCATTATCGATTCTATTGATCTTTTGGGCTGTAATGTATTATGTCTTAATTGTTAGAAGCCCTAGTTATGAAATAAGCACATTAAGACCTCACCTTTTAGATCTCAGATCTGATGAATCAAATTGGATGTTCATAGGTCCAGGGCTTACTTCATGTTCCACCTCAGAGAGAAGATGCCTGGAATCACTATCCACATTTGCCATTTTTCCTCAGATTCCAGGCACTGGGGCAGCCAGTCCTATAGCAACCAGAAAAAAAAAAACGTAATTTTGTTTAATCTTAAAAAAACATTTTACTATTTTTAATATATTTGCATGCAAACAAAATAGAGAAGTATTGGAATTTGTTGCTGGTATCGATTTTAAAGAAGGCTTCCTATTCCCCAGGTTGGTCTCCGACTCTTTTTTTTTTTTTTTTTTAAAGATTTATTTATTATATGTAAGTACACTGTAGCTGTCTTCAGACACTCCAGAAGAAGGAGTCAGATCTTGTTACGGATGGTTGTGAGCCACCATGTGGTTGCTGGGATTTGAACTCTGGACCTTCAGAAGAGCAGTCGGGTGCTCTTACCCACTGAGCCATCTCACCAGCCCCGGTCTCCGACTCTTAACCAAGCCTAGGACCATAGGTGTAAAGCCACCAGGACTTAAATGAGGTATATATGATTGACATTTATCAGAAATATCATTACTAACTTGATTTTTTTTCTTTTTTTGTCTTTCAGCCTAAAGAAAAATAAGTGAGACAATCCATTTCCAGGAGTATACAGATTCAGTTATTTGGACCCAACCCTGGAATAGAATATTTTAAAAATCTTTTGGAAAGCTTAAAAAAGAGGGAATGAGATTAGGTAAGCTGGTGGCAACGAAAAGAACCATTGAAATGGCCGCAAGGGATGGGTGCAGGGAACGGCTGCTCTTTCGGAGTATTAGATGATGTCTTCAAAGCCTCCAGACTTTGGGAAACAGACAGAGACCGAGGTCCACCTAAAGGAAAGACTGTAAGAGTTTCCCCTCAGAGCAGCTCTCACGAGGAAGCTAAGTCTTCTCAACACTGTGGCTATCACATGAGGAGGTATGAAGATAAAGTGCTTCAACTACAGACAGTGCAGGAGATTGAAGGATGCCAACTTCTGCAGCAATGTTTCTAGTCAAGCATCAATCCTGAACGCACCTGCACATTCAGCTAAGCTACTCAGCATCTTTTCCTAGGTAGAATTGTATAACTCAAACTTAGCATGTTCCAAACTCGACTTTCTTCCTCAAAAATAAAAAACCTAACCCAAACCACATGCATACTCTTCCCCTACTTCAACTGGTGGCCTCCTGGTCCTTCTGCCCGTCCCGTCGGAGACTTCTCATACTCAGCATCTAATCCATTTGAACGCTTCCTGGCTTTCCCTTCACTGAAATCCAGAAGCACGGCATCTCCATTCCTTACCATCACAACTGTCTTCTTGTTTTGAGAATACACTATTTTTTTTATTATTACTGGTGCATATGAAATTTTTATTTTTAAATGTTTAAAAAGGATTATCTTCTCATCCTTGGGTACTCATGGTTTAACAGAAAACAAGCCTGGGGAGGTTAAGGGGAGAGTGTATAATGTTTTCTTCATCTATGGGCTCAGAATTTTAATTATATTAGAATTCTGGGAATCTTTCGTAGGCATTATACTATAAACCACATGGTACTATGCTGATATACTCTAGAATAACTCACTTGTTGAAATACGCTTTGTTTTGCTTACTTTATTTTTTATTGAAAAATCATCACTGCTACAATTAAAATGACCTAAAATAAAAGACAATATTTTTAACAGTAGCAGCACATGCAACCTAAGACAACTTCTCCAGTTCAGAAAAGATTGTACAGGACTCAACTGCATCTCTTTCTTCAATCAGGTTCTCCAAACACTATTTAATGTAAAGGGATAAATAACTCCAACAGATGAGTTGAACTCTCTGCTATGATCCCAGCCCTACAGTTTATTCTACCACAAAGAGGTGTAGACCACAGCAATATAGAGGGAATTTGACATCATGCAATGAGTCGGTGTAATTTGGGGGAGGATGTCTTTTAACTGACATATCAAGGACAGAGAACAGTGAGCTACTAAACATCTATAATGCATGAGACAGCTTCCTTTCAGGAAATGATCCAGGTGAAGCAGCACCACTTCTGACGCCGAGAGAACCCGCTGGAAGGAGGATCAGAGGGTTGTAACAGGAAAGACAGGAGATCTCATACGGTACTGGCAGTATGTTGTTCTTCTTCAATCTAATTGTTGTTACGGGGATATTTGCTCTGTAACTCTATGTATGTGTGAGTGTGTGCTTAATTCACTTTTGTGTATGTATATTTCACTCTACAATGCAAAGAACTATATAAAATGAAATACATTGTGAGCTGTAAAAGCAATTGCTGTTCTTATTCTTTACTGTGTAAGTTGCTGTTGGAACTGTTGTTATATGTAAAAAGGTAGAAGGTATAAAGGACCAATCACGGACTGTCAGGACCAGGCAGTCCAAATCTGAGCTGACCCTCTTCACCAGTGCTGTGCCACTTCTCCTGTTCTCTGTCAAGTCGCACTTCTGTCGCTTTCACCGTCTCCTACTTCACATTACTCTGACACTGAACAAGTAGCATCAGTCCTGATTTGTTTAACGGACTTATGTTAACTTTCCCCTGCTCCCTCCCTCTCCTTCCTTTCCACCTCCCTCTTTCTCTCTAGAGATCAGTTCAGGACACATGGCTGCTGGGTGAGTGCTCTACTCCTGAGCTTCAGGCTAGCCAATCTTATCCTGATTTCCTCACAATAATATTTATGGACGGATTGAAAGGAAATAAGGTTTTGTATTAGAAATTGGCTCTTCACTTACATGATTTAGTACCACCCATTTAACCTTTACGCCACCACCTTCCCACCTGCAAAATCAAAACAATCACACTCGCCTCTCCGGTTTACATAAGGGTTAAAAACAATACTAAGTACATTAGAACTCTGTGCCGAGAAATGTTCAGTTGTATTATTATTCATCACAATAAACAGATAAAAATACTTTTTAATGCCACCTTTTGAACTGCTCCCTTTTAAATAAAAGACGTCCTTAATAATAAACATGTAGACAACTGCCATCGACGCGCCACTGACTTTGTGACACAGATGCCAGTAACATGCTCTATTCCCCAAAGCTGTGCATTTCTGTTCTGCTTCTTTCCCTTTCACTTCCCTCTTCGCTTCTGCTTTTCTGCCCAATGCGTAAGCCAGCCAGGCCCTTACTGGGACCACTAAAGGCAAGCAAATGCTACAGACAGCCATTAGGCAGTATCTTGGGAGAGTAACGCTTCAAAGAGACTGGAAGGGAAAGACAACAGAGCTTAATGGCACAGTACTTGCACATTACATGAGAGGTCCCAGAACCACAAAGGGAAAGGGGTATAACCAAAACTAATATCACCCCAAATAAGTATTTCACTTCCACACACTGCATGGGTTAGGATGGCGGAAATTACTAAGACAGCCAAAATATTAAGTAACAGTAATGTTAAACACACTCACTCATTCAGCAAGGACTTACTGAGTCCCGACAATGTAAAGAGGTACTGGGAAAAATAGAAAATTAAGTTACATCTCCTACCATCAATAACTTTAAAAATATAATTTATAAAGCTGAGAGAAATATTATCCCCTAAATCTCTTGAGAGCTAACCTAGCTGGCGGCTGCAAACCCAATGCTAATTTTCATTTCATTACTTCAGTTTTAGTTCATCTGTATACCAATCGCTGGTTCTACTTTCTGAATCAGCTTAGCAAAACATCAGTGAAGGATTTAGTCCAAGTTGCATATTGTGAACAGTGCTTCAATAACCAAGGATGAGCAAAAAAACCAAACCAAACAGGGTTTATCCCAGGTTAAAAAGTTTCAATCAACTCTTTTGAGACAGATTCATAGAGCACACAGATTGCACACTTTCAAATGTGGAGCAAGAGAGTCTTCTATTGCAGGTGGTTCTCAACCTTCCTCATGCTGTGGTGGCCCCCAACCATAAAATGATTTCACTGCTACCTCTTCACTGTAATTCTGCTCTGTTCTGAATCGTGACATAAGTATCTGATGTGCAGGCTATCAGACGGAGATTCACGGGTTAAGAACCGTTGCTTTAGTGTAAAGGACGCACTGTTTTAAGGTAGCGGTAACTAGAATCCCGTGAAGATGGGAGCAACTCAGATAACATTAATTTCACCGAAACAGTTAAAAGAAAAAAACAGAAATCTGAAGTTTCTATTTATTTATTTATGTATTTATTTATTTATTGGCAAGAGTTCACGAGGTAGCCCTGTTGGTCTCAAATTTGCTAAGCTGTACCCAGCGTGATCGAACTGATCTCAACCCCTTCATCTACCTATTAAAACAGACAGTTCGTTTGCTTGCCTTAAGTTTTAACTAAAGTGTCAAAACTAAAGCCTTAGATTCTAAGGCAAGACATATAAGCTAAGATGTGAAAAGAAAGGGGGCCCTGGTCTCAGGTTCACTTAAACTCTCTTACCTGAGACAAGCCAAAGGTTCCAGCAAAATTAACGAAACTGTCTTAGGGATAGCCCACATAGAGGCAATGTTATTTTTATAGAGATATTTCATTATCAGGGACCATGCTTAAGGCTGAAATCACTCTGGCTTTATTCCTTTTCAAGATTGAAACCTGCATTTTCCGGGGAATCTAACAAACAAACAAGAATAGAAACTTTCTTTAAGCCATGCTGTAATCTCCTGTATATAAATGACACGCCTGCACACACACACACACACACACACACACACACACTCACACACACATACACACACACACTCACACACACATACACACACTCACACACACACATACACACACACTCACACACATACACACACACACACACACACACACACACACACACACACACACACACGGGGGAAGTTCACACCTCACGTACCGGCAATACTGTCTTTCCCTCCTGAGCACACACTCTGTTAACATCATCCATTTGTAAATATGGATTTAAAATAGATTACCAGTACATTTAACCCTGCTTCAGACTGACTCTTCCTGAAATTCTAGTCTGTAGCCGAGGCAGGGATCCCACGGCTTCTCTGTGGCGGTGTCTAAAGAGAATGCCCCAGGCTGCTGCTGCAGGTCAGTGGGGATCTCGGCTCCCACTCAGTTTAGTTTCTACACTGAAGACATGCCTAAGTTCAGGGACCATGAATCCTTTCATCTCAGGGAGCTTACCTTAACTAAGAATGGAAGGCTACTAAGAGAGTCGAGAAATTTAGGACGGTCCTTGAATTTCAGGTGGCCTCACTAAAGTGAGACTGGGATTATGGAAAGATAAGGAGCAGGAGAAGATGAAGATGGAAAAGAATTTGTCTTCTATCACTTAGAGCCACAGAGAAGCATGAAATCAAATCATGCTGGGACCCAGGACCAGTTTCTCTATGTCTAAATTGACGCTAACCTACTTATTAAGTGAGCCCTCACAATTCCATTGTTTCATTAATGTAAAAGTACAAATTTGACTAATTCTAAAAATGGCTCTTTGAGGCAATGGGTAAAATCATTCCATATGCAATATACGTGAAGCGTGGGAAATTAATCTGGGACATACGACGGCATTAAAAGCTTATGGATGCTGTAAAGATCTTGTAGGCTAGCCACCTTCAGGATTCTGCTATACCTTATATGATTTTTAAATTCTTTCAGCTGAAAAGGGCATTTTAGAAATTGAAAAAATGATTTGCAAGGAAAACAGTGTCCTCTCATAAAAAAGAATGGCCTGAGGTGAGGGGGTGGGAAGAGGAGCTTCGCCAAAATGCATTTGGAAAATCTAAAACCCTAAAAGGCTTCCTTTGCAATGGATACCTTAGCCCAGAAGCTCAGAATACCCAAGTTACAATTTGCAAAAACCCATGAAACTCAAGAAGAAGGAAGACAAAAGTGTGGATACTTCAATCCTTCTTAGAAAGGGGAACAAAATACTCATGGAAGGAGTTACAGAGACAAAGTTTGGAGCAGAGACTGAAGGCATGACCATCCAGAGACTGCCCCACCTGGGGATCCATCCCATAAACAACCACCAAACCCAGACACTATTGTGGATGCCAACAAATGCTTGCTGACAGGAGTCTGATACAGCTGTCTCCTAAGAGGCTCTACCAGTGCCTGACAAATACAGAAGTGGATGCTCATAGCCATCCATTGGATGGAGCACAGGGTCCTCAACGAAGGAGCTAGAGAAGTTTGTAGCCCCATAGGAGGAACAACAATATGAACCAATCAGTACCCCCAGAGCTCCCAGGGACTAAACCACCAATCGAAGAAAACACATGATGGGACTCATGGCTCTAGCTGCCTATATAACAGAGGATGGCCTAGTAGGACATCAATGGGAGGAGAGGCCCTTGGTCCTGTGAAAGTTCTATGCCCATATAGGGGAATGCCAGGGCCAGGGAGTGGGTAGGTTGGGGAGCAGGGGGAGGGGGAGGGGATAAGGGATTTTCGGAGGGGAAACTAGGAAAGGGGATAACATTTGAAATGTAAATAAAGGAAATATCTAATAAAAATTTTTAAAAAATTTAAAAAAAAGAAAAGGATACATTTGTTTGTATAAAACCATGCCAACCACTATTATTCTGTGAACAGGAGTTTTCACAGAGTATTTAGTATAAAGAGTACATTCTGAAGTAGAAAAAAATAAAAAGGTTGATCTTCACAGAATCATTGAACAACCACAAACAAAACAGTGCTAAAGAGAAAGAATGTGCTCCTAGTGAGCCATCGCATGCTGCTTTAGAGGAACCCCAGAGAGAAGGATGCATCTGTCAGTAGGAAGGGCGTGGGAGGCGGTGCTCCCGCTGTCGCCTACTGTCTCATGTTTTGCTTGATGCTGTTTAAACCGTTGAATTTTGGTAAATAAATATTACTGTCACATTAGAAGGCAGGCAGGGGGAAGGAGACAAGGAAGGGATAAGGAGAAACAAGTGGAATCTCAGAGAAGAAACTGGTCCTAGATCACGTAGCTGATAGAGCCCCAGCTGGAACTGACTCTGACCAGTGTGATGCCCCATGCTACCTCCTCCACACTGATGCTTGCCTTAAGGAAGAGCTTGAGTTCTCTGAAAGACCCAAGAAGATCTGAAAAATCAGGTCTTCATCATCTAGATCATGAATAAAAGACCATTAACAGCCAACATAACAAACAGGCCTTAACCTCTAAAACAGATGGAACTGGAAGAGATGGAATTACATGTTTATGCCTCCATTATTAGAAATTAAGCATAATAACTGTTTTATTTGAGGCAAACTAGTTTAGCAGACTCTGTTTCCTGATGCAAGTTTTGGGTTTTTTGTTTTGTTTTGTTTTGTTTTATTTTGTTTTGTTTGAAGGATATTTCCCAAGCCACCTTCAGTCCTTTCAGGGACAGTTCAACTGGAGAAAGGGTCCATGTGAGAGTAACAACCAATCTTCTTAAATGGTGGAAGAGGTGGTGACTACATTTCCCTGTTTGTAAACCAACACTGCAGGGTTGGTTCTTAAATAAACTAAGAGTATTCATAGGTTCAGAACGAGTCGGTCCTTTTAGGTCCTGAAGATATTTTAACTAGGGGTCGAATACTACTAAACTGGGAAAGAGGAAATATTTAGGAAGATTCTTTAAAGTCAGTCAGCCTTACCAAAAAGTGACTGATATTAGGGAAGACATGACGGCCATTCCGGAACTTAAAGGTTCTAGGTTAGCTACACATGCCTGTATTTATTTTGAGCAATGTTGAAACGTGTGGCATAGTAAAATTGGAGAGTCATTCCAAGGAAGCCCAAAGTTGATTTAAATAAAAACTCATAAACGAGGAGTCCAAAGTTCTTATTGCCTCTTTTATCAACTAGTTAAACATTTTTAAACAAATGAGCAGAGAACGTGGTGGTTTCCAGTTGCCCCAGTCAGTCAGCTCAGACTTCAAGCTCTCCGGAAACACCAATGATTCCAAAAGCAACTTAACGGTTTTTAAAAATGAGTAAAACTATAAGATACTCAGCTATGTGATGAGGTGTGTTGAGAAGGGAGAGTTCTGTGACTGTCGGTTAGCATGCAGGATGGTCCATGGCTAAGCATCCATATAATATCTCTTTGCTGCTGTCTTAATGATATGATTTGGTGGGTGTTAAACAGGCAAGGTAACATAAACAGACATATTCAGCTCTAGTATCTTAATCTTTGAGCTTTAAAACAAAGCCCTAAATCCAAGACTCTTAACCCCTAGCTAAGTCATTAAGAGTTCCTGATTGTTTAAAACTAATTTTAGTACAGGGGATACTGCTATGCTTACCTCCAAGGCTTCAGTGTTGAAGGTAATTATCAAGGCTGGAGGGACAACTCAGTGTTAAAGTCCTAAGTGGCCTTTAGGAGATGCTCAAGTCACCAATGTGATTAGTAGGGATGCAGGGTTTAAGCTGGCAGCCCCACTTTGCCCTTCCGTCCCTTTTACTTTGTGAGAACTTAGCAAGAAGGAGTCACCCTGGCAGGTCCTTACCAAGCAGCCAAAATAACTGCGCCCTGACCTTGGACTCCCTAGTCTTCAAAACTGTCAGATATAAACTTGTTTATAAATAAATTACTTCATCTCAAGTATTTTATGAGAATAGCATGAAAAAATAATAAGACAGGTCTCAAAAGGAAGTTGATGGCTTATAGAATTTGTGTGATACTGGGATAAAAACAAATGTGAGTTCAAATGAATGTCAGGATTGAAATGGTGACTTTGAGATCACTGGGGATAGGAAATAAAAGGGGTTCTAGCTGGGCATGAGATAGCCAAGCCAATGAGATAAGGAGAGAGCCCTGAAAAAACAACAACTTTGGTGGCAGGAGGTGCCATCTGGCTCCCACAAAGTCCCTACCACCACCTGAGAACATACCCAAGACAATGTTGCCCTTTCGACTCTTCTTGCAACATTGTGACAATGGCTTCTAATAAAGCCCTACCTAGTACATCCCCACTCCTACAGGCCTCTAAAGAGGATGGGGCTCTAAGTTAATATATGACCTGCATAGGTATGCTAAAAGTCACAGAGGTACTAGAAAGCAAGGATGGCTGATTAATGTATGACTATAAGTTGACTCCAACCGCAGGCAGGCGGCGAGGAGCTGGGCTTGCTGGGCTTGGTGGCAGCATGGACAGAGATGGGACTTGCTTGCCTGGAGTGTTCTCTAGCTATGGCCTGAAGGGCCTAGGTGTCCTAACACCCTCCCTATAATGATCCATAAGTGAATCTCTAGTGCCTATGCTAAGATGCTAGCATCAACTTGCAGAGCGCACTAGGTTGTGGTAAGATAAATATCTCTATGGACATAAACATCCAAGGAGTTTATGTTCTTTCTCAAAGGCTGGTATTAGTTATTGTCCAATACATTTACATATGTGATAAAATTTAAGATACTTTATATTGTTTATTAGGCATAGAGAGACTTTTTTCTATAACGGGGCAGAAAGAAATTGTCTAAGCCACTGGGCATCTGGAATTTATTCAGCTCTGCCTTTTAGTATGACAGATAGTATGAAAATGAGTATACATGGTTGTATTCTAATAACACTTTATAAAAGGAAAAGACATCAGCAGGAGATATTTGGTAAGACTTTATCTACCTCTGTAGTATATATATAAAAAAAAAGGGAATTGTGTCATTTAAAAACAGCAGCCTGCTAGATGCAGTTATTACACGTGTATCTCTTTTCTCTATAAGTCCGCTAGAGTCTACTAACACACATATATTCCTTCTTTATGAAGACTTTACCGGTGTGTTAATAGCTAATAGCCATAATTCTACAATTCTGATGTTACAGGGTGGAGGTGGGGGAGGCACATCTTTCTACTCTGATTAACTAATGCTTCAAAGGATGTTAAAAATCTGGCAGTGATGGACACAATGTAGTCTAGAAAGCACCAAAGCAATACTGTGACAACAAAGAACTTCTCCTTCTCCTAGATGAGCAACACTAGATTTTCTGAAGTAAATAAACAATTGAAATAAACAAACCAAAAGCTACTGGCAAAGCACTAAAGTTTAAATGTATTATAAAAACGCAGGCCTGCTAAAAAATTTTAACCTCTTATAATTTTTTCCTTTTTCCTATATCACTAGTGTTGGACATCACTATGTGCACCTTAACACCAGGTTTTGTTTTTTTTACAAAGGTGCAACGACCCATACACACGCTGGGTCTTCATGCTTGCAAGGTCAGCACTTTAGAGACCAGCCATTTCTCTAGCCCTGGATTTCAGATTTGAAGTCTCACTATTTAAACTGGAGACCATCCATTCCCCTGCCTCACCTTTCTAAGTCCTGGGCTTACAGGCTTGCCCCATGCCTATCTGGTTGTACTTGTTTACAAGGTATACAGGTTTCTCTTTAATTTACAAGTGTCTTTTGACCTACTGAAAAGTTCTGTTGAAAACAAATAACAAAACCCCAAATAAATAGCGAACAAACAAAAACTTTTGTCTGGTACTCCGCATGCCACTTCTTTGTTATATTTGAAGGCATGGAATAGGAAAACAGAGAGTGACCTCAACAATAGATGAGGCACGGCTAAGGGATCCTTACAATTAGGTTTTGGACAAGTTGGCTAATAAGTGACTGATGATAAGCGGATGTCTTCAATTCTGTGTAGGTCCTTTCCTGATTTATAAACCGAGGAGAAAACGTTTGACTAGCTGCCTCACAACTCCAGTATTTCAAGACAGCCAACACAGCATTGCCACCCACAATTAGAGCAGTCAGTCACTCATGGGCTGGGGAAGTAGCTTGGTGGTAGAGCGACTTCACTGCCCAGCCCTGGGTTGCATCTCCAGCACCTGTCCCAGCACAAGTGAGTCATACCCTTACCACCAGTGTGGTAGGCACAGCAGGGGCTTCCGCTCCCAATTCCCCTCTCTAGATCTTTCTCTATCCCTGCAATAATCCCAACAGTCCTCTCACCCCGGCTTCGGGTGTTCATCTGCTGTAACCCTTCCTGCCTTTTCCCAGAGGCTCCAGCAGACCCAGACTTTCTCAGCTCCCGCGGACTCCCCGCACTTGACCCATTCGAGGGACCTGCGCCAGTCTGGAGCAGTGTCCCTAGCCCGGGGCTTGGCTCTCCTGGCATCCCAAAAGACCCCTCCGTGCTGACAGCCCATTGGCTGCAAACTCAGCCCTTCCTTCCTCGCCTGGGCTCCCGCTTGGTCTGTCCCAGGGTGAGTTTGCCAGGAGCGAGAACGTGTCTACCTCAGCAGGCCAATCCCTCTACGTCGGAAAGCCAGAGCAGGAGGCGAAGACCCTTTCACAGACCTCTCAGTAGGCAGCGGCTTAGAGAGAATAGTCCTCTAAACAGGAAGAGGCAGCGGCTTAGGCCGCGGGGGATGGCGGGGGATGGAGTCCTAGGAAAACACAGTCCACGGCTTCTGTGAAAGCGCCGCCATCTGGAACTACAACTCCCAGAGGGCTCTGCAGCAGCCGGCCAGCCTACCTAAGAGCCCCGCCCTCCACCTCCGGAGGCGGGGTCGCCGAGCAGGTGCTCGAACCTCTGACCGGCTGGGTCGTCTTCTCCTCCCGAACTACCTAGGAAGAGAGAAAAAGAAGAGATCTCTTTAGGTGCTTTACAGCATCACAGGCCACGTGAGAACAAGATGATGTGCCTGACGTTCCTGGTGACGTTTTTCTCAGGCTTTCCTGGCTCCTGTTATGTTCTTCGGTCACGCCCTTGGATCCTGAGGGAAGCTGGATTGGGGTGGAATGGGGGAGCTGTTAATGAGCATTGATTTTCCTCCTGTGGTCTTCTTGTTTTGTGTTTGTTTTGGTTTGTTTTTTGTTTTGTTATTCGAGACAGTTTCTCTGTGTGTCCCTGTCTGTCCTGGAACTCACTCTGTAGACCAGGTTAGCTTCAAACTCAAAAGAACTGCCTGCTTCTGCCTCTGCCTCCTGAGTGGTGATATTAAGGAATGTCACCAATACCAGGTCTGGGTCTCACTCTCCGGAGCCCTGCTCCAACCCCCTGCCCTCCCCCCTCTGTTAACAAATTGGATTCTAGACTAAAAAGAGACTTTCAGAGAATATTGACTCCCCTCAAGTTTTCCCCAAATCGACTCAAATAAACATACGATGAACCTAAAAAAATCAATGTATGTTGGTAATGAAGTCATCTCATGGTAAGATAAGACTGATATGGCATGTCCTAAACCAGGGCTCTATAAAGAAAGCTAACATTCAAAAGCAATGTGCTATAATGTGATCAAGACCCTAAGACCTAAACTTATCAAATAGTAATGAATTCCAAGAATTTTACATTTATCGTTTTTTAAAGTCTTTGGAAACTTCATGCTTTACCTATTTTTACCAATAATGAAACAGTCTTAGAAAAGTTGTGACATGGCAAGGCTAGACAGACTTTCAAGTGGCAAAATATCTGGAATTCAAACCAAGGTCTTCCAAACTCTGCTCTTAAACTCCTCTAAATATCCACTCTGATACTGAGGGCTTAAAATTGCAAGTAGTAGTGAATGGTACCTTTTAGGGAAATACAAGTTATTTTGTTGACAGTGTTCTTGTTCCAAAAGGCTTACAACTGCATCTGGCTATACATCTGCATCTGCATTTGAAAATGAATGATACATGATTTTGTAAGTCTCTGTAATAGGAAAATTTTCTTTTTTCTTTCTTTTTTTTTCCCTGAATTCCAGTCTGAGAAAACAGTTTTAGTCAAGATTGGAAAGAGCAAAATGAATAAGCACCTTACAACTGCTGGAGAGATACTTAAAACCACAGTAACAAAATTGCTGAATTTGATAAGGCGGCACTGGTCAACTCCCACTTTCAGGTAGTGGTGACCTTAAATATGGCAGTCTACATTCTTGATGAAGGTCACTGGCACCAAAGGGAGAAGAGACCTTTTCAAGAAATTGTAACTGCCTAGTATGTTCTTGAAAGTTTCATACAAGGTTTTACCTTGGTTTTATGGGCAAAACCTTGGTTTCATGGTTTCTTGGCTCACAGGGCAGTGCTTGTCCAAATATTTGAACACATAGTCATACCTACAGGCACAAGGTCTCAGTTCAAACAAGAAATAAACAGACTAGTACTGTGCCAGGTTTCCCACTAAGAAATCCTTAATAATACATTCATGTACTATAGACTAAGATTTAAAAATTACTCAAGATACAGATAGATCAACAATTGAGAACAAATTCTAAGACACACTTAGTTTGAGTTTCTATTGCTGAAAAAAAAAAAAAAGCAAAGTCAGGGAGGAAAGAGTTTATTTGGGTATATCAGTTTTCATCAGCAAAGGAAGTCAGAACAGGAACTCAAACAGGGCAGGAACCTGTAGGCAGGAGCTGGTGTAGAGGCCATGATGTACTGCTAACTGGCCTGCTCCCCATGACTTGTGTAACCTGTTTTCTTACATAACCCAGTACCACCAGCCCAGGGATGGTACCACCCACAATGGGCTGGGCCCACCTACATCAATCAGTAATAAAGAAAATGCCCTACACACAACACACACTAACATTTAATGATTAAGTAGAGAAGGAGGCCTCAAAAGAAAAGATTCAGAATGAATTGGTCAGAGCAGTAGACAAGAACGGCCAGGAAAAGCCAGGGAGGAGAGGACAATTCTTCATGACTGTTTGGTTTTTATTTTTATTTAATTCTTAGTTACGGTCTCTGTATCCCACATTGACCCAGAACTTGCCCTGTGACCCAGGATGGCCTTGAACTTGTGACCCTTTTGCCACCTAAATGCTTGTAGTAGCAGTAGCAACAGCAGTAGCAGCAGCAGCAGCAGCAGCAGCAGCAGCAGCAGCAGCAGCAGCAGCAGCAGCAGTAGAACCTGAATCACCGGGCCTAGTTTTTTCATCTGTTTTAGTGGAAAGTTTAGCTATATACAGATGTAGAAAGTATAGGGAACCTCTATGTTTCCATTACTCATAAAAAAAAAAAAAAAACAAAAACAAAAACAAACAATCAATAAAGAACCAGGTCTCATGTCCTCTATAACCACATCTTGGTATATCTAAAATACAGAGACTGCTTTAAAAAGTCATAACCTCCCTATCAGCATACCTAAAACATGAATATTCGCTTAACATTGTTTAGTATCTAGTCAGTTAATATATCTCCCGAAGCTGTGGAGATAGCTCAGTTGGAAAAGTGCTTCCCCCCAAAGCACAGAGACTTGCATTTAATCCCCCAAAACCACATCATAAGAAAAAGCCCAGACTCATGATGGCATGTGCTGGTGATACCAATGCTGGAGATACAGAAACAGGTGAAGCCCCAGGGCTCATGGCTGGCCAAGGCTAGCCAGCTGATCAATGAGAGGCCTTGCCTCAGAAAATGAGATGGATGGTTCCCAAGGAAGGACACCGAGGATGTTCCAGGCTTCCATGCATATAAACATACACACACGCTCCCACATAAAAAAGCATGCCTTCACACACACTCAAAATAAATATCTCAATTTTTGTTTTTGAGATAGGTTCTCACTATGTAACTCCGAACTGGCCTAGAACATGCTTTGTAGACAAGACTGGTCTCAAACTCATAGAGCTCTGCCTACCTCTGCCTCCTGAGTGCTAGATTAAGGACATGTGCCACCATGCCTGGCCCAGTTTCTTGCTTTGTATCATAAACTTTATAGCTGGTAAGACTCTGGACCCACACGTGTTTGATTTGTCTCTTCTCTCCTGAGACATTTTTTTCCCAGCAACATTTCCTGCATTTTGTATTTTGTTGTCACTGCATCTGTGCTGAAACATAACATCTTCTGTTTCTTCTATTTGCCATGAACTGGGAGTTAAGTCTAAGAATTTGATTAAAGCTGAAGTTGAGTTTGAAATCAAGCCTCTACATGTAGCGTTTTGTATTTCCCACTGTGATACATCAACCAGCACATGGTTCTTGGAGGTCTTTGCTTTGTGGTATAATGTTGGCCCAGTGTGTTTAAATGTTGTCCTCTTTAAGGAGGTAGCTAGGTAAGATCACACGCCGGTTACCTACCTCCCTACTGATGCACTAACTGGTGTGTCTAGCCTAGCCTAAGGCCCTAGGGTACCATGCATCCCATAATAGCTTATGTGAGGCCCAACACATTTGTAGATAACAGCATCAGGTCATAGTGTCATAAGGTTGGACACCCCTGGCAGAGTTGCATGCACCACACTACCTTCAAAAGAGCTAAAGAAGTAAGGTGGAAAAAACAAACATCACAGTGTTCTGATTTTACTGTAACAGGAAAAGACTCACTGAAAAGATGCCAAGGCCCAGATTGCCCCTCCCACAATTCCAAGCTTCATGGAGAATGATACCTCCACTTTGGGGATGGAGAAGGAATTAAATCCTGACCACAGACTTGAAGCAGTAAGAATTTATCACCGTGATGTCAGTTCTGGGTGGAACCCTATGCATCCCGTGGCCCTGTACCTGCAGATGCTGCTGCTGGACCTGTGATAGATGGCCAACACTGCAGTTAGGAATCTTCCTGACAACTGAAGCTTTTAGAATGGAAAGCAAAACTCCACCTACTGGATGGCACAGCATGAAAGCAAGGACTCTGCCTTGCAGCTCAGGGCCAGCCTTAGTACTAGTCTCTGAGGGACCGTTGCTACCACCCGTTCCCAACCTGTAGCAGCACAACTATCCTGGACCAGTGTTCACGGATGGAACTCAAGACCTTGACATCTGTCACAGTTATGCTCTGCACCATGAGGAACTTGTCTCAGTTTGCCTTACTGCCACAGCACTGACTGTGGGCTCAGCATTGTGACATTCAGAGCCACAGTTCTGGAGTAGGAACCAGGGCTGGACCCTCTGGTGATTCTACAGTTCACAACCAGAGACAGTTGGCTTTGGAAGGCACCTGGAGGTCTATGCAAGCCCCGGACAGAGGCTTGTGTGGATGAACTACCCTTTATAAAAAGCTCCCTAATTGAGTCTTGAAAAACCCACCCGCTGAGGATTTAGGAGAAACCTAAGCTTGGATCGCCTCCTAACTCTGCCACAGGTAACCTGAATTTTGGTGCTATCTAGTGTTAGAAACTATAGGCAGAGAGAGAGAGAGAGAGAGAGAGAGAGAGAGAGAGAGAGAGAGAGAGAGAGAGAGAGAGAGAGAGAGAGAGAGAAGCATTCTTTTTTTTTCAATTTCTGAAAACAAACAAAACCAAAACAAGCCATATTATGAAGACCAGAATAAATACCTAATCCTTTGTCCTCGAATGACATCACACATCAATAAGAACCAAGGATGTTTAAGGAACTATGACCTCATCTGACAGTATAAATATAAAATGCCAGAAACTGTCAAGATAGTAACCAGTGTAGGTGGATGCTCATATGTGTACTGTATTAGTTACTTTTCCGTTGTTGTGATAAAATACCATGACTAAAGCCTGACTTATAGGAGAAGGAATTTATCCTGGCTGTGTTTTCAGAGTGATAAGACTCCATCATGGCAGGGACTCATGGAAGCCAGCAACAGGTATGATGCTGGGGCAGCAAGCTGAGAGCTCACATCCGCCACTGAAGGCACAAAACAGCAAGTGTGAGCTGGAAGTGGTGTGAGGCTATACACTAGCAAAGGCTGCCCTACTGATAACGCTGTCTCCAGGAGGACTGCATTCCCCAAGCTTCCCTGATCATCACAACCAACTGAGAACTAAATGTTCAAATGCCTGGGTCAATGGGGATCATTTCTCATTCAAACTTCCACAGATAATTAAAAGCAAATAAACGAACAAGGTTTAAGGAAACTTACTGAATTCCAATAGAAAATATAGAAATAAATCAATACTTTAGTAGATATAATTGACTGAGACATGGGGGCAATTTTTAAAAAGTTGAAATCCTTTATAATGAAGGTATACTAAACAAAACAAAATTGCATTAGGGAAGCATTGATGATAGAGTAAATCAAGCAGAAGAGAGAATGAGTGAATTCAAAGATAGGCCATTTGAAAATGCACAGAAGAGAAAAAGAATTAAGAGGAAGAAATGTACTCATGGTAACTTTGGAGCAACAGTGAAAGGGTAAGTAGGTGAGTGGGGATATGGACGGGACTTGAGAACACCAAAGGAGTTAATTGATGCAACTACGTTATGATCAACCACAGTCAGGTTCCAGGTTCTGCAGTAAACTGAATCTCCAGTTTTCACGTTATGCAGATCCATCTCCATGAATCTGGCCTGGCCTTGTGACTTTCTGGTAACTGATTAGTTGAAAGTTGCAAATATAATTGTTTAACTTCTTATGCTAGAATTCAAGAAGCCTTGCAACCATTACCCTGGTCCTTTGGAGCGATGTCCCTGACAAGTCTGTCCAGTTGAAATGCAACATCCTTACAGAGTCTGACTGAGATTGTCCAACAACCTTCAAAGCTTAAGCCGGCCTCTTGTAAAGAAAGTATTCAATTGTTCTGGCCATCCTAGCCACTAGATGCCAGAGTAGAGAAGTCACCTTGGATGTTTAAACAAACTGGTATTGGAGGTTGGGGATAAACTCAGTGGTACAGAGCTTTCCTGGCACACTCAAGTACCTAGGTTCAAACTCTGGCAATGCCAAAAAAGAAAAAAAGTTGATAGCAAACTGTCAGATAATTCAAGTTCTAGTTAGCACTTGAATGGAATTGTATGAGATGGTCTCCTGAGCCCTCTCAATCCGTGAGATAGAATTTTTTGTAAGTCAACACATTTTGCAATAGTTTGTTATATAGTTGTACTGGCTAATTTGGGTCAAACTGGAGTTATCACAGAGAAAGGAGCTTCAGTTGAGGAAATGCCTCCACGAGATCCAACTGGAAGGCATTTTCTCAATTAGTGATCAAGCGGGGAAGGCCCCTTGTGGGTGGTGCAACTCTGGGCTGGTAGTCTTGGTTCTACAAGAGAGCAGGCTGAGCAAGGTGAGCCAGGGGAAGGGAGCAAGCCAGTAAGTAACATCCCTCCATGGCCTCAGAATCAACTCCTGCTTCCTGACCTGCTTGAGTTCCAGTCCTGACTTCCTTTGGTGATTAATAGCAATGTGGAAAGTGTAAGCTGAATAAACCCTTTCCTCCCCAATTTGCTTAGTGGTCATGATGTTTTGTCCTGGAATAGAAACCCTGACTGAGACAATAGTAATAGGTAACAAGAAGAGAGCTGTGAACTCGTCATGTAATTAAGTGTTTGCTAGATTTCCTATTGCATAGTTCCCATTTTCTCTTTATATTTGGAAACAATTGTGGTAACATACCTCAGACACTATTGTTGTTCTCCCCCCTGCCCTGCACTCAAAGCTGAATTCTCAGCCAGATTCTAGTGATGTCCTCTCCATTCAAAAGCTTCAACCTTTTAGTGTTTTTTTTAAATGTTATTATTACATTTATTTATTCTGTGGTGTGTGTGTGTGTGTTTGTTAAATCAGAACATGAGTGTGTGTGTGTAAGACAGAGACAGGGTGTGTGTGTGTGTGTCAGTGGACAAGTTGTGAAAGTCAGTTCTTTTCTTCCCTTACGCGGATCTCAGGAATCAAACTCAAGTCCTCAGGTGGCCAGGTACATGTCACCTGCCTTTGCTTTATTATTATTTAGTTTTGGCTTTTGAGCCTAAGTGTTATGTTTCATAGGTTGACCTTGAATTAGCTATGCACTGAGCTCCTGATCATCCTGCCTATATCTTCCAAGTAATGGCTACAGGAATGGGCCACTGGACCTAGCAAGTGAACCTACCTGTTCACTCCAAAAATGCACAGCAAAGAATGTTTTAAAATAGGTTCATTTTAGGAAGCTTGTCCACATTTTAAATGACAGTTCTGTTAAAGTATATTGTGTTTTGGCCTTTGTTAAATGTGACTTTTAAAAGCAATTCACCTTAATAGCCTGGGAGACTATAGTGCTCACTGTATTTTTGGTGCTGAAACAGAAAGGTGGCTCTAGAAAGCTGGAGTTCCTCATCTTTAAGTTCCAGACTGAGATATCTATCTAGATATCTTCAAAAATTCAGGGAAAGGCAAGCGGTGGAAATGAAAATTAAAAACAAGAACAAGCTTTACATATATTTGATTGTTATCCCTTTGGTGGGTACTTGGAAAACCACGGATGGAATTTTCCTTCTGAAAGAGGTGAGGAGCAGGCAGAATGTGAACATCTAGTTAATGAGCTGAACTGGCCAGTGCCATCAGGACTGTAAGCAGCTATACCACAAATCCAGGCCTTGGCAAACTGGCCAATTTTTCCTCTCTTCGGTTTTCTTTTTACAGACTGGCTTTCTTGACAACTTCAAGATGGAGTCTCATCCTTGCCCTTTTTATGAAGAAGAGAAGCATAGCTTCTAGTTAGTTTTAGTAGAGGAGTGAAGTACATTTCTCAGATACAAAGAGAGCACTTCAGATGTTTAGACGCAGAATGGCCAAGCCTGGCACTTTGGGAGGTCAAGAGAAGGCTTGAATGGCTGGGAGAGAAAGCAATTAGATGTTCCACACCTTTGGTTTTTCCCCAGACAGGGTTTCTCTGTGTAGCCCTGACTGTCCTGAAGTTTGCTCTGTAGACCAGGCTGGCCTCCACCCAGAGATTTGCCTGCCTCTGCCTCCCCGAGCCCCAGATTTTAATGTTTATTTATTTATATATTTTTCTAACTTTTGAATGAACACAATGGAATGGATGGGCCCTTGGAGAGAGAAACAGGATGGAGTGCGTGGCAGCCCCGGGGATCAGCTCACTCCCACAGGCCTCCCAGGCCGTGGAGCCAAGAGGCCTCCCTGCCTCGGCCTCGGCCTCAACAAAGGCGGAGAACGCGCAGGCCGTCGGTCCATGGGGCGGGAAGCCGCGCGCCGCGGCCGCTGATTGGCTGGCGGGCCCGGTCGCCTGGTGCTATTTGTTGTCCCCGCGCCAATGACGCAGTCGGCGTCCCGGCGTCCGCCCGCACGTGCAGCCGTTTAAGCCGCGTCGGCGGGCCGCGAGGAGCCCGGGGAGCCTGGAGCGGAGAGGTGAGTGGGCCGGCGGCCTCGTCTGCCTTCCAAGCCTGGCCCTGGCCGCCCTCGCCGGGCCCCGCTGGCCTTGTGGGCAGACGCCGGCCGGCCGGAGGCTGCGCCCGTGGGCCTGCCGGGGTGGTGGGCCTTGAGGTCGGCCCGCTGGGGCCTTCCCGCCGCCGCCCCGTGGCGTCGTGCGGAGCGGAGCGCAGCGCAGAGCGGGTGTGAAGGCTTGAGGCCTGCACGGGAGGGAGGCCCAGGGAAACCTGCAGCTCAGCGCCGGGGCGGCCATTTCTCCGAAGAAACGGTGTTGGCGGTGCTCGGGAAGCGCTTGGCCCTACGGCGAAGGAATTGGGGGGCCCAGCTCTGGACAATTTTACCCCCTTAAGTCTCCAAGGCCTCAACATCCTGTCTACCAACAAACAACATCCTGTGTACCATGGCGCGGCCACAGTGGGAAATAAACTTGAATATTATTTCAGAAACTACCCGTCCACCTCATACGCACGAAGCCATTTGGGAATCCTTTCGGGCAGAACCAACAGATTTTGGGGGGCAAATTGGCACCCCTGGGAATGTGGGGATTGCTTGAATTGCTTGATTCACCAAGCCTATGAAAGATAAAAGTGCTGGCTATAAAGATCACCCTTAGGCAAGACGGTAAAGGCTTTGGGGAGGCGGGGGGAGTTAGTTTAGTAGTTGCACGTGGTGAGAAGGGACAAAAAGAATATATATATATATATATATACACACACATACATACATACATATAATGTGGTGGTCGCAAACCCTACTGCTTCATTTACTATGGGGTTGCTAGAGTACAGCCCCATAGAAGGGACAAAAAGATTATATATATATATATATATATATATATATATATATATATTGTGGTCGCAAACCCTACTACTTCATTTACTATGTCTTTGACCTAGAGTACAGCCCCATAGTTGAAAGATAGCAATTCTGATGTGTGCATGGTCAAAAGTATCTTTTCTTCTTCTTCTTGTTTTTTTTTTATTTTAAGGAACCTGAAGCTATCATGGGAGATGAAGATTGGGAGGCAGAAATACTCAAACCTCATGTGTCTTCCTATGTTCCTGTATTTGAGAAGGTAATAAAACTTACCGAGTTATTAAAAGGTGTGGATTTGTATCAGTTAATAAACTGGCGAGGAAGTTGTAAATGTTTATAGCCTGTTTCAGTGTTTATCTGCATGTGATTTTTTTTTTACCTATCTTTTATGGGGAATGAGAAAGGCAGGCTGGGCTTCCAGTTGTAATGTGATAGTAACAAGCAAAAGCTGTGTAATTCAAATCTCAATGATTTGAGACTTAGAGGCGAACACAGATTTGTACAATTGTGTTTGAAAGTCTTGGCAGATAACTTGTAAATAGAAAATATTGAAAGTAGTGATTTGATTTTGGGTGGTACTTTGAATTCTGAAAAGTAATTTTACATAAGGGGCTCAATGAGAATATACTAGACTATAAAATAGTAGATTAGATTTGCTGAACGGCCTTTGGGGAGTTAAAATTATAACTCAAGAAGGAGCTTTGGGGTTTCATCTTTTAATGGAATGTATTTTATAAGCTACTGTGTTTTGCAGAAGTTCCCTCACACTCAGAATTCCCATTTTATGCGGACGTCAGTTCTGATTCCAAGTGATGTTCTTGTGGAAGCGCTTATTTTATACCAACATAAAACATTCAGTGTTTTGATTTAATTGGAGTTGATTGATATGTGGGCTTTGAATTCAAATACCTCAAATAATAATCTGACTGGGTAATATTTCTTGGCTTGGAATCTATTTTAGGTCTAGCACCTTTAATATATGTTATCTGTTAATGGTTCTCTTTACATCATAAAAATAAATCTTTTGGAAGACAAATTACCTAAAAGTCTTGCTCTCCCGCTAGATTTTTAGTATTTACTCTTCAAAAAATGTACATAGTTTTAGTGATAGTTATAACAATTTTGATTTTTTAACTTTACTAATTATGAATTTATTAATATTTTTTACAGCATTGTATTTTGCAAAAGAATGTACTACAATATGTGATTTTCTTTGGGTGTTTTAAGATAATGGTAGCTTTTTGTTCTTATATTATTATTTATATCTATAGCTGGTTTAATTTGGAATTTTTTTCCAAAAGTGGGACTGTTGCTCCATATGCTCAGAAGACATTTAATGGCTTGTTGTTCCTTCTAGTTCTTAATAGATTTGTACAATAAAAATCTAATTAACTGATGCAGACTCTGCTCTGCTTGTACTTTGAAAGGATCTGTCTGTTTTTCTTTTCTTCAAGATTTTTTATTGTTAAACACTGTGGAGTGTGTTGTGCATATTTTTTTTGCACTGGGTTTCTGAAGTTGGGTGGAAGTTAAAATTTCATACCTTGCTTCCTCTTCCTCTTCCTTTCCCTTCGATTCTCTTTCTCTCTCCCTCCCCTCCCCTCCCCTCCCCTCCCCTCCCCTCCCCTCCCCTCCCCTCCCCTCCCCCTTCCTTTAACCTCTAAATGCAGGTGTTACGGGCTATCAGATTGGCAGGCTGTTAGGTCTTTGAAATGCACCTTTTTGGAATCTGTACTTTTCAGCAACATAACCAAGACTCTTGACATTGAGAATACTACATTGATAATTACACCTTATGATTTATTATCGTTATATGGAGCCAGTTTGTAGTAAGTTTCTTCTTTTATCTTCAGATTTGACCTCATTGTTGGCTTACTATTAGTGGCTTGGCTTTGTTGATGTGAGTGAACATGATCTAGTTCATGGCCTCTTGACCTTTCTTGAGTAAAAAGTGCAAACAATGGCGAAGGAGAAATATCATTTTTATGGAGGAAAATCTAGTATTTCATTCAGGATTTTAAGACGCTGTTAGATCCACTGAATTTTCATTTCCATTTTTAATTTATTAGTGTATTTGATATAGTGTTATGCTAATACCAGCTTAAACAGTATCTGTGATCAGACTTTTAATGAGCATTCTTTAAGATATAACAATATATGCTTATATACTTAGAAATGTTAGGGTAGTGTTCTGATAGCTCTTAGTACTCCCCAAATCTAGATTTGGAAGTGAATGTACCACCTGTGGCTAGAGCAAAGGGAGTGGAATTGTGAAAGACTGCTTAGCAGCATAGTTGAGGAGTCACAGTTGCTCCACATGAGTACTCTGTTGGCTTCTTGGAGTGAATGTCTTAGACACTTGGTTTGATTACTGTGCAGTGGTGCTTTTTGTTAACTGACTGGGAGAAATTGTAAACACAATCATTTCTGTGTAAGGCCTGTGTGCCTGTTTGGTACATTTTAGGATCGAAAAGTTCCTGAAATTAAAGTGGAAATAAATTGATTTAATCTCTCCATAACTGAAATTTTAGTAGCAGTGATAGTTGATGAGATAAGAAAATGGTAGATGACACCTCAGAGTTAACAGTAAGAATTCAGACAAATATATTCATTCAAAGTTATTTGTAGCTACAGAGAATCTTTATGGGTTAAATATTTGAAATTTCTCTATTGATGTGTTTGGGTGGCTTAAGAGACTACAAATGGTTTGTAGCTAGGTGTTCTAAAAGTAAATGATTAACGACCTGTGATTTATTCAACATAGTTTTACTTAATCCTGTGGGCTATAAATAGTGTTGGACATGATAAAATACTTTCTACCAAAGACATTGCATTGTAGGAGACAGAATAAGCACATTTGAGAACCCACTTAACTGCATGGTAGAGGGAGCTATGAATGCTTAGGCTAAGGTAATGAATCGCATGAGAAATAAAGTGCACCTCTTTTGGTTAACAAGGACTTTTTTATAGTTCTTTTCAATTAAAAATATTTTCAAAACCAATTTGAGTATCACATGTATTGTGTATTTTGGGTGGGGTCATGCATGCATGCTGCAGCCCAGGAGTGGAGAGAAGAGGACAGCTGGCAGGAGTCAGGGTCTGTCCTTCCACCATGTGGGCTCTGGGGCTGGCACGCAGGCTGTCAGGCTTGGTGCACGTACCCTTACTGACTCATGAGACGTGTGAGTCTGTTATGTTGAGGTAGGTTTAATCAAGTGGACAGGGATGGCTTCCTGAAGGTTCTGACTAGTGATCTGAGGCAGTCTCAGCATGTCTGTCCTCTTATGTGTGTGTTCTCCTATTACTTCTCTCTTAATGACACCCAGGATGACAAATTAAGACTCAGCTGGATAATCTAGGATAACACCATATCAGAATCCTTAATTATGCGATTTTCTTTCAAATAAGATATTTATGAATTCCAAGGGTTAGCAGCATATATGGGACAGGAGCTCACCTCTAGGTAAAAAGCTGATGGCAATTGATGGTTCTTAGGGGAGGGAGAGTCAGGTTTTTTTCAGGGATGTAGCCCCTGAGAGGCTACTTGTCATCTGCTGGCTGTGCTCAGTAAGGAGGCTTACTTGATGTAAGTGCTCAGGGAATTTGTAAAAATCATATATGGTGAGGAGGGAAACACGGTGGTGTGAGCATAGAGGAGGATCTGACAGGCAGGGGATAGGGATGGGGATGGGATTTGATCAAGGCTCGGTATATGCATGTATGACATTCTCAAGCAACAACAAACACCACTGCAATTCCGAGAGGAGAGGCTACATTTTTTACAAAGCATTTGAGGTCAGAGGTGAATGGAAGCTGGGCTGGGCACAGCTTGAAGGAAGCAAGGGAGGCAGCAGCTGTGGATGATGTTCTAAGGGAGGCAGAGAAATGGGGCAGCAGCTGGAGAGACAAGGAAGGCAATTTAAGCTAACGAGAAGGGTTAAAAGCATTTTCCTTTTAAACTATTTTGAAAAATCAAACTTAAGCATGGATGAGTTAGAGCAGTAGAATGCACATCCTAACTCCTCAGTCCTTACCTGTTGTAATGTAAGCATGTACCTATTTTCACACGTTGCCTTGGAATTTGTAAGTTAAACATGTGAATATTGAGTTTCATAGCTTGAGGCATCATGTAGTGGTAAAATGTTCCGTTTGCTAGTGCAGGAATGTACCATCATCATTTATTGGTTTAGATACATGAAACCAGTAGGATTTTTACTCTGTTTCACTGGCAGTATCCTGTACTGATAGGGCTGGTTGGATCATTCTTGTTTTGGTATCTGGTAGCAATCAATTTGGGCTGTTTTATTATAGCAGTTTTACAGGGAATTTCAGTGACTGTTGTGGTTTTGCTCTTAGTAAGAACTTTGGAAAATAATTGGATGGTTCCTGAGCTACATAAAACTTTTAAAAGTTGCATAGTGTCTTTTGTGAGAGAAATTTTAGAAAAGTATTAGCTGAAGATAACTACTATGGGTGAACTCTCTCCAACTTTAGGTTGTAACTTTGTATTGCAGTCATTTGACTCTAATATCTATAAGTTTAGGTCATTTCATTTTAACTTACTCGTATTGTGTTCTTATATACATGAATTTCAGAGGTATAGTCTGAAAGTTTTTATTAAGAGGAAGCTTACACAAGAAGAAGTAAAGGAGTGGGCTAATGATGGAAGGCCATTATAGGTGCTAGAAATGAGAAAAGTCACTCCTATTGACTTAACACAGAGAAACTCTGAGAAATGCTGGGATCTTCCAAAGTTAGCTGGGTACTTAGCTATTCATTTTGTAACACAAGTTGAATCTGTTAAGCCCGTTGGTTGGTTTAATTCTGCCACAGTAATGTACAGGTACCTACAGTAGTTTGTTTTTAAGACTAGAAACAGCAACAGTGAGTGTTTGAGATTATTGAAGATAATCTCCAACCACTGGTCCCTCAAGATTAATTGAAATTAACCATGACTATTCTGACCCAGTAGGTTATTCACCACGTCATTGGATTTGAGGAACAGCCCCAGAACCCATTTAGTTTTCAGTAGGTAGCTGGAGTATTCTTTAAAGGTGGGTTCAGGACGCAAGCGGAGAAAACTCACTTCAGAGAGAGAATCTTGAAACGAAAGGATCTGAACCGAGTCCCTGAAGGGAGATGGTACATTTTTATAGGATGGGAATACAAAGTAAAGGGGATCAGGGTGGGCTATTACATTGACCAATCATATTTTGAAACAAGGGGTTAAGCAAGGAAGTTAACATTGGTGACTTGGCCTTAACTGGGTCACCTGGTTTCAAGGTCTTTGAGTTAGCTTTTGTAGCCAGGTCCCCTCCTGGACTCTGGCCTGGAATTTCAGAATGATAATGGAACAAAGGAGTGGGCAAGCTGTATGTAGTCAGTTAAGTGAAGACAAGCAACACATTTACACGTGTGGCTTAGTTAGATAACAGGATATCAGCATCTTCCCTCTCTCTATCCTTTACTGGTTAACAGACGAACATGAAACATCTGAAGAAGCAGGGTAGAACATGAACTCAGCTTTGATCCTGCCAGCCAGGTGGAACACAGGAGGCTGTGCCCTAACAAGTGTAAACATACTAACTCATTTTGGTTAACTTATTTACAATGGTAGTGTCTTAGAAACCATTCTTGAGATAGTCGTCTTATGTAGCCCAAGCTGGCCTGTCTCCTCCTCTTCCTGAGTGTTAGTCATTCCTAGTCACAGTGGCAGTCACAGTAAAGTAAGTGTCTTTACCTGGAGCCTGCTTCTGATAGCTCTGTCCTGTGTTCTACTCTACTCTGCAGCATTGCTGAGTGTACTTGTGATACCCTGAGCTCTGCAGACAATAGTGTGTATTGTCTCTGGCTTATTTACATAATAACAGTTTAAACTTCTCAGTATGAGTCAGCAAACATTTTATGTACAATACTAGTCTGCGAATGATTTAGGCTTTGTAAGTTTTAGTCTCAGGCACAGCTTGGCTATTATATCTATTGATATCATAATTAATGAATTGCTGTATTCCAATAAAATTGTTTACAGAAATGGGTAGCCTACCAGATTTGTCCTGTGGCTGTAGTTTATTAATTTAAGTGATAAATTTATGTAACACGTACAAATTAGGTTACTGTGTCCTGGAATAACTAATGAGAATACATCTGTTGACCTAGAAACCCTCACTGTTTACTGGTGTTTTGCATGCAGTCATACAATAATCTCTCTTATGCAGTATTAAGCAAAGTCATAAAATAATCTCTTTAACTGCAATTTTGCTTTTCATGGTTTCAGTTATAAGTTGCTAACTGTGGCGTAAAAATATTAAGTGGGAAATTTCAGAAGTAAATAGCTGATGTTTTAAATTTCATGTCATTTTGGGTAGCGTGTTAAAACTTGCCACCATCTCCCTTTGTCTTGCCCAGGAAAGTAAGTCATCCCTTTGTCTGGGGCATCTGTGTACACACTGTCTGACATTATGGGTTTAGGGCCCACTGTTACCTAGACGGGCTGATTCTCCTGATGTATGTCAGAAGGTCACAGTAGCTTGATCTTAAAACATCTCTGTGATCCATCGTGCTTCATCTCGTGTAGGTGGCATTAGATCATGTCACCACAGGAGGAGTGAGTAGGGTCAGCAAGGGCTTAACACTGTAGTGCCATAATTGTTGTTATTCTCTTACTACGCCAAATTCATAAACCTTTTCATAGGCATATATTATAAGAAAAAGTATCTCATATATTTTGTATGTATGAGAGATGGGGAAGAGGGAGTGAGGCAGAGAGCGAGACAAGATATGCATGATTATACGCTACTCATGGTTTCAGGCACAAATAGATGACATGTTCTTATTATTCAGAGTAGGAAACTTGACTTTCTTTCTTACAGGATAAATATTCTTCTGGAGCAAATGGAGACACTTTTAACAGGACTTCAGCTTCATCAGGTATGTGTTTAAGGCAAGATGGCTTTTCTTTTTAGGGTAAATAGACTGATATAGAGTGTGTTTTTAAGTTTCCTAATGAGGAGGACTCATTCTAATTTGGATATTTTAGAATAGGGTAACTTGTAGCTAAAGAAATTACAGTGTTATAGACTGTATTATTTAATTTAGTGAGTTGCTGCAAAACTTTTTCCAACTTGAAGGTTGCATGTTTGGCTTCAGGTTGCTAAGCATTGTCCGTCTCCTGATATAAGGAAGCAGGATAGATGGTGAGATTATAAAGCAGGTTCTAATCATGATGGCTGGCCCCAAACAATGGATTAAGCCAGACTTGTCTTACCATTAAGAACATGAATTTTTTTTTTGCCCCAGAAAACTAATTTACTGAAGTTTCCAAGAGAATGAAAGATAAATTCAAAACGAAGTTTCAACCTATTCTGCTGCTCCTGACCCCTCTCTCTGTACAGCTTTTCATCTGGGCTGCCCTCCCCTGCCTGTGGACTACCTCTATTCTATAGAGTTAATGTATGTGCTAACATGGTAGGAAGGGTAGGGGTTGGGCTAAGAAATTAAATCATGGCAGTGTTTTGTTTTGTTGGAGCCTGAAACCGGCCCAAATGTGATTGCTGCTGTGCAGTGAGAGACTTTTTAATTATGGTAAAGTGTACATAATAGTGACCATCTTCACCACTGATGTTTTTATGACTGTGTGTGTGCATTATGTGTGTGGATGCTGTGGCATGTGTGTGGAGTTCGGTGTTCTGGGAATCGAACTCTGGATGCTCAGGCCTGTCCAGCAAGGACTTCTACTTGCCAGCCCCAATCTTTGCCATTAAAAAGAAAAGATTTACTTATTATTTATGTGTATATGTGTTTTGCTAACGTGTGTGTAAGTGCAACATATGTATGCCTGGTACCTGAAGAAGCCAGAATAACATGATAGGTCCTCTGGAACTGGATTTAGAGATGGTTGTGAACGGCCGTGTCTGTGTGTGTGTGTGTGTGTGTGTGTCTGTGTGTGTGCGCGCGCAGGGAACTGAACCTGACTTCTCTGCAAGAGCAGTCAGTGCTCTTTAACTGCTGAGCCATTGCTGCAGCCCCAAGAGTCTATTTTTTTTTTTTTTTTTTTGATTTTTTGAGACAGGGTTTCTCTGTATAGCCCTGGCTGTCCTGGAACTCTCTTTGTAGACCAGGCTGGCCTCGAACTCAGAAATCCGCCTGCCTCTGCCTCCCCAGTGCTGGGATTAAAGGCGTGCGCCACCACGCCCGGCAAGAGTCTATTTTTTTTTATCTTCACTGGTTTTAGGTGTATAGTTAGTTGTCAGGCATTAAGCACTCACATGCTACATCATCTGCTATCTACCTTGAGATGTTTTTCATCTTTGCAAACTGAAATTCTGTTCCTATAAAAATAATAGCTCCTGGCTCCTTCTGTGTCCAACCCCTGGCAACCAGACTACTGCACTGCACTGCACTGTACTGCACTGTACTGTAGGGAGTTGAAGTCGCTGTGTATGCATGTGAACTACTGCTCATTTTAAGGAAGTCAAACGCAAGGCCTGTGGGCACACGAGTTTATCATTTCTCCATTAAAGTTAGAGGATGAGGTAAAGCGTCTTACAGTCAGTGGAACTGTTAGCTCACTAGAACTTGGCTTAAAGTGAAGACAAAAAACCCAACTGTGCCAAGGTAGTTTGTAGAATGTGAGCAGGGGTGGGGGTGGGGGGTTGAGACTCAGTTGATGTAGTTAAAGCAAATTTAATTCCTATGGCTCCTTTAAGTTCAAGGTAAATCTGTTGACAAAAGTTCATTAAAACCTTTGCTACTGTCAAGGAGTACTTCTCCCATAAAAGTTTAAATGTATGGCTTTAATATATAACCAGAGGCTCAAGAGCCTGCCTGAAACTAAGAGAAAGCTAATCTTGCTCCCTCCGCATGAAGACTGAGATCTTTTAAACATGAAAAAGATGGGTGTGTAAAAGTGCATTTGATAACGTAACCAGCAGGAACCTGGTTCTTTGAGCTATCAACAAAAGGCGGTTTCAGTAAAGGGATGAAGTAGGCCTATATCATAAGAGAGCGTCGTGATCTGTTGTCATAGAATTTAAAAATTAGATTGAAATAACCACCCACTAAAAGCCATAACTATTGATCTATGAATGCTTAGGCTAAGGTAATGAATCGCATGAGAAATAAAGTGCACCTCTTTTGGTTAACAAGGACTTTTTTATAGTTCTTTTCAATTAAAAATATTTTCAAAACCAATTTGAGTATCACATGTATTGTGTATTTTGGGTGGGGTCATGCATGCATGCTGCAGCCCAGGAGTGGAGAGAAGAGGACAGCTGGCAGGAGTCAGGGTCTGTCCTTCCACCATGTGGGCTCTGGGGCTGGCACGCAGGCTGTCAGGCTTGGTGCACGTACCCTTACTGACTCATTGTGTTGGTCCTATTTTATGATTGTAAGTGTAGCTTGTGGACCTACTTAGAAAGTTATTTTCTTATTGCAGCACATTCTAGTCAAGTGAATGTAGACTAAAATCGATAGATACCTACATAATTGTCAGAAATTTAAAAGTTAGGAACTAAATAATAACATTTCAAATTACCAAATTATCACCGAATTATTCAAAATCTTGGCCTCTGGGTTTGCAGTCCACTGACAGTGACTGATTCTTTTTTAGATTTCTCTATATATTCTGACATAATTGTATCAAATTTCATTTGAATTTTATGGATGTATATTGACATATTTTTTGTTGTTGAGACACAGACTTGCTTGACTTTGTTTAGCTGTCCTTGCTTTCTATACCTTTTCATTCTGTTAAGTTATACTTGATCTGGTTTCTTTTCATTTTTCCCAGAAAGGGAATCTTATTATGTTGTCTCTTGCTTTTAATTATTGTGCCCTGGTTAGTTTTTATCATTAATTTGACACAGCCTAGAGTCACTTAGAAGAAAGATCCTCAATTGAAGAATTACCTGATCATACTGGTCTGAGACCATGTATGGGGAGCATTTTCCTTATTGCTAGTTGATCTAGGAGGGCCAGCTCATGGTGGTTAGAACCATCTATAGGCAGGGTCATTATAGAAGCTACTGGAACATAGGATATTCTCCTAGAGAGGTACTAACAAACACAACTCACTTTTCAGTCAGGCTCTTTGTTGTCATTTTCCTTCTTACACTAGAGATGGAGCCTAGGGCCTCATGCATCCTAAGCAAGACAGAGATACATTCCTAGCCCTCTTTTAACTCTGTGATTCAATTTTGTTTTGAGAATGTATCTCAATACATAGCTGGCTTTGAACTTATATTGTAGCTAAGACTGTTCATGGGTCTCTTCTGCTTCAGCCTCCCAAGTAGCTTGGATCTCACTTTTCTTGTCGGTAAATAAAATTTCTCTGTTAAGTGTGTGGCACATTGAAAAGGCTTTAAATTTGTATATCTGGACACACATTTTTATTTGACTTGCTTTGAAGTGTTGTTTGCTTTAGAAATGGAAGATGGGCCTTCTGGAAGAGATCATTTCATGAGAAGTGGGTTTCCTTCTGGAAGAAGTTTAGGAAACAGAGGTAAGCACCATCTTTCTTTAATCATCCGAACTGTTGAATAATGGCATAGGGGCTTTGATTAGCTATTTGGTGCAAAGCTAGTAAGTCTGCTATAACTTAGTGGATAATAGGTCTTGTTGGTATAATGAGTTAATTTTGTGTGTGTGTAATTTTGTTTTGTTTTTTTTTGGTTTTTTTTTTTTTTTTTTTTTTTTTTTTTGAGACAGGGTTTCTCTGCGTAGCTCTGGCTGTCCTATAACTTGCTCTGTAGAACCAGGCTGGCCTTGAACTCCCAGAGATCCACCTGACTCTGCCTCCTGAATGCTGGGATTAAAGGCATGTACCACCACTGCTTGGCAAGTTAATTTTTATTTAATGTCAGGGCTGTGGGGCAGAGAAACGAGGACAGGCATGCCCAACTAGCTTTAAACTCTATATAGTATAATCCATGCTGGCCTTAAACACAGGCTGCTCATAAACTCCATGTGTAATACAGTACAGACAAGTATTGAACTTGGGATCCTCCTTCCACAGCCTCCTAAGTGCTGGGAGTGGAGGTCTGTCCACCACACTGGGTAATGCCTGAGTACTTCATGCTGTTTTATCTCTCTGGTATTAGAAGACATAGTTAAGTGGACAGACAGACAGATTGGTCCCATAGATCAGCTGCTGCTTAATTTCAGGTTTCTGTTTCTAGGAATTGATGTGAGAAGAATGTTGTAAAAACCTTGGGAGCTTAGGGTATAAGGAACTTGGGTGTTAGCTTTCTTAACAAAAGCAGTGTGGGACACACTTCTGTTAGCTCATCGGTATTAAGTCTGACAAGCTATTTACTTACTTTTGAGACAGGGTCTCTTTAACTCAGACTGGCCTCAAATCTGCTGTGTAGCTGAGACTGGCCTTAAAATTCTTATCTTCCTGCCTCCACATCCTAAATGTTGGGTTTTAAAATTACATTTTTAAGCTGTCAAAACTTGTCATGTGCACTGTAATTCCAGCACTTGGCAGGAGGATTTTGAGTTAAGGCCATCCTAGGCTGCATGCAAAACTCTTTCTCTAAACAAACACATGAACAAACGAAAAACTAGGAACATTTGGGTTTAGTAGTTATAGAGCAAAATACCTTCATTTCCCCATAATTAATAGAGTTTGATATTAAAGTGCTGAAAAATTTTATACTATGTTTTGTTATAATGCAATAACATGGTCCTAAAATTTCATGCTAACTCGAGCCTTTATGAGCTTTTTGTCTTTCAAGACATAGCATAGCTAGGACTGTTGGGTAATTTAAAAGTATCTAACACCCATTTCTTTCTCTTTGTGCTTCTTTTAATATATATATTTTTAATCTTTATTCTTTGTGAATTTCACATCATTCACCTCAATCCCATTTTTCTCTCCAATCCTTCTTATCTTCCCTCTGCCTTTTCAACCTCCTCCCTCCAAAGAAAATAGAAAAGAAAAATAAACAAAACAAAGCATAGAAAACATCTCATTGTGGAAGCTGTGGTGTATCACAGTGTTTCCCCCAGATGTTCACATCTTTACTTACAGATGTTCACTGCAGTGAGTCACTGGTCTGGTTTTGAGGCCTCTGGCTTCTGCTACACCATCAATACTAGCTCCTTACCAGGACTCCTCTTGAGTATCCTTTTGTTGCTCTGTGTCATGAGATTGCTGTAGCTTTGGATCAGCAGGACCAGCCTTTCACGTGCTCCAGCAGATAATAGATGAGGTTTTGAGGGTGGGCCAACTTAAAGCCCTGGATCTGGGCCTGGGTGATAGCTAAGTTGGTCATCCTGCCAGCTCTCCTGGGCACCACCAGGGAGAACTCTTCAGCACTGCCCTGGCCAGCTCACCCAGTGCTGCAGCTGGAAAAGGGCTGGACCAGCTCTCTCACTCTCTCACCCTTGGGTTGGCTCACTTGTGCCTTCCCCATCAGGGCCAGCTCTACTGTGTTGCCCAGGTGGGTGCAGGGCCAGCCTGCTCTTCCTGTGCTGCATGCAGCCAGTGAGGGCAGAGAGGGCCGGCTCTCCCGTTCTCATGGCCTTGGGACCAGCTCTCCTGACTGCCTCAGGTGTTGAGGAGGAGAGGAGAGCACTCTCTGTTGCCCTTGCTCACACCACCTCACAGCAGGCAAGTAGCCAGCTCCCCTGCGCCATCAGGGCCAGCTCTACTGTGCTGCTCAGGGGGAGGCCAACACTCATTCTTAAATTTATCTTTTGAAAAACTTGATTAACTCTTTTTCTATTGCTATCATAATTAAGGTATTTCATTTGACATTTGGAAAACCTAATTTCTTATTAATATATAAACACAAATTTGAATTTTATATTTGAGCACCTCACTACTAATTGTTATGATATTTAAATATTAATGTATATTTTGTTTTTAAATGTTTACATATTAATGTACATTGATGGTTTGGATCATATAGTGGATTGTTGTTTTGTTTTCCCATTTTAAAGAGTATAGCCTTATCTGTGGTGGACTTGCTATGTAAACCGACTGGCTCTGAACTTGAGTGATCCTCTTGCCTCGGCCTCATAAGTGCTAGGGTTATAAGCGTGCACACCACACTAATCTCCACCATGTAAGTGAGACAAAAGTTCAAAGGTTTTGCTAGCTCCTGCTGGCAGCAGAAATACTTAATATCTTAGTGTTATATTTAGGAGAGAATTAACAGTGTAATTATATTTTCAAACTTTAAAGAGGCTGTATGATATATTTTGATGAAAGCTTCTAAATAATAAGAGTAGAAGACTATACTTCCAGAATCCTTTCTTCTTTTTGTGCTGGGATTAAAGGCATGTGATGACATGCCTGGCCTAAATAGTACTTCTCAATGAGAAAAGGGCCAATGTAACAGATTTTGTTACAAGCTATTTTCATATGTTTTAGGTTGAAATGCATGTTGATGTTTTAAAACTAGAACTCTGAGCTAGGTGTGGTAATGCACAGCTATAGTCCCAAGCAGTACGGAAGCTTGGGAGCCTGTGGGCTCACAACCAGTCCAGAGCTGCACAGTAAGATCTGTCTCAGACAAAACCAAAATATCCCTTCTGGTTGAATGGCAATAACTTTAACAGTTATTCTTGGTACTATATATAATCTCAGAAGTTCTTCTCCTTATGGCTGACCTAAAATTTTATATATAGTTTAATCTTGGCAGTGATTTTTTTGAATTTGTGTAATTCAGTGTGTGTTAATGTGCTTTTGATTTGATTCTTAGAATTGAAATATAGCATTGATTAGCTTTTTGCAGCCTTCAAATGATGGCTGAGTACCTTTAGGTTCTTGGATTACATTACAGTTCCTAAGATATGATGAAAACACTTGGTTGTTGGCATGTGTAGTTAATACAGGCTTTTAGGAATTTTGAAGTTTTCCTTCAACACCTCTAAAATGGAATGTTAGAGAGAGAGGTAAGACAGTTTGTAGGGCCCACAGAAAACTTTCTCACAGTTACAGTTTATAGTAACAGTGCATGCTGATTTGGCTGTCTCTGTTGTGGCTGTCTCTGTTGTTCTTTTCTATTCCAGGTAGAGAAGGTAAGGGGTGTGTGTGTGTGTGTGTTTGTGTGTGTGTTTGTGTGTGTGTTTGTGTGTGTACATGCCCATGCACGCACACCTACACATATGCTCAAAATACACTGTATGAGATTCTCTCGACAATTAATGAAAATACTATAAACAACCAACGATCCTCCCTGTATTTCTGACCTTAAGAGTATTTTTCTTTTTTTGAGACGAGATTCTTATAGTGTTGTTCAGTTTGGTTCCGGTCTCTTGGGTTCAAGGGATTTTCCTACCTCAGCCTCCTAAGTATCTAGTTTGTCCGACTAAGCCTAGCTGGCTCTTGACTTAGTGGTGAGAAACACATGGACTATTCCTAAGAAGAGGCCCAGGGAGTACTAGCTCTCGGGATGATAGAGTGCTAGAGAAGCCTTCACAGAGGGATCGGTCAGGAAGAATAGGGAAGCAGGGATACTATGCCAAAGGGAACAGCATATAGAAAAAAAAAACAACTCTATGTTCACAGTATGAAGATGGAGTTATTTAGTGTGCTGGAAAGTTGGCTCATTTTTCTATATGAGTCTGATACCCTGAGTTCAGCCCCCAGCCCCACCCCCAATTCCAGACTGGAAGAAGAGTGTAAACTGAAAACTATCTTCTGACCTTTGCATATCTTTGCATATGTGCCATGGCATACATAAGTCTGCACTCAAATACACCACACACGAACACACACACACACACACATACATACATACATACATACATACATACATACATATATACCGCCACCACCACCACCACCAACAACAACAACAACTAATTAAGGGTGGTGTCATACACCCTTAATCTCAGCACAGAGAGAAATGTATCTCTAAGTTTGAGGCCAGCCTGGTTTACCTAGTGAGTTCAAGGCCAGCTAGGGCTACATGATGAGACTCTCAAAAATAGAAGAATAGTAGAGTGCTGGCAAGGTTGCTCACAGGTAAGGGTGCTTTCTGCCAAGCCCAACAACCGGGGCTTGGTTCATCATGGAAGAGTAGAGTTCACCCTGTGATTTTCAAATGCATACTCACACGGAGCTCACACAGAAATAAGTGTAAATGTTTTTAAAGTAGGAAGCTTGGAAGTGACAGAGGTGTTAGAAAATAAATAGTAGGACAATAAAATTAATATAGAACAGATTTTCAATAATGAAGATCATCATGTGGGCTGGATATAATGCTTTAGTCTGTTGAGGCAGGGGGTTTAGTTTATACTAAATCAGGGATCATGAAGTGAATTCTTGATAGAAGGAAATATAATGAGTAGAGCTTACATTTTACCATTAGTAGGTTTATGATTTTTATTCTTGAATCATAACTTGATAATTAAAGAAAACCTTTCAAGTATATAACTTATTTTTAAGTTTGTTTTCTATTTTCTTACCATCTGTAAAAGTCGTCTAACTGCAAACCTTAATTTCAGCCCTATTTTTTGATGACATAATTTTGGATATTAAGTCTAAGTAAATTTTTTCAGATACTGGCGAGTGTAGTAAGAAGGAGAGCGCATGCGCACCTGGTGGCTTCGGAAGAGGGAAGGGCTTTGGAAGCAGAGGTAATACTTGTAACGTTTTACAACCACACTTTTAGCTGACGCCAGGGCTTCCAGTTTATTTTTTTAGAAAGGAAAGCACAGAAAGTGTGTGCCATGTAGAAATCACAAGGCTCATAGAAAGTGGTTTCGTATAGGCATCGTGTAAAGGCAGCAGCCCATGCTGTCCTGGGTATGTGCAGTTTGTCTGGGTATGTCCGTTTGTCTTTTAAAGAAGAGTTTCTTCTTAGTGCATGTGTGGAGGAGTGGGTAGGTTTAGGGGGTTGCACATGTACTGCAGTGCATGTGTGGAGAATATGAGTGACTTGCAGCCATTGCTTCTCTCCTTCCTCCATGTGGGCCCCCAGGTCAGATCAGGCTTTTGCAGTGAGCACTCTAACCCGCGCTGGACCATTGCTGGCCCTCCATTTATTTGCATTTCTCGTGCTGTAGCATCATTGATTCACCTTGCACACAAGCCTATGTTCTTTCCTCCTTTACTCCTTAGGGCTCCCAGTTCCTATAGTGATTGATTGATTTCGTACCTCTGTAGGGGAACGTGCTGAGCAAGTTCTGTAGCTGAGCAAGGAGAGAGCAGTAATGCAGAGACAGGAGTTTCCTTTCTCAGGAGCTCAGCACTGACTCTTCCTGGTCACAGAATTGAGGAAGTGCAGGCAGCCATGGAGACGGCACTAGAATAGATAGAGTCCTTTTCACAAGAGCTTTGAAGATATTTAATTTAATACTTAGGCTTTTTGTAGAAATAATATTCTTTTTAGGAATTATGTATATATTTTGAAAGGAAATACCTGCTAAAGGATTTTTCTGGTCAATCATACAGTGAATACTTTTGCTTTTATACGAGAATTGTGTATTAAACTTCCATTATATTTTATTGCCACAAAGGTTTAAATTTGGTTAAACCTGTAGATGATAACACACATACCATTTATAAATTGAACAACTGCCTAAGTAACTGGATGGTTCTTATATGAAACAAGCCCAGTTGTAACTGAGTTCTTTATAATATAGTTTAGATAATGATTGATAGGCATTCCATATTGACATTTACTTTTAAGGTATGTGTCCCCAAGTATCTCTTCTGTATGTGTGAGCTAGAGCAGGACAGCCTGGGGTATCTCACTATGCTGCCCAGGTAGGTTTCTCAGCCATGAACTCAGGCGATAGATACACTGTAATTAGCTTCCAGATACCTAGGGCTGCAGCCGTGCACCACTGTACCCAGCTCCCTGAAAATTGCACACTAAAGACAGGTCTCTCAGTGAACCCAGAGCTTATTGATTTGGCCAGCCTGCCTGCCCCAGGATGCTCTTGTTCTTGCTTCCTCAGTGTGGAAATCATAGACAGGGACCATGTGTGTGACTTTGTCACAGTGGACTGGGCTGGACTCAAGCCCCTCATGCTTACATGGCAGCCACGTTATCAACTGAGCCGTCCCCTCAGCCCCAAATATATTATTTTTGATATTTTGAATAGAAAGCAAATAATGGTTATAGTGATACATACTGTTGTCTTGCCTGTGCATATAAGGGGGGATATAGGGTATTTGAAATAATATAAAATCTACTGAAACATTTTTAAATTTAAAAGAATAGAGCTAATAATCTGATAGAGGCAGAAGTTTAGTATTATTTGAATTAGTTCTCATCCTGTGTCTGTGTATGTTGTTTTTATAGAGAGTTTATCTCATTCTGTAGGGTCATCATAACTAGTTGTCCCTGAAAGACTCTTAAAACAGATTTTATTTATGTGTATATGCACATTGTATGTGTTTCTGCACACATCCTCTGGAGGTTAGCCATGGGTGTCAGATCCCTTGAAGCTGGAATTACTGGCATTGTGAGCCACCTGACGTGAGGGATCTGAACCCTGGCCCTTAGGATGGAGCACTAAGCACTTACTTCACTGTTGTATTGAGCCATCCCACCAGTCCTGAAAACTGTTTTTTAAACTATAGAGGTAAAAGAAATTCTTTCAGAAATTTGCAGTTCTCTTTTATATTTTGTATAGGTTTTTTAAATAACAAGTTTGAAGAAGGTGATAGCTCTGGTTTCTGGAAAGGTAAGTTGTATTTCTGTGCAACTTTAAAAACTTACACTGTCAGAAGCACGTACTAGAGAGACTCAGACTGGCAGTCTTACTCCGCTTCTAAGTTCATGAGGCAGTTTCATGAAGCAGCTGTAGAGACCTTAGGCAAGGGTGTAGATAAAGAATCCAGGCACCTTTAATTTGGTATTTCCCACCTGTCTTAGCTAACCTATAAAGTACAACCTTTGAAAATTGTTATCTTTAGAAAAAGTAAGTCAAGACTTAAACTCCACTGTAGGGTACTTGCAGTTACCAGCACACTTCATGAGCTGAGTTCAATCTTTAGGACCACATGTCAGAAGGGGATAACTGATTCCAGAAAGCTGCTCTCTGACCTCCATGTGTGCCCTGTGGCATGTATAAGCCCACACACACACAAATAGACGCATGCATGCACATGTGCAAATTTTATTTTTAAATTCAAGTAAGTCTAAGAGGAAAGTGATGAGAAAATGAATCTCTGTTCAGAGTAAAAGCATGTCTAAGGTACCCAAGCTCTCAGGACAAGCATGGTGAGAACGGAATGATGTTCTAGAAGGTCAGCTGCTTTACTGTGTCTGGTGGACCAGGTTTGTGCAGGGTCTTGGAACTGTATATACAGTGCATCTCTGGTGATTTTGAGATGGTTTTTGTCTGAAAAACACTAATGTATCAAATCTTGACATTGAGTTGCAGAGTTCTCAGCCCTGGCTACCTGCTAGTCTGGTGTAACTAAAGCCAGTAATTCACGCCAAGCCAGTGTTTACTACACTGTAGAATGGGGCCGTCCATCTTATGGGCTAGCTATTATGCTGTCAGTAAAAGAACAGGGCATAGTACAATTTGTGGTAAATATTTAATGTCATTTCTTAATTAGATATTTGAGGTTTGATCTTGGATTGGAGCTTAGTGGTAGTCTAATATACACAAGACCCTGGGTTCCATCCCCAGCATTTGGAGGAAAGAGAATAGGGGCTTATTTTATTATATACTTTGATTACCAAAGTCAAAACTAAGATTAAACATAATCTCTAAAACTTTAAGAATTGAGATTGGGTAATGTGTAGCTTTTGAGCATGAGCTTGCACTGTAGCCCAGGATGGCTTTGAACGTATGGTAGTTCTCCTGCCTTAGCCTTCTGAGTGCAGTGCCGGGAGTATGAGCCACCATACCTGGCTTAGGATTGGATTATAGTTCTATCAAATAAGACAGTTTCTTCCAACCATTGCTTTTAACCCTGTCCCATTCAAAAGAAAACATATAAAGGAGAATTAGTGTTCAAGAGGAAAACTTTTAAAGATTTCTTTAGTTTTGAATACTTTTGTTTTACCCTATTAATTTTTAACCTACTTACTGGTTATATTGTGTTTTCTGTGTTATTCTGTGTTACTGTAATAAAAGCAACTTAAGGAAATTTATTCCAAGAAGGCAATAGTCTGTCATGGGGGTGCATGGCAGAGGGAGTGGGGCATGGCTGGTTCTGTTGCACATACAATGAGAGAGAGGGGCCAAAGAGGCACCCAGCTCACCTTTCCTGTCATTTTTATTCACATCAGGACTCTAGCGCATGGGGTAGTGAGAGCCACATGGAGGTTGGATGGATCTATCTCCCCGGAAACAGTCTCACAGACACACTCAGAGTTGTGGTCTTATATGATTCTAAATCAGTCAACAATGAAACCTAACCATCACCATAGTCAAGACAATTCCCATCTAAGCACAGACTCCTGCATCTCCCAGTTGAATCCTTTCTAGCAGTGGGGGATCAAATAACAGCAGAGCATAAATTCCAAGTTTTCATTATGCTAGAGTGCTTTCTCCAAAATGGATTTTGCTTTTGTCTATTTCTGTTATTTTTCTTTGTTCCTCTCAGAGAAGACAAATGACACATATGGATCAAGTTCCTTCAGTCCCGCAGCTGTGGACAAATCCAGGAACGGGTTTTAGATGACCAAGCAAGATGTTTAGATGTTAAGGTGTTGCTTGTGCCACAGCCAGTGCTTTACGGCTCTGCCTCACTTGGTGTAGTGTGGTCCTAAGGGCCGGATATTTTGGAGCTGAATGCCTGAAATTTAAGACCCAGATCATCCTCGTGGTGGTTGTGTTGCCTTAAAAATGGTATTTAACTGTTTAAAGATTGTTTTTCTCTGTTTATAAGATGAGGATTATAGCTGCTGGACAAGGTGTTTCTGAGAGTTAAAGTTAGTACAGCAAAACAAAGCTGGGTGTGATAGCTTGTCTTCTGGTCCTAGCTCAGGGAACACTAAGAAGATCAGGCCAAGCTTGGGTCTCATCTCTTTAATCCCAGCACTTGGGAGGCAGAGGTAGGTGGATCTCCATTCATTTGAGGCAAATTTGGTCTACACAGAGAGTTGTAGGACAGTTTAGCATATAAAGAGAGATTCTGTCTTAAAGAACAAATGCAACACAACAAGATAAATAAGAATGTCCTTGTGCCTCGGAGTTTATGACCATTCTGGCAATTGTCGTCAGACTGTGACAGGTAGGAAGGCAGAAAGGAGGGAGTGCATGAATGACTTATCCCTTTAGAGCAGTGCCAGCTGCATAGGTTATGCAGGACATTGTTCACAGGCTGTGCAATTGTTAGGTTGTAACTATTTAATTTTACTTAATTTCATCTGTACTCTCTTTATCTTCTAGATCCACAAAGGTAACTTTTTATTTTAAACTTAAACTTACTTCTAAAATGGTTAGTTACTTCTAAAATGGTCACAAGCAGTTAGAATATAGTATAGGATTGGTTTTCATCCAAGTTTGCCTAATGCCATTATGTTTTAAAATGACAAAAAAATGACAAAAGCCACCCATATCCTAAACTGATTTATGCGGTATTTTTCTTAAAGTAGTATGAGTCAGCTCTCTCCTCTATCTCAGAGTCTAAAAACACTTTCGTCCCCAATTCTCTTGCTTAAATCTTCTTTTCAAGAAAGTTGTGTTAGAGTGCTGGCCTGGGTCTGCTTTCCCACTCTGGATATCCAGGCATCATTGTACCCTGGGGCTGGCCTGGAAGGGATTAAGCTTAGCTGGGCTTAGGTCGGTTAGAGGGACTTGGTCTGTGTGGGAGCAGAAGAAATGGCCTTCTCCACAGACAGTTTTGAGTGCAACAGCTCCCTTTATTTGGAGTTAAATAAGGATTATATAAACCTTGGGGAGTGGGTAGGTTTTGTGGTGTGTGTGTATCATTGACTGGGGTTGAGGTGCTAGGAATGCTTCATTTGCATGAAGAGGAAATCCATATGTTAGCTGGACATGTCCTTACAGGGAGAGGAAGTTTAACCTGTAAACTGACCACCAGGCTATGTGACTACCCTCAGGGATGGAGGCCGTGTGGGATGCAAGGCTTATGTGCGCTGGGACATGCTGGCCCAGAGCAAGGAGCAAGCAGTCCTATTCCCGCCAGCCTCAGGACGAGTTTTCTCAGCCTCACTCTTGCTCTGGACTGACTCCTGCAGTTGCATGATTTTCAGCTCCCACATTATATGACTCTCTTTCAGAATACATGCTGACTGCATCCGAATCTGTAAAGAGCAAATAAGTTACTTTTACAGTGATATCGATGACTGCAGATGCACAGTTGCAAAAGAGACATGGAAGGTTTCTGTGACAACCCTTACCGTTACCTCAAGCCTTCCTCCACCCCTCAAAAAAGTAGTAACAGCCTAGACAGGAAGCCATCAGAGAGAACTCAAATAGGATGCTGGGGTTTCACCTTCCACAGTGAATGACTTCCAGCAGGGATGCAGGAGGGGAAGGTCTCAGCTCCATTAGGGGGCAGAGCCCTGAGAGCTTGACCATACCCCCGTGAATAAATAGAGAACACAAATGGGACTTTTTTTTTTTCTGGGGTAAAAAGGGTGTGGGGGAGGAATCTATGATGTGCAACTCCCAAAGAACCAATAAGTATAAAACAGGCTGACTGCTGAGGCTCAGATAGTCAAGGAGCAGGGCCTTCAGCTAGCTATCAGGATAATGTTTTTAAAAATATAAAACAAAACATATTAGTTAGACAGGTACTGTAGGAGTTTAGATGATAGCCCGTAAGCTGTTTGGTCACTTGACTTTCTGTTTGAAGTTCTTGAATACTGGACACCAGTGACATGTGCTAGATATCTTGAGGCTATCTCTGTATTCCCCAAATAGGCTGTTCTAGAACTTCTGAAGAGCTTAGAGTTATATTAATAATATAAAACGTTTAAAGTTTAAAAAATTGTGCATTCCTTGCTACCACCCAGCACTAGGAACATAAAGTCTGGGAATGGAGCTTCGACATTTATTCTCACCCATTTCACTTGAGTATCCATCAGTGTTGTGACTGGTCCTCACACCACTGTTCAGAGAAGCCCTAAACGGATAGTTGTACTGTCATTAAAACAGAAAAGCTGTTGAGTTATTTGAGTTAATTAGGAAAAATGAGGAAAAGTTTGCATGGATGTAAGAAAGCACAACTGTCTAGCATTGCTAAGAATGGTAAATTATAGAAAAAGAAATGACAGTTTTAAATAGAACAGTCATGTGTCTCTAATAGCCTACGAATGCTTTTCTGAACCATTTGTTTACTTGTGGACGTTTTTCTTTTTGTATTGTTTTGTCTGGTTTTGTGGTAAGCAAATAGTGGGTGCTCAATCATTTACATTAAATATTGATATTCATAGATATACTGTATAGGGGATTTACTCTGAGCAATGTTTTTATGTTCCCAGTAAAATTATTTTAAGAATCAATGTTTATATTCAACTTGAAAACTATTTTTGATACAGTTCTGTTCTTAGCTCTTATGTCATTAAAATTACCTAGATGCAATTCACATCTTTATGTTTCTATTTAAGAGTCTAACAATGACTGTGAAGATAATCAGACTCGAAGCAGAGGGTTTTCCAAGCGAGGTGGTAAGGACAATGCTTTGAACCATTTGTTTATAAGACGAAAAGAAACGGACAAAACTGACTTTAGAAGGGCCAAAAGAAAAGTAATGAAAACGTTAAGAAAACTATGTCGATCCGTGCTTCTTGCTCCTGATACTCGAGCGGCTATCTGCAGCTCCACTTCTTCAGTTCTGCCAGTGGGGATTTGGTCCCCAAGGATCTTAAGAAGGTCATAATTGACAAAAGAGGGATTTTTGGTGTTTTGATCAGTCACAGTTTAGATAACTGAGAATGTGTTTGTCATTAGACATTTGGAAGGTCATTAGACATTTGGAAGAGGCAAGAAATTGCACATTTTTTTGTTCAGCTCTCATGATAATTCAGTACACTTTGTTAATTCTACCTATAACAAATATGAGGTGACATGTTATAGCAACCATCATGCATATTTCATGAATATCTAGGGAGACATGCTAAGACAGCAGCAGAGATGCCTTCAAAAGGAAAAGGGAAAGCCCAGTAAGTTAGGATAGAGTGTGCATCTGTGATAAAGGCTTTCCTCTTTGAAACTCCATGCTGGTATGACTTGGGAGAATCCCTCCTTTTGCCTGTAACATAGTTAGCTGACTGACTGAACAACAGGCTCTTCTCCCTCTCTAGCAAAGCTATCACTCAATTTCAGATTGAAGAAATCTGTCTCCTAAGCCAGAATTCTGCAAAGATGTGATAGTGGGGAAATATGAAATTAAGTACATCTTTTAGAATTGCTTGTTTTTAAAAGCCATTGCTGGGCGGTGTGCCCTGGCTTCCCCCTGCTGAGCTGCATCCTGTTCTTCTCTCTCTCTCTCTCTCTCTTTCCTCTCTCTCTCTCAATATTTTTTTATTTACATTTCAAATGTTATCCCCTTTCCTGGTTTTCCCTCCCAAAAACACCCTCCCGATATCCTCCTGTCCCCTCCCGCTGCTCACCAACCCACCCACCCACTCCTGCTTCCTGGCCCCGGCATTCCCCTATACTGGGGCATAGAGCCTTCACAGGACTGAGGGCCTCTCCTCCCAGTGATGTCTGACTAGGGCATCCTCTGCTGCATATGTAGCTAGCCATGAGACCCACCGTGTGTGCTCTTTGGTTGGTGGTTTAGTCCCTGGGAGCTTTCCTGTTTCTTACAACCAGTTTTGGTTTGGTTTGGTTTGGTTTGGACACCAACTGTGTAGAAAGATTGTTACATTTTTAAATATTCTGAATGTTTTCTGGAGAATGGTGAATATCTGTGTTACCTTTAAGTCAGATTAATTTATATATCTTCTTCTTCCTTCCTTTCCTCCTCTTATTCCTCCTGCTCCTCCTCCTCTTTTTTGGAGGCAGGGTTTCTCTGTGTAGCCCTGGCTATCCTAGACTTCGCTCTGTAGACCAGGCTGGTCTACAAATCTGCCTCTTGAGTGCTGGGGTTAAAGGCGTGCACCCCCACACCCAGCTAGAAGTTGTTTTTAAGTAAAACTGAAGGATAATCAGAGAAAGGAGAAAATAAAGTGGTATTAATCTTTAGACACGTCCATATGCTAGAAGGGGCAGGGACAGAGGCACACAGGAAAGACTGGAGTGAGGAAGGGCAGTGGGGAAAATGATATAATTCAATTAAAAAAAATTAACCTCAACCCCCCACACCATGGCCAAAGCATCTGCTGAAATACCAAATTCCAAAGACATCAAGTTTTACAAGGAAGGTATTTTTTTGCATTTTACATTTGGAAATAAATAATTGATCTTTACAAAGCATTTCTCCAGCTATTCATGAATTAGTTAGAACACTAAAGGAGAACAACAACAACAATAAAAACAAAAAACTGGGAAAAAAATCAGAGACAAACCACCATAAGGTGGTAGAATTAAAAATGCATGTATCGGTAATCATAACATTATTTGATGTTATGTTTCAAACAAAATATAACTAGCAATGAACATAGCATAAGGGGAGAATGTGCGAATCCTAGTATGTTTTTAGTTCTATTTCCCTCAGAAAGTAGGAGGGAGCAAACCAGAAACCACTATAGCTTTGTATACCAGCTAGCTAGCAGACTTCATGTAACATTTCTGTTTGGAATCATAGATCCTAAAATTATAAACTAGATGTTTTTTTCATCATACATTGAAATTACAGATTGATCATTTAGTAAGACCAGAAGAAACACAGAAATTGTACTATAGATTTTGTGTCATGGACAATTTCTCTCATTAAATAAAGTACAATAAAAAAGAAAAAAACTGAATCAGTAATAGATGTCTAACCTTTGTGGTTTGAGAACTGATTTTTCTCAATTTATAGTTTAGAGTCAAAATGTGAAGTGTTTTATTACCCAATAGCAATAAAAGTAGACCATGGTGATGAGGTACAGCTAGTTTATTTGGTGGGGACTAGTAAGCTGAGTTCCTGAAGGACGATAAGACAGTAAAGAGAAGATAAGAAGACAGTAGATGCAGATTAAACTGGAGCTCCTGAGATAGAGTACACTTCCTCAGTAGACTAGGAAAGCCAAACAGAAGAAATGTGGAATGGCTTCTCTGTGGTTTCACAGCAGAATTATACAGGATTCTTAGGTCTGTGTACATAGATGATGATAAGCACAGGGCAGTACAAGGCAGTGTTGGTTGGGTCTGTGAGGCAGAGAGGTACTTGAGAGAAACAAGGCAAAAACCAAACAACCCCCCATGGGCACAGTTGTACTAGGAGCTTATTAATCTTAAGCTGGATAGAAGATCCATTTGGCTTTATTATGTTTTAAATCTATATATATGTTTTATATCTTATTTGACAATGTTTATGAAAATAGTTCCTGCTTAGAAAAAGAGAAGTTTATGATTTAAAAAAAAAAGCGAGTAAGTTGATAGACTTTTTTAAAAAATGTAAATAATTTAAAATTATTAAATGAAAATAACAATTAACATATAGACAGTTGACAGATTAAGGTCTAGGTTAGCTAATAGATACGTAAATTTGAATTTTCTTTGATTGTTCTTTGGTTGGTGCTGACGATAAAGCACAGCTTCTCTTACATGCTAGGCAAGAAATTCTGCAATTGAGCCAGATCTCCAGCCCATGAATGCACTTTTACTTAGCTCTGTGTTATTGTATGATCAGGATTTTAAAATATACATAATTTACTGTCAATAATTCAAACATATAGGATTTTGGATTTTAGTAATCATTGTGTTGTTATAAATAGTAGCAAATGCATAAACTAAACATTTTTTATGTATTTTTAGCATTTGAAAGTGATCTACCTTTGCATTAAAGGAAGTCACACTTGTTGTTTGAAACAGGAAAGAGACTTTACATGGACCTGAGTTCTGTACTTTTGTTAAAGTATCTTATTTTTTTATAGGGGACAAATATACACTTGGGTTTGTTTAATCTGGTACTACATAGTAGAAATCTAGCTAATGGTGTAGTTGTGACAACTTACTGTGCTATTCAAGCAACATGTGTCTTTGACTCAGTCTTGAGTCTTCAAGCAATGCCGTTTTTGTCATAGCAATATCTATATCAGTAAAGGAGAATGGTCTACAGGTCAGTCGTGACTTTTGAAAAGTTAACTGTTTTCTTTAACTTAGATTAAATTATTTAATCTAAATATTAAATATTTAGTCAATTCTTTAATTTAGATTAAAGCCACTTGAATCATACAAATGGTAAATCCCATTACCATGTCTCCAAGATGCCTTTGTTGTTGTTGTTTTGTGCTGCTGTTGTGTGTGTGTTGATGCAGGCTATCAAGATGGAAATGATTCAGAAGCATCCAGGCCATTCAGAAGAGGTGGAAGAGGAAGTTTCCGAGGCTGCCGTGGAGGATTTGGTCTAGGAAGACCAAGTTAGTAGTGGATTGCATAAGAAAGGGTTCATTTGTTGGAAATTGTTTTTAAAAAGTTGCTATGATGCGAATATTTTAGTAGAGGAGCAGACGAGTGTCCACTCCATGTCATGTATCACTATTTTCAGAAACACGGGTAACTGAATAATAACTTGGAGCACTTATTTCAGAAGTTTGTGTTAGCTCCCAAGTCTTTATACAGCATTGTGTATTACTAAGTGCCTGGAGGCTGGGGACTATGGCTGACCTTATGAATGAGTGGTCTTCTATATGGCTCTCCCTCATATATTCTTTCACAAACAACATGGCTTCTTATTTTAAAGTCTGACAGCCAACAGTTTCTAGAAAGAAAGTATTATTTTTCATAAATCACATAGAATACATGTGTCTCTCAATAGTAATTTTGTAAACTAATGACATTGATAAATTTTCAATACTCATTAAATAAATATATAAAGTTAAATAAATTGCCCCTTATTTTAAAAACTGTACAGGTCTTTGAAGGCCAGGGCTGATAGTGTTAAATTGGCAGTGGTGGGAGCAGGGGTGATGTTTGGGTGAACAGGCAGTGAGACAATACAGTGTGGTCTCTCTGCACAATAAAAGTCCCATTTTGGGGAGGAGACTTCTGTTTGGGGTAATACTGATCCTAACTTATTTATAAAATAACATTATTTTTGAGGAAGTTATTTGTAATTCAAGTATATAATTTGTAGAGAAATCCTTTCTGTGACACTTATATATATATATATTGTGATTCTTGTTATACTATTTTACACATTTTTTTAACCTGTAATGCCATGCTTGGAGTAAAATGTTGTTAAAAGTAACACAGTCAAATTCTGTTTCTTTCAAATAAAGATAGTGAATCTGACCAAGATCAGGGGACACAGCGTGGTGGTGGCCTTTTTGGTTCTAGGAAACCAGCAGCAAGTGATTCAGGTGAGAAATGAAACTGTTACTGAGTTTGATGGTCATATATGTTCTTATGCTTTTAGCAAGAGGGCATGTTTAAGTATATCTCCAGGTTAGCTCACAGTTCCCCCGAGGCTTAGTTATGTAGGCAGAAATACGTGTGTAGTTTTGCCTCCCTTAGAACAGTGGTGCACAATGAATTGCCTTTTCTGAGCGGGCTGACAGTATGAGATGGCAGTAGATATTTATTGGGAAGAAGGGAAAAAAGGCTTGCATTGGTTTCAAAGAAAGTTTCTGAGGTAGAGGGGGAAATGATATGTATGGTTTGAGGTGAAATATAAAAAAAATTACAACTGTATTACAATTACAAGTGAAAATGCCTTAAAAGGGGTAAGGTTTAAATTAATTGTAAAATTTTTTTTTAAAAAAATCAAAGGGCCTAGGAATCCCGTTGAGTGACTATTGAATACAGTTCTTCTCCTTGTGTATCTGAGGGGAAGGGGAGTCGGGAGGCGTGTTTCCTCTAATGTGTTGCAGTGCAATGTCTTACAGGCAATGGTGACACTTACCAAAGCAGAAGTGGAAGTGGCCGAGGTGAGCTTACTTGACTGACTTCTCTGTCAGCCTTCATTTATTGTAATCTAAGTCTATTTTCTTTAGGATAAAAGTAATTGTTATTGTTTCTACATACCTGATAACTATGAACTTTTTATGACCTGTTCAAGTTCCTTAATATCAGCTTATTTTCTTTCTGGTCTAGCAATTCTATTGTAAGACTCACAAATGATAGGAGCATTTGTAAACACATGCACAAGAATGCTCACTGAGTTCTCTTTATATTAGGAAACCTGAAAATCACCTAAAATTCATCAATAAATATTTAATATAACCACAAGTGGGATATCATGTAGATGTTAAATATCGAGATATTTGTACAAATTATTAAAATACCCCTTTCATAATCTAAGAGTAAAGGAAAGATAATAAATGTGACTTCTTTACTCTCAAAAAGGTTTTTCCCCAGAGCATAAATACTTAAGTATTGTATAAAACTTAAAATACTTTTCAAATTAGTAGATCAATAAAGGTTACTTGATTTTTGGTAAATCATTAGTCTAAAAGCATTCAAAGTATTGAAGCCCCTGCCTTCTTACATTTTCCAACATTGAACAAAAAAAGTGTTAGAATCCATTTAACTCAGATCATCCCAGATGTTCACAGCTTGTCTGAAGGAGGCTTGGATACACTGAAGAGCTGAGAAGCCTGTGGGGGCCTTTGAAGTGTGACTCAAAGCATTTTGCCATGAGTCAGAGAGGACAAAGGGATACAAGACAGGAGTTCAAAGGTGATCCATTTAACTGTCAAGTTGACAAGAGATAGGTAATATTGTCAACTTGACAAGATCTGTAATCACCTGGGAGCCAAGCTTGTGTGTAAGGGATTTCCTAGACTGGGTTAATGGAGGTGTGAAGACTCCTGTGGGCAGTACAATTCCACAGGCTGGGAGCCTAGAACGAATGGAAAGCAGGGTGAGCTGAGCGCCTGCGTTCTGCTCTCTGTGCCCTCACTGCTAGCGCATGTGGCCATCTCCCTCAGGCTCCTGCAGCCCTGGCTGCTTTGCCATAATGGACTGTACCCAAAACCCAGCCAGAATTAATTCTCGCCTCCTTCAGCTGTCTTTTGTCACATCAATAGGAAAGGAAGCAAGGTTCTGCATCCCTTACTCTAGTCAGATGAATTGCTTAGCTAACTTTGGAGGACTTGGAATTGGGACAGATTGCCATTCTTTTAATCGATAAGAGTAAATCATTGTGCCCTAAATATATTATGTAGTTTATGCTGAATACTGCCTTTTTCTGTGAGGGTCTTGGATTTTATGCTATATGCTAGGCAGAAGGTACAGAAGTTACCAACTTTCAAGTGAAAATTCTGGATGAGTCTCTGAAGTGCTCTGGTAAATACTGTGTTGTCAAAACTCCCTTAGAGACGACTGGGAAGCTTGACTCAGGTCCCTCTTTCTTGGTTGAGTATGCTCCTTAGTAATTCACTTTAGTACATCATAGCTACGACGACGGCCACAATCTGGGTGGTCCTCGCAGAGTCATGGATGCTGAAGAATGGTCTTAGGCACTTCCCAACGCAGTTTTAGTTTCTTATAGAAAATTATTTCCTTGCTGATCAGGGAAAAGATCTCATAGCTTAAGGAAAGACATAGCGCAGTCTGTAATGCACATAAAACCATCATGTTGATTACTAAACAACCTTAAAATGTGTAAGATTCTCTCTCTTTACCTTTTTTCCCATCTCATTTTTCTCCTCTCCCTCCTTTCTTCTCATGCTGGGGATTGACATACCCGGGGACTTGTGCACATTAAATTAACACTTAGCACTGAGATGTGCCTGTAGCCTCTAACCCCACTTGTAAGCAGTGACTTTAAAGATGCTCTCGGTTTTAAGACCGTGAGAGTAAAGACACGCCCAGCTTTGTGTCGTAATTGATTATCACTCTGAATTTCTTTAATAGGTGGTTACAAAGGTTTAAATGAAGAAGTAGTAACAGGTTCTGGAAAGAGTAAGTTTTATTTTGGAAAAAGATTTTGATCTTTATAGTACTGTTATTTTATTCCTCAGTTAACATTTATCCTTCTGGTTTTATCCCCTTTAAGATTCTTGGAAGTCAGAAACTGAAGGAGGTGAAAGCAGTGATATTCAAGGTACATTGGTGTTTGCATTATCTAGCTGAATATGTGCACAATTTCCTCAGCCTGGTCTACACAGTGAGCGCCAGGACAGCCAGGGCTACACAGAGAAACCTTGTCTGGAAAAAAAATATTTAAAGCTTTAGTTAAATTAAAAACATTTGCACAATGAAAATCTTAGTAGTTATTACACTTATAATATTAATTATTAATAATCTTAACAGTTATTTTCTATTTGGGTTTGTCTGTTTTTGTCATTTTCTCTTGTTTGTACTTCTAGTTTGTAAATTATATTTTTTATTTACATTCCAAGGTCCAAAAGTGACATATATACCCCCTCCTCCACCAGAGGATGAGGACTCCATCTTTGCACATTATCAGACAGGCATAAACTTTGATAAATATGACACCATACTTGTTGAAGTATCTGGACATGATGCACCACCGGCAATTTTGGTCAGTGTATTATTTCTGTATTGATATACATGCATGGTATGATGAAATTGCTATCAATATGAAGTTACCTTTTCCATGCCTACGATCCTTGAATGACAATTGAGAGGCATTGCTTACCATTTCAGTAGGATTGCTGTATCACAAGAGGAAGTACTGGAATTCATCTCTACTCCCCATACCATATTAAGAACTTTGTTTAAATTTATGGAAAAGGCTACTTTTTCTTTTTTTTTTTTTAGCATTTCGAGTGTTTTACTTAATTATACATTTATGTACATGTCTGCATAATGTTCACATCCTAATTACGTGAGAAAAGTAGCTCTTAGGATGTGGATTTTATGTGTATGGCTGTTTTGTCTTTGTACATGACTGTCTTGTGGCTGTAATAGCCAGAAGATGGCATCAGAGCCCCTAGAACTGGAATTACAGATGGTTGTTGTAAGTCTCTATGTGGGTTCATATCCTTTGGAAGAGCTGCCAGTGCTCTCAGCTGCTGAGCTGTTTCTTCAGCCATGGGAAGTGGGATTTTGTATGGAGAATAGCAGAAATCTCCTATTGCCTGTTAATTATCTTCACAGTAAGCCTTCGTTACTTACCAGAGCTTTCTGTGCCTCAGGATTTATGAGGGCTGATAAAGTATTGACAAGGAATGTTTATGGGAAATCGTTTCCCAGTGTCATGAAAATGCATGTTTATAGTGGGGTATGTTGCTATGTAAGGTGGAGTCTAAGTTTAAGGTTCCCTCCCCCAGAGGGTGTTTATGGGATGGTGAGCACTCGATGTCTGCCATTTATCACTTAGGCGTTGACTTCTTTCCCTCTTTAGACTTTTGAAGAAGCTAATCTCTGTCAGACACTGAATAACAACATTGCTAAAGCTGGCTATACTAAGCTTACTCCTGTGCAGAAATACAGCATTCCCATTGTATTAGCAGGACGAGATTTGATGGCTTGTGCTCAAACAGGGTCTGGGAAGACTGTAAGTCATCTTTCCAAATAGACTAGCTGTCAAACTGTTTGTTGTTGAGTTTTGTTTTTTTACTTTGGTGTTTCCTAAGTAGCCTGAATCTCTTCTACTGGTTAGAAGATCTGTAGATAATCTGAGCCGTCATTAGGATTCACGGTCTTCTAATTTCTGATTTTCTTGGTGTTTATGTTGTCACTGTGCAAGATACATAAATATGCTTACTTTCTTAAAAGACTAATATGTTGAGCTAGATTAATTTATGACTAAGAAGACCCAGTTAACTCCTTGCAATAAAAGTTATGCTAAGTTTTTATCATAAATCTACCAGCAAGAAGGAAGGAAGTCTTAAGGCTATAAAGTAGAACTAGCTCTTGGCAGGGACAAAAATGCTAAGTTGTAAATCAATCAATTTAACTTCTAGGCAGCTTTTCTCTTGCCTATTTTGGCTCATATGATGCGGGATGGAATAACTGCCAGTCGCTTTAAAGAACTGCAGGAGCCAGAGTGTCTTATTGTAGCACCAACTCGAGAACTGATCAACCAGATTTACTTGGAAGCCAGAAAGTTCTCTTTTGGGTAAGTAAAGCACATCTGGACTCACACAGCTTTAGTATAATTGAATGAGCTGCATTTTCTTATAGTCTTGTTTATTATGTTTTTAGAAGAAACAAAATTAGGTAGCATGTAAAAAATAAGAAAAAATTTCAAATACTGGTGTTGAGTAGCTTGCCTTTTCTGACACTAAGGATTGACTGCAAAGCCCTTGCGTGTGCTAGGCAGGCACTCTCTCAGTAAGCTACATTCCTTTAAAACTTTGAGATGGATCTCACTAAGTTGCCAGGACTAGTCTCAAATTGATACTCTCCCCTAGTTTCTCAAGTAGCCAGATCATAGGTGTCTGGCACCATCCTTGGCTCTTTTTATTTGCAATTTTTAAAAATATTTTATTTCTGCATTTATTTATGAATATTTATTTGTGTGTGTATGTGTGCCCTCTCTCAAATAACTGAGAGAGCTAAGAACTTGGAAGTGTCCTCTCTCCTTTTACATGTGGGTTCCAAAGACGAAATCTAGAACATCAGACTTACAGGTAAATGTCTTTACCTGCTGAGCCGTCTCGATGACCTTTCTGGTTGGTTTATAAGGCATATTTAAACTGGGATGGGGCAGCTGGAGAGATGACTCAGGTTAAGAGCACCTTCTGTTTTTGCAGAACACCAGGTTTGGTTCTCAGCACACACTCGGTGGCTCACACTACCTCTAATTCCAGTTCTAGGGGCTCTAATTGCTTATTCTGACCTCCACTGAGACTATACACATATAGTCCACATATATAATGCAAGCACACATACAAATAAATAAGTACATTTTTTAAAACTTTGAAAAGTTTACAAAACGACCTTGAATGTCCCTGGTAATTACCTACTTTTTGGCTTAACAGTGTAGAAGACGACTTTTATACAATCAAATTTAATGTCTTGCTGTGCAAAGCTTTTATGGGGGCTGGGGAAGGTGGCTTAGTTAATGAATGTGTTTGTTTTGTGAACATGAGGATCTGAGTTCAGATCCCTACACTTTGCATGTAAAGCTGGGTGCAGCAGTGTGCCTCTGTTAATTCCAGTGCTGGAGGGGTTAGACTGAGACAGGCAAGTCCCAGGAGCTCATTGGCAGTCAGCCTAGTGAGAAATCCTGTCCCCAAAACTAAGGGGAGAGTAACAGGAACACACCTGACTTTGACCCTGGCTTCTGAACACAGAAAGAGGGTGGGGTCAGGGGAGGGAGGGAGCGAGGGAGAGAGAGAGACAGAGAAAGACAATTTATGGTTTTAATTTTTATGAGGTGAGGCTTTGCTTTTTTTGTTTAAGCTGACTTTGAACTCCTAGCCAAAGTGATCCTCCTGTCTTAGCCTTTTGAATAACTGGGAGTATGGGTGTGTGCCACTTTACCCAGGTTTTCTCTTTTAAGGATCTGCATGTAGAGTGGCTTTTGTTACTGTACACTAATGTACATTTTTATTACTCAAGTGAGAAGTTCAGTTTAACTATATACTTAACCAACATTTGGTATTGTGTTATCTATTGATGCCTAACAAATTACTCTAAGATCCAGTTGGTTACAACAATCAGTATCATGCCACACTTTGTGATGGTTAAGGATTGGGGAGCAGCTTTGTTGTGTGTTTCTGGCATATAGTCTCTTATGAGATAACAGCCAAGTTTGCAGTGGTCCAGTGGTTTGATTGCACTGTGTCTTAGTTAGGGTTTCTGTTGCTGTGATGAGACACCATGAAAAAAAAAAGCAAGTTGGGGAGGAAAGGGTTTATTCAGCTTATATTTCTGCAACACTGTTCATTACTGAAGAAAATCAGGACAGGAACTCAAACAGGGCAGGCACCTGGAAGACAGGAAATGATGCAGAGGCCATGGAGGGCTGCTGCTTACTGGCTTCCTTCCCCTAGCTTGCTTAGTCTGCTTTATTATAGAACCCAGGAAGACCTGCCCAGGGATGGCCCCATCCACAATGGGCTAGGCTTTCTCCCATTGTTTACTAATTGAGAAAATGCCTAACAGCTGGCTCTCATGGAGGCATTTCTTCAACACAGGCTCCCTACTCTCTGATGACTCTAAAGTTGTGTCAAGTTGACACAAAGCCATCCAGTACAGATTGCCCAGAATAATGCTTAACTGTCTTAGGAAACGGTAGGTGGTTCTCTAGATTAAGTTCTCAGTGAGAGAGCAAATAGAAGGCTGCAGTAGTTATACAGTAGCAGTCTCATAACTCATGCACTGTCAGCCCACTGCACTGTAGGAAGAATGTCATTAACTAGTCCACTGTCATGTAATTTGCCAGAACTTACATAAAATTAAAGTTTTTGAGCCCTTTGCTCCAAAGCTATTAAAAGTTGCAAGATAACATTAAGCCAAGTACCAGGACTCTTTGGTGTAACTGTCTTTGGCTACTTTGAGTTGTTCTTCTACCCTTCTCCACTTTCCTTCCACCTTTTCAACCCTCTCACACTAGGTAAGAGAGGAAAGGGGGATCTGTGAATGGAGCCAGGGTTCAGAAAGAGGGAGTTGTTAGGGTTAGATGACTTCCTGCTAATTAGGTGCATCAAATTCCTTGGGGCAAGTTTGATCTTCCATATCAGGATATTTAATTTCTGATTGTTGTTGTTTCTTTTTTGCTAACAACTACTTAACAAACCATGACCAACAACAACCCACCAACTCAACTTCTTGGGGCCTTAGCAGTTATAGACCTTCCGAAAAGACCCTGGAATTCCAAACATCACACAATTGCAGAAACTCTGCAGCTGGCAAAATCAAACCTCTGCTAGAGCATGAGGCAAATCATAGCCAGCTGCTATGGAGAATCTGTAGCAGTCCCATATGCCACACCTGGGATTAATATGAAAAAAATCTTAATATTTCTGTAATTTTTAAAGAAACCAGAATTGCAGAGTTTTCACTATGCTTTGGAGTTTGAGACACTGTAACTCTATAGGTTGCACACCTTCGAAGCCAGCTCTGCCACACAAGTAGTCAGGAGCCTCATTGAAAACCTTTCAAAGGTGAAACATTGGGGAGGCAGGCATTCGAGAAGGTGTTGAGTCAATACCATTAAGGCCACGGAGTCTCTCCTAGGAGTCTGAGAGACACAGGGATGCTTCTCAAGGAGACACAGAAGCAGAGGATGAGCCTGCGGAGCGTATCCAGGGGAAGAAGCTTGTAAAGACATGTTTCCTGGAACTGGGTGGGGGCAAAGATGGAATGGAGTGGAGAAACTAGTGACTTTGTAGCTATGGCTGCAGCAGGGCAGGGGCGGCTCCTCAGGCTGCAGGGTATCGCCCCGCCTGCCATGCCTCCTTGCTGCCTGGCAGACCAGTGCTGCCACTCCACCTGCTGGCCCAGCTTGAAGCATGGAGCCACCTCTGCTGCTGCCTGCTTGCCAGGAGGAAAACTTGGTTCTGCCTGCAGGCTGCTCCCAGGGTGTACTCATCGTAGCCAGTGCCCCGGGCAAGGTGGTGTACAGCGGCCATGGAGCTCTTGCAGATTCTGCCCCAGAGCTTGCTCCCCAGCCCCACTGTCTCTGAACAAGAAGATATCTGAGATCAAGGACGGTTCCTTTTCTGGATTAAGTCTCCTGAAAGTCCATGCTGCTGCTTGGAGGCCATGCTGGTGTCAGTGATCCGTGCTGCCCCTGCAGGCTGTATTGCTGCACGAGGTCCGTGTTGATACCTGAGGTCCATGCTGCTACTGGCTTCTGTGGGCACGGAACAATGAGTGAGAACTCAAGTCTGAGGATGAGAGACATTGAAGGTTCCTGTGACAACTCCCTCCACCCTCCAGAAAAGAAATTTCAGGCAGGAAGCTATTGAAGAGAGCCCTTAAAAAGTGTGATGGGGATGCTGCAGTGTGATGGGTTCTGGCAGGAGACTGTGTAGAAATCCTCAGTTTTCTTCAAGGGTCTGGCCGCTGGGAGTTTGACCATGCTCTGAGTATATGGGCGACACAAATTGGACTTGGTGTATTTTGGGGGAAGGGAGGGGGATAAGAGTGGGAGGGTAGACCTGGGAGGAATGAGAAGCAAGTGTGATTGGGGTACATTGTATGGAATTTCCAAATAATAAATAAAAATAGTATATTGGGGGAAAAGATGAAACATTGAAGAGTTTGTCAATGCTTAAAATTACAGGAACTCTTCTGTTTTGATATATTCATTATTATCAAGTAGGACCTTTTACTTTTTAATGATTTATTTTATGTATATGAATCCACTATAACTGTCTTCAGAAACTCCAGAAGAGGGCATCAGATCTTGTAACTTAAATTTTTTTCAAACCTTATTTTTAATGATGGATCTTAAATGCTGTAACCTCCATTTTAGCCCACCACCCACCAGTGGTAGTAGGAAAGAAAGGATATGGGGGAAGTGGACCTGTTTAGAAGGAAATTGGCAGTTCGGTTCACAGGTTAACAGTGGCAGCTCGATCCACTCACAGACACTTCATAGATACACCAGCAGTCCAGTTCGCTAGAGTTGGGTTAGCAACAGCGGTGACCAGACCTAGCAGAGACATCCAGGCCTCAGCCTTGGCACAAGTCACCAGGCAGGATCAGGAAAAACACCAGAAGTTCTCAGCCTTGCCTTTCTTACGAAGCAAGAATGATCAGAGAAGATGGGAGACCCACAAGCATTGCACAGCTAGCTCTATAAGCAAGCCTAGGTCAGCCTCTGTCACTGTCCTTCAAGTCCCGTTTATACCCTCCAAACATTGCATGTCTTGCCTCACACACACACACACACACATCTGTCTCAGCTGACATCACTCTGCCAATCAGCCCAAGTCCATGGAAGTGCAAGAAACTCGCACACCACCACAAGTTTTTTGGTGTTTCTATGTTCCCAACAAATGCAGCTCAACTAGACAATGTGAGACAGACCAATACATGTGTGTTAGCAAAGAACCCTTCATTACCTGTCCTTTCACGTGCTTGCTTTAGCAAAACATCCTTTCTCCTTGCTTCAGCTCAATTCCTTCATGAGTCTGCCTTATTATTTCACCTGTGTCCACTTCAGAAAACACTCCTTCACGTGTTTGCCCCAGCAAAGCACCCATCAAACTGACTTCCCAGAGAACCCTTAGGTTTCCACTTCATATCCCCCTTTCTAGGAATTTTCCTTTTCTTATCTAACATTAACAATCTGTACACAATAGAACCATCACATTGTCAACAAATGGCTTATGTACAGTAGTCAGACAATAGCCTAACAAAACAACCTCTAAATATCTATCAATATGCAACAATTCAAATCATACAACTTAAATTTCTATATTTCTGTCAACATACATTAAAAGAAACATTATTAACATGTAATAAAAACTTAAATTTCTAATAAAAAAAAAACCTTAAATTTCAGTCTGAAAAAAACCCTAGCTGTAGCATTTGTTGCCCAGTCTTTGGGTTAATCCAGTCTCTGTATTGTCTGTTGTTTGGACCCTAAGGGAAAAAGGTTGGTCTGAGAAAAGCTAGTTGGAGCATTATTGCTCAGTCTCTGTATTGTCTATCCAGTCTATGTGTTGTCCATTTCTTTGTGATCGATTACTTGGGCTAGCCCTTTTGAAGTTGATTTGCATGCTTTTTGTTGTTGGTGAAGAAATCAAGAATTGAAACAATCCATGAATTGTTTGGGCTAATTGCTTTGTGACCAAACAATTTGAGAAATTTGAGACATCCATGTCTCAAATAATAAGAGGTTTTCCTTGGTCGAATCTGATTTTTATAAGTTTTGTTGCTATTCATATTTTTTCGTTCCCTGTAGATAACATAAACATAACCATGTTCACATCCTATAGTCTATTGCAGGTTTCTATTCTAACATCAGCACATCCTTATAGTCTATTGGTTGGCTTAGTTCCTCAATTTTTCCAATAACCCAGTGTCTCTCAGCTGCTGATGATCCTTTTTCACCAAGATTAAGAAAACTGAGAGTTAACAAAGCATTATTTAGTCAGTTCCTGGGGGTTTCCTTTTCTCCTTTTTTATTTAATAAGCATCTCCTTTTAGATAATGGTTGGTTCTTTGTATAATTGCATGTCTTGTGGGATTGTGTGGTATACCAGTAACAGGATCCCATTCCAGATGGTTACAAGCCACCCTGTGGTTGTTAGGAATTGAACTCAGGACCTCTGGGAGAACATTCAGTACTCTCTAACTGCTGAGCCATCTCTCCAGCTCCAGTAGAACCACATTTTGAGTGCTTAGCTTTTCATGAATTATCCATCGGTTACCCACAGCTTATCCACTGGAATTTTAGTGTTTTTTAGTGCTTATTGTTTATAAACCACTAGCCTTTTATTTTTATAAAATTTAAAATGACTATTAAAATATCTTTAATGTCAAACCTTATAGTTCTTTTGTAAAACTTAGGTATAATTGCTTAGATAAGTACTATGTTGATATCTGATTTTAAATTGAGTAAAAGAAGAGACATTTTCAAAAACAAAGAGCATGCTTGGTAAATTTAGATAATGTCTGTACCCAGAGATGAGTGAATAGCATTGGGATGTTGGTATTGACCAGGCAGCTTCCTTCCTGCTTGCCAGCTGTCATAGCATAGAGAATTTGTAACTCCTTCGTGTGAGTGAGTGACTGTCTGTGGACGATGGATGATAGTGGTACTTCCAACAGACTGAGTCTCGTCCTATTTGTTTTATTTGCCGTTTGACATGATAAGCTTCCCGTTTTCAACAGAATTTAACATTTTTTAGATAGCTGAATTTTTTTCTTTATGGATCTTGCTTCATAAAGTGACAAATGAGTAATTTCCAAATAACTAGAAAAAGGCATTTCTCTTATCTATAGGACTTGTGTAAGAGCTGTGGTCATATATGGAGGAACCCAGTTTGGGCATTCAGTTCGACAGATAGTACAAGGGTGTAACATATTGTGTGCTACTCCAGGGAGGCTGATGGACATCATAGGCAAAGAAAAGGTAAGCCTTAAAAAGCAACAGGTTGTTAGCCTGATGGTTATTTTATAGGGAAAGGGTTGGAGGGAATGATGAGAGGTGTATTTCCTAGGTTAGCCTGATGGTTATTTTATAGGGAAAGGGTTGGAGGGAATGATGAGAGGTGTATTTCCTAGGTTAGCCTGATGGTTATTTTATAGGGAAAGGGTTGGAGGGAATGATGAGAGGTGTATTTCCTAGGTTTGGTTCTAGTGGGTGCTTTGAATTAATTTTCATAATTGTCAAGGTAATCCCACAGGGCATAGCATTTTCCATATTATACTTGGGGAAACAAAATGAGGTTAACAATTTACTCAGAAAGTCTTTAGTTAGCTCTAATCAATGAGTTAGGGCTAGAATCTGTATCTGATTTGAGTAATATTTTATTACATGGAAGAAAATACAATGAGTATTTTTATATAGTTTCATATATGTTTTGGTGAAGTAGTTTTTTTCCTAAGACACATTCTTAATATTTTTAACATCAATAACTTTGTCTTCTGCTAAAGTATGTGAATGGTAATAATGGGAGTTGTCAACTTTCTAAGTCTTTTAAGAAGAGATTTTATTTACTTGGAATCTTATACCCAATTATTACATCTCTTAATTCTTTAAGTTCATGTTAATGAACTGCAATTGATTATTTTGCATTCTATAAAGGAGGTACTTAAAAACTCTTGTTGGTAAATGTACCTTTAAAATTATATTTATTAAAAATAGCTAAAGAAGCCAATGTCAGATATCTACTAACCATCTTTGTGTTAGTATCAAAGTTACTTGTAGTTCCAGGACAGCCAGAGCTACACAGTGAGACCCAGTCTCCAAAAAGAAAAAGTCAATCTATTTTCAGTATTTCATGGCATTAGATTTTATTTTCTTGCATTAAAGTTAGATTTTTATCATGATTTTATCAAGATTAGATAGTATGGGTCCATGCTGTTTCCTACAAGTTAACTATTAGCCATATGTTACTGTATATTTTATAATAAAACATTTAGTTTCGTATTTATTCCAACTACATTTTTCAAAGTACATATGGTTAGTGCCTAATAAGTTAGACACTGGAGATAATAGAAGTTCTAGTATAAAGTATTACTGTAGATATTTTAGGTTCTGTTAAACTTAATTTGTAACACATTTTATTTATTAGTAAAAGTTTAGATCAGCTATATTATGATTATCTATGATTAGACCAGTAATTCTCATCATTGTATGCCTTGATTTTCTGTGCTTTAGATAGGGTAAACACCATGACCAAAACCAACTTGGGTTATCACAGACTGTCACTGAAGGAAGTTAGGGCAGGAATTTGGAGGCAGGAAACTGAAGCTGAGGCCATGGACGGATTTTGCTTCCTATAGCAACTCAGGACTTCCAGACCAGAGGTGGCGCCACACACTGTGAGCCGGCCCTCCACATACGTCATTAAATCAACGCCCCCAGGCTCCCCAGGCCAGTTTGAGGAAGGCATGTTTTTCAAGTGAGGGATTCCTCCCAACTGATTCTAGTTGTGTCAAGATGACACACAACTAGCCAGCATAACCACTAGGTATTTTTTAAAAGTCGAAATTGTGGAGCATATTGTAGCTTAATGTAAACTAGTATGTATGTTCTGGTTTTGTCTTTGAAAAATATCTTTAAAGATTGGCCTCAAACAAGTCAAGTACTTAGTTTTGGATGAAGCTGATCGAATGTTGGATATGGGTTTTGGACCAGAGATGAAGAAACTAATTTCTTGTCCAGGAATGCCATCAAAGGAACAACGCCAAACCCTTTTATTCAGTGCGACTTTTCCAGAAGAAATCCAGAGGTAAATATCTTTCTTCTCAAAAATGAAAGTGAATGGTAGTGTGTGCCTTTGGTCCCAACACTCAGGAGACAGAGAAATATGAATCTCTGTGTTTGAGGCCAGTCAGGCTTACGTAGTGAGACACTGCCTCAAAATTAATTAATTTAGAGGTAGGTAACATGCCTGTCATGCAAGTATATAGATGTGAGTGCCATCCCTACCACACATGGACGGAGTTGGCTTCTTCCTCCAGTGCTGAGGAGGCAGAGACCGAGAAACGCCTAGGGCTCCTTGGCCAGCCAGTTTAGCTTGTGATAGGCAGATCCCAGATTTCAGTAAGAAACCCTGTCTCAGAAACGAAGGTTGACCTCTGGCCACCCTATGCACAACCATAACATACAAACATGCAAATGTATGGACACGTGAGCACAAAGTTGTTACCAAAACAGAGCTTTACACATGCAGTACAGAAGTAAGCATATGCTTAAAAGTTTGCCACTTTTCTTATGTTTCAATTTTATTCCTGATTATCATTATAATCTCCTCCCTCTCTTCCATCTCCCCGCTCCTACCCTGTGTATATAGCTGGGAAACAGTAAGTGTTTACTAAAGTTATTCTCACTATGCTTCACATTTTTAATCCTAAATGTATAGAATTGGTCTTTGGTAGGAAGTTCATAAACCAATTATTGTCAGATACTTGGGAATCATCCTGTGTATCCTGTGGCATTGTAAACTCAGAGACTGGGACTACGCATCTTTCTTGGGTAGCAACTTCTTCTATCAGCTTGTTCCTTACTTGGCACAGGGAGCCTGAACAGTCTAGGCAAAGGCAGTAGCCTAGATCCAGCAGAGTTCTTTCTTGCTCTTTGGTTTGATGGAACTGTTCTCTTTGAGGACTGGGAACTCTATTCCTCTCCATCTAAGAGGAAGATGATTTCCCAAGTTAGTTGACTAGTGAGGGAGTGACAGTGGATGGTGGACTCTGTGTGTACACCATAAGGACCCACGTTTCTAGGACTAGGATGCTGTGTTGTGTTGCTTGGCATCCTCTCATAAAGTGTTGCCTCCAAGGAGATCCCATCCATGGCTGTTCTGTGCACAGAAAGCACAGTTCATGCAGGCTTGGAGCTTAGGTAGTGCAGTGTGTGATGTAGTCTGTGGCTCCCAGGATACAGGGCTGCTGCTTTGATGCATAGTTGGTCTCTGGTCTCACAAAACATGTGGGATCCAGTGCTCGTGTGTCAGACTCCACAGACCTTGGCTAGGCGTGGCCATTGAGTTATTTTACTTATGTAACCAAAACTTTCCAAAGGAGAATTAAAAGGTCTTCATTGTAGAAAACTAAATCATAGAATATTAGAAAAATTCTTAGTGGTACTTAAGGTAGTCATTTCTTTTCCTAAAATTCAATATCTTTCTAAATTCAGTAGTGGTATTTGTGGATCTTTTATGAGTCTTGTTTCGTTGTTAACCTTGGATATACATGATCAATAGAAGATCTCTTTATTTTTAAGTTATTGACATTTTGTTTCCAGATTCATTTCTTATTTTTAAAAAATGATTTGTTAATGATTGCATTGTATCTTAAATTTGAAATGGAGCATCTTCATTCCTATCAGTGTTGATAAGATGAAGTAGGCATTAACCCCAGCGATTAGCAGGTAATAGTCCTGCTGCTATCTCTTCAGATTTTCTTCAACATAGGAAAGTACTTTTATGTTGGTCACTCAAAATGATTCATGTATACTATTGTCAGTAGTGGTATTTGTAAATCTTTTATGAGTCATGTTTGATACGCATTCATAGTTGGTCTCAGGTCTCACAAAACATGTGGGATCCTGTGCTAGTGTATCAGACTCCACAGACCTTGGTTAGGTGTGGCCATTGACCATTGATTTATTTTACTTATGTGACTTACATTAACCTTGAATATACACAAAAAAAGAAGATCTCTTGATTTTAAATTATTTTTGTTTCTAGCCTCATTTGTTATTTTTAAAAATAATTAAAATTAACATATGCATACTATATATCATTCCCCTCCCTTTCTCTTTAACTACTCCTGTATCTCTACTCATTCTCAAATTTAGGGCCTCTTTTTAAAATTACTCTTATGTACAGATTATCTTTCTTCTCACCTCACACACACCCACACCCACACATGTTTGCTCACACACACACACACACACACACACCCCTGTATGTATTGGGGCTGGCCAGTTAGTATTGGATAGTCAATAGCATGCTCATCCTTGGGAAGACTGGGTCTCCTTCTCTCAGCAGTCACTAATTGCCTGTAGCTTTTTCTAGGTGTGGAGCCTTGTCACAGTTCCCTTGTCTAAACTGGTATGCCAACTAATGGTATCAGTGTTGAGATCTTGTTTAGGCAACCATTTTGTTGAAACTTCCTTGCGGGATAGTTTCCTTGACATGTACAGATTCTAACAGCAGCAGACAGTCCTCTGGCTCTTAGAATCTTTCTACCCTGCTCTTCAGTATTCCCTGAGCCCTAGGTGTAGGAGTTACTTTGCAGATTTATTGGTTGGGGCTGGGCATCCCATGGACAGTACCTATAGTTGTACCAGTTGTAGTTTTCTATAATGGTCATTTTCTGTTGCAGAAAGCACCTTTTTTGGTGGTGAGAGCAAGCACATTTGTACGACAAGTATTTAGGATGCAGTTAGAAACTATACTGGTTTAATAAAAGGGCAAATAGCAGGGTTTTCTCTAGGTTCCATGGCTTGACTTGCCATGGTAGGTAGTTAGGTTACAGTAGTAGGCCTGAATTCTATCTTTGAATAGGCCTTAACTCCAACTGAGACAGTCATTGGTGCCTTCAGGACATTGAGTGCCACTATTGTACTGCTGCTGGGATTCTTCAGTGCCGATCAGTATTGGCTTTGTGTCACGACTGCTCTTCTTGAGCACAGGAACGGGCTCTGGTATTCTTTCTCTCCTCATACTGTACAGCTTTTATACAGCTTGCTCTTTCATTGTAGATCTCCATAAGAGTGGTCATTAATAACCATATGGCATAGTCAGTATGAGACTGTCTTAAAATTTCCTCTGCCAGTGACATTAGCCCCAAAGTTTTAAGTTTAGCCTTTGACATATTTTTGGATCTGCCAAAAGTAACTATATTCTTTGCCAAAATAACACAAGAATGATCTCTAGGACAGTTGCTGTTGTTCTTTGAAACCTCTTGAGCTGGGCTTCAGCTGTCCACATTGCTGTCAGCACTCTTATTTGCCGTGCTCCAATTTCAACCAATTTCCTAATACAAAGTCCTAAAGTTCACATTCCACCAACAAGCATGGTCAGGCAATATACCACTCTCTGGTATCAATAGTACCATGAAGGACTGAGCATTCAAACTTAGGATCGTATGGGGCCATTCTCATTCCAACCACCCAGAGTAGGACAGTGTGCATGGCCTTCCCACTGAAAGCTAGTCCTCAGGGAGCAGGTTTCCAGGCCATATCTAGCTTGATTTTCCCACCTCCCATGTTTGAAGTTGAAGTCGTCAGCCAAAGGAAGTTAGCTTCAGTTCTGGGAGACAACCGAGGGCAACAGTAATAACCTGTGTTTTTCTGTGAGTTTCTAAGACTCCAGTGACTAACAACTTGGAGGTTTTTCATACTACGTTCTGGGCGTTTCCTTAGATAATCTATGGCTTTTGGGGAGAGCATTATCACCCGAGTATTCACTGCCCACTTTAAAGTTTTACCTGTTGCCCATTTTCTATCTACATTTTAGCCTTTATTTCTCTTAATGTGTGTGGTATAGGCATGTATGTTTGTTCCGGTGCCATTTGGGCATGCATATTGATGTCAAAGGACAGTATTTTTCTCGTGGTTTGAGACAGGTTCTCTGGTTGAACCTGCAGCCCCTTCACTGGCCTAGCCTGGCTAACCAGTGAGCTCTGGGGTCTGCCTGCCTCTGCCACCAGGTCTAGAGTTGCAGATTCGTGCTTCTCTGACCAGATTTGATGTGGATGCTGGAGATCTAAACTCAGCTCCTCAGGGTTTCACATTGAACTTGGAGCCAGGCTGGTAGCCAATAAACCCAATGATCTCCTGTTTCTGCTCCCCTCGGAGCCCTGTTTCTTTTTTCTTTTAACTTTGCTCTAACAAACGGCTGCACGAGATGCTTCCTTTCTCCGTCTGGATTATTTTAACAATTCTATCCATTTTTCTGCAAATGACCCTTGATTTTTGTGATTGGTACGACTATATTGTGTTTTGTGACATTTTAAAAATCACCTGTTGATGGACACTTAGGCTGATTCTTTATATTTATTAGGTACCGTGAATAATTCAACACTAAATGTGGGTATTGATGTATCTCTTTTGTGTGCTGACTTCATTTCTTTCAGATACTAGCTGGATACCATGGTAGCTGTACTTTTTGACAACTGTGTACTGTTTTCCATGGCAGCTGTACTCTTTACACTCTCATGAACAAGAGGTGTTCTTCTCTGTGTTCGTTCCAGCACTTAGTTCTTTACAACATACTTCTGATGGCTAAAAAAGTCTCCATTATATATCTTATTAGCTACTTTTACTTCCCATCAGTGCCTATTCACGTGCTCATGTTTTGATTGAACTACTTGTTCTTTTAGTATTAAGATTTTAGGTTCTTTTCAATTCTGAATATTGTTTTTATCAAAGGAGTAGCTAAAGAGTTTCCTCCTACTCTCTACATGATCTCTTTGTTCTGTTGACTGCTTCTTTGCTGTGCAGCCGCTCTTTAATGCAATTCCACTTACCAATTCTCGGTTTTGTTCCCTGGGACGCTGGAATCATATGTAGGAAGTCCTTGTTGGTACCAGGATCTTGAAGTTAACTCTTTGCCTCTCTTGCAGTAGATTGGGTATTTAGGCCTTTGGCTGTGCTGAGCAGATTTCTGTCCACATGAGAGCTGCATGTCTGGTTTCAGCATACTGCACATGCCCAGCCTGTTCCCCAGCTCCACTGGCTGAGGCTCTGTTTACTCCTCAGTGCTGTTGTTGGTTGGTTTGGTTTTTAAGACAGGGTCTCACTATCTTGCCCTGGCTTTCCCGAGACTCATTATATGGACCAGGCTGACCTTAAAGGCACAGAGATTCACCTGGCTTTGCCTCTCAAGTGTGGGAATTAAAGGTATGTACCACCAAGCCTGGTACTTTCCAGTGTGCTATTGATGCCGTCATTGAGATTCAGTTGTTACAGATGTATGCCTTCGCTTTTGGATTCTTACTCCATTCTCGTGAGTCTCATTTACGCTGTCACCATGAAGTTTTGTTACTTTGTACTGTACTTTTGAAGTCAGGTTTAAGGACCTCAAATCTTTGTGTCACTTATCTTTGCTATTGCTATGGGGTCAATATATAGACTGGCTTGTTAGAACCCTTCTCACTGTCGGGTGATCATCTGGGTGTTTCATGTACTCTGTAATTTAATTTCAAGTATCTGCTAAAGTTCATCTAGGACTGGGTTTGAAGTAGAAGAAAGTACAGTTTATTTTGTCTGGGCTTGGTGATGTAATTGAGTGGCAAAATGTGCCACCTAGCACTACATAGAAGCAAACAAGCAACCACAGACTGAAACAAAACAGATGATCAAAATAAAAAACAACAACTACAACCCTGACAAATCAGAATGTGCAAAACACAGTAGGACAAACTGAAGTGTTAGACAGAAAGGAACTTTTGAAAGGAAGAGAAACAAAAAACATGAAAAGAAGCTTTTCCTCATTTTGAAGCAAAAATACTTTGAATTATGGTATTGCTTCTTTACATTCCTTTCCTTTTCTGTCTTTGAAAAATATTCAGATTGATAATTATCTAAAACTTAATCAAATTTAAATTTCTTTGCTTAGTGATCCTGTGGATGAAGCCTAAACTTTTTGAAGGTTCTTCTACATAGATTTCCTTTGTCCCTTTGTCCCTTTCCTGCCCGTTTCTCATGTGCATATTTCTTGGACATGGATATGTTTAATATCATATGCAGTAAATGGTAACTATTCTGATGCTGAATTTAAAAAATTAATTTGTCCTACTTGAGGCTAATACTACTGTATTCATCTCTACTCACAGTATCATGAATGTGTAAGCAGTTGAAGGGGTGACAGACTCAGAATTTCAGTTGCCTGGGAGAGAGGGTGTTAACTCTTGACAGAGGATACTAAAAAATAGCTTTCTGAAAACATGTGCATACGTTACAGTATGCAATAATTAACATTACATAGACTGATTAAGTTGTATATATACATTTAGGAATGAATATACATATGTGTGTGTGTGTGTATACATATATTATAACAATTAAAATGAGGTCATAAATTTAAAAGGGAGCAAGGTAGAAGGTATGGTATATGGGAGAGTATGAATGGAGGAAGGTAAGGAGAAAATTATATAATTTCAAAAATTAAAAAAATTATTGGAGAAAACTAAGGAAAATGTTTTGGTTTTATGCTAAGAGAATAAATATGGAGTGAGAAGAAGTAGTAATTTGTGAGTAATTTATGTAGGCTCTGGGTATGCTGAGTCTGAGCTATTTTGTGACATTCAAGGAAACAACTAGAAAATAAGGGGCTGCTGCACAGCAGGAAGAACTGACCAAGTGCTCGTGTGCTCCCTTCTAATGTACAAAGCTCAGCACCTTACTTGTCAGGGTCCCCATTGGTGCTTATGGATGCGGTAAAGCAGCGTCTTTCAGTTGCATGCTTATAGTAAACTATTATATGTCAAAGTGTTGATCTTTCAACTGCAACCTTACACAATTCTTCATGGCCCTTAGGTCTTATTTTTCTATATGTATCATGGCATGAAAAGCATTTACCTGCAATCTGGTTTACTCATAATTACTTACAGAAGAGTAACTTAATATTTCAGAAAACAAATCTGAACAGTAGCATGTATTCATAAGTGTTGAGGTTAGAACAGAATTGGGCGTTAGGGCTACAATCAGTTCCTCCCTGCATCCTTCCCTCCCTTTCATAAGACAGGGTCTTATATGTCCCAGACGGGCCTCAAGTTCACTATGAAGCTTTGGGTCATGTTGAGCGTCTGGGGATCATCCTGCCTCTCTATCCTGAGTGCTGAGATTATAGGCAGGCTCTACCCCAGCCTGGTTGACATGGTGCTGGCAATCAAACCCAGGCCTTTGTACGTGCTGAAGGAGCACTCTTAACAACTGAGGCCCCCTTGCAGTTCAGTCTTTAATGTAAAGAATTCTGCTTGTTAGAGTCAGCATTGTAGTTCATATGTTTATTGTTATGCACACATTTATATAATTTTTCATAGAGAATTTACTGGAAGTTCCTGTGTTCATAATTTGACACAAATGTTTTGCTACTAAGTATATTTTAAAGATCTTAACATTTTATTCTGATCTTTGAAAATAGTACTTGAATGACATAAGTAATGACTTTGCCGCTGTTCTGTGTTGGTGTCTAGTCAGTATGAGATGATATTAACAGGGCTGAGCACAAGTGCGTGAGGGTAAAGCTGAAGAACAATGTTTTCTCTCTCTCTTAAGGTTGGCTGGGGAGTTTCTAAAGTCCAATTATTTGTTTGTTGCTGTTGGGCAAGTGGGAGGAGCTTGCAGAGATGTTCAGCAGACGATTCTTCAAGTTGGCCAGTATTCAAAAAGAGAAAAGCTTGTTGAGATTCTACGAAACATAGGTACCGCATTTTAATAGGATTATTTTTGTCATGTTTTTAAATTTTAAAACATTACTTATTTTTTAAAGTCATCATTGTTTTGAATAAATTTTAATAAATCTTATTTTTCTATAAATCTTTTATAGGTGACTTTATGGCTTAGTTTTTGTATAAATTATATAAGAACATTCCTTTAGCTCTATAAAAGTTAAATATAGAAGGTATTTGAGACTTACCTAAATACTTGGCTAAAAAGTATTTCAGCAGACATTATATATATATATATATATATATATATGTACATATATATACATATACATACATATATATATGTTTGTGTGTGTGTGTTACACATACATATACTTTATGTATATGGATATATGAAAACTAGAAAGGCATTATAGTAATACATGTTTTTATCTATTGAGTAACAGCGACACTGTTATGCTTTCATGAAAGTAAGGCAGGCCGATTGTGATCTTGAAGCTAGTCTCTGGCCTACATAGCAAGCTCTAGTCTTCAAAGGGAAAACAGCCTGAGCTCTTGCTGATTTTAACTGGTTCCTCATTTCTTACCTACTAATGAGTCTTCCCATATTCATAAGATTTAAAGTGTTTCAAAGCTAAAGGGTACCCTTTTTTTCCTCTTAATTTTGTTGTTTGGATGTTAATCTTGTTTTATAGGTGATGAAAGAACTATGGTCTTTGTTGAAACCAAGAAAAAAGCAGATTTCATTGCAACTTTTCTTTGTCAAGAAAAAATATCAACTACAAGTATTCATGGGTGAGTGCGATAATATGATTTTCTAGTGAGAAAATAACTTTTGTTTGTTGTTTAAAAGGCATGCCCCATGAAAATACTTTGGTCAGTGACAAACTGCATATATAGTGTCTCCTGTAAGATGATATCACCCAGAGAGGCATAATCTTAGTTTGTATCCGTATGCTTGCTCTCTGGTGCACTGATGGTGTAGTAATACCAGTCATCAGTGCTTTACTAGGAAATCTAAAATCAGTCTTGAGTATGGAGAATTCTGTAATTGTATTTTAAGAATATTTTAAGCGGGCTGGTGAGATGGCTCAGTGGGTAAGAGCACCCGACTGCTCTTCCAGAGGTCCAGAGTTCAAATCCCAGCAACCACATGGTGGCTCACAACCATCTTTAACGAGATCTGGCACCCTCTTCTGGAGTGTCTGAGGACAGCTACAGTGTACTTACATATAATAAATAAATAAATAAATCTTTAAAAAAAAAAAAAAACAAGAATATTTTAAGCAATCATTCTTTTGCCCAGAATAAAAATGATTGTTTTTATACACACAACAATTTATTTTATAAATAAATAAATGTACATGTGTATGTATATGTATGTATGTATGTATGTATGTATGTATGTTCTGGCCCTGTGATGTCTCTTACTCTGTCTTCTAATAGAGGTAGTTGTTCCAACTAAAGACTGTAAGGATAAAGTGGTAGCTGGGGTTGGATTATTATAGTACCTGGTTATTATAGTGTGTGGAAAGTAGGCATTTATAGTAAGTGTTGTAATTTTTAGTTTTTAAAATATACTACCTGATGAACTTTAATAAATTTCTCAAAAGTGGCTCTAATCTAAACTTTTTTGTTTTAAGTGATCGGGAACAGAGGGAGAGAGAGCAAGCTCTTGGAGATTTTCGCTGTGGAAAGTGCCCAGTTCTTGTTGCTACTTCAGTGGCTGCCAGAGGGCTTGATATTGAAAATGTTCAACATGTTATCAATTTTGACCTTCCTTCTACCATTGATGAATATGTTCATCGAATTGGGCGCACTGGCCGCTGTGGAAATACTGGCAGGGCGATTTCTTTTTTTGATACTGACTCTGATAATCATTTAGCACAGCCTCTAGTTAAAGTACTGTCAGACGTAAGTTGAAACAGTTTTTAACTTTACATATTTAAAACTGAATAGTTCTTTGTTGTTGAGAGGTCTTTTACAGTTTTTGAAGTTTCATGTTGCATAAGAAATGTTTATTTTCTCCAGGCTCAACAGGATGTCCCTGCATGGCTAGAAGAGATTGCCTTCAGTACCTATGTGCCTCCCAGCTTCAGTAGCAGCACAAGAGGAGGAGCTGTGTTTGCATCTGTTGACACAAGGAAGGTTAGTGAGAAACATTAAGGAGGGGGTTTCTAATTACTCTGTAAAAATGAACTCGATTCTACATACTATTCAATTAAAACTGTCATTTTAATTACACACACACACACACACACACACATACACACACACACACACACACACACACACACACACACACACGTTTCAGGTTTATAGCCTTAACATCCCAGTTCCTTTTGCTGGTATTTGTTGGGATCTTCTGAACTTTGTAGAGAATTCTTTAATTCTGACCACATTACTAATACAAAATTCTAGACCTGTAGAGTTACAAGTCTTACGGATATGCCAGCCCATTTTTCTTCTTCTTCAGTAAACCTTGGTATAGAAGAGTGTTCTAATTAAATATTTATGCCGATTTAAAGTGTAATAAATTTTTCAGCTCTCTAAAAGCTTGTGACTTGAAAAATCATTTTCTTCAGTTATTTTGAACAGTGTAGACTTCACAGGATTACATTGGCCTTTCTTTGAAGTGAATCATTTTATAGGAAGCCATTAGATGCTTAGGATAATCGAGGTAGAAAATGTGAATCTTTGCTGTCAGTCTGGACTATGTAACATTGGGGCTGTCATAACTTGTTTCTTTCATTTTCTTTTCTTCTTTTAAAAGAATTACCAGGGCAAGCACACGTTGAATACCGTGGGGATTTCTTCTTCACAAGCTCCCAATCCAGTTGATGACGAGTCATGGGATTAAAGCAAACAAACGTCAAGTCTGATCGTTCTGATGCAGAGAAGAGAAAGAGTTTTTATTTTTAAAATTTTAACAGAAGTGTGAAACCTGATACTCTTATATCTCCTGTTCTTCTGTTCTTCCTCCCAAACTTTAAAAAATAGCCAGCTTCATTGATTAGTTATGTGAAATGCTGACGTTACAACACTGCAGGTACTGATACAAATGGTGTTAACTGGAAATATTAAAGCATTCTATATGTTTTGCTTATTTCTAGTATATTCTTCAGAAAGCTAAGACATGTTTCATGTCCAAGTGCTAAGTCTTAGTACAGTGTTTATGATCCTATAAAACAAGCAATAGGATGTGATGTGCTCTTGTTTAATTATTGGGTCTAATTTCTACTTGATCCTTTAAAAGAATAGTGTATCAGTACAATGTAATAACATGATTTTCATGAAACAGTAGAGACTGAAGCCTTTCAAAGTTATTTGATTTTTAGATTATCAGACATGTAATGAAAATGGTTCAGTTTGCAATGTGAGCGCTGTACTTGGTGGTATGACAAATGTTTGCTTTTATAATATACAGATTTTTCTTACAAATAAAAGATGAAACACATTTCCCCCTAAGTTTTCCAACAGAATTTTTCATTTTTCTTGTAGCATATTACAGTTCCTACCTTTCATATTTGGGTATTTTGTATCTTGTGAAATCAGTACGGTGAGCAAGAAGTGTTAGACAAATATTAATGTGTAAATCCATACAAATACCAAGATGTTGACATGAAAATTAGTCTTAGAATCTAACCCACTATCAACAAACACGGTATTTCAGTTTCCTCATAACTTTTTACTCATGTTTTACAGTTGATAAGGAAAGAATGCTGTCATTCTCACTCAGTCACAGGCTTACCTACTCCATGAGATTGTTTTTTCAGATACATTTTTTTCTTTTATTGGATATTTTCTTTATTTACATTTCAAATATCCCCCATTCCCAGTTTCCCCTCCGGAAGCCCTCTATCCCATCCCTCCTCCCCCTGCTTCTATGAGGGTGCTCCCCTACCCACCCACCCACTCCTTCCTCCCCACCCTGGCATTCCACTACATTGGGGCATCGAGCCTTCACAGGACCAATGGCCTTTCCTCCCACTGACAAGGCTGTTCTCTGCTACATAAGTGACTGGAGCCATGGGTCAATCCATACGTAATCTTTGATTGGTGGTTTAGTCCCTGGGATCTGGGGTTGGGGGCAGGTCTGGTTGGCTGATATTGTTGTTCTCCCTATGGGGTTGCAAACCCCTTCAGCTCCTTCAGTCCTTTCTCTAACTCCTCCATTGGGGACCCTGTGCTCAGTCCAATGGTTGGCTGTGAGAATCCACCTCTGTTGTGAGAATCCACCTCTGTATTTGTCAGGCTCTGACAGAGCTTCTCAAGAGACAGCTATATCAGGGTCCTGTCAGCAAAATCTTGCTGGCGTATGCAATAGTGTCTGGGTTTGGTGGTTGTTTATGGGATAGATCCCCAGGTGGGGTAGTTTCTGGATGGTCCATCCTTTCGTCTCAGCTCCGAACTTTGTCTCTGTAACTCCTTCCATGGGTATTTTGTTCCATATTCTAAGAAGGAATGAAGAATCTACACTTTGGTCTTCCTTCTTGAGTTTCCTGTGTTTTGCAAATTGTATCTTGGGTATTCTAAGTTTCTGGGCTAATATCCACTTATCAGTGAGTGCATATCAAGTGACTTCTTTTGTGATTAGGTTGCCTCACTCAGGATGATAGCCTCTAGATATATCCATTTGCCCAAGAATTTCATAAATTCATTATTTTTAATAGCTGAGTAGTATTCTATTGTGTAAATGTACCACATTTTCTGGGTCCTTTCCAGCTTCTGGCTATTATAAATAGGGCTGCTGTGAACATAGTGGAGCATGTGTCCTTATAACCAGTTGGAACATCTTCTGGGTATATTCCCAGGAGAGGTATTGCGGGATCCTCCGGTAGTACTATGTCCAATTTTCTGAGGAACCACCAGACTGATTTCCAGAGTGGTTGTACAAGCTTGCAATCCCACCAGCAATGGAGGAGTGTTCCTCTTTTTCCACTTCCTTGCCAGCATCTGCTGTCACCTAAGTTTTTTTTTTTTTTTTTTTTTTTTTTTTAATCTTAGTCATTCTGACTGGTGTGACGTAGAATCTCAGGGTTGTTTTGATTTTCATTTCCCTGATGACTAAGGATGTTGAGCATTTCTTTAGGTGCTTCTCGGCCATTCAGTAACTCCTCAGCTGAGAATTCTTTTTTAGCTCTTTACCCCATTTTTTAATAGGGTTATTTGATTCTCTGGAGTCTTAACTTCTAGAGTTCTTTGTATATATTGGATATTAGCCCTCTATCAGATGTAGGACTGGTAAAGATCTTTTCACAATCTGTTGGTTGCTGTTTTGTCTATTTGACAGTGTCCTTTGCCTTACAGAAGCTTTGCAATTTTATGAGGTCCCATTTGTCTGTTGTTGATCTTAGAGTATAAGCCATTGGTGTTCTGTTGAGGAATTTCTCCCCTCTGCCCATGTGCCTGAGGCTCTTCCCCACTTTCTCTATTAGTTTCAGTGTATCTGGTTTTATGTAGAGTTCCTTGATTCACTTAGACTTGAGCTTTGTACAAGGTGATAAGAATGGATCGGTTTGCATTCTTCTACATGCTGACCTCCAGTTGAGGCAACACCATTTGTTGAAAATGCTGTCTTTTTTTCCACTGGATAGTTTCAGCTCCTTCGTCAAAGATAAGTGACCATAAAGCCCAGGACCAGATGGGTTTAGTGTAGAATTCTATCAGATCTTCAAAGAAGACCTAATGCCAGTACTCTTCAAACTATTCCACCAAATAGAAACAGAAGGAACACCACCCAGTTAGTTCTGTGAAGCCACAGTTATGTTCATACCTAAACCACACAAAGACCCAACAAAGAGAGAACTTCAGACCAGTTATTTATCTCCATCTTTCCTGCACATCCTTGTCCACAAGCCCAGAGTGGAGGCCACAGACCCTAGCTCTCCCTGAGACCTTACATGGTGGTTACTTCCCTTTTCCTCCAAGGCATGGCAAAAAAAAAGCCTCTCCGTCCCTGGGTACTTCTTCCTCCTGGGACCTGGAAATCCTGCCTGTACCTTCCACCCAGCAGTTGGCTCTTGACTTTCTTTATTGACAAATCAAGTACCAATTGGGGAGCAGGACCTCAGAATCGGTAACCACCACCCCCTTACAATTATCCATGAGATAATTCTACAGACCTTTCAAAAATGCTGTAATGATACTCTGTACTTTCATGTATGCTGATTTTAAAAGCCCAGACTACAAAGTATAGAATTTTAAAAAACTTTTTAAGTATGAATTAAGGTTGAATTGAAGTTCTAAGAACAGAAAAGGAATATAATGGCTAAAAATATGTTAAGCCTATAGAAAAAATGAAAAGGAGACAAGGAACTCTGTGTGACCACATGATTATCAGTGTGTCTCTCTATGCATGGATGTGTAGGGATACTGATGAACAATATAACACCCTGCATGGACAACTCAAGTAGGGAATGCCAACTAACGGAAATCTGGAAAACATTTCACTTTAGAATCTCACTTCTGGGAAAGACTAAATGAATAAAGATGTTTGCATTATTATTTGCAACATCTGTGTGTTTTAGTTTTCTAATGTTGTATTTTCAGAGAGCATAATGAATGATTGTCGCATTTTCTTTTCATTACTCAGAGACTTAGTCATATCTATCGTGATTTCTTTCTAAGTTCGTGATTTTGCTTTAGTTGTAAAAGATCTATACATGGCAGATTTGAATCAAAGATAAAACTGGAGAGTATACATAATCCTACCAAGATCACAGACAGCTGTGAATCTTCCTACATTCAGTTAAGCCTCTTGTCTCTAGGTATAGGTTTGAATAATTTCCTTTAAAAATTACCAGGCCCCCAATGGAGGAGCTAGAGAAAGTACCCAAGGAGCTGGGGGGATCTGCAACCCTATAGGTGGAACAACAATATGAACTAACCAGTACCCCCCCCCTCCCCCGGAGCTCCTGACTCTAGCTGCATATGAATCAGAAGATGGCCTAGTTGGCCATCAGTGGAAAGAGAGGCCCATTGGTCATGCAAACTTTATGTGCCTCAGTACAGGGGAATGCCAGGGCCAAGAAGTGGGAGTGGGTGGGTGGGGGAGTGGGTGGGGGAGCATGTGGGGAACTTTTGGGATAGCATTGGAAATGTAAATGAAATAAATATTCAATAAAAAAAATGGAAAAAATAAAAAAATAAAAACCCAGTCAACTCAGAAAATATTCCTAGTATTAAAAGCTACAATTCTTTTTTTTTTGTTTGTTTTTTAATTTTTAATATTTTTATTACGTATTTTCCTCAATTACATTTCCAATGCTATCCCAAAAGTCCCCCATACCCCCCCCCACTTCCCTACCTACCCATTCCCATTCTTTTGGCCCTGGCATTCCCCTGTATTGGGGCATATAAAGTTTGCAACTCCAATGGGCCTCTCTTTCCAGTGATGGCCGACTAGGCCATCTTTCGATACATATGCAGCTAGAGACAAGAGCTCCAGGGTACTGGTTAGTTCATCATGTGGTTCCCCCTATAGGGTTGCAGATCCCTTTAACTCCTTGGGTACTTTCTCTAGCTTCTCCATTGGGGGCCCTGTGATCCGTCCAATAGCTGACTGTGAGCATCCACTTCTGTGTTTGCTAGGCCCCGGCATTGTCTCACAAGAGACAGCTATATCTGGGTCCTTTCAGCAAAATCTTGCTAGTGTATGCAATGGTGTCAGCGTTTGGAAGCTGATTGTGGGATGGATCCTTGGATATGGCAGTCTCTAGATGGTCCATCCTTTCATCACAGCTCCAAACTTTGTCTATGTAACTCCTTCCATGGGTGTTTTGTTCCCAATTCTAAGAAGGGGCATAGTGTCCACACTTTGGTCTTCATTCTTCTTGAGTTTCATGTGTTTAGTAAATTATATCTTATATCTTGGGTATCCTAAGTTTTGGGCTAATATCCACTTATCAGTGAATACATATTGTGTGAGTTCCTTTGTGATTGTGTTACCTCACTCAGGATGATGCCCTCCAGGTCCATCCATTTGGCTAGGAATTTCATAAATTCATTCTTTTTAATAGCTGAGTAGTACTCCATTGTGTGAATGTACCATAATTTCTGTATCCATTCCTCTGTTGAGGGGCATCTGGGTTCTTTCCAGCTTCTGGCTATTATAAATAAGGCTGCTATGAACATAGTGGAGCATATGTCCTTCTTACCGGTTGGGACATCTTCTGGATATATGCCCAGGAGAGGTATTGCTGGATCCTCCGGTAGTACTATGTCCAATTTTCTGAGGAACCGCCAGACTGATTTCCAGAGTGGTTGTACAAGCTTGCAATCCCACCAATAATGGAGGAGTGTTCCTCTTTCTCCACATCCTTGCCAGCATCTGCTGTTCACCTGAATTTTTGATCTTAGCCATTCTGACTGGTGTGAGGTGGAATCTCAGGGTTGTTTTGATTTGCATTTCCCTGATGATTAAGGATGTTGAACATTTTTTCAGGTGCTTCTCTGCCATTCAGTATTCCTCAGGTGAGAATTCTTTGTTCAGTTCTGAGCCCCATTTTTTAATGGGGTTATTTGATTTTCTGGAGTCTATCTTCTTGAGTTCTTTATATATATATTGGATATTAGTCCCTTATCTGATTTAGGATAGGTAAAGATCCTTTCCCAATCTGTTGGTGGTTTTTTTGTCTTATTGATGGTGTCTTTTGCCTTGCAGAAGCTTTGCAGTTTCATGAGGTCCCACTTGTCAATTCTCGATCTTACAGCACAAGCCATTGCTGTTCTATTCAAGAATTTTTTCCCCTGTGCCCATATCTTCAAGGCTTTTCCCCACTTTCTCCTCTATAAGTTTCAGTGTCTCTGGTTTTATGTGAAGTTCCTTGATCCACTTAGACTTGACCTTAGTACAAGGAGATAGGAATGGATCGATTCGCATTCTTCTACATGATAACAACCAGTTGTGCCAGCACCATTTGTTGAAAATGCTGTCTTTCTTCCACTGGATGGTTTTAGCTCCCTTGTTAAAGATCAAGTGACCGTAGGTGTGTGGGTTCATTTCTGGGTCTTCAATTCTATTCCATTGGTCTACTTGTCTGTCACTATACCAGTACCACGCAGTTTTTATCACAATTGCTCTGTAGTAAAGCTTTAGGTCCGGCATGGTGATTCCACCAGAGGTTCTTTTATCCTTGAGAAGAGTTTTTGCTATCCTAGGTTTTTTGTTATTCCAGATGAATTTGCAGATTGCACTTTCTAATTCGTTGAAGAATTGAGTTGGAATTTTGATGGGGATTGCTTTGAATCTGTAGATTGCTTTTGGCAAGATAGCCATTTTTACAATGTTGTTCCTGCCAATCCATGAGCATGGGAAATCTTTCCATCTTCTGAGATCTTCTATAATTTCTTTCTTCAGAGACTTGAAGTTTTTATTATACAGATCTTTCACTTTCTTAGTTAGAGTCACACCAAGATATATTATTTGTGACTATTGAGAAGGGTGTTGTTTCCCTAATTTCTTTCTCAGCCTGTTTATTCTTTGTGTAGAGAAAGGCCATTGATTTGTTTGAGTTAATTTTATATCCAGCTACTTCACCGAAGCTATTTATCAGGCTTAGGAGTTCTCTGGTGGAATTTTTAGGGTCACTTATATATACTATCATATCATCTGTAAAAACTGATATTTTGACTTCATCTTTTCCAATTTGTATCCCTTTGATCTCCTTTTGTTTTCGAATTGCTCTGGCTAGGACTTCAAGTACGATGTTGAATAGGTATGGAGAAAGTGGACAGCCTTGTCTCATCCCTGATTTTAGAGGGATTGCTTCCAACTTCTCACCATTTAATTTAATGTTGGCTACTGGTTTGTGTAGATTGCTTTTATCATGTTTAGGTATGGGCCTTGAATTCCTGATCTTTCCAAGACTTTTATCATGAATGGGTGTTGGATCTTGTCAAATGCTTTTTCCGCATCTAACGAGATGATCATGCGGTTATTGTCTTTGAGTTTGTTTATATACTGGATTACATTGATGGATTTCTGTATATTGAACCATCCCTGCATCCCTGGGATGAAACCTACTTGGTCAGGGTGGATGATTGTTTTGATGTGTTCTTGGATTCGGTTAGCAAGAACTTTATTGAGGATTTTTGCATCAATATTCATAAGGGATATTGGTCTGAATTTTTCTATCTTTGTTGTGTCTTTTTGTGGTTTAGGTATTAGAGTAATTGTGGCTTCATAGAATGAGTTGGGTAGAGTACCTTCTGTTTCTATTTTGTGGAATAGTTTGTGAAGAACTGGGATTAGATCTTCTTTGAAGGTCTGATAGAACTCTGCACTAAACCCATCTGGTCCTGGGCTTTTTTTGGTTGGGAAACTATTAATGACTGCTTCTATTTCTTTGGGGGATATAGGGCTGTTTAGATCATTAACCTGATCTTGATTCAACTTTGGTACCTGGTATCTGTCTAGAAACTTCTCCATTTCATCCAGGTTCTCCAGTTTTGTTGAGTATAGCCTTTTGTAGAAGGATCTGATGGTGTTTTGGATATCTTCAGGATCTGTTGTTATGTCTCCTTTTTCATTTCTGATTTTGTTAATTCGAATGCTTTCCCTGTGCCCTCTTGTGAGTCTGGCTAAGGGTTTATCTATCTAGTTGATTTTCTCAAAGAACCAGCTCCTTGATTGGTTGATTCTTTGAATAGTTCTTCTTGTTTCCACTTGGTTGATTTCGCCCCTGAGTTTGATTATTTCCTGCCGTCTACTCCTCTTGGGTGAATTTGCTTCCTTTTGTTCTAGTGCTTTTAGGTGTGTTGTCAAGCTGCTAATGTGTGCTCTCTCTAGTTTCTTTTTGGAGGCACTCAGAGCTATGAGTTTTCCTCTTAGAAATGCTTTCATTGCGTCCCATAAGTTTGGGTATGTTGTGGCTTCATTTTCATTGAGCTCTAAAAAGTCCTTAATTTCTTTCTTTATTCCTTCCTTGACCAAGGTATCATTGAGAAGAGTGTTGTTCAGTTTCCACGTGAAGGTTGGCTTTCTATTATTTATTTTGTTATTGAAGATCAGCCTTAGTCCATGGTGATCTGATAGGATGCATGGGACAATTTCAATATTTTTGTATCTGTTGAGGCCTGTTTTGTGACCAATTATGTGGTCAATTTTGGAGAAGGTACCATGAGGTGCTGAGAAGAAGGTATATCCTTTTGTTTTAGGATAGAATGTTCTGTAGATATCTGCCAGATCCATTTGATTCATAACTTCTGTTAGTTTCACTGTGTCCCTGTTTAGTTTGTTTCCATGATCTGTCCATTGGTGAAAGTGGTGTGTTGAAGTCTCCCACTATTATTGTATGAGGTGCAATGTGTGTTTTGAGATTTACTAAAGTTTCTTTAATGAATGTGGCTGCCCTTGTATTTGGAGCATAGATATTCAGAATTGATAGTTCCTCTTGGAGGATTTTACCTTTGATGAGTATGAAGTGCCCCTCCCTGTCTTTTTTGATGACTTTGGGTTGGAAGTCAATCTTATCAGATATTAGAATGGCTACTCCAGCTTGTTTCTTCAGACCATTTGCTTGGAAAATTGTTTTCCAGCCTTTCATTCTGAGGTAGTGTCTATCTTTTTCTCTGAGATGAGTTTCCTCTAAGCAGCAAAATGTTGGGTCTTGTTTGTGTATCCAGTTTGTTAGTCTATGTCTTTTTATTGGGGAGTTGAGTCCATTGATATTAAGAGATATTAAGGAAAAGTAATTGTTGCTTCCTGTTATTTTTGTTGTTAAAGTTGGCATTCTGTTCTTGTGGCTGTCTTCTAGGTTTGTTGAGGGATTACCTTCTTGCTTTTTCTAGGGCATGGTTCCCATCCTTGTATTGGTTTTTTTTTCTGTTATTATCCTTTGAAGGGCTGGATTCGTGGAGAGATAATCGGTGAATTTGGTTTTGTCGTGGAATACTTTGGTTTCTCCATCTATGTTAATTGAGAGTTTGGCTGGGTATAGTAGCCTGGTCTGGAATTTGTGTTCTTTTAGTGTCTGTATAACATCTGTCCAGGATCTTCTGGCTTTCATAGTCTCTGGTGAAAAATCTGGTGTAATTCTGATAGGCTTGCCTTTATATGTTATTTGACCTTTTTCCCTTACTGCTTTTAGTATTCTATCTTTATTTAGAGCATTTGTTGTTCTGATTATTATGTGTCGGGAGGTATTTCTTTTCTGGTCCAGTCTATTTGGAGTTCTGTAGGCTTCTTGTATGTTCATGGGCATCTCTTTCTTTAGATTTGGGAAGTTTTCTTCTATAATTTTGTTGAAGATGTTTGCTGGTCCTTTGAGTTGAAAATCTTCATTCTCATCCACTCCTATTATCCGTAGGTTTGGTCTTCTCATTGTGTCCTGGATTTCCTGGATGTTTTGAGTTAGGATCTTTTTGCCTTTTCCATTTTCTTTGATTGTTGTGCCTATGTTCTCTATGGAATCTTCTGCACCTGAGATTCTCTCTTCCATCTCTTGTATTCTGTTGCTGATGCTCACATCTATGGTTCCAGATTTCTTTCCTAGTGTTTCTATCTCCAGTGTTACCTCACTTTGGGTTTTCTTTATTGTGTCTACTTCCCTTTTTAGGTCTTGGATGGTTTTATTCAATTCCATCACCTGTTTGGTTGTGTTTTCCTGCAATTCTTTAAGGGATTTTTGTGCTTCCTCTTTAATGTCTTCTACTTGTTTAGCAGTGTTCTCCTGTATTTCTTTAAGTGAGTTATTAAAGTCCTTCTTGATGTCCTCTACCATCATCATGAGATATGCTTTTAAATCCAGGTCTAGCTTTTCAGGTGTGTTGGGGTGCCCTGGATTGGGCAAAGTGGGAGTGCTGGGTTCTGATGATGGTGAGTGGTCTTGGTTTCTGTTAGTAAGATTCTTACGTTTACCTTTCGCCATCTGGTAATCTCTGGAGTTGTTATAGTTGTCTCTGTTTAGAGATTGTTCTTCTGGTGATTCTGATTACCGTCTATCAGCAGACCTGGGAGACAGGCTCTCTCCTCTGAGTTTCAGTGGTTAGAGCACTCTCTGCTGACAAGCTCTCCTCTTACAGGGAAGGTGCACAGTTATCTGGTGTTTGGACCTCCTCCTGGCTGAAGAAGAAGGCCCAAAACAGGACCTTTCCCAGATGCTGTGTTGCTTTGGCATGTCACAGAAGCTGTCAGCTTCAGTGGTGCACACTCTCACCTGTGCAGACTAAGTTCCTAAGTTCGGCGGAGTCCCGGATCCAAAATGGCGTTCCCTGCTCCCGAGGCAGAGGGCTCCCGTGCAGGGTGTACCACTGTCCTCCGGCTGGGAGGGTGCCGGATGTCTGCGGCCCCAAAAGGGTGCTGCCTCAGCTGCTCTGTGGCTCCCGCCTGTCCCAGAAGCTGTCTGCCTCTGTGGTGCACACTCTCACCTGTGCAGACTAAGTTCCTAAGTTCGGCGGAGTCCTGGGACCAATATGGCGCTCCCTTCTCCTGAGGCAGAGGGCTCCCATCTGTTTGTTTTTTTAAAAGCTACAATTTTTTTCTGTTATCAGTAAAAATAAATAAATGAATAAATAAAATAAAAAATAAAATAAAATTACCTATAGTTAGGAAATAAAAATCTTTTAATATATATATATATTTTTTTATTACGTATTTTCCTCAATTACATTTCCAATGCTATCCCAAAAGTTCCGCATACCCCCTCCCCACTTCCCTACCCACCCATTCCCATTCTTTTGTCCCTGGCGTTCCCCTGTATTGGGGCATATAAAGTTTGCAAGTCCAATGGGCCTCTCTTTCCAGTGATGGCTGACTAGGCCATCTTTCGATACATATGCAGCTAGAGACAAGAGCTCCGGGGTACTGGTTAGTTCATCATGTTGTTCCCCCTGTAGGGTTGCAGATCCCTTTAACTCCTTGGGTACTTTCTCTAGCTTCTCCATTGGGAGCCCTGTGATCCATCCAATAGCTGACTGTGAGCATCCACTTCTGTGTTTGCTAGGCCCCGGCATAGTCTCACAAGAGACAGCTATATCTGGGTCCTTTCAGCAAAATCTTGCTAGTGTATGCAATGGTGTCAGCATTTGGAAGCTGATTATGGGATGGATTCCTGGATATGGCAGTCTCTAGATGGTCCATCCTTTCATCACAGCTCCAAACTTTGTCTCTGTAACTCCTTCTATGGGTGTTTTGTTCCCAATTCTAAGAAGGGGCATAACAATAGATCCTGAAGACATCCAAAACACCATCAGATCCTTCTACAAAAGGCTATACTCAACAAAACTGGAGAACCTGCATGAAAAGGAAATAAAATTCTATGACAAGTGTTTATAGTAATATTCTCTGTCCTTCTTTGTTCAAATTCCCAGTCCCATTTTATAATCAACTTTTAACAGTTCCTGGCTGTTGGGACTTTATTTCTTCATACTTAGTTTTTGCCTGTAATGTTTAGGCATCTACAAATTTTGATGTTAGGATATAATTCACACACACACACACACAAGAGGGGGAGGGGGAGAGGAAGGGAGAGGGAGAGGGAGAGGGAGAGGGAGAGGGAGAGGGAGAGGGAGAGGGAGAGGGAGAGGGAGAGGGAGAGAGGAGAGAGGAGAGAGGAGAGGAGAGGAGAGAGAGTTTTCTGCTGGGGATCTAATCAGAGCCTGGCACATTCCAAGTAAGTTCTGTGCCACTGAACTATATATCTATATACCTTGATAAATTTTTACATGCATGGAAAACTGGAGTCCATACTTAGTGTATAGAGAAGCATTGCCAGAGGCTGTGTTTAAAGTTTAAGCAGTCTGTCCCATATCAATACCTTTACCTTCACCCCTTAGAAGGTTGTTATTGTCCTTTTCATCTGGTCATGCTGAATATACTCTCAAGATGTGCTTTGGGAATTGCACCGTGACTGGGAAGAGTTACATTTTATTCCTTGAACCATTAAGCTTCTCCCATCCTGCACTGCATTACTCTCATGGTATGTTTTGTAAAAATGAATTTCATGTTTCCAGGGCCTCTGGCTGTGAGGCTTGGCCAGGAACGTCTAGCACTGGCAGCTGGCTGCTTGTGATGGGTGGCTGGCCACTTGCATCTGGCTACCTGTGCTGGAGCCATTGCAGAGCTACAACTAGTCTGGAGAAGGTGCTGCTGTCCGGGCTCTCAGAGAAGGCAGTGCTGGAGGCATTGCTGGCCCCGGTCTCCTCCTCCTCTGTTCCTGGTAGCCCAGCCTTCTCGGGTGGAAGGAGAAGCTGGCCAGGTGAGCTCTGAGGAAGGAAGCTGAGCAGCCAGAAGGGACCCTGCAGCCAGGAACCAGGGGCAGTCCACATCCAGGTGAGAGTTGCGGTGTTCCTGTGGATTATAGAGCAAAACATTATGTTAAATGTCAGGCAAGTTCTCAACTTTCCAAGCACACGTCTCTGTTAGAAGGAAGAGCTGAGAGCTGCAAATTAATGCAAATGATGCCACAAGAAATGCCCTATAAAAGAGGATAAGGAGTAACAGTAAAGTTAGAGTGTGGGGATGCTAAGGTGAATGCTGCGAGTTTAATGAGCAAATGAGACACTCTGGATAACTTCCTCAGTCTTCTGCGTAAGCGATTATTTTACTGTGATATAGAGAGTGACTATCAAATCATCCAAGTAGGGCACCAGTAAGTTATTTTTTTTAATTGGGGGATTCCATGAAGAATTTTGTCTATATGGCTAATATTTTCTTTATTTGCAGTCTCATTTCTGTGAAATTCCCTTTCACTGTTCAGGAGCAAAATCTTTTTTCTTCTTTCTGAACATATGCACTTACCCTAAAGTCTTGGGATTATTTGTTTCAACTTGATTTTCATGTGAGAGATTGAAAGATTCTTGATAGATATCACAGCACTTTAACATCAAGAACTTCTACATGTAGCAGAAGCTGCTGCACAGTGAAGTGAGCATGAGGTCTCATATGTAGCTAATTGGAGTAATCTTAACATTAACGTTGTTGTGAGTGAGTGGGTGGGGGAGGTAAGAAAGGGAGGGAGGGGAGGAAAGAAACAGAATACTGGTTATCTCCTCTGGCTTAGTTAACTTGTATAAAAGGAAGATAATAACTGGGCCCCTTCCCACCCGTTTTGCATGATTAAGTCAGACAATCCATGTAGTCACGTAAGTTTTGAGAGACAGACTTATGTAAGGATGAAGCCTATCATAGCTGAATGCCAGTGTGTGTGTGTAATGTTTATGTATTAACTTCTCTATCGATGTTAGACAGTGGGTTCTTGAGAAGTCAGGAACCACAGTTCCAACTATATTGTTTGTCTATATTGTAAGTAATTTTATATACCCTTGAGTTATCACGTAACTTGTTTAATTGGCTATCTTGGCATCATACTACATACTTAATTAATTGTTTCATCAGAGTGTTCCACCATTGGAAATTTGTTCGTGATAATCCAGGAGTACTAATCAGCTCAGACGAATCCTTAGTGTGTTCTTGCCAGTAAATGGTATATTGTGATGTCTAATATTTGCCTCTTAATATGCTCTTCAGCTGAATAGTTAACTGGGTTAGCAGTCATCTGAAAAGGAGATTCTGATTCCAATAATTGACTTTAAATTTATAAACAGAATTACCTATGTAATGCCCTAAATTTAATTAAGTTGTTTGGGATTTAGAATGTGACTGTGTCTCAGTAAGTATAGTTTGTCACAGTATACTATAAGTAAACATGCTGAGTTATGATAATCACTTTTGAGTAACTGCAGAATTCAATTCTCTTATCTATGTAGAATTCAGTAGAAAAGAAACCCTATATTGAGGAAGTAACTGACATTGACTACTGTAGGCTTAAGTTTTTCAAAGACCTACTATTATTTTTTTGCTTTATTTATTTATTTATTTATTTTTATTGGATGTTTTTAAATTTAAATTTCAAATGTTATCCCCTTTCCCGGTTTCCCCAAGACCTACTTTTAATAAGGGTTCTTAAATGCTGTAACTCCCTTGTAGCCCAGCACCCACCAGAGGTAGGGAAAGAAAGGTTATTAGGATCCAGGGAAGTGGACCTGCTTAGCAATAGTTCCTTGGAGCAAATGTATACCAGCAGTCCAGTTCAGCAGTGCCAGGATAGCAAACAAAGTCAGCAGCAATGGCACGACCCAGCAGAAGTAGCCGGGCCTGAGCTGAGTCAGTACTACAGGAGTGACCAACACCAGCAGGGGCTCCAGAAGAAATTCTCTGCTGAGCCTCTCGAAAGGAAGTGAAGATCAGAGAAGACGAAGACAGGATACCAAGAAGCAAAGCTAGCGATGCAAGCCCTCGTCACTCTCCGTTAGGTCCTATTTATACTCCTCCAAATATCACACGTCTTCGCACGAGTTTTGCCTCACCGTTTGGATATGTATCAGCCAACATCAGTCTGACAATCAGCCTGAGTCCTCAGAAGTGCCAAAAGCCACCAGAACCTCACAAGAAGTTCTTTGGTGATTTTCTCTCTATAGAGTCAGGACAAACAGCTCATCATGTGTCCTTCCACGTGCTTGTTTTAACAAAACATCCTTTCACCTGTATTTGCTTCAGTGAAATGTCCCTTCACATGTCTGCCTTAGCAAAACATCCTCTCATCTGTATCTGCTTCAGAAAAACCCTCCACGTGTCTACCCCAGCAAAACACCATCCAACACAACTGATTTTCCAAAGCACCCATAGGTTTCCACTTCAGACCATTACTAATTATGTCATCCTGTGCATGTTAATTCATTTTTTTATTTTTATTATGTTTTATTCTGTCTCTGTGTGCACATGCCTTCTAAAGTCTTTGTGCTTTCCTTTTGTCAAGCCAGAAAAAGGGTGTATTAGGGTTTTACTGCTGTGAACAGACACTATGACCAAGGCAAGTCTTATAAAAAAACAACATTTAATTAGGGCTGGCTTACAGGTTCAGAGGTTCAGTCCATTATCATCAAGGTGGGAGCATGGCAGTATCCAGGCAGGCGTGGCGCAGGAGGAGCTGAGAGTTCTATGTCTTCATCCAAAGGCTGCTAGTGGAAGACTGACTTCCAGGCAACTAGGGTGGGGATCTTATACCCACACCCACAGTGACACACCCATTCCAACCAGGTCACATCTAATCCAACAAGGCCACACACCTTCAAATGGTGCTATTCCCTGGTCCAAGGATTTACAAACCATCACATTCCACTCCCTGGTCCCCATAGACTTCTTCAAAGACATGAGTCTATGGGGGCCATACTTAAACATAGCATAATGCAAAATGCATTTAGTCCAACTTTCAAAGTCCTCATAGTCTATAGCAGTCGCAACAATGTTAAAAGTCCAAAGTTCAAGGTCTCTTCTGAGATTCATTCATGATTAACTGTAATCCCCAAATCAAGGCAGGAAACCAGCTGGGCAAACTCCAAACTCTGCATCTCCATGGCTGATGTCAAAGCGGTCTTCAGATCTCCTCTCCTTTTTCATCTTTGTTGACTACAACAATCTGCTTTCTCCTGGGCTAGTTCCACTCCCTGTTAGCAGCTTTCCTCAGCATGTGTCCCATGGCTCTGGCATCTTTAACATCTTTGAGTCTCCAAGGCAATTTCAATGTTACAGCTTCTTCTTTCAGTGTCTGGGATTCCACTTGATCTTTTGGACTCCTCCTAAGGGCTGGCATAACTTTTCCAGCTCTGTGCTCTGTAGCACTCTAAGCCCAGGTTGATCCACTTCACTACGGCTGCTGTTCTTGGTGATCATCTCATGGTATTGACATCTCCAATACACTGGGGTGTTCCACTCCAACTAGGCTTCACCAATAGCCTCTCATAGGCTCTCTTCAGGGTGCCAAGCTTCAAATCCTTTGCATGACCCCTTCAGTCCTGGGCCATCAACTACAGCTGAGGCTTCACCTTCTCCAATGGCCTTCCCTGGCCTCTCACAGTGCTAAGCCTTGGCTTCTCTCCATGATCCCTTCATTCCTTCACAAGCAGTACCACCTGAGTGACTCTTACACATTACCAAGTCCAGCTGCAGCATGAGGTACAACCTTGGGTATCTCTAAAACACAGCTTCTTTGTGCTCCCAGAAAACAATTTCCAGAAGATTTCACCTCAGTGATGCTGGTCTCTTCTTAATCACTGCTAATTCCTTAGCTCCAGCTAACCAGCATCAATTTTCCCAGTAGTTCCTTCCATTCTTAACTCTAGAGCCAGAGCCACATGGCTGAAGCTGCCGAGTTCTGCTGCTTACAGGAACTAGAACATGATCCCCTTGTCCTATTACATTATCACTAGCTTTATGTTTTCTAAATCCTCCACTGCCTAAGCTTGGCTATCCTGGTTCTTGCTCTGTAGATTGACCTTGAATGCAGAGATCAGCATGCCTGTCTCCTGAGATTAAAGGTGTGTACCACACCTTTAATTTAGCTGGGTAGGATCTTGCCCCAAGGTTCCACTCCCTTAATCTTTTATCTCCTAGAACACAAGATTTTGCTCCATTTCACTTCCTGGTACCCCTTTAATACTCCAACCATATATTTTATATTTTTCCTTTCTAAGCTTGCTATGCTTGTTCAAACTTCTCTTCATAAGACTTAACCAGAGAACAAAGTCTCTGCTGGGCTTTTTTGAAACTTCTTTTGTCAATGCAATTAATCCAAGTCTCTTCACCTTAGCCTCAGGCAAACTTTTCAGACAAGGGCAAAAAGTAGCCACATTCTTCACCAAAATACCACAAAACCAGTCTTTATGCCACATTCTGAAATTCTTCTTCTTTGAAATCTCTTGGGCCAGGTCAACACACTTCAAATTATTCCCAGCAACTAAGTCTTCCATATTCCCACTAGGATGACCCATTAAGCCCCATTTAAAGCATTCCATTGCTTTCCAAATACAAAGTCCCAAAATCCACATTCTTTCAAATAAAAGCATGGTCAGGCCTATCACAGCAATACCCCACTTCTGGTACCAACTTCTGTATTAGTTAGGGTTTTACTGCTGTGAACAGACACTATGACCAAGGCAAGTCTTATAAAAAAACAACATTTAATTAGGGCTGGCTTACAGGTTCAGAGGTTCAGTCCATTATCATCAAGGTGGGAGCATGGCAGTATCCAGGCAGGCATGGCGCAGGAGGAGCTGAGAGTTCTATGTCTTCATCCAAAGGCTGCTAGTGGAAGACTGACTTCCAGGCAACTAGGGTGGGGATCTTATACCCACACCCACAGTGACACACCCATTCCAACCAGGTCACATCTAATCCAACAAGGCCACACACCTTCAAATGGTGCTATTCCCTGGTCCAAGGATTTACAAACCATCACAAAGGGCAAGAGTAGGAGTGGGACTAATGGAGGTGGGCATAAGATTGCTGACTTAGACAAGGGAAGAGCGAATGTGTCTTGTCACATTCCATGTTGGGAACTTGGCCTTATTTGTGTGTCCAGGAAGCTGAGACTCAACTGGAAGTCTTGGCAATCGTGATTAAATAATGATTAAATGAAAACACCAGGACATAATGATATTGTCTAAGATATTCATTAAGTTTCTGTACAAAATTGAGTCAGAACAAAGATGCACTTGTACATGCATTAGAGGGAGGGAGCTAGGAGGAAGAGAGAAAAGAGTGAGGCTGAGTGTGCACACACTGCTGTGGAGGCTAAAAGTAGACAATTGGGCATCTCACTAACTGCCCCCTAGGTTGGTTGGTTTGTCTTTTAAAGACTGGATCTCTCACTGGATGAAGAGCTCACTGAGTCACTAGATTGGCTGACCAATGAGCTTGAGCCAATGAACCTGTCTGTTCCCTCCCACTCCTGGCACTAGGGCTGCCAAAGTAGGCCACTCATCTGGGTTTTTATGCAGGTGCTAGGGAGCCACACTTGCATCAGTGAGTCAGTGCCAGGCATTTTATTTGGCACTCTTTCTATCCCAGGACAGAGACTTCTTGATTTGCTTCAGATACTAGAGCGTTTGTAGATTGTTAAAGAAGAGCCTCTTCTCTCTTGCTTTCTTCAGCCTGAAGCCAGGCAGTGGTGTTGCACGCCTTTTATCCAGGCACTTGGGAAGCAGAGGCAGGTGGGTCTCTGAGTTTGAGGCCAGCCTGGTCAACAGAGGGAATTTCAGGACAGCCAGAACTGCATGGAGAAACCCTGTCTCAAAACAACACAAAAACAAAGACTTGGAAAGTGACCATAAAAGTACAGGAAACAGGGCTGCTGAGGTAGCTCAGTGGTAAGGGCTTGCTGCCATGCCTGATTCTGAGTTTGATTCTTGGCCCCACATAGTAGAAGGAGAGAACTGACTTCCACAAGCTGTCTTAGAACTTCCATATGTCAAACACACACAAATAAACATTAACAATAATACAGGAATCAACTTACTAACTCAATTCTGTGTGTTGGGAATATAGTACAGTGGCAGGGCCCATGGCCTAGTGTGTGAAGGCTTGGGTTTATACCCAGTAAAGAACCTCAACCAATAGGAATGGAAAATAAAAGCCTCGAAGCTTAGCAGACCTTAAAGTCTCCTTTTTCATCCTGTCCCCCCCCCCCCCCCCGCCCCCGACCCCCACTTCTGGACATTCCTTAAAGTCTTGCCTGGCAATTTTGGGGAAAGGTGACATGACTATAAGTGAAAATTTCCATTCATTTGTTTCACTTATCCCTAGGATAGGAGGATAGGGGTAAGGAGGAGAGCTTCCTTCTGGACACAGCATGGTAGCAGCTGTGATTACCTGCTCAGATTTATGTAAGATCCAGCAGTCAAAAAAGAGCGCAGGCTGGGAAGGAGCACTCAAGGCGCCACCCGTTACTAAGGAGTTTAGTGGCGGTTGACCGTTGCTGGGCGAGGGAGAACTTTTTTTCCACCTATGTTCACGGGCAGCAATTAATTGGACTTACTGACATTTTTAAAAACACAAAAATGGGAGAGGCATATGTTGAAGGGAATCTGTGGGGAATGTGATATGATCGTGTGTGTGTGTGTGTGTGTATGAAATTTTCTACTTTAATATCCACACATAAAATAGATCACTTCACTGGACTTTTTGTCAGGAGTGTCATAAGATGTTGCAAATTCCAGTGCAGAACAGATGAATCAAAAGTCAGATGTTCTGTGAGCATCTTCAGGACCAGACCAAAGCCATTTTACCCAAATTCATCCAGGAGCAAGAACTGAAGCTATATTCTGTTTTTATTGGATATTTTCTTTATTTACATTTCAAATGTTACCCCCTCTCCCAGTCCCCCCCCCCATGGAAACCCCCTATCCCACCAGCCCTCCCCATGATTTTATGAGGGTGTTCCCCCACCCACCTACCCACCCACTCCTGCCTCCGCATCCTGGTATTCCCCTACACTGGGGCATTGAGCCTTCACAGGACCAATGGCCTCTCCTCCCATTGGTGCCAGATAAGGCCATCCTCTGCTACATATGCATCTGGAGCCATGGATCCCTCCATGGCTCTTTGGTTGGTGGTTTAGTCCCTGGGCACTATTCTTTATGACATTATGACAATGTCTGTCTACACTGTCATTCACTGTTACAGTTTGAGAAATGTCCCCTACTGGGCGATGTGTTCAAACACTTCTCAAGTTGTGGAAATGTTTTGGGGTGTTGTGGATCCTTTGATACTGAAGGCATGACTGGAAGGCATATGATATTTTGAGGATTGCAGCCTAATCCCATTTCCAACCTGAGCTCTGTTTTCTGAACTACCATGCTATAAAGAGCCACCAGCTACCATGCCTTCCTCTGCCCTGATGATGGACTGGTAGCCCCTGAAACTGTGAGGTAGGATGAATCCTTGCCCTCCACTTGTTTCTGTCAGGTATTTGGTCAGTATGAGAAAATTAACAAATTTTCTGATGTAGTTTTGGATACCATAACCAAATGGTAGTAGAGGAACCAGTCTATTATCATTATTTATTATTATTACTATTATTATTATTTGCATTGTGGACTGATCTCATGGTTTTGCATATGTCATGCAAGTACCATGTCACTGAGACACATCCCCATCCCCTGTCTTAGCAAAAGACTTGTAGACCAAATCATGGGACATTGGCCTAGAAAACTTTTATCCTCAGTGGATTCAACCAGGGGCTTAGAGTTAGGACTCTCTGAGATGCAGCTTCTTTTAATTATCTGACTTTACTATTCATGTATTTTTTCCTTCTAACATTTCCTTAACAGTGGGTTATTCTATTGTTATGCATGCCTACTTAACTACTGGCCTACCCTACATGTATATGTGTTCTGTTTTTCTATTTCCTTGAATTTTGCTCTAGTTACCTATTGGCATAAAATTACACCTAAGCTGAGTGACATAAAACATTTATTAACTTTTGTGTAAGTTAGAAATATGGACAAGGCTTAACTACTTCCTGGGTTTTAGGTTCTTACAAGGCAAGATATCAGCTACAATATAATCAAGGCATGTCCGAGAAAGGGTCTGCCTGCAGACCGATTGTATCAGTTTCTTAGAGCCATTGACCAGAGTCTATCTGGGGTTTCTTGCCATGTGTACCTCCCACAGAGTAGCCTGTAACATAGCAGTTGATGTCATCAAAGCAGAGGACAAAAGTGGGAAAAAAGACATTACAGTCTTTTAATTGGATCCAGACATGCTCCATCACTTTGCCTGTTCTCTGTTAAATGTGAATCCATAGTTTCAAATGTAGCAGAAAGATTTCTTAAGAGGACACGTGAGGCAAAATAACTGAGGGATTTTAGAAGTATCCATGGTATTCCATTCCTTAACTCTTGAGTGTAACACTATCATACTTTAAACATCTAACTTGAGTCTAACAGTTGTCTTACTGACATATCTAGATGTTTAATCCTAGCTTCTTGCTTGTCTTATACTTGATAAGAACAGTCAGCGTTTTGCTTATAATGGGGAAGAATGGAAAAAGAAATTACTAATTAAGCTTTCAGAATTACCTCAGTGGACAAGGTATCCAGAGAAAAACATCATTTAAATATGCTTATTGTGCCAAGCTGTTAATCATAGCTTTGAAATTTTTGTTTTCTTTGGCTGTCAGACGTGACGAAGGGTTGATTTATCTGCAAATTCTGTCTTCTGCCCAGTTCAAGCTTGTCGAAGGAAGTGCTAATTGCTTTTGCAAACTTTGTCTATTTACTATTGCCCTTAATTATCACTCCACGTTACTGGGGTAACGCTGTGAAGCTCTCTAAGCAAAGGATCATCTGCCTGCACTCTTTCAAATTCCTGGCTGTGTTCTACGAAAATGTCCAATTACTAGCAGATTGCGTTAGTAACATGGGGATGTTTACTATCAAGAACTAGCAAAACTTTGATCAGTTACCCATTCTTCACTTTATTTTTCTTTAAGAAATCCAAATTTTAATGGGTGAGCTTTACAGTAACATGGGGTTTTTTTATAAAATATATTTTTATAGGTAAATATAAGAATAAAAGTAGTTATATAAACTTAAACTATAAACTAAAGTCGCTATGTAATTGAAGCATTTTTGTAACTAGTGAGATGAAATGAAGTTTGCCTTTTGTTTTTGGTCAGCTTTGAAACATGGTCTTTGTTATATTTCATTCTTTTGTGAGCTGGAGTGTTTTCCTTCATATATGTTAACTGGTGGTAAGAAGTTTCTCCTCAAAATATTTTCCACATTTAAAAATTATATGTGGAACAAGTAGTTAATAGGCTGTCCCTGTTTAGGCGTGTTTGGAATAGAGTTGTGGAGCACAGTCCCAGTGGATGCATTACAAAACATTCCCACGCTTAAGGCTCAGGGACTGTTTCGGGAGGAGGGGGGATTTTAAGAGCCAGGAGATCAGGGAGTTTGTTGTGAGATTGTGAATCCTTGTAATGTCATACTTTATGCCCACAAAGTCTCACCACCATGACTGCCTAAACATGAACAACGCCAATAGACACTTCACAGTGGCTAGGGAAAGCCACTGAGCCTTCAACCCTACACAAAGTGCTATTGGCAACTAAGGAGTACGGACTGGGAAGATCTCTCTAAGGAAGAGCATATCCATAGGTTATCCAATACCAAATGCTCAGCCCAGAGAACATAGATATGAGTAACATTATACAAATTGTGAGTAGGCTGTAGTTAGGAATATATACATATTATATATGTTTATATAATATATGTATATGCACATAACAATGAAAAGATGTCATGAATAAGGAAGAACAAGGAGAGGGGTATATGGAAGGATTTGGAAGAAATAAAGGGAGGAAGGGGGGATTGATATAATTACCATATCTCAAAACCTAAAAAAACAATGAGTGATTTGCTGGTGTGTGCCTATAATCTTTGCTTTCTAGAAACTGAAAGGGGCAGGGAGATGGTACCGTGGTTGAGAGCACTTGCTTTCAGAGGTCTTTCAGAGGACCTCCTTTTGGATCCAAGAACCTTATGAAGGCTCATAACTGTCTGTCAATGCCAGTTTCATGGGTTCCAGTGCCCTTTTCTGGCCTCTGTGGGCAATGCATGGTGCATGTACATACATACTGGCAAGTCGAAACACTGATATGTGTTAAAGAACTAACAACAACAACAAATCCACCGAGACCAACTTGGGCCACGTGGCAAGTTTCACTGAAATCCTCAGTGAGACCCTGTCACGGAGGGAAAAGTGTAGCTGACTCCTGCTGTTCTTGTTACTTTACCTTTAAAATGTAAACCATGCGTCATGGTCTACACCTGGAATCCCAGTGCTCAGGACTCTTAAGTTGAAGGGTCATGAATTGGAGGCCAGCTTCAGGTACCTAGTTTGATCTTTTCTCAGAGAAACCAAATAACTAGCACTAGGAATGTAGATTTGGTAGAATATATGCCATTCGCAAAGTACCTGTATTCATTACTCAGCATAATATAGAACTGAGCAGTGTCTATAAACCAGCACTTGGAAGGGGAAAACTGGGGGATGGAAAGTTCAAGAACATCTTCAGCTCCATAGCAAGTTTATAGCCGGTCTGGGCTACATGATACACTGTCCCAGGCCTCCTCACTCAAAATCAAAATAAATGAACCTTCCCCTGAAATACGTAGGTATCTAGTTTATGACATGGGTTAACACACAAAGCTACTCTCCCCGTTTCAGTCATCTGTCACTGCACTAAAACTATCCTAAGTGCCAGGGAGATGATTCCGTTGGTAAGGAGCTTGCGGGCAAGCACGAGAACCTGAGTTTCATCTAGAACTCATGTTTTGTTTTGTTTTGTTTTTTAATGGCTGTTGTAGACATGCTGGTGTAAGGCTGTACTAAGCAGCTGGTGACTTGATGCAGGAGGATTGCTTGCTGGCTAGCCAGTCTAGCTTAATTGGAGAGCTTCAGCAGGAGGCTGTCTCTTAATAAGGCGGAGAGCAAATGAAGAAGGCAGCCAACATCCAACTATGTCTACACACACACACACACACACACACACACACACACACACACACACGTGCATGCGCACTTCCTCCCACTCTGCCATTGTTTGTGTCAGCGTTCCATCGCTGCAGAGCTGTTCAAGACAGTCATGTTCACACTTATGGAGGTTTTGCTTCATTATCAACTGGCATTTTTTCCCTTTAGGCTTGTGGTGAGACAGTGCACTGTGGTGTGGAGAGGGAGGAGGAAGCCAGAATCATATATCAACTTTTCGTCTTTAAGGACATGCCTGAAATCACCCAAAACTCTCCACTAGCTCCTAAAAATCCACCGTTTCATTGCTGTGCTACGCTGCAAGGCCATTCCCCCATGAACCTTTGTGGGAGATGCTCTGGTACCTATTTTAGAGTCAGTACTCTGAAGGCTCCCCGACTGCCCCACGCAGATGAGATAATCAATGCATGTTACCTCTGCTGAGAATCTGAGCCTTTGCCAAGAAGGGCTGTGTAGTACTGTCGCACTGTCACACAAATTTAATGCGTGCGTGCACAGCGAATAGTTGCAGGTTGATTGTGCCAAAATTCTCTTTGTGCTTAAGCTAAAGTCAACTCATGGTTGTTGGTGCAGTTCCCGTCCTTTGTGCCAGGAGAGAAAGCAAGAGAGAAAGGTTGTGACCAGGGAAGGAAGCTTATAACCTAGAGATCACAATTGCAGTAAGAGTTTTATATGTATATGGTGTGATGGTTGCCCCATGGGAAGTGGCACTATTAGGAAGTGTGGCCTTATTGGATAAAGCATGTCACTGTGAGGGTGGGCTTTGAGGTCTCCTTTGAGTTCAACCTCCACCAATTTGGGAAGAGAGACCCTCCTGCAGGGCTGCCTGCAGAAGAGAGTCTTTGCTGCCTATGGATCAAGTTGTAGACCTATCAGCTTCTTCTCCAGCACCCTGTGTGCCTGGATGCTATATTTTCCATCATGATGATAATGGACTGAACCTCTGAACCCCATTTAAATGTTTTCCTTTATAAGAGTTGTCTTGGTCATGGTGTCTCTTCACAGCGATGGAAACCCTAACAAAGACAAATGGTAAGTGTATTCAGGGGAAGAACTCAGATGTTCCTACTTATCTTCAATAAGAACCAGACCTATAGATAGGAATGTCATGCAAAAGGAAAATGCAGAGCCCTTTGTCCAAAACAATTACTAAGAATTTCAAGGCAGCTGGGCTTGGTGGCACTCGCCTTTAATCTCAGCATCCTGGAATCTTTGAGTTCTAGGCTAACCAGCTCTTCATTTTGAGACTCTGTCTCAAAAAACCAAACCAAACCAAAATCAGAATTCAAGGCAGTAATACCAAGACTTTAAAACAGAAGAAGACCCAAGAAGAGCTAGGTGACATGGTACATAGGGCATACCCTGTATGTGAAAGGTTAACAAGGAGGAGTGAGATGCTGCAAAGTGACTGAAAGCAAGGGTCCATTTGTGTGAAGTCAGTAACCCAAAAGACTGCATTCCATACAGTGTCAGACCAAATTCTTCTCTTGTGTGATATATAGAGGATTGATATGATTTTTAGTGTCAGAGACTGTCAACTAGATGGAGTCACCTTTTCAGAGGGAATGAGTCTGATTTTTATGTTGATCAAAATAAGGAAACCGAAGAAAAAATGCCAGGAACCGATTGCCCGGAGACGTCAGCTATCCTCGCTGAGAGTTTCTATCTCTAAGTCTGAGGCCAGACAAACATAAGCGCCTTTAAGGGTAACAAATGATCAGACCTGTGTGTGGGTGGGTGGGGGGGGTGGTTTTAAAAAGTTGAGAACCACAGCTACAGAACTGCATAAATTTGAATATGAAAAATCGCCATGCGATTTGCAGGATACAACTTCATCTATTCAACAAATATTCATCGAGAGCCTGATTGCCCTGGTCTATCCAGGAGCACAGAAGACCTTCTTTTCAGGGTGGGAATTGCGCCTGCTTGCTTTCCCTTTGGACATAGCATGCTCATCAATGCCTGTGAAAGGGAGGGGAGAAAAAAGGATTGGCAAGGGGGTCAGCCACCGTGAGAGGTCAGAACTGAGAGGCAGGGCCAGCAGAACCCACGAATCGTTGGTAGACAAGCTCTTAATGCCTTTGTGCTAACTGGCTCTTACTAGGAATAAAAACTGAAAGACATGAGGGACTTGTGTCTGTGTCCAGGGTTCTCTGTAGTTTCCTTTCAGTCATGATCATGTGGAAAAAAACATTTTGTACTAGTGAGGCATGCATAATTATGAGAAAGAGCAGATAACTTTTCCACTCTGTTTTTAAGGAAACATTTTTAAGTGTAATTTATGAGGCAAAAGCTTAAAATGCCTGAAGGGTTTCCAGGAAATTGTGATAATACATTGTGCTTGGCATGATAAGCTAACGGGATCCATTTGTACTCCCTGGCAAGGGTTTACAATTATGTCATTCTGTTGTATTTAAGGAAGGGTTTCAGAAACCCCACAAAGTGCCTGAGTTGCACTGCTTTGTAGTGGAATTACACCTTGCTGCAGCTTTTCTGTTCTGCGTTAGTGCCGTTCTGTGATCAGCCTGAAAAGCTCCCAAGGCCAGCAACGGGAGAGTTGCTTCTTGAAAATATATAGTTCAAGCTATGGAGGCATGAATATGTAAGTTAAAGATTTATGCCTTAAGAACAAGCCACGATTTATTGATCTAAGGAAACCTTGAGCACCAAAGTATCATGAGATAACAGATACATTCCAAGGGTGTTAAATTGATCAGTGTTTAATAATTCCAAGTATCTTTTTGGATAATCCCTTTAGCTTGCTAGTCTAGGGTGGTATTTGTGAGAAACTAGCTTTTTGAGAATTCTCTCCGTTGGTTTGCACAGTGGCTGCACCTGTGTGCAGTCCCACTCACACTAAGTAAGGCTCTTTCCCCAAATCCCTCCAACGTGTGCTGTCCATTGTCTTGTTGACCTTTGCCATTCTGACTGCGGTAAATGAAATCTCAAAGTTGTTTTGATTTGCATTTCTTATTGATGGGAACTTTTAAAATATTTGTTTGTTTGTTGAGACATACTTTCTCTGTGTAGCCCTTGCTGTCCTGGAACTCACTGTAGAACAGGCTGGCCTTGAATTCCAAGATCTCTGCCTCCCAAGTGCTGGGATTAAAGGTAGTTCTTTATATATTCTGTATATTAATCCTCTGTCATGTGTAGCTGGGAAAGATGCTTTCCCATTCTGTAGGCCTCCTCTTCTCTCAATTAGTTTCTTCAGCTGTGCAGAAGGTCCCACTTGTTAATTGTTGGCCTTAATTCTTGGATAAATTAAGTCCTAGTCAGAAAGTCCTCTCCCAGTGCTCAACTGTGTGGGGCTCTGCCTCTGTTCCTCTAGCAGTCTCAGTGTCCCAGGTTTCACATTCAGGTTTTTGATCTCTTTGGAGTTCATTTTGTGCAAAGTGATAGATACGAGTCTAACTGCTTGTGGGCCTCCAGCTTTCCCAGCACCATTGGTGGAGGGTGTTTTCTCTCCAGAATTTCTCTTTTTGGCTTCTTTATCTACGTGACTGAAGTTATGAGTAATCGTGCTTCCGTGCTGTTCCGTGGTCTACACATCTGTTTTGTGCCAGTGTCATGTTTTTATTGCCATGGCTCTGTACCATGTCTTAAGATCTGGAATGACCATTCCTTCAGCATTGCTTTTGCTACATCAGAATTGTTTTGCCTATCTGCAGCCTTTTGTGGCTCCATGTGAATTTTAGGGTAGGATTTTTTTCCTATTATTTCTGTGAAGAATGAGATGGGGATTTTGATTGGAATCGCATTGAATCTGTGAGTAGGTTTTGGTAAAATGGGTCATTTTCACATTACAAGTCCTGCCAATCCCTCAGCATTGATGTTTTTCCATTTTCCAATGTCCATCTTTTTCTTCAGAAGTTTAAATTCTTCATTGTAGAGGTTTTTTGCTTCCTTGGTTAGTTTTAATACTAGATATTTTAATTTCTTTGAGGCTATTACAAATAGGAATGTGTCCATAATCTCTGAATATTTGTTGTTCGTTTAGAAAAGCTATTGATAGTGTAAGTTGATTCTGCATCCTTCCACATTGCTGAATTTTCTTATTGTTTCTAGTTTTCTAGTAGAAGTTTTGAGGATCTCTAGTACATATTATGTCATCTGTAAATACGGATAGTTTGATGTCTTCCTTTTTTATTTTATTCCTTAATTTCTTTCTCTTGCCATATTATTCCAGCTAGTACGTCCAGTACAATATCACACAGCACCAGGGTAACCACATAGGTAACATTCCTGTCTTATTCCTGATTTCAGTGGGATTGCTACAGACTTTTCTCCATTTTATAATGTAGGCTGTGAGTTTCTCATATACAGCTTTTATTACGTTGAGGTATATTCCCTCTAGTCCTATATTCTCTAGAACTTTTATTGAGTCATGTTGGATTTAGTCAAAGGCCTTTTCTGTTGCGAAGGCCCCTGGCGGGTGTTGACGCGATGTGATTTCTGCCCAGTGCTCTGAATGTCAAAGTGAAGAAATTCAATGAAGCGCGGGTAAACGGCGGGAGTAATTATGACTCTCTTAAGGTAGCCAAATGCCTCGTTATCTAATTAGTGGCGCGCATGAATGGATGAACGAGATTCCCACTGTCCCTACCTACTATCCAGCGAAACCATAGCCAAGGGAACAGGCTTGGCGGAATCAGTGGGGAAAGAAGACCCTGTTGAGCTTGACTCTAGTCTGGCACGGTGAAGAGACATGAGAGGTGTAGAATAAGTGGGAGGCCCCCGGCGCCCTCCCCACCCCGTTCCCCGAGAGAGGTCGGGGTGGGGTACGCTGGCCTCGCGTGGCCTTTCTCTACACAAAGGATAAACAGGTTGAGAAAGAAGTTAGGGAAACAACACCCTTCACAATAGTCACAGATAATATAAAATACCTTGGTGTGACTCTAACTAAGGAAGTGAAAGATCTGTATGATAAGAACTTCAAGTCTCTGAAGAAAGAAATCGAAGAAAATCTCAGAAGATGGAAAGATCTCCCATGCTCATGGATTGGCAGGATTAATATAGTAAAAATGGCTATCCTGCCAAAAGCAATCTACAGATTCAATGCAATCCCCATCAAAATTCCAACTCAATTCTTCATAGAGTTAGAAAGGGCAATTTGCAAATTCATCCGAAATAACAAAAAACCTAGCATAGCAAAAACTATTTTCAATGATAAAAGAACCTCTGGTGGAATCACCATGCCTGACCTTAAGTTGTACTACACAGCAATCGTGATAAAAACTGCATGGTACTGGTACAGCGACAGACAGACCAATGGACTAGAATTGAAGACCCAGAAATGAACCCACACACCTATGGTCACTTGATCTTTGACAAGGGAGCTAAAACCATCCAGTGGGAAAACAGCATTTTCAACAAGTGTGCTGGCACAACTGGTGGTTATCATGTAGAAGAATGCAAATTGATCCATTCTTATTTCCTTGTACAAAGCTCAAGATGTTCTGTCTTCTGCAAGGCCTCCCTTTCAGTTTTCTAGCTCAGTTACTGGGCTTTCCATTTCCATTCTCATTTCAGCTTGGGTCCTCTTTGGTGTTTCTATCTCTTCATTAAATCATTTGCAAGCTATGGATTGTCTTCATCAAGTCCATCAGCCTATCTTTGTGTTGTCTTGGGCATCCCTCAGTCCTTGTTCTCCTTAAGTTCTTTGTCTTTATTTCATTGAGCTGTTTCTTTGTGTCTTCTCTAAATTCCTTGAATTCTTTGATGAAGCTCTCAATTGTTCTTTTAAATTCTGTATCCTGGGGCTCATTGAGGTAATTCTCATTGGCAATCATTTCCACAGGACTGATAGGCTATGGAGATGAGAGACTGGATTGATTTTTTTTTCATATTGTTTGTAGTTTTGCAGTGATATCTGCACCTGTGAACTCCTTTTGTTAGTTCTAAGTCTGATATGGACAGAGCAGATTGGGGCTGAAGAGGGGTTTTATGGGCAGATTGAACCTAGAGGCTGGGAATGGCTCAGGTTGGAATGAAGTCAGGTGGGCAGAGGTGACTGGGTTGGTGTGCAGGATGTACATGCTGATCCAAGCCTGCAGAATGGGAGTAGATTTGGCAGACTAGATCCTAGAGAAGGATGTGTATGCAGGATCTAGCTGATTAACTTTTTAATTAATGTTTTAGGTTACCTAACAGAGTTTGGGTTTTATTATATATCTTCATATTACATATTACATATGTGTCAGTACACCTTGTTCTCCTCCCTCATTCCCTTAGTTGGCCCCTCTTTCTGCTTTCCTATTCCATTGCTCTATTTCCCAGCTCACTTAAGAGCTCTTCTCTCTCCTGGTCTCCCTTCCAGTTCTGTCTGTCTGTGTCTGTGTCTGTGTCTGTGTTTCTGTGCCTGTGCCTGTGTCTGTGTCTGTGTCTGTCTGTCTGTCTGTCTGTCTGTCTGTCTTTCTCTTTCTGTCTCACATACACACACACACACACACACACACACACACACTTTCAATATATGAGGTATGAGCAAAACCTTACACATCATTTGTCTTTCTAAGTCTGATTTATTTTGATTAGCGTAATCATTTCCCATGGCATCCATTTTCCTGCAGATGTTATACTGGTCTCATTTTTCTTTATGACCACACAACATTACTTTGTGAATATGCTTCACATTTTCTTTATCCATTCATGTTTGTTGATGGACATATAGTCTAGTTTTGTTCTCTGAAACAGTATATCCAGAAAACTGGACATGCAGTTATTTTTGTGATATGCTGATTTGTATCATAGAGGGTTAGATGGTAATTCTATCTTCAGTTTCTTGAACAACTATACTGATTTTCACAAATTTATATTTCACCCAACAGTGAGAAAGGTTACTCTTTCCCCATATCCTGGTCAGCATTTGCCATTTGTTTTCTTGATGATAGCTCCTCTGAGTAGAGGGAGACAAACTCTGAAAGCAGATTTAATTTACATTTCCCTGATGGCTACAGATGTTAAAACAATAAAAATAAAAACCTTTCCAGTAATTATTGGCCTTTGGTATCTCCTTTTTTGATAATTATTCATTAACCCGCTTATTGTTTGGATTACTTGGACTTTTGGTGTGTAGTTGTGTAGCTCTTTGTATATCTTAGATATTAATACACCATCTTATGTGTAGTTGATAGCATTCTCCCCCACCCCATTTTATAAGGCAGTCTCTTAAGTCTGGTGATTGCTTTCTGCTGTATCAGTTTCATTTCCCTTGCTCTGATAAAATATCGTTACAACAAACAACTTTGAGGTCAAATGGCTTCTTTTAGCTCACAATTCCAGGATACAGGTCAAGTCAAGGAAATCCACGGAGCTCCTTTTTTTATTATTATTTTAATTACGAATTTTATTTTTAAAAATAGATTTATTATCTATGCTGTGTGTGGCGAGAGTGTTGTGCACATGCCTGGGTGTATGTATGCTGCACTATATTCATGGAGATGCTGGAGGAGGCAAGAAGAGGGAGGGCCCAGATAGCCTGGAGCTGGGATTACAGGCAGTGTGAGCTACCTCAAAGTGGTTGCTGGGTGCCAGGCCCAGGTGCTCTGGAAGAGCCGCCATGTATTCTCAACTTCTGGTCCATCTCTCCAACTCCTGTTTGGGTGGGGACGTTTTGTTTTGTTTTGTTTTGCTTTGCTTTGTTTTGCTTTGCTTTGCTTTTTAATACTACCATGATAGTTATCCTCAAGAGAGTTTCTCCAGAAAGCTCCGTCATTATTCATTTTTAATAAATGTCTAAAAGTGGAATTTCTGCACCAATGGCATATCTGATTCATGGACCATTTTGTAGGAAACTGTTCATCATTCTGTCAGGTTGTCACTTAACTGCTCATCTCTGACGACTTCCTCCTCATCTCCGACTTCCTCCTTTCAAAGCCAATAAACAAGGGAAAAAAGAAACAAAAGAAATAAAACAAAGATTCCCTCTTAAATTCTTTAGTGACCCAATAAGCCAGTTCCATTTGTTCCTCGTGGCAGGAAATGGTTTATGTGTGAGACTGAGAGTCACATTCCTCATGCGAAGAGCACTTGTTAATTCGCCCATATATTCTCACTATAATGTAGTTGTATGCATTACACAGTACTCTGCCTTTGTAGTATGCACTTTAAAGGCTTATGACCTAGGAAATCTAGGGCCATATCTCTTCCCAGACTTTCCTCCAGAAACACCATCACTTTAGTTGTATGGTGGGGACTAAACTCACATTCTTATGCATGCTAGGCACATAAGTCCTTAATCACTCAGCTACACCCCCTCCCCGGCCCTTGCAATTCTCAGCTAAGATCTGACTGTACAGCACAGGCTAGCTTTGAACCCAAGATGCTCTTGGTTTAGCTTGCCAGGGGTGGGTATATAAGCATATCTCCTCCTCATACCCAATATTGTAATTTGGGATTTCAGACAGTTATTATCTTCTTCTTATAATAACTTAACTCCCAGTAGTGAAAAATGAGTGCAATAATATTATATACATGTATGGAATTGTTAAATAAAAAATAAAGTTTACTATTTTTTATTTTTTAATTTTTAAATTATATCTATTTAAAATTTTTAATATGTGTAAATGTGTGTGGGTGCTTGTGTGTCATGTCAGAAGGTAGCTTGTGGGAATAGATTGCATCCTTTAACCGTGTGGGTCTCAGAGGTGGAACTAAGATTTTCAGCTTGCAGGCCAAGTGCCTTTGTGCACTGAGCCATTTCACAGACTTTACTATTAACACTAGTTCTTCTCCAAGCCTTCTAACTGATCGGCAAGGCCTTGCCAGTTTCGATATCTGTCACTTTTTTTCTTCACGTGTTTGAGCCATCCCTGTTTGAGCCCAGTGTCTGCCACTTGTCCGGTAAAGATGATTTCTGGTTGGTGTCAGGTCCTTTGGGAGTCCCCTTGCTCACCGTTCTTGGAATTTCCTCTCCTATTAGCAAGAGACTTCCTTTTTCCTTCAGCACATTTATCTGAAACATCTTCAACAAAATTGTCTAAAAACATTTTTGTAAACCTCTGGTGTTTGAAAATGTCTTCACCCTTCAGATGGGTGAAGCGCCCTGATGAGGGGTCATTTTCCCCGAGTGTAGAAAATCCATTGATCCACTGCTTTCCAGCCACTTGCTCTGCATTGAAAAGTCTGAGGCCATCCTCATGGCTAACTTGAGAGTTTGTTTCCTGCGTTTTTTTCTGTGTATCTTTGATACCTAACTATCACACTTTTGTTCTTGAGGGTGGATTTATTTTCAGGGGTTTTACTAGGAACAGTAAGAGCTTTCAATCCAGTCAGTACCGTTCCTCAGTTCTGACTGAATTACTCTTATTTTATAGGTATGGTCTTTTATTTTCCTGAGGGCTGGTGTAATAATTTCATAATTAAAAATACCTTGTTTTATACACTGGATCTCTTCCCGCTTATTTTTGTGTAACTGGTGGGGGCGGGGGGATTGAGTCAATTTAGCTTTGTGGAGTTGAGAAGTTTCTAGGAGTCTATTTTTTTCTGCAGATTTTCAACCAATAATTCATATCTTCATTTTCCCTCAAATCAATTGTTATTTCTGACAGTTTTGTTCTCTAAAGTCAGCTTTTAGTGAATTTACACTGAATTTGCAAATACCGAACTATTTTCCCTATGGGAAATACAGAGTTCCTCTGGGTCTTAGCTCTGTTTTGTACTTTAGGGTGGATTTGTTTTTACTTACTGTGCTAGGGACAGTGCGACCTTTCCGTCTACAAAGAAATGTTCTTCAATTCTGGGAATTCTATTAGTTCTCACATGATACTCCCATCACTTAAATAATGCATAACCTCGTTTTGCCTGTGTTTCCCTTTAAAATGCCTTGTTTGTAGTGTCTTGTTGATTTATCATCATTGACCTCAACTCACAGCTAAGCTGTAATTCATGCCTGGGTGAAGCTTTGTCTAGCCTTTATTTGCTCCATAAGACACACGCAGACTTGGGAATGGTAGCAGCACTCAAAACTGCATGTGGCCATTTGAAACAGTATAGTCAGCGAAAACCCGTACAGAAAACAGAAGGGTGACACTAAATGAACCACAAAGGGGACACTTGTATACTTGGAGGGCGGGTCAGAAGAGGCAGCTGGCTGCTCTGTGTTGGCCTCAGCTGAAAATTTGTGTATCGAGTTATTGAATTTTCTGATACTGTATGCACATCTACAAATGACCAAAATACTATATGCATTTACAAACAAATTTTAGTGGGTGAGCAGGTTTTGAAATAAAAGCCATAAAAATGCAGGTCAGTTGGACCAACTGGTATCTCAAGTTCCTGAACTATGTATGATTTGGTAGCGTAATTATGTTTATTCCCTACTGACATTCTTTACATACTCTTCAACCTCAGTTTTCTCATTTAACATTTTTTTTTAGATTCCCGGAGCCAAGATGGCGCTCCCGTGCAGGGCGGACCACTGATTTTTCTTCCCACTTTTTTTTTTGGAAAAATATATTTAAATTTTTAATCAAAATACAATTGCTTTCCTTTTCCCCTCCCTGTCTTCCCTCCAACCCTTCTCATAATCCCTTCTCTGAAACTCTTCCATGCCCGAAATTGATGACCTCAGTTTGATTATTATTTTACATATGAAATAAATGCATATGTACAGCCTGCTGACTCAATGAGGGTGCTCATTCCTGCGAGAGCCTGTCTCTCAGAGGTCAGTACAGTTCTTGGCCTGGGGGCCACGCCCTGTGGAGTTTCTTCTTTCTTTGTTAATATGTCTATTGGTATTATCATTTGTTCAGGTCTCGTCTAGTCAGACACAGTGATGATGTGTTGTGGGTGTAGCTTCTCTGTCATTTCTAGGAGAACCAAGCTCAGATCAGACTTCCTGTTCCTCGGGTTCTTCTCCCACCTCTTCTGGGATGTTACGAAGAGGGGTTGTGTTCAACATCCGTCTGTTGTAACCAGGCTCCACATGATCGGCTGAACTGGACATTACAACCTGTTGTGGTTTTCTGTAATGATCATTGATGAGCGGTGGGAGCTGCACTTGTCTGTGGATATAAGGGTAAGTTTTAGCATCTAACTAGGAATTATGCTGGTCTATTAAAGTGGTGGTGTAGGTTTTCTTCTATGATCCATGACTTCAGTAATTCTGGGTAGGTTTCTACTACCAGGTATGGTTTCCCTCCTTTCGAGTGGGCTGAAAGACCCATTAGATAGCTGTGATTAGTTACTGCCAAATTGCATCCTTAGGGATATCTTGCCAGTGACCATTGGAATCACACTGTTATAATTCACTGGAATCACACTGTTATAATTCACTGGAATCACACTGCTATAATTCACTGGAATCACACTGTTATAATTCACTGGAATCACACTGTCACACTGCTGATTCCTTCTCTCCCTTGGCAGCTTGCACAGTGCTGCATTTTCTGCCATTATTACAGCTAGACCACAAAAAGGAGTACGTCTGATTAGAGCCAGCTAAAATTTGAGCTCTGTACCCAAAGTGTGCACTGCCTTCAGCTATAGGAACTTAAACCTTAGGCGACTCTGAGAGGCAACTAAGGACAGCAGCCGAAGCCTGTATTGTTTTAGGAGTCACTTGAACTACCCTGACCAAATTCACATAGAGCTTTGTAGTGAGATGGTTTTTTTTTTTTTTTTGGAATTTTGGATTCCTTAGAAACTACAGAAATATTGAAAGAGTGTGTTTTTGTTCTAATCCTGGGTGTAGGGATATGGGGTTGCTTCAGACTGTCTGCTGCAGCTGACAGCAATTTGCCTCTTGTTCTAATAGAGGTGTAGTTTTGTCAGCTGCAGTTAGTTTCTTCTCTGTGGGACATTTGGAATTCTGGGGACTCTTCAGAGGGTATATAAATGCTGGAGAACAGACAGGCAGGGGTTGGTGATAGTTGGGCATTCAGGGGGAGCCTTGGTTTATTAGTAGTTATTATGCTCAAGAAAGAAACAAAAGGAAAGATTCGGGATTCTCTCTCTCTCCCATCTCTTTCCTCTCTATCCTTCTTTCTTTCCTATCAAGTGATTGGGGGTGATGCCCAGAGAGATAAAGGGTGGTTAAAAGCCCACAAAGTAGCAAACACCAGCTACAGAGGTTTCTCATAACTGGTGCTGGGGGTTTGTTAGTGTTATAAGAAGCAATGTCAGCTCAAGTGATATAATTTAATTTATGTGTGTGTGTGTGTATACACACGTATCTGTGTATGTGTATTTATATGTTATGTATAATTTTAGGTAAATATAAAACAATATGACTCCTTGAAGCTTTGTCAAACATTCTTAGTGTTATTTGTCCCTCCTCTTTTCCTCTCCATTTATGTTGATTTCCCCTTAAATCCAACTCTCAAAAAAAAAATCATCTCTTCTTTGTTGTTTTCTCTTTTCTCGTTTATATTGTTTTTCATTCTATAGTTTCCTGAGAGAGTGAAGGAGGTGCCTTCAGTTAGCCATGTCTGAAGTAGAATTCCCTAATACGTGCTTCTAGGCCGAGGATATGTATGGAATAAGTATTGATGGTATAAAGTACTTTGTATTTTCTGCTATTTAGCTTTCCTATGTAGTGCACTATAACAACACTTTAAATATTTTATGTTTATGTTTCCTATGTAAACAACTAGGTCTGTTTCCCCTATGTATCTGCTAATTTCTTCTACATAGTGGAACATTGCCTAAGGAATGTGGGGCGTGGGTTTAAAATAAACAGACACCAGTGTGGCAAATATGTCTTGTCTTAAAACTTAGGCTGGGTTTCTTTCCTGTTGTATCACAACCTCTTCTCTGGTCTTATTATTTTTCTGTGTTGATGATTTCATCAGCCAGTAGCAAAAGGTTGCAAAGGCGTGGTATACAAAGGAGTCCCCCAAATCATCTCGTTTGATCTCGGTGTTCATCATCAGGTGGCCTTAGTTTCGCTCCAAGCTCCTATATTAGTCACTTTTCTACTTATTTAATACGTATTTAATAAAATGCGATGACCAAAAATGACTTATAGAGGAAAGAGTCTATTTGTTTTACATATCCTGAGTCACACACAGTCCATTGAGGAAAGCAAGGGCAGGAACTCAAAGAGGGCAGGAATCTAGAGGCAGGAGCTGATGCAGTGGCCATGGAGGGGTGCTGTTAACTGGATTGCTCCTTATGGCTTGCTCAGCCTGCTTTCTTCTTCTTCTTCTTCTTCTTCTTCTTCTTCTTCTTCTTCTTCTTCTTCTTCTTCTTCTTCTTCTTCTTCTTCTTCCTCTTCCACTTCTTCCTCTTCTTCTTCTTCCTCCTCGTCCTCCTCCTCCTCCTCGCTGTCCTGGAACTCACTCTGTAGATCATCAGCCTGCTTTCTTACAGAATCTGAGACCACTGTCCGAGGGATGGCACCACCCACAATAGGCTGGGCCTTCTCCCACCAATTACTAATTAAGAATATGCCCTACAGGCTTACCTGCAGCCAGATCTTACATAGGCATTTATTTTCTCAATTGAAGTTCCCTCTTCTTAGATGAGCTTGTGACAAGTTGACTTAAACTAGCCAGAGCATCTCCACATTTTATACACGTTCTCAGCTGTTTTGAATTCAATTACTTCACCTGTGCAGTAGGAATACTGTCAATTTCACAGAATTATTATGAAGACCAAGTGAGAAAATTAAAGTTATTAGTACTAATCTCAACACATAGCAAGCATTAGTGCTGTTAACTAAGCTGGGCTTCTGCACTGTGCAGGTTAAATAGAAATAAGACTTATAACCCTCTTTTCAGAGTTAACAACTGTATCTCTTCCCCTGGCTCCCTCCTGGAGTACATAGCATGTCATGGTTGTAGATTTCTTTCTCTCGAGTTGAGGATACTCTTAACACTTCCTATCCTTTGTCACATTGGTCAGGACTTCCCGAATATAAACTTGAAAATTGAGTAGTTCTCTTGAGTTGTTTATGGCCTCTCAGATGACGACTCCTCCTTTAAAGCTGAGTGGTAGAACAGAAGCAGACGATTACCTATTTAATTGTGCCATTACAGTAAATGCAACATTTCTCAGAGAAAGTGGGTAAGTGCCACCCTGGGCTGGGCTGGATTTAAAAGTCAAGGGAAAGCCCTCAGATAAGCACAGGAAGCACACATCTCCCTGAGGATAAAGCACCTCTCACCTGGTACATCCTGGCTTGGGCATAGCATTGGTTTCCATGAGCATCCTTTGAATGAGCTGGACATTATGGGGTGCCACCTAGTCATGAAGGTGAGTGTGAGGACTCATTTGTTGATAATCAGATTCTCCTTGTCCTACTATGTGTGGTTGATTGCTGAAATTATGGGTCATAATTCCATCACGTGGGTTATTCCTTTAATAGTTATACTCTTTTGGAAAGTCATGTTTTTTTAAGCTATGGCGAGGAACCGTGGGGATCGAAAGTGAGAAGGTGGTGGAATATTCTGAACGAAACAGACTTCAACTATAGACCAGAGAAAACCAGAGCAGGGTTAACTGGAGCGAACTCCTGTGGGTAGTGGATATTGGAAGCAGGAGAGATGAGGGAGAATCAGTCACTGAGAGCTACCTTATAGCTCTACTTTAGACAGCTATAGTCAGAGCCATCAATCACTGAGAGCTACCTTATAGCTCTACTTTAGACAGCTATAGTCAGAGCCATCAATCACTGAGCGCTACCTTATAGCTCTACTTTAGACAGCTGTAGTCGGGAGCCGTACAGGGGAGCTTGGATTTGTTTTTGTCCCCCACAAACTGTTATTTTTGAAATGTTTATGGACTATCTCTGATGTTCAATTTGCTTATCTATGAAGTGGAGGTAAGACCAACTCTACAGGGATTTGGAGGCAAGGGGACAATTAATATAATGTAATAAGCACCCAATAGGTTCTTACTGCTACAGTATCTGCTGCTGGTCATTTAGAATGTTCTTCCTTGGAAGCAGCTCACTACCCAATGGGCTCACTGACTTTGAAACTGAAGGCAAATATCTGGTGTCTCTTAATGTTATCCTGGAAAGCATTCCATATCCTCATATAAAAAAAGTAAGGAAACAATTATTTATTAAGTTCATATTGCCAATATTTGACTGAGTTTGATTTTATGAAAGTAGAAATTTTATATAACTTAACCTAAAATATAACAGATAAAATATCCTTTACACAACTTTAAATATTTAAATAGATACAAAATATAAATATAATGGTATCTACCTTATTTACTTCAAAGACCTAAGTAAAAATGCATGGGTGAGTGCTGTTTAAAGCTGTTTAAGAGATGTTCAAATCAGCATTGAAGAGAACGAGAGGGGGCTAGAGTGATGGTTTACGTGGTACAGTGCTTACCACACAAGCATAAGGACCTGAGTTCAATCCCCTAGAGCCCATATAGAAAAGCTGGGAACAACGGTACTCAGCTGTAATCCCAGCACCAGGGAGGCTGGGATGGGAAGATCTTTGGAACGCTGCCCTGGCAATCTAGCTGAATCATCAAGCACTAGATGGATGAGAGACATCGTGTATCTTGTATCTTCTTTTGCTTAAAGAGAAGGGTCCCCTGTTCTCATTCTCCTTTGCTGCTGTGTGTATAGGTTCATGTGTGCATGTGTGAGCATGTGTGTAGAGGTCAACACTCAACAGATGAGCCCACCATGTGGGTGCTGGGAACCGGAACAAAACAACAACAACAACAACAACAACAACAACAAAAACCTGTCCTCATGAAGAGCAGCCAATCTCTCTACCAAATCCGAGCCTGTGAGGAATTCTGAGGTACTGTACTCAGTACTCTCTAGTCAACCCTACTGGGCTAGGCAGCCCGTTGCTTTGTAAAGACAAGTGTGAGTGAACATAAAGGAGCTGATGAAGCTATCAAGCAGGCTGCCCAGCCTCGCTCAGTGTGCTGGCTGGTTTTGTGGGCAACTTGACACAGGCTGGAGTTATCACAGAGAAAGGAGCTTCCCTTGAGGAAATGCCTCCATGAGATCCAGCTGTGAAACATTTTCTCAATTAGTGATCAAGGGTGGGAGGACCCATTTTGGGTGGGGCCATCCTTGGGCTGGTAGCCCTAGATTCTATAAGAAAGCAAGCTGAGCAGGCCAAGGGAAGCAATCCAACAAGCAACACCCTCCATGACCTCTGCATCAGCTCCTGCCTCCAATTTCCTACCCTGTGTGAATTCCTGTCCTGACTTCCATTGGTGATGAACAGCAATGTGGAAGTGTAAGTTGAGTAAACCCTTTCTTTCCCAACTTGCTTCTTGGTCATGATGTTTCGTGCAGGAATAGAAATCCTATCTAAGACACTCAGTCCCCAGAATTTCTCACAGACGATTCGGACTTGGCTGATAGTTTTATTCTGCTGGGAAGAGCATTGTCAGCTGACAAAGAGTTGAATGGACTATTAACTGAATGAAAGAAAATAAAAATGGAATTGGACAAAGTTCATCATCTAGGAGCCAACCTTGATTGAGATTTGAAATACCAAAAGTGTCCTGTGGAGTGGAGGATTGCTAGGGAGAGAACAGCTGCCCCTCCCTTTGTGGCATGTGACAGGATGTGGGAAGGTGGAGACAAAGGCAGGAGACTCCTCCTACTTTTTCTCTCTTACTTCATCCTGGCCAGTGCTTGTAGCCAGCAGTAATTGTTTTCTCATCTCTGATGGCAGCTGCCCTAGGGTTACATCCTTGGTGATGTAGTCAGTGAGTCTGAGATGGAGACGTGGTGGCATCGCCGAGAGCACTAAGAGTCCACCCTGACATATTCATTGTACTGTCAGGAAACTCTGAGCCTCTATCCGATACTCCGTTCAAATGGATGTCCTGTGGGTGAGAATGCCAGTGTCTGGGAAAGGGGCCTTCTCCGAAGACCAGTTACTACCAAGCTGTTCCATTTCAAAATAAAGGTCGTTTATCTAAGATCAGGAAATGTTGAGGGTTCTCCCTGGGAGCACAGCAGAATCTTTCCAGTTTTCCTATGACGTTCACCTCACTTAAGCGTCTAAGAGACCCAAGAGGGATGGTCTGTTTAAGACAGGAAGTCCCAAATCCCTTGCCCTGGGCTTTCCGTTATGTTAAATCTGTAATCACAAGACAAAACAAAACAAAACAACCTTCTGATTTTGAGTAACCTGGAAAGGAGACTTGATCTTGAGATATTTTTCCCAAGGCTGTGGTGTGATCTTGTAGCTGCCCTGTTAGAATCTATCACTCTGGTGACAGAACATTTTGAAACTTCCCCCAGTAAATGGTACTGGATATAAACTGCTGTGTGTGTGTGTGTGTGTGTGTGTGTGTGTAAACATTCTTGCCTCTGTGTGTGTGTGTGTGTGTGTGTGTGTGTGTGTGAGAGAGAGAGAGCATTCCTGCCCCCAAGAGCATATGAAGGTCCCTTGGCATCCTAGTCTATCGCTTCCTGTCCCTCCCTTGAGGCAAGGGTTTTTCACTGAAAAGACCCTGGAGGACAAACATACTGGAATAAGGGTCCCTGTCCTGAGGGAGTTGGTTGGATGTCTACAGTCATTACTTCGTGTCTCTTCTTAGCTGCTCTGTGTTTTCCCTGTACAATTATCTTTGCCATGGAATATTTAAGGTCACAGTTCACTCTCTGACTACACAAGGAGACCCGAGACTTTTACTCATTTTTGGCTCAAACTCCCTGGAAGAATTACAGCATGATAGTCATCAGTAATATCGTCTTACTCATTGGTAGCTTAAAAAAAAAAAAAAAAACAACAACTCTGGCTTCCCTCTCTATCTCTGTCCCTTATTAAGAAGCCACTGTCCGGCTCTTGGAAGTCAAAGCTGGGCTCTTCTACACTCAGTGTACAATGCTGAATGAATCCAAGAAATCCAGCTGTGGCTGTCTCCGTTTCTAGAAAGACACTCTCCCCAACTGTGACTGCTCCAGCTTTGCCGCCGGACCGTTTAAAGCTGCTTTTTAAACCTTCACGAATAACAGGTAAGTGTTCTCATAGTAAAGGGGTGGTGATGATTGGCATTAATTGAAAACATTGAACGCTAGCTAAAATCTTATTTAACATGAAACAGCCAAAGATTTAAACATGAAAAATAACTTATTACCAATAGTATTAGCTTTATTATATAGCTATTAATTGACTCAATTATTGGGCTGATAGCATCTGTTTTTATAGAATTTCCATATCTGGACCTCCCTCCAATTCCAACAATGCTTTTGAACATGTAAGTGGGAGCAAAGACTAAAAGACATGTTTTCTCCTAAAACTAGAAACAGATTAATATGGATTTCTAACAATGAGAAACAGAAGAGCAACATTTCATTGTTAGGCAATGATTTCATTTTTGCCTCTTTTTGAGTTTTTTTATTTTTATCTTGATGAAGAACTTTAATTTTAGTTTGTGTGTGTGTGTGTGTGTGTGTGTGTGTGTGTGTGCGCACATGCTCGTTGAAGTCACAATTGAACTCAGGCCTCAGCCTCCTGAATCTGGGATTACAGGCGCAGGTCACCTCTCCTGAGCGTTTTTATTTCTGTAGAACCTAGGTCTCATGCTGCGCTATTACTTAAGGCATTTTCATCTAGTAGGTACTTTAGCTGGCTGACGCATGTGAGACTTTTATCCCTGTGGCTCATCCAACCATCTGTCACAGGAAAATGTAGCATCGTTTACTTCTTCCTGGGATGAGGTACGTTTTTTTACGTTTGCCTCATCTTTAGGTTCCCCTAGCCCAGAGCTAGCATCCATGTTATTCCTTATTAACAGCCATACAACATAAGCAGTACCACATGAACATGCCTACCATGTAGCAGGCCTGCGCTGAATAGCGTTCATTCTCACGAAGCTAGTCTCAGAATGAGGGGAAGGCAGAAAGTGTGTTGCTAAGCACCATTCACACAACTCTGAGGGGAATGTTCTGTGGGTGCTCAGGGAGGGCATCCTGGCCTAGATTGGCCTTGAAATGAGTCTAGGAAAGTGATTAATTTGCTGGAAATAAGGATGTGGCAGGAAAAACAAAAAGGTCTCCATTTCTTCTGCCGCTACATCACAGTCATCATAGAAACTTCTAGTAGCAGACGGGTGGGGATTTCTCACATAGCAAACCATTGATTCTGTAGCATCAGATGCCAGATAGAGGGCCTCTGAGCCAATTCGGCTCGGATACCACATTCCTAGATATAACACCCCAGGCTGGAGGCACAAACCTCAAGACTGGCTCCCTGAAAATGTGTCTGCTAGTTCTAAGCCTTGGGTGATTTTATTTGTGCTTTTGACCAACTGACTATATAAACCATTGTTATTATAGCTTCCTCTTTGAGTTTGGCTAATTTGCTTGAACAGCTCCCTGAACTAAGAGGAGCAGGCTTATCAGGTTATTTATTAAAAATATAATAGAAAACATACAGATAAAGAGATGCATAGGAGAAGGTGTGGGCTCTCACAACCCTCGGGAAGTCTCTATGTGTCCTTCTGTCTGAGAGCTCCTGGCATCATGTCCTTTGGGGTTTTCCCAGTGTATAGGCTCAGTTGCTAGTAGGTTGGGTGGAATAGCCTAGGATAGCCCAGCAAGCCTGTGTATAAAGACTTTCTTCCTCTAGGAAATGGAATGGGCTTCCTCTTCAGTGACAAGAGTTTTATGACTGTTGGTCCTGCAGAAGGGCAGGTAGGTCAGAGGGTTCATGCTTAGTAGCAAGATAGAAAGGCAGGAGAAGCCGGTGTGGTAACTCATGCCTGGAATCCTAGCACTTACGGTGGCTGAGACAGGAGGATTGCTGCTATGAGTTCAATGTCAGCCTTGGCCACATAAAGCCCTTAGTGAAACTAACCCTAGTTACAGTGTGAAAACCTATTTCTACAAAGAAAGCAAGGAAGAGAGGGAGAGAAGGAAGGAGGAAAAAGGAGATAAAGGGAAAAAGGCAGGGAAAATTAGAAAGTCTGATAGAGTTTCTTTGACTCATCTCAAGAAAGAGAAATGTCAGTTTCTACTACCTGCCTTTGGGGAGGAGTTACGAGTCAAGAACTAGGTATAAAACCAAAGTATCATGTATCATGATTTTATAATGGGAAGGGGCTCTGGTAGGCAAACACAGTTTGGAGATATGAAATAGAACATTGTTTCTGGAAAGCCTTGGTTAATCCCTTTGGCCCAGGACTCAGTAACTGAGGCAAAGGCTAGAAGCTGGTCTCAGATCTGTACAGATTCGTAGTGCCTTCTGCCTGCCTTAGCCCTGTTCTTGGTGGTAGTTTGCTTTGAGTGTGCATTGTGAGTGGTATGCATTGTGGATAAAAACAAACAAAACAAAACAAAACAAAAAAACAAAACAAGAACCCATTGCCAGTACATATCTTTAAAATGGGGACTGGGTTGATGAAATAGAAAAGATCTGTGTTGTGAAAGACAGCCATCAGGATGGGGTGGGGTGGAGTGGGATGGGGTGGGATGGAAATGAAGCTCCCTCCTGCCCAAATGCCTAGAATCTGTCAATGTTGTTAAAGAGAGGCAGGAAGCAGCCTCTCTCTTGACTGATGCCATTTTGAACTCTCTCTCCAGCCTCTGGGTGTGAACTCTGGAATAATGTGGACCTTGGCACTGTGGGTATTCTCTTTCCTCTGCAAATTCAGCCTGGCAGGTAGGTTAGCCTTTCATGGATCGTATAATTCATATGTTTTGGGGGAAGAATTTTTAACTTTGGAACAAAGGGATTCTGAATATTCACAGTAGAATCCTTGACAGTTTCAATGCACGTGTGTGCCCATGCATGGGCACAAGCTTGCCTGTGTGTGCCGACAATAGAAATACTTTTGTGCATGTAAATTTGGAGAGATGATCTGTTGCATTCTTAATCAATGACCTCATAAGGATCAAGTGCATTCAGACATGTCCAACATCTGGCCCAGAGGCTCCATACATTCCAGGAGAGCTATGAATGAGACCCAATGTATTTCCAGAGCATAATATCATGACAATATGTCAAAAGTGTAGACAGCCCAGGGATAGCTATAAGCATAGCCCAGCATAAAATTGTAAACTTACTTTATGAGATAGGTTTTTCAAAAAGATTTTTAGTAACTCTATTATGTGATTCTCAAGAGTGAACTTCATATATGACAGTTTCTTGTGCCAGTGTCAAAAGCTTCATCCCACCTAAATCATGCCAACCTCAGAGCAATTTAGTTTATCACAACCTATGTTTAAAAAATAATTAAGATGTAAAAAAAAATCACTGTGGGCTGAATATTGAAAGGCAGAGAGATGCAATTTACCAGCAATTGTTTCTTGCATGTCACATGATCAAGGCATGCCCCGTGGCCATTCCCAGTCTTAAAGGGCCAAGGAGGTAAAGTCCGCCTGTGTGTTCAGGAAGAAGAGATACTGACACTGAAGAACTGTAACACCTGTATCGAATGTCTGTGCTTGGCAAGCAACAAGCTCTGAACCGAGGTGGCCCCATGCAAATGGACCTGGTTGGGTGGAAAACAACTTCTGGAGCCATTTTCTTTTTTCCTGACACCTGGTGACATTCTTATTTCTGGAAACCACATATGTCATTCCTTCTGCTTACGGATTCTAGTACATGTTAACGGAAGCTGCTTCTTTGTCTTTGAAATCTGGCTTTAATGAGATAAGATTCACATGTCCGACAGTTCTGTTGAGAGCATTAAGATCCATAAGCTCTTGGTTTGCTCAGTAGTGTGACCTACAGCTAGTTTTAGTGTTGCAGAGGAAATAGCTCAGCGGTCAAGAACACTTGCTGCTCTTGCAGAGGACCATAGTTCGGTTCCCAGCAGTTTACAGTGACCAGGAATCCCAGCTCCAGAGGAGGCCGGATCCTGCTCTATCCACTGCAGGTACTAGCACTTACGTGGACATGCCCCAACACAGGTAGACATGAATACAGATCTTTAGAAAAACCTATAGTCAGTTTTAGAGCATTTTCTTCATCCAAAAAAGAAACCTTAACCATTAAAAGTCATTCTCCTTTTCTCTCCCCTCCCTGCCACCCCTAGTCAACTTCTCATCTCTCTTATGGTCTGGCCCTATGCATTTGCATGTTTCTGACATTTAAGAAGCACTTGCATTTAGCTATAATTATATATACATTAATAAGTGTCTTTCTATACATCATCCCCTCTAACTACCCACACTTCTAGTATCTTCTTCCATGAGGTCAGCCTTTTTTAAAGTACACAGGGAGACTGTAATATTTATCTTTCTTTGCCTCTATTATTCCACTGTGTGTGTGTATGTGTGTGTGTGTCTGTCTGTCTGTCTGTCTGTGTCTGTGTGGAGTGTATGTGAGTCTGGAAACCAGAGGAAATCTTTATCACAAGTCACCATCCACTTTTGAGATTTTTAAAGACAAGGTTTTTCATTGGCTTGGAACTTACCACACGGGCTTGGCTTGCCCCAGGATCCACATCCACATGGTGGTGCCACCATGCCAGACTTTGGCTTTTCAAAAACAGATTAGAAAAATTAAAGTAGAAATTTATTGACTGAGCTATCTTCCAGGCCATGAATGTCTCATTAGCCTATATAACTGTCTTCATATCGGTAACTCACTGCTGAGATTACTGGGGTTATTATTTCATACTTGTGTGTGGTGTGTGTACTTGTTAATAAGCAGGTGGGCGCATCTACATGTGTGTGGAGGCCCAAGGGTCATGTGACGTTCCTTTCCTGTTTTTTGAGACAAGTTCTTTCATTGAATCTGGATCTCAAGGACTAGGCTAGGCTGGCTGTGCAGTGAGCTTCAAGGTCTGCCTTTCTCTGTCCATCCACCATTGCTATGGCTGGAGTTAGAGGCACACTGCCACACCCAGCCCTTCACACTCACAGTGTATGTGAATCCTATACACTCCCACAAGCCCTGGATACCACACACACTATACACTGTACACAGTGCATGCAGCAAACACACGTGCACACATATAAATACAGTGCTGCTCTCTCTGAGTCCTGGACATAGGAGTGCATCAGTCAACAGATGAGTCATTTCTCTTGGGATAACCCTTAGTTCATCTCTACGAGATTCTCCCCGTAACCCTTGTGAACTATTCAGGCTGTTAACATCCTGCTTGCTGTCCCAAGGACTCCCCAGGGACGTCTTAAGTTGTGTGTGGGCCCTTTGTGGAATGTGTTAATTCTGCACCTTCCAACCTCCATGTAACAGAGACTATTACTTAGGTCTAGCATTTCATTTTGGTCTTGTTATGCATCTAAACTTGCAAGTCACCATCTTTGTCATGGTTTTGGCTACAAAAGCTGTGACGATAGAAATTCTTACTGAGCTACTGAGTGACGGGTACGGATATAGCACCTATGGGAGGGAGTCAGAGACATCTCGCTTTTTCTCGTTCTCCTGTGTCACTGTCTGGGGTCTCCTTTGTGCATGTGGACAATGTACATACTATAGAACAAATATATAAGTAAATATGTATATAAACATTTATATCTAGAGCCCTTTAAAATCATAACTGCTAAAATCTAAACAGAAGGATGAATGTCACTCATCCTGGAGCCCTTTACTGCCTTCGTAGGAGACAGTAATATGTCTCTGAAAGAGTCAAAGAACAGATAGCATTGCTCGGGCATTAGAGGAGTAGAATACCACTGTTTTCTATGATCAAGTTAAATTAAACAAAGTCTCCTGTCAACTGAAAGAAAAATCAGGCAGGAATACAGAAACAGGAGAAGTTGAAGAGCCTTAAAGGCTATTCATTAGTCCTATCTCACTTTCTTCTGGTTTCCAGCAACTTTGGGTTAACTCAGTCTTTCTGGGGTAAAAACTTCACTGCCAAAATTCTTGCTATCCCCTTGTTCTTTCTTCTGATGGTGTCTGGGCATTCGAGTAGGATTTGCCTAACACTAGTGTCCTCAGGAATGAGTCCTTACACTCCACTAGTCTTCTCTGGCCCATCTGGTATTGCCCAGCCTCTCCTCTGCTAGTCACTGTGAGTCAGCTGGCTTTAGCTGAGCAGTGAGGTATTAAGCTACACCAAGTTGTTTGTGTGTGGTCTGGAAGTCCCTCTGTGTATACACGCCTTTGTCCCAGTCCTCAGCCTACTTTAATCTTAGAGGTCTACCTTCAGACCACCCCCAATCCTGGAGCACAAGAAAGATTCGGAATCCCTGGATGCTATACTCACCTCTAGGCAGTTCACCTGAAGGGTTGCTCTAGGCCTCCCTTCTGCCACTGAGGATGAAGATGTCTTGCTGGAGTTGGTGCTGCATACTGAAACCTAGCTTCTTCTAGACTTCCCCACCTTTTCATGCTGAGCCCTGTAAAATGGGATGTTAGCCCAGATGGCTGGTGGGGGCCCATTTGCATGTTTATCTTGCTCTGCCCTCTTTTCATTCCAATCTCCTTCTCTTCAGTTGGTCCTTGCTAGAAGGGATGAGTTGCTACGACAACCAATACCTCTTCCTCCTCTTCTCCCCCCTTCTCTCCTATGAGCATGTATGTGTACATGTGCGTGTATGTGGGGGGTGGGGGGATGATGTGTGCTCGTACAGCGGCATCTGCCCAGACGAAGACCAGAAGAGGCTATTAGATGTCCTGCTTTTTCACTCTCTGCCTTGTTTCCTTCAGATCTTTATTGTGAGATCCTGAGCTAGGCTGGTGGCCAGCAGAGCCCAGGAGTTCTGCTTCCCACACAGTGCTGGTTTGCAGGTCGTGTGTAGCTTCTTACGTCAGCTGAGGAACACACCCAGGTTCTCATGATTCTGCAGGAAGCACTCTTACTCACAGAACCATCTCCCCAACCCACCCTTTTCTATTCCTTGTCCAATAGGGACTTCTTTTCTAAGAAGTATTAAAGCTTTGATTTGATATGTGATTGTGACTCGGTTTCCCCTCTGAAATATACCTTCTCTTAAAGACTATTATCTAGTCAAACATTCAAAAGACATTAGTGGGAGTTTATCATTGCCCTTAGTATAAAATTTCCCTCAGCTCTTGCATTTGTGTATGTATTAGAAATCCATCATTTGGCCTAGTCGGCCATCATTGGGAAGAGAGGCCCCTTGGTCTTGCAAACTTTATATGCCTCAGTACAGGGGAACACCAGGGCCAAGAAGTGGGAGTGGGTGGGTAGGGGAGTGGGGGGGGGGAGGGTATGGGGGACTTTTGGGATAGCATTTGAAATGTAAATGAAAACATAATTTAAAAAATTTGGAAATGATAAAAAATTAAAAAAAATAAATAAAATGACCGCAAAACCAGAAAAAAAAGAAAGAAAGAAAGAAATCCATCATTACCTGGTGAACCCACTTCTCAAAATAATATATCAGTGCAAAAAACCCCACCCAAAACAACACAATCTAAGATTACAAGGAATCTAATCATATTAGAAATCAAACTTTCAAAAAATGAAAAATTTACTAATTTTTTTTTTTTTTTTTTTTTTTTTGGTTTTTTGAGACACGGTTTCTCTGTGTAGCCCTGGCTGTCCTGGAACTCACTTTGTAGATCAGGCTGGCCTTGAACTTAGAAATCCGCCTGCCTCTGCCTCTCTGCCTCTCTGCCTCTCTCTCTGCCTCTCTGCCTCTCTGCCTCTCTCTCTGCCTCTCTGCCTCTCTGCCTCTCTGCCTCTCTGCCTCTCTGCCTCTCTGCCTCTCTCTCTGCCTCTCTGCCTCTCTGCCTCTCTGCCTCTCTGCCTCTCTGCCTCTCTGCCTCTGCCTGCCTCGAGTGCTGGAATTAAAGGCATGTGCCACCATGCCCAGCTAAATAGTAAGATCTAATGATTAATTTATGACCAATATTAAGCTGATCTAATCATGACCTTAATCGAGAAACTGTGACATTGTATCTTATATTTCATGCTATCTACAACTGAAATAAAATGTAAAAATTTATAAGAATTTTTTTTTAAAAGTCCAAGGTAATGATTCGGTTTCTACTGTTTGTTGACTACATTCATGATGAAATAAAATTGTGCATAAGTCAGTGAAAAATCAGGATATAATGTCACCTCTCCAGAGGCCGTGGGATCTAGAAAATGGAGCCAATAACTGAGGTGGACTGAAGCCTCACGCAGTAGCCGACTTTACTCGGAGCATCAGTCAATTTATACTCTGAGGGCTAAGAAGGGTCACATGAGTAAAGTGTCCAATCACAAGGATAAGCCATAAATGGCAAAAACATGCTTTTCCGTAGAAGCACATAAGAATTAATCAATAACCAGTTAAAATGAATAATCAGAAGTAAACTCAGTCCCATCCACCACACATTCCAAGAACGGTTTCATGCTTTGAAGAAGTCGAGGCCACAGGATTCTTGTTTTCTTGGAATTTTTTCACAAGCGCTCAGAATTTTCCTCATACCACACCATTCTTGGATCATATTCTGACAATGTAACTCACCCCCACTACTGTTTATTAATATATAAATTCTACTATTTAGGAACTGTGATGGTTTGTGTATGCTTGGCCAGGGAGTGGTACTCTTAGAAGGTGTGGCCTTGTTGGAGTAGGAGTATCACTGTGGATGTGGGTTTAAGACCCTCACCCTAGCTGCCTAGAAGCCAGTCTTCCACTAGCAGCCTTCAGATGAAGATGTAGATCTCTCAGCTCTGCCTGAGCCATGCCTGCCTAGATGCTGCCATGCTCCCATCTTGATGATAATGGACTGAACCTCTGAACCTGTAAGCCAGCCCAGTGAAATGTCCTTATAAGAGTTGCCTTGGTCATGGTGTCTGTTCACAGAGGTGAAACCCTAGCTAAGACAGGGGCCCCTTAGGGCACGAGAGTTTTGTTCTGGATGAGACAGTCTGTGCTTTTCTTGTACCATAGGGAACTACCAAGAGCATCAGCTACAGACATGCAAGCATCGTGCACCATGATGTAGTATAGATCGAATTTTTGAATTTTTCTTATGTCCATATTCATAATCCAGTTATTCTGAGTGGTTCATTTGATGCCTTGCTTAGTAGTTCACCCTATCTAATGTTACTTAAATAACTTTTGCTTCTAAGTGAGTTTTTGTTGTTGTTCTTATTGCTGTTTTGTTTTTTGGAGTCAGGGTTTCTCTGTGTAGCCCTAGCTGCCCTGGAACCACTGGCTTCAATTCAGAGATCTGCCTGCCTCTGCTTCCCTAATGCTAGAATTAAAAGTGTGTACCACTACTACCTGGCTCTATGTGTTTATTTTTATTGGGGCTGTAAAATGTATTTTTTTCTAAAAGTAGACATCTCTTCAAAGGCAGTAACTGAAGTAACAGACTTTTTCTGAGTCTGGTCAGGACAGTGGTTCTCAACCTATGGGTTGCAACCCCTTTCACAAGGGTAGCTTCAGATATCCTGCATATCAGGTATTTACATTACAATTCATAACAGTAGCAAAATTACAGTTATGAAGTTCCAACAAAAATAATTTTGTGATGGGGGAGTGGTTACCACAATATGAGGAGCTGCATTAAAGGACAGCAGTATTAGGAAGGCTGAGAACCACGGGGTTAGGAGAATCTCCTCTACTTAGCAAATGCAATGTGGAAGGCACTGATTAAAGTGTGAGGTGCTAGCAATGGCTCTTGTGTTCTAAAGCTGTGATTCTCTGACTTTTCCCTAGTCCTGCCGACTAAGCCAGAGAACATTTCCTGCGTCTTTTACTTCGACAGAAATCTGACTTGCACTTGGAGACCAGAGAAGGAAACCAATGATACCAGCTACGTTGTGACTTTGACTTAGTAAGTGTGGGAACTCTGTGTGTGTGCTCTCAGCAGGAGGCGGGGCTTCTGATTCACCCCTGAGTCAAGTTACTTAGGAAGGATGACATTTCTCAGTAACTTGTGGGTGACAGCTACATCAGTAAAGTGGGTGGGTGGGTGGCATCCCAGTTCCTTGCAGACTGGCTGACAGGATTGAACCGGAAGAGGGAGGACTATAGGCCATGTGGTGATCTGCCATTAGAAATGCCAGAATTGCTAAGAGTTGTCTCCAGTTAGGAGCATGATGGGAAAGTCTTCATTTACCATATTTGCTCTTACTCCTCTTCTTTCTAGAAAGAGCTTGATACCGCTGTTTTGTTTTCATGGGTTCGGATGTAGTGGCTGTGGCTTTGAGCTAAGAGGACTTGCCTCAGCCTGCCACTGACTCTATGGGGCTGTTTGTCAGTTCAGTGGTCACCGACTTTTCCTCACCACCTCGAGCATCCCTTTTGATTACAGTTCCATTAGAATATAATTTTTATCATTTAAAAACTACAGTTCTAACCATAAGCCAAGTGTTTTAGTATGTGCAAGTTTTAAATTTTTTTCTAAGAAAGCTCATGAAACCATTCATTTGTGTTCCCCTACAAACAAAATTACTCAGGCTTGAGATTATTTTGAGATGGACTTTTGGTTTTGGGTTTTTTTTTCTATTTCAAGTAGAGAGCCAATTATTACAAGGATGATGTTGGTGGTGGTGGTGGTGGTGGTGTGTCTGTCTGTCTGTCTGTCTGTCTTTATGTGTTCACATATGTATGCACTCAAAGAGAAGTCTAGTTTACATTTACAAAAGAAGAAAAGAAAAGAACAAATCCTTGCCCTGGGGAAGAGAGAAGAGGTGGGTAGTTTTTAAGTTGAGACTTCAAAGACATCTGATAGTGTGGGAAAGAAGAGAAAGGGCTCATTTCTGATTCCCACCCACCTGATTCCTGTTAATGATGTGAGAATAACACCTTGAGAGGGTCTATCAGTCCACAATCAGTCAGCAGTCATTATCTGTTATATATTACCTGTCTCTTGTCTCTCATCTTACTGTTCTGTTGCTATGAAGAGACACCGTGGCCAAGGCAACTCTTATAAAAGCAAGAATTTATCTGGGAGCTTGCTTCCAGCTTCAGAGGGTCAGTGCGTTATCACCATGGTAGGAAGCACACACTCATGGCACTGAAGCAGCAGCTGAGAACTTTACATCCTGATCCATACGCACAGCAGCAAGAAAGGGAGGGGGAGAAGGGAGAAAGGTGGGCAAGAGAGGAGGGGAGACACACATACACTGGTCCTCAAAGCCCACCTCCTGTGATACACCTCCTGTAACAGCCACACCTCCTAATCCTTTCCCCATCAGCTGGGGATTAAGCTTACATACCTATGAACCTATGGGGGAATTCTCATTCAAATCAACACATCTCCCTACCCTCTTTCTGCCATCTATTGCCTCTCTAATCTGTCTTTTATCTTATAACATATAAGATAAAAGATATCTTATAACATATCTGCCTGTATGCATAGCTACCTAGCTTTATGAGTTTTTAAAACACTATATGCATATGATAAAAAATTCAGCTTGAAGCATACAAATTCTTAGTTGCGTTGTCAAAGGGCAGTCATTTAAGCATTTTTATGAAGAGCTTTCCAAGCACCTGTGACACATCCATAAATATATGTTTTTCTAAAATGGTGATTATTCTGCACATGATCTATATCCTGAATTAGAAGATAAGGTATTTTAAATATTAGTTACATTTGCAATAATTTATTTAGCAAATCCTCTGGTGTTTTAAATTTGGGGGTGGGGGAGGAGACAGGGTTTCTCTGTGTAACTCTGTCATGGAACTTACTGTAGAGCAGGCTAGCTTTGAACTCACAGAAATCTACCTGTCTCTGCCAACAGAGTGCTGGGATTAAAAGCATGCACCACCACTGACAGCCTTGAAAGGATGAATTCTTAAGGATCTAGCTTCAATATTTTGATTCTAATAGGGAATTTGAACAATCTGTTGATTATTTCTTAAAGTAGGAATGCATTGCCATATAGTCTACAGGGTTGATTATATAACCTGGACTTTGGGCAATCTGTTCTTTCTTATAGTAGGAAGGCACCTACTATAATCATATAGTATATCATATATACTCTGTGGGGTCTCCAGAGGGTCTGTGTGGCTCACAGCATCTCAGGCAGGCAGGAAGCAGGTACCCTTCGCAGATGCACCAAATCCCCACATAATTTCCTGAGAAATCCAGAGCAGAAGTCACAGATGATGCTTAGCCCATCGAAGTGTGATTTTGTTTTCAAACTCATGTTAACTTCCTCCTTCTTTTAAAGCTCCTATGGAAAAAGCAGTTATACTGACAATGCTGCAGAGGCTTCGTATTCTTTCCCCCTTTCCTGTGCAATGCCCCCGGACATCTGCAGTGTCGAAGTAGAAGCTCAAAATGGGGATGGTAAAGTTAAATCTGACATCACATATTGGCATTTAACCTCCATAGGTAAGTAGTTGATGGTGTCTATGTAGGGGCATTGGAGTAATTGCTCTTCCAACTTCCTTCCCCTAATGAAGGAATCTTTAGGTTCAAATGCAGACTCAGAGTGTGAGGGAATAATTGATATATACCACCACGGGTCTGCTGAGGTTTGGTCTATTGCTATGTATTGTAACGCTGAATTCTGTATCACAAGGTCTAGTTGCCTCAAGACAAATGATTTCTCATGTATGCCAGCTTTTGTTGTGGAAACCTTGCTCCTTAATTTAAAACCATTGGTTGAGTAAAATGCCTATATCCTGTAATTGGGCAGAAGAGAGGTAGGCAGAAGGGAGAGGGGTCTGAGAAGAGACCATGAGGAGAAAGAGGAGGAGAAGGGAGAAGGCACCTTCAGGTAGGTGGATCATGAGCTCAGGGCCATGAGGTCCAGCCAGTTGGAGTAGAAGTGGCCAGGAACATGGCAAGTGAAATTTTGGGATTATTAACAGGGAAATAGAAAAAAATAGCATAGAAGGTTGTTGGAACTAAATAATCTTGGGTGAAGTAAACATGCAAATAATATTTACCATAACAGGGCCAATAATAGATATGAGTATTAAGGAAGGAGGAAGATGTGGAGGGAGAAAGAAAGGGCAAAAAGAAGGGAGAGGAAGGAAGGAATTAATTAAATGAGGAGAAAAAAGAACAATAAACAAGAGATATCTTGCTGACCACTAATCTCTTTTGCAGTATGTAACATAAATGGCTCTCAGAGAAATAGCCATGGCCCCGTCGTGGCCCCATCGTGATGCCATCGTGGCCCATGTAGGAAATGAGGAGCTCTTGTTTTGTTTTGGTTTTTTTGTTTGTTTGTTTGTTTTAAAATTTTTATTTATTTATTTATTATATGTAAATACACTGTAGCTGTCCTCAGACACTCCAGAAGAGGGCGCCAGATCTTGTTACGGATGGTTGTGAGCCACCATGTGGTTGCTGGGATTTGAACTCCGGACCTTCGGAAGAGCAGTCAGGTGCTCTTACCCACTGAGCCATCTCACCAGCCCCCTTGGTTTTTTTTTTTTTAAGTGTCTCCAATTGCGATCTTTCAAACTTTTTTCCAAAAGTCAATTTCGCCATGTAATTTAAAGTAACTGGTTTATTTAAATACAATTAATATATTAGAAATTCAAAACACTAGAGTATGCAATTCAGTCGATTTATTATATGTACAAAGTTGTGCAAGTATCACCACTCAGTTCAGAAATAGGATTAAGTTCAGTGTAGTCAGAAAACTTCATACTTACCAGGAACAAGTCCCCAACCGTTTATTTACTTTTTCTTCTAACATCTAGCAAGTTCAACCTGGTTTTTTTTTTCTTTCTTAACTCTATGCATTTGCCTAATAGGAACATTTTATATGAATAGAATTGTATAACATATGCCCTTTAAAAAAAAAAAAAAGTCTGGCTTCTAGAATGTATTCAAGATCTGTCCTGTATTATTCCATTCTTAAGGTTGAATTGTAGCCCATGGGATGGATATATCATTATGTTTGTCCCCTTCAGCTCCTTCAGTCCTTCTCCTAGCTCTCCATTGGGGTCCCTGGGCTCAGTCCAATGGTTGTCTGTTAGTATTTACATCTGTATTGGGCCACGTGCTGGTAGAACCTCTCGGGGAACAGTCAGACCAGGACCTGTTGGCAAGTGCTTCTCGGTGCCTGAGTAGCTCCTAACGTATTTAACTATTTAATCTGTTCTGTGTTTGCTACTTGGTTAGTTACCTCCTCTGTAGTCCCTGCCCGCTTCTCCCTTTGCTTATGAACGTATTATTATGTCTTACCATCATGGTGGTTGGCACTGAGACCAGGACTGACTTGCAAAGAAGTCACAGGAGCAATACTCCTGTTGCTGTTTCCATTTGTTCAGGCCTTGGGGGCGTGGCACTCTCTTTCCACTGCCTTGCTAATGAATCTGTGTAGAGTAGACCACAGAATATGGGCTGTCTTTGGCTCTCTAGGCTTACTGTGCTCTCAACTCTCAGTAGACACTATTAGTACCTTCTCGTCTGTCTGTAAATATGAAGATTGTATTTTGTTTTGTTTTGTTTTTCAGCAAAAACCGAACCACCTATAATTTTAAGTGTGAATCCAATTTTTAATAGAATGTTCCAGATACAATGGAAACCCTGTGAAAAGACTCGTGGGTTTCCTTTAGCGTGCATGCTTCGGTTCAGAACTGTCAACAGTAGCCATTGGGTAAGTTATCCCAGTGTGGTCTTTCCGCTAGAGACCCAAGGAAGGGACTTATTGACAACTTCTGTTCATCCAGAATTGCATTTTTCACTTTTTACATGGAAAACAGAAAAAATATTAATGGTAACTATTCTATTTCCCCATTTTCATTTGTACCTTTTAGCGTGGGTGTACATTCTACCATATATATTTTGTATTCCGAACACAATGACACCCTGAAGAATTAGAAATTTGGTTTTGTATTATACCCTGTTTTATATATCGGAGTATCGGCCACTAGAAACTATTATTTGGCCACTTTAAACATTTCTTAAATCTTTATGAAATAGCATATTTTAAGTGAACAAAATATACATTGCATCTACTAAATTGTTACTAAGTCAGCATTCCTGTCAGAACCCACCCAAGTCAGAAACAGAACACCCAATAGTCTGTCAGAGCCTTCTTACCCGTTCCTGATCACTGCCTGTACTTAGAGCATGGTTAGCAACCTTGTTGGGGATTACATATCAGATATTCTGCATACCAAATATTTACATTAAGATTCATAATAGTAGCAAGACTATAGTTATAAAGTACCATAAAATATTTTTATGGTTGGGGATCACCACAACATGAGGAACTGTGTTTAGGGTCTGAGTGTTTGGAAGGTTGGAAACGACTGTTGTAGGGCTAGCTACTTCGTCGTGACAATTATCTCTCTGCTTTTCACGCTTGTTTGTTTTGCTTTATTTTGCTAGATTTCTGAGTATCAGAATCATCTTGGAGTTTAAGCCAAAGACTGGGTTGCCCCTGGGTCTTTGGGCTCTGCATTGTACCCCTCAGAGTAGTGGACACTAAGTCTCTGTCACACAAACTTCCAACTAGCGAAGGGAGAGGAGGAGGATGGTGATTCGGGGTGTGAGCCACACCTAGTGTGGGTATGACTTGTCTCAGCAAGAAATCACCAGAGCTGACGCTGAGAAGCAGAAACGTAATATATGCTATCTCCATTCCTGCTTAGAGTCCATTCTGTCTTACAGACGGAAGTCAATTTTGAAAACTGTAAACAGGTCTGCAACCTCACAGGACTTCAGGCTTTCACAGAATATGTCCTGGCTCTACGATTCAGGTTCAATGACTCAAGATATTGGAGCAAGTGGAGCAAAGAAGAAATCGGAGTGACTATGGAGGAAGGCAAGCCCCTCTCTTCTCTTCCTCATCTGCTTATTCTGGTGTAGGGCTCCTGGATTGAGCCTTAGTGGGGTTTGACACATGGGATTGGGATTCGTGAATTCTTGGGGAACCAGGACCTAAAGTGTGTGGAGGACCCCTCTCCGTGAAACATTAGTGCTGTCTTCTAAGCCCCCTGGGAATTAGCTAGAGTCCTCAGATGCCCAAGTTACCACAGCAGTTTTGTGTACCCAGAGATATAGGACCTCATCTCTCATATTGTTAGGAGATTCTTAAACTCTAGAAGTGGCATTATATCCTTGGAAGGCATCCTATGACAAGTTGAAGCTATACACGTCTTAAACCTTAAGGATGGCTCCTAACTACATTAAGTTTGTGATAATACAAGAAAACAGGTCCTATTTTTAATGAGAGCAAAGGAAAGAAAGAAACAGGCTGTACAAAGCCACCTCCCATAGCTGGTCTCTGGAATGAACTTCCATACTCCTGGTCTGGAATTTATTTCTTCCTGTTCCTGATTGAGTTTCCAGGAGACCAACTTGGAAGTATCGAATATTTGTCACCGTTAACCTTTTGGTTAGATTCAGGAACCTGTCTGATACCTTCTGAATTTGTATTCCCCATTGGAAGTGTTCCAACTTAGTCAGTAACTTTCTCTCCATGGCTGTAGTTCCTGCATCAGTTGGGGGATTGGGTATCCTCCTCTGAGATTCTTACATGCCATGGTCTGGTACTATGAGGAAGAGACCACAGAAAATCCAAAAATCACACGCTCACGTGTTAGGACCAGACCTTGTATGCATTGGGCATAAATTCTACAGACACCCTCTCAAACTGCTTAAGCAATATGAATATCTACAGGTAAAAAAATATGCACATAAAGTGCACAATAAGAGATGGCCAAATGGTGCTATGACTGAGCCGAGCTCTCTCTGTAAAACACCAGGATGAACCTTCCCATTCTTTCCCAAACTGTCCTCTTCCTCAGCGACCCCTTTCACCAGGTGACTTAATGATGAAGTAACCCAGAGTGTGGTTAAAGCTTGCCCAGATCCTGCTGTGGCCATCACGTTTCTTTCACGGTGCTAGCACAGCTCAGTCTCCAGCTGTGCCTGCTTCTCAGTCCAGGATGTCCTCATGTCACTATCCTCAACATTCTCTGCTGTCAGCACTGTAAGTTATTATTTCTTCTGGTTCAGCTAGCTGCCATCACCCCAGGACTCTGGCTCTGAGTGGGACATTCTGCTCTTGTTTGTCTTCTTCTTTTTTTTTTTTTTCAGGACCTGAGAAAGGGGTGGTGGTGGATGGATGACCTAAAACCCAGAAAGTCCTAAGTTCTTGCTTTCCAACTCACAAACCAACCATTTTCTATTTCATAATGGAATGCTAGTTATCTAATTCACACCATCTCAAACCTTAAAATTATTTGAAAAGTTCTAAGCCACATTGAAGTTATCATTTTTTTCTTTCAACCTATTGATGATTAGAACTAGCTACCTGTATTTAAGTATTTAAATATCTATCCATATCATACAGAAGTACTTAGCCTTAAATCCTAGCTATATTTCTTAAAAGCTTGTATAATTGGATATAATATACATACTTTCTCTACAAGGATGGTGATGTCAAATCCCCACTGTGACAGGACTGTAGGGATTGAATGAGCTCATCCAGGTACAACGCTTTGTGCAGTGGTACTTGCTAGACGTTAGCTGTTGCCACTGTTGGTCATTAGTAGTAGTACTAGTATGTGTCTGATTGCAGATGGAAGCACTATTGTGCTAATGTATACAGGTGTCAAATCTCAGAGGGCATAGGATGGTGCAAACCCATCCAATTTTAGATGACCCAGTGTATTCCAGTGGAGTATATTCTATCTGCCCTCCCCATCTATATTATTATTAAGTTATCATAGGGGTGCACTTTTATTTTGAAATATGGTTGATTCCAGTCCTTCAACCACAAAATGAAGACTTTGTTGGGCACTGTAAGGCTCACCCTCTCCTCTCTGCCTCTCACCCTCTCTCCGTCAAGCATCTCCTTCCCAAGGGCAGGGTATCCAGTGGCTCGGTGCTCATCCATCTACTGCTGCATCCCTCTTCTGTCAGTCATGAGCTTCCTCTTGTTCTTTTCAGTTCCACATGTCCTGGACCTGTGGAGAATTCTGGGACCAGCAGACATGAACGGAGACAGGAAAGTGCGATTGCTGTGGAAGGTGAGCTCCTTTGTCTCACTTAACCCTACCCCCTGGTTAGAAACCTTTGGTCTCTTCCACTCAAGACACTGTGATCCGTGATGTTTTGTCTCCTAACTTTCCCTTTCTGTAGGGCTTTGTGCTTGCCTCAAAGCTCCCAGTTGTTGTGTAGGTCTGAAACTCCCCATAGGTTAACCCTGTAGACGGCTCAAGTACACATTGTACATCGGCTGCTTTCTTTGATCTGACTTGTTAATATTTGGGGCAGTAACAAGTGCAACCACAGGATGCTTTGTGGCCTTCTGGGGGAAGCTGCCTCTGGCTTCCATCCCCTAGAACCCAGTGTGAGTTCCTGCAGCTTCATTCTTATACCTACAAGGAGCACTGTCTGGGGTCATCAGCATTCCCCTGGTGTGTGTGTGTGTGTGTGTGTGTGTGTGTGTGTGTGTGTGTGTGTTCATCTGTCATTACCAACACATTTGATATGTGTGTTCCTTTAAGTAATAGAATAGTATAGTGTACAAAGGCAGGAGAGGTGATCATGTGGCCCTTTCTAGGGTGAAAGTATGGGCCTGAGGGAAAAAGAGAAGATGGTAAATGATACAGGGAAGAGGGGAAGGGAAGAACTAATAAGGAAGGAAGGAAGGAAGGAAGGAAGGAAGGAAGGAAGGAAGGAAGGAAAGAAGGAAGGAAGGAAGAGAGAGAGAGAAAGAAAGAAAGAAAGAAAGAAAGAAAGAAAGAAAGAAAGAAAGAAAGAAAGAAAGAAAGAGAGAGAGAAAGAAAGAGAGAAAGAGAGAGAGAGAGGGAGGGAGGGAGAGAAAGAAGAAAAAAGAGAGAGGAAGAAAAACGGAAGGAAAGAAAGAAGAGAAAGAAGGAAGGAAGAAAAAAAGAGAGATAGAAAGAGATGGGAGGAACACAAAGGGAGAGCAATGAGGCAAACAGGGAAGGAAAGGGAAAATTAGAGAAAAACCCACAGGAAACAGAAGAGAAAAATGGGAAGTTGAAGGAAACAAGAATAGGTTAAGAAGAAGCTGTTGGGACTCCATTGTATGTCTGCAGAACTATCAAGAAATAATCTCTCTGCTCAAGTTTGGCAGCTTAAGTCTTTTGAGTGGCAACATCATCCTGGCTTGCTAAGTGACATCCCCAAACCAATCACCTCAGGGTTGACATTGTTCTGTCCGTCTCCTTGGGTCACCCAAGGCATGGACATAGGAAAGCACAGCCAGGGATGCTGAGGATATTAACCTTGGGCATGATGTAATGTGGAAAGGGATGGCTCTGTGGATGCGTTTTAGGAGGAAAGTGAGCAGCGATGCTTACCCTTATGTGGTCTTGGCATGATGCCTTCCCTTGCACAATCTTGCTAGGCAGTGGGAGGAGTCCAGCAGGCCAGCCTGAGAAATAAGTGACCAGGCTTCCCCACCTACCTCACCTCTGTGTCTCAGGAGATGATGGTTTTCTGCTGGTTTTATTTTTTGTTTTTGTTTTCTGAGACAGGGTTTCTCTGTGTACCCCTGGCTGTCCTGGAACTCACTCTATAGATCAGGGTGACCTTGAATTTAGAGATCATCTGCCTCTGCCTCCAGAGTGCTGGGATTAAAGGCGTGCGCCACCACCCTTCTAGGTTTCCTAAGAATTCAAGTTATTTAGCAGAGCCTGCACTAAAAGACTCTAAAGTTTGATTGTGGTAAAGGATGTGAGATTTTGTGACTAACTTGAGAACCACTGACTTGTTTTAAGTATGGAAATCGATAGGTTCAATGGTAGAGTGCTTGCCTAGCATTGGTGAAGCTGTGGGCACGATTTGCAACACTGAAAACGAATAATAACATCCAGCAATTTTTTTTTTTAAAATATGAACTACATGTCAGCAAAACACAAAAGGGGAGAGATAAGGATTCATCATGAGGACCTCTAGTTTAGACTTTAGACAGGTTCTAGCTGGTCTTCTTATTCCTCTGGCCAGTGAAAGGGCAATTCCTGAACTAGGATGGCACTGGGTCAAAGTGAATGCAAGCTCTATCTGACCACACAGCCACTCATTCTGTCCCACGTATGTTTGTAATGAGTAATAAATATCAGAAAACTGGGTGTCCCCAGAATTCCCCAGAACTACTCATCGTGCTTACTCCTAGATAAAACATCTGGTCAGCGTGTCTAAGGTCAAGACTAGAAATAAGAAAATGGGTCAGGGTTTCTGGGGTTTCACTTTGGGTTTCCTCTTAAGAGGACTGGCAGGGAAGCCCTGAGTATTTTCGTCCTTTTGGCTGGATTACCTAGCTGGACATCTTGCCGAGGACACACCAATCTCCCTGTGGAGGGAAACTGTAGGAATAAAGGATAAAGGCACAGCTACCTACCAGCCTTTCATGACTTGTTTTGATGAACTTGGTTTTGGCCCAGAATGAAATGCCTTGGCTCGAGATTTTACAACCCTCCCCACACATGACAGAAGGAAAGACACAGATGGAATTAGAAGTGGCTTGCTCACACCAGCCTGACCCCAGGAAGCTGGACTTGTATTAACTGATATCAAGTTACCATTTGGTATAGATCATCTCTTCTGGCACTTGAAGGGTTGACATCGCCCGCCAGCAAACATTTGTGTTGGAAAGATAAACACCTGCTTGTAACTTAGTGTCTGATGGCTAACATGACATCTCTCCATTTGTCACTGTTCCCGTGCCTTTCTCTTTCTGGTATCGGCAATAACTTTTGTTTTCTTTGGATACAGAAGGCAAGAGGAGCCCCAGTCTTGGAGAAAACATTTGGCTACAACATACAGTACTTTGCAGAGAACAGCACTAACCTCACAGAGATAAACAACATCACCACCCAGCAGTATGAACTGCTTCTGATGAACCAGACACACTCTGTGTCCGTGACTTCTTTTAATTCTCTTGGCAAGTCCCAAGAGGCCATCCTGAGGATCCCAGATGTCCGTGAGGAGAGTAGGTACCTTGTTCTCAATGTGTAGCCCCACCTGGCTCAAGAAAGAGTGGTCTCTGTCCTCAGAGTAGCTGTTGTTCCTCTTTAATCAGATGGAAGAGAGGGGAACAGGGGCTCTTTAGGTTGTTGTGGAAAAACACGATCTGTTTAACAGTCCCTTCCACCCCAAACTACAGTTCCATGGAACAAAGCCTGTGCTGAGAGTTAAAGACCAGTCACCCAGCTCAGTCAAAGCCTCGAAACTGTGATTGCTGCTTCTGTTGGTTCTGGTCCAAATGGTTGAATGCTGGCTTGAGTCATTAAAAAAAAAAAAGGTCATATTCAAGACCCCTGTTATCAACGCTGTGTCCTCTCCTAAACTCTGTTCTTCTCAGATGTCCCTGTGTCCCAGCTGTGGTTTAGTGTTCCTTGTCCTGTTTTCTGTCTTTCCTCCTTCTGCCTGACTGCCCAGCTAGGAAAACCCTTGTATGTATATAGACTTGCCAATAAGTTGCTTGTTAAGTTTTTTTGACAAGAGATCCCACTCTGCAGCTGCCCTCTAATTTACAGCCAGGTCTGCTTCATGTCAGGAGTGATGGTATTGCTGACATCAGCCATCATGCCTGGCATCTATGGAGACCACACTGGACATTACTGAACCCAGGCAAAGTGGCAAAGCCTTATTTTCTGTTTTGGAATTTAAAAGCCTTCTTGGATTGTGTGTGAATGCTGTCGTGTGTGTGTGTGTGTGTGTGTGTGTGTGTGTTGTATATGAGTGTTATGTTGTATGTGTGTGTGCTATATCATATGTATATGTGTCTGAGTGTTGTATCCTGTGTATGTGTTGTGTATGTGCTATATCATGTGTATGTGCTGTGTCATGTGTATGTGCTATGTCATATGTATGGATGAGTGCTATCTTGTGGGTGTGTGTGTATAAGTGCTGTGTTGTATGTGTGTGTGCTGTGTTGTATATGTACATGTGTATGCCTATGTGCGTCTGTGTGAATGTGTGAGTGTGAGTGCTGTGTCATGTATGTGCATGTGTGTGTGTGTCTGTGTGTATGTGTGAGTGCTGTGTCATGTATGTGCGTGTATCTGTGTCTGTGTGTATCTGTGTGTTTCTGGGTGTGTCTAGGTGTGTGTCTGTGTGTATGTATGAGTGTGAGTGCTGTGTCATGTATATGCATGTGTGTGTCTGTGTGTGTCTATGTGTGTCTGTGTATGTGTGTGTGTCTATGTGTGTCTGTGTATGTGTGTGTGTCTATGTGTGTCTGTGTATGTGTGTGTGTCTGTGTCTATGTGTGTCTGTGTGTCTGTGTTTGTGTGTGTGTGTGTGTGTCTATGTGTGTCTGTGTATGTGTGTGTGTCTGTGTCTGTGTGTGTGTCTGTGTATATGTGTATGTCTGTGTGTGTCTATGTATGTCTGTGTGTGTGTGTGTGTATGTGTGTGTGTGTGCACCACTGTGGAGCCCAGAACCTGATGCTGGATGTCTCCTCTATGACTCTCTACCTTATTTTTTATGCTAGGGCCTCTCACTGACCACATCCCACTGACTGACTAAACTGTCTGGCAGGATGCTTGCTGGGGCCCTCCTGTCTCCCTCCCAGTGTTGTAATTGTAGGCATGTGCCGCCATGCCTGGGGTCTTATGTGGTTGCTAGGATCCAGCCCCAGCTGCGCATGCCTATGCAGCAAGCACTTTACCCACTGAGCTTTGTCCTCAGCCTCCTCACTTTTGGGTCTGGGTTAAAAACTTGCAAGCAATAAATGGGACTCTGCTGTCTGCACAGAGCTTCCCATCCTCTGGTTTCTACTTTGTTAACTGAACTAACTCTCTCTCTCTCTTTCTCTCCCCCCCCCCCATCCTCCCTCTCCTTCCCCCCTTCCCTTCCCCTTCTCAAGAGGATACATACCCCATGAAGGCAGTACTTTTTAAAAACAGTACTTATATGAATTTTTAAGAATTTCGTGCCATGCATTTTGAACATATTCTTCTCCTAACTCCTCCCAGATTCCCCCCCCCCCATCCTCATCCCCTTACCCACCCAAATTTGAGTTTCCTTCTTCTTCTGACCTCCCCTGATGAATCTGGTTGTATTGCCCAATGCCACTTGATTGTGGGCCCAGAGGGCAGGGTTTTGTTTGTTTGCTGGGTTTTGTTTCTTTAAAAACAATTTCTGAATGTCAAATAACAGAAGAGCTGGCACAGACATCAAGGAGCTCTTCTGTTTGACTGACAGCTCTGTTTGCTCAGCCCAGCCTAGACCAGACATCTGTACCACAGCTCTACACTGCCGTCTGTCCTTCTCCCCTCTCCTCCCTTGAATCTGACCCACTTCTGCCTTTATTTTAGAATTCTGCAAGGCTCATGATTTTGTGTTTTGAGTCAGTGTCCTTAACATCCCAGTTCCTGGCTCTAAGAATCTAGTGACATCAAAACAAATGATATGTGATTGGAATAGATATTCTTTGATAAATAGAGGTACTGCCAAAAGTAATTAATCTCAGTTCCCACTATTGCCCTGTAATGGGAAGCAAGAGAGAGCAGAGGGTGGACGTGTGGTCCTTGGAGTCCAGCAGCCCTGGGTTCAAACCTTAGCTCTCCCACAAGATACCACTCCCATTGGGTGAGCCAGCTCACCCTTTAAGATGCTTGTAAACTGGAACTCTTACACACACATCAATCTCACAAAACTGTTGTGTGGAATAAGTGAGATTCTCTGGGGTGATGTTTTGTCTGGTGCTGATCACTGTTCCTTTTGTTGGTTTTGAGACAGGGTCTCATGTAACTGGGCCGTCCTCAGACTCACAGTGAAGCAGAGGATGGCCTTGTGTTTCTGGTCCTCCTGTCTCTTTCCCCAGTATACAAGCATAGCAGGTTTATGCTGTGCTAAGGATTGAACCCAGGCTTCCCTGTGCTAGGTGAGCACTCCACTGATTGAGTTCCACCTCTAGTCCTGCTGTCATTGTTCTCTGTGTGTCTCTGTCTCTCTGTCCTCTCTCATGCTGGGGATTAAATGGAGGACCCCGTGCATGTTACACAGCCAAGCTCTCACCACTTAGATAGTAGGTTACAGTGGCCTACTATCATCATTCTTAATAAAGTTCCAATTAATTACATTTCTACTAGGTATGGATTGTCAACTTAAAAATAATATAAAGTATACTTTAACTAAACTCATGCTAAAGTCACTTAGGACTTTTTATATTTGGTATTGAAACTATTACCTATAATGGTCCTAGATGAGCTACAGGCCAAATCTGGCCCAATGCATTTTTTGTTTTGCAAATGACCTTTTTAACTGTAGCCATGTGCAGGTTTTCGTGCACTCTGTGGCTTCTTTCCACAACCGCTGTGTAATGAGTAATTGTGATAGAGACCACGGTGTAGCCTCTGAACACTAAAATGCTACTGTCTAGCTCTCTATAGAGGAAGCTTGCAGAAGGTTGTCATTCCTTTTTCAGTATCAGTGACCACCGGTGACAGCTGATATTTAATATGCGTGTCGAAAGGCATTATCTGTGCATGTTAATGGAGGCACAGGAAAACATAATGCCCATTATACCTCTGGCTGCTCGTTCAGGGCTTACCATAACGTATCACAGAAAAGTGAGACTCTACGGAGTTTTGTTTAATAATAAAGTAAAACCAGGTCGGAAAAGAGCTAAGTAATATAATGTTGGTGCTTAACTCTCACTGGGTCACTATGATCGTCACATGTCGTGCACCAGGCTATGTCGGGCATTGTGACAAGATGGCATGGTTTATCTCAGCCTCGAAATGGCCCATGAGGCAGATTCTGTTAGGTCTGTCCTCTACACGATGAAAAGACCCAGGAAAGTTTTGTGGTTTGTACAAGGTTTTTCCAGTCCAATCCCAACCCAGAACTGTATGAACTAAACTGGTGTGATGTGTTTATTTTAGAATTAGTGTTCATAAAGTGTAGCTAGGCTTTTGGCTACTTTATTGGGTTCTTATATCTACTACCCTTCAGACCCTTATTCCACCCTAATCCTTTCCAACCCCCAACACTAAATCAGAGAGAAATAAGGTTAGAGGGGAAAAGGAGCATAGACCTCTTTAGACTACTTCCTGGTGATTAGCTATGTCAAGTTCCTAAGGCAAGTCCAATCTTTGTCATCAGAATATCTCCAACCACCAAGCAGCGATCCAGCAATAGCAAAAGCAGCAGCAGAGGGAGCAGCAGCTGCCACAGGCCCTCTCTGGCCTCTTGAATTTTTGTCCTCTTGAGTCCCCAGAATTCTAAACATAAACTATCTGTAGCTGGTAAAAATCACGCCCCTCCTAGAGCACGAGACAACCACAGTGGCGTGGACAGTCTGAAGCAGTCCCCTATCCCACACCTGGGATTAAAACAAAGACATAGTCACATAACATAACTGACTGGGTGTTTTTAAGAAACCAAAATTCTTACCACAATACTGTGACTCGGAATTCTGGTCACAGATGCAGCACAAGCCGAGATGGTCACTTGCCTCTGTGGGTATCATCTTTAAAGTAAAGGATTGGCAGAGCTAACCCTTCAGGGTCTCTCTACTCTTGAACTTCTTGAAATTTACGTGTCTTCAGTCACAGGCAGGATTGGTCTGGTACAGGATGTGGGAAGCAAAGCCACTTGTGTGGTGAGCTGACCGAGGGGCAGTGGGGACGGCATCAGGGAGAGAGTTGGGGCTCAGTCTGAACTGGTCCTGAGAACAGGATCGGTCAGATCTAGGGTGGTTGTCTTCATGACCATCACAAGGTATCACCAATGTTCACAGTCAGCCCTCTCCCCTGCCTCCAGGGCAGATCAAGTTTTCCTCTTACTCTCGAGAGGCTTTTAGGAGCCCAAGGTGTTCTTGATGAAGAATGGTGATTAGTCTTTATTCCGTAGGATGATTTAGAAACTTTTTCTTGGCACTTCCTTAATGAGGCCAAGTGCTCCCTCTCGCGTGGCTGATTCACAGTTTCAGAACTCCTTTCCGATCTCCTCATGATCTCCTTCCCAGCCCCTGCAGCGTACCTGGCTCTTGGGGCTCCAGGACTGGTGAGCCGGAGGACTTGAGGTCTGGAGGTGTGCTCACACATCTTCAGGGCAGGAGACCTTGCCAGGTTACTTGCTCAGAAAGCGCCTCCAGGAGACCAGAGGAGGAAGTGGTGGACACAGGCTAGAGGCAAAGGTACTATCTTACGATCCTAAGGCTACTGCTGGGAACCACCACCAACTGGGTGCTTTCAAACAACAGAAGCACATTGTCCCGAGGTTCTGGAGGTTAGAGGGACGGGAAAGCAAGTTGTGGACTGGGCCATGTTCCCTGAGTCTCTAGAGAAGGATCCTCTTCAACCTTTCCATATTTCTTGTGGCCCTAGGCCCTGGCTTGGGGCAACTCCAATATCTCCAATTTCTTCCATTCTACCTCTCCATCCCTGCTTGCTTGCTCCTTTCTTATCATTCTTTTTCTTTTATATGTGCTTTTTGTGCATATTAATTTGTATACATGTATGGAGGCCAGAGGCAGACATCAGTTGTCTTCTTCAATTGTTCTTCACTTTATTTTTTAAGTAGGGTGTGTGTGTGTGTGTGTGTGCGTGTGCGCATACATGTGCATATGTACATGCTTGTGTGCATCCATATCTGTGTGTGCATATGTGTGTGTATATTCTTGTATGCATGCATGCATGTCTGTGTGTGTATGTGTGCATGCATGCATTGTGTGTATGTGAATATGCATGTGTGTGAGTACATGTGTGTGTATGTATGTATGTGCATGCATTTGCATATGTACATGCTTGTGCGCACATGTGTGAATATGCTTGTGTGCATGTGTGCATGCATGCATTGTGTGTACGTGTATATTCATGTGTGTGTGAGTGTGTGTGTGTTGAGATGTTCTCTCTATGTCACCCTGCTGTATTGGAATTTCCCAATGCTGGGGTTAAAGGCATGCACCACCACACCCTTCTAGGTTTATTTTTCTTAGTTTTGATTTTGTATGTATGTGTGTGGGTATGTGCACGTGAGGGTCGTTGTCCATGACACCAGAGTTATTCGATCTCCCTGCAGCTTAAGCTACAGGCACTTGTGAGCATCCTCTGTGGGTGCTTGGAACCCATCTCCAGTCTTCTGCAAGAGACTTGTTCTCTTTACTCTTTACTGAGCCATCTCAGTGGTAAGGAGACAGGTTCAAGGGTCCTCCTGCCTCTGCCTCTCAAGTCCCCTGAACTCAGCATTTTATGTGGATGTTGAGGGTCAAATTCAGCTCCTTGTGTTTGTGTCTTAAGCACCTGACAGACTGAGCCATCTTCCCAGCCTTGCCCTCCCCCCAATTTCCCTCTCTTATAAGAACATCAGTTACATCAACTGCAGGGGCCACTGTCTGCACTACTTCTACAGTGGACTCATTTCCACATAAAGTCATTCTCTGTAGCGCTGGGTTATTATTCTGGAGAATATTCATCGACGCATAACAGCTGTGGGCGGGGGACGCAGGGGAGAAGCAGCAGGAGCCCCAAGGAAGAGGTGACAATGCCCAAGCTCTGTGCTGCTTGCCCTGGCTCTGCTCTTACATCACCTTCATCCTCTCCAACCCAGCGACCTTTTCAGGTTGACAAATTACCTGACTGAGCTTCTGGGAGTTGCAGTGGGAATCTCAAGCGCAGAGCCAGTTTGAGAAAGGAACCCATGAGCTGCAGCCTTTAGGGATGAGGATAAATTTCCTCTCCTGCTTGGAGACTTTGATTTACAGAGGACGCATAGGCTGCAAGTCCCTCTGGATCCTAGCTAACTAGCGAGATCTGTTTCTGGAATCCCGTCAGTTTAAGGGAGGTTAAAGCAGATATAAAAGGCGTTTAACCACCAGAGATACTCGATAAAGGACAAGGACAAGGACGGAAGGGAAGCTTTCAGAATTACAGTGGAGATCTTGAGCTTTGTTTGACCCTTTGCAATTTGGCACTGACTGGATGCCAGTGGGGCCTGTACATTTGGGTTGATTTGTGAATCAATCCTTTCTCCCTCTCCTCAGCCTTCCAGTGCATTAAGAGCATGCAGGCCCACATAGCCGAGCCCCTGCTGGTGGTGAACTGGCAGAGCTCCATTCCTGAGGTGGACACTTGGATAGTGGAGTGGCTCCCAGAAGCTGCTGCATCGAAGTTCCCTGCCCTTTCCTGGGAATCCGTGTCTCAGGTCACGAACTGGACCATCGAGCAAGGTAACTGGCTCAGAGCCTGCAGGCTGCTGTGGCACAGGGTTTGGTTTCACTTAAATCGGGTTTGAAGGCTGTGTGGACAGCACTGGAGATTAGTAAATGTCACGGCTCTTGGCATTTCCCAGGAGAAGCTGGCACAGAAAGCCAGGTGGGAAAGCAAGCAGAATCTTATCCACTCATGTTAATGGAGACACAGGGAAATAATAATGTGCACCAGCTACCCTGCTAGTGATAATCATAATTTAACAGAAAAGAAGTAAGGCTTTTAAAAATAGTGCTAATTAAGCCTGCTAATTTCCTATGAGCATACAACATGTTTTGCCCATATCTAACCAACTCCTCCCACATTACTTCCCATTTTCTCCCACCTCTCCCAACGTTCTGTTCCTCCCTTTATTTTTATTTTTTAAATAACCTACTGAGTGGAATTAGTGCTGCCCTATTAGGCATAGGTGTAGGGCCACCCACTGAGAGGGATTGGCCTACTGGGGAGTGGAAGACACACCCTTGAAGAAAATTGACTCTCCGTCCCTATCACCCATCGCCTGCCTGTTAGAGTGCCTCACTAGAAGTGGGTCTCATTCTCATACGTCCTCCCACTTTATGCTGGAATGTTGACTGGGTTGATCTGGGTGGGCAAGCAAGGCTACTGTGAATTCATGAATGCAGTGATCCTGTGCTGTCCAAAAGAAACACAGTCTTAACAGCCACCAGAGGCAAGCCCTGCTTATCCGGGGTAACAGCAGAGTTTGGATCCCATTTGTCCTACTTCAGGAACTCCCTGCTGCTCTAGTGACCTGCTTAAGAGCTAGCCACCCATCCTTAGTAAGTCCGTTTCCCATATAAGACATACGCTAAGTTTGTCTTTAAGTCTCATCGTTTCTACTGTTGCCCAGTACTCAACAGCATCTATATTAAGAAATGCATGAGCCCTTTGTGGTGGTATGTATCTCTAATCCCAGCCCTCTGGAGGAGGCTGAAGCAAGTGGAGGACCTTGAGTTTAAGGCTAGCCTGGGCTATATCATGATCATTTTAGGAGATGCTGTCTCCTAAAAACATAACAAGACAAAACACAAAGCCTTATGAAGGAATGTGAAGAGGTAGAGAACTAAATAGAATTCAAGGTTCTTGAGTGTATACTGTTATCAGAAGGGCTACATTTTTTTCAGTATGTCCCCAAAGCACATGATAAAAGTCATTGATGGAGGAAGGAGCCCCACCCCCACCCTTCATGATGGAGCTTTAATATTCTTGAAATGATCTCAGTTTAGTTCTGGGAGTTAGACAGAACATCTCAGAGCAAGAGAAGGCATTAGAGAGAAACAGAACATCTTCTGTAAGTCTTAGGCCACAACTCAGTCCTCTATTTTTTCTACTCTTTGTACTTAAGCAGCCCTCTCTCCCCCCCTCTCTCCTCAGATAAACTAAAACCTTTCACATGCTATAATATATCAGTGTATCCAGTGTTGGGACACCGAGTCGGAGAGCCGTATCCAATCCAAGCTTATGCCAAAGAAGGAGGTATGTGTAGACCAACTGTGGGGGAAGGGAAATAGGCTATTACAAGTTCAGATGCAGGGCTGTCTCAAGGCTCGTTTCTAAAACATGCACCATCTTCATGTTCATCTTCAACCGTGTGTGTTTGACACACTTGAGGCCAGAGTATAGCATCACTACATTTCACAGGTGGGCAGATAGGAAGAGTTCAAGGCATCCAGCCACTTCCTGTTTCACAGTGGGGAATTGAAGCTCTCACCGAGGTGAGACTCCTTGCCTAATGTCATAACAAAACAGCAGCTGAGACTGTCACCAGCGTTAACGTTAATTAAGATCAATTCTGGGAGCCTGGCAAGCTCATCATACACACGTTAGAAATGATTCTCTGGGAGTGCACACGTGGGTGTGCACGTTGGTCATGGGCGTTTTGATGCACATGTATGAAGGCTAGAAGCCAACCTTGTCATTTCTCAGAAGCCATTCACCTTGTTTATGTTTTGAGATTTCTCCCTGGGACCTGGGGCTTTCCCATTGGCATAGCTGCCCGTTGGCTGGCGAGCAATTCCCAGAGATCTGCCTGTCTCCACCCCTTCAGCTCTGATATTGTCACAGAGGCCACCATGGCCAGCTTTTTACGTGACCTTATGCTTTCACAGCAAGTGCCTTCCCCACTGGGCTATCTCACCTCCTCCCAGGTGTCTTTTGTGAGACAATAGGCAAGGTACATCACTCAGACTTTATCTTTTGGGAAATGAGCATCTTCTAGATTCAACCCTGGAAAGTGTCTCCTGCTGTATAAAGGTAGGCCAGGGAAGCTACACTTTATAGACAGGAATGAAAGTTGGGTGCTAATTAGAATCAGGGAACAACAGGCAAGTACATTTTCTTGGGGCTTTGAAATTCCTTGTCATCTTATATAAGATGCCTGACTGGGGAAAAAAAATAAAACAATCTCTACAAACAAGTTCACTCCTCAGTCCCCCTGTTCAACCTCCTGGTTCCAACCCCAGCATTGTGGGTTTTGCCTGAAACAATGGTAGCAGCTCTCGGGCAGCGGTTGATCTTCTAGGATGTGATTCAGCCTTGGTAATTTTTTTTTTAAATCTCCCTGACCTCTGAAGCTCCATTAAAAGGTCCTGAGACCAGGGTGGAGAATATCGGTCTGAGGACAGCCACGATCACATGGAAGGAGATTCCCAAGATTGCTAGAAATGGATTTATCAACAATTACACTGTATTTTACCAAGCTGAAGGTGGAAAAGAACTCTGTAAGTGGGCACATGGCCAGGCTGAGCAAGCTCAGTCCACCCCTCCGCTCCCCTGCTATCCCGCCCCCAGATGATGTGAATAGACCTGACACAGAGGTGGCTCCCAGGGCTGTGACCGGCATAGTCATCCAAATACTTAGCTTCTCTGTGCCTCTCTGAAAATAGAGTCGAGGGCACCACCTCATGAGTTGCAAACGTGTAAAAAAGTCCCCTCAGACTTTTCCGACCATTGTTTTGCGTGGGATTTGCCCATCTTAAAGAGTAGATTTGTATGTAGGGACAGCCCTTGTTTGATGGTACTTGTCTTAGTACAGAGCTCTTTAAGCATAAGTTCTACCTCCCATTGCCCAGAGCTTTCTTTTTGAGTCCACAGTATCTTCTGACATCCTAAGCTCTGGGCTAGGCTTGGATTTCCGTTTAGGCTAAATTTGATTTTATTACATTATAGTACACGTAATGTAAAACTTGGTACTAAATATTTGAAGGTGTATAGTTCAGTGGTCTTAAGAACATTTACCCAATTGTGTAATCACCACCTCTCTCTTCTCCCCCTCCATGTGGAAGCTCTGTGTTCTTTTAATCAATTGTTCCCCCGCCCCTCCTCCCGTGGCCTCTGGTAACTACCGGACTCTGTCTATAGATTATTATTCAGATCATTTCACAGAAGTAATCAAGGCTGAGGAGGCAGCTCAGAGCCTGAGCATGTTTCTAGCATGCACAAGGTTTTACGTTCACTGCAAAATAAAATAGGTTAACCTTACAGCATGAGTTTTCCTGGGGGTATCTCATTTAGAAAGCTTTTTCCCCTAGTCACTAATGATATCAAGCAATCCTCTGTTGTAGTTATTGGCCACTTGCATATCTTCTTCACAGAAAAAAACTTCATCACCCATTTTAACATTAGATTGTCTTTAATGAAGTTCAGTTTAATATTGTTTGGGGTAGTTGCTTGTGCGTTGGGTATCATATTTTATAAGGACCCTCCATAATTCAAAGTTGTGGGTTAGTTATTTGGGCTTTTGAAGAGTTTTATACTTTTACCTCTTATGTTTAGGTCATTGATGCATCTTGGTAGACTTGTTTTAAGTGGAAGTTGAAAAGCTAGAATTGCAGGTCAGGGCCCCCTGGGTCAATGCTAACACACATTTTCAGTTTGTCTTGCTACACTAGATCGGTTTCTATTTTTCCTTTCAGCCAAGACTGTTAACTCCCATGCCCTGCAGTGTGACCTGGAGTCTCTGACACGAAGGACCTCTTACACTGTTTGGGTCATGGCCAGCACCAGAGCTGGAGGGACCAACGGGGTGAGAATAAACTTCAAGACATTGTCAATCAGTGAGTACTGGCTTCAGGCCTCATTCTGGAGTTTACTTCGGGTTGGAAATGTTTGTCAGAAGCAAGGAGAGCCAGCAGAGGGCAGCAGAGCATGGCTTCTCCTGCTCTCTCTGGCTCATTCCCTCCCAGGAGTCACTGAGGAGCTGGCAAAGGGAGGGCTGAGTTAGACCAACAGGCCATTTTGATCCTTGCTGATAAGCAGCCACAAATAATCTTAAGATGAAGCAAGCAACATCCACTTCAGCCTCAGCCACGTCAAAGGCTGTTGCCTGAGCTCACACTGCCCAGTTCCTAAATGTCAAGAGTTGTGCAATAGAACCTGGGAAGGAATAACTGGTTGATCAGAAGTCACTGACAAGAGACTTAATGTTACCATCTGCGGTGGGGCTTTTGTTTCGTTTTGTTTGTTTGCAAAAAGATGTGTGTATTCAACTTATCAGCTTTTACGTTGAAAACATGAAAAGCAGGACAAATTTGTTAGATATCACATATAATGTGAAATATAATAGTTTAATAATTTAGTAGGAAAGCTGAGGGCATGTAATAGACAGGGAAAAGAAGAGGAAAGCCAGTCTGGTCTACAAAGTGAGTTCCAGGACAGCCAGGGCTACATGGAGAAGCCCTGTCTCATTCAATCAATCAATCAATCAATCAATCAATCAAAATTCAAGCAGCATTGACAAGTTTTGCAATAACTGCTATAAACCAAAAAAGTCATCTTGATATATCTCAGAAGCCCGTTGTTATTTATGTTCCTGAAGAATAAAGTAGACTGTGGCTCTGAGAACCATGAGCAAGATAACACGTTCTGTCCTGCAGCCTAACAATGCCTTCTTGGTATTCTTTTTGATACAACTTCTAAAATAATTTTTTTTAAAAAAAAATCATGCTACAGCTTCAGAAGACTGGGTACAAGTTGTGTCAGCTCATGAGAATTTCTCTCAGGATCAAATTGAAGGCACAATCCTGTGTTGGACCCTTAAAATTTCTCTCCTTGTTCTGTAGATTTGAGTGCAGACTACTTCCCTCCTGGGTCCTCCACAACCCATTCTCCTTTTTATGAAAGACTATTATTATTATTATTTATTATTATTATTATTAATGTGTATATGTGTGTGTCTGAGTAAGCTTATGTACACCACATGCCTGCATTGGTTAGAACAAAGTCTCGCATCGCTTGCAACTGGAGTTGCAGGCAGTCGTGAGCAGCTTCGTGGGTGTGGAGAGCTGGACTTCTGCAAGAGCAGCCAGTGCTCTTATGATCATCTCCCAGACCTCTAGAACCGACTCAGGCACAGCAGCCACAGTTTAAAGTTCTAGATTTTCTGAACTCACCAGTTACAGCTTCATGTTTTAAACAAAATACAAGCTACCCTCCCCTTACCTCGTTTCCCATCACTTTCTGACTCGGTTTCTCTCCCTCTTCAAAGCTTTGCATCTCCCTTTGCTTTTCTGCAAAATCCAGGGCAGACTCTAGATTAGATCTAGCCAGGCAAGGTGATGCACGCAGGTCTCAGTACCCAGGAGGCTGAAACAGGAAAGTCTAAAATATAAGGCTAGATCAGCCTACATGGCGAGTTCAGGCCACACAATGAGACCCTATCTGGAAAATTAAATAAGTGATACATAAATAAATAGGAGATTAAGAGGCTAACCTCCCTTCACTTTGCCCTAAGTACTCTATTTGATCATCTATTTTATCTGAAGTATTTTTAACATTATTCTATTACTTAGGATTCTCTAGGAGAACAGAAAAGTATTTTTAACATTATTCTATTATTTAGGATTTTCTAGGAGAACAGAACAGATGCAGTTTAAGTAATTGGAAGCTAGGTTCTTCAGCAGTGGGATTCACCATGCAGGGCCCCCAGTAGCCACTCAGTCTGAAAAATCTGAATCTTTAGAACAAGAGTAGGGGTTAAGGATGCAGTCCCCGTCTAAAGATGGATGCCTGGAAGCTCTCTTCAGAGTTGTGTCCAAAGGCTGGCTAAGCTGAAGTTGGAAATCTGTGAGTAATGACCACAGCAATCAGTGTTCATGCCCAGGGAGAAGAGAACTTGGGTGCACTGACCATCTTCCTCTTTTTCGACTTTTAGCCCATCTGGTAGTGGTACTGCCAGCCTATCAGATGGTACTGCCAGCCTATCAGATGGTATTGCCTGTGTTTAGGGTGGACCCTCCCCTAAGTGTTCTCCCATGTCAGTTCTTTGGACTCACCTTCACAGACACAATAGCATGTACTTGCCATTCTGTAGGTATATTTTAGTCCAGGCAAATCGACAAGTCAAAGATTACCTGTCAAAGTTTATCGTGTGAGTTTTTCTACCCCGGGATATACGAACCATGGGAATGAGGATCTGATTTTTTTTTTTGCTTATTTGTTTGTTTTATTTCTCGGAATAATGGGGGGAGACTAATAGTTATGCTATTAATTACTGACTAAATGGATGAAGTTGGAAGCTGACCCTGGCAAACGCAACAGCTACCAGTACATAATATGTAACACTTGGAGATGTCAATGAAACCCAGTATTCTGTAAAATACAATAACACAAAAGAAAATATATCAATATCTATCATGTTACATAGGGAAAAGACAGCTAGATAGGGGGCCAAAATCCCAGTGGTTTCAATAGAAATAAATTAAATTTAAATAGGAAATTAAAGAGAAATGTTGCTAAAGAAAGAGAAAAGCTAAAAAGAAAAAGTTAATATTTGATTCTTGTCAAAAGAACTTTACTGACAACTGGTCTTTTGTTCTCTTTGTCACAAAGGTGTGTTTGAAATTGTCCTTCTAACATCTCTAGTTGGAGGAAGCCTTCTTCTACTTAGCATCAAAACAGTGACTTTTGGCCTCAGAAAGACAAAGTGAGTTCATGATTGACAGTGAATGTCTTAACAGTCGGCCACAGAAAGCAGCAGGTGCCATCGTGGCAGGTGGTATGAGAGGGAACTCCGCCCCAGGGGAGGGCTGGCTCGTTCATTCATTTGATCCATATGTGTGAGAAGGATTAAAGGCCATACCCTCAGACTCATGAGGATTCCCACAAACAAGAAGACATATTTGTGCAGGTCTGTACACCAAGTCTAGATTCTTCTGAGGCCAAGGGAGCACTACCTGCCCCATAGGCTCTGCCTGCCAATGTCTGTCACTTGAGGCTGGAACAGAAAGGAGACTGAGCCCTGGGTGTTAGCCAACTGGATGAGAGCACGGGTCTGTTCTTTGTGATATGAAGTTGGGGTTGGGGGGGGCTGGCTGCAGGTACATTTGTCCTGCCTGCTCTTGCCAGTGTGGGGAAAGACGTTTGTCTTCAATATCTTATATTTCTCCCTGCAGTGAGCCTTAGGCTGCCTCAGTGTCCCTCCTTGGTAGGGTACTCTACACTGGCCCTTGTGAGCCTTCTGCCCAGCAGCTGGGCCTCATTTGTGACTAAGCTAATGTCAACCTCAATCATGATCAATATACTGCAGCCAAGTCACAGCATAAATTTTTGTACATCGTATTCTTAAGTAATCATCTTCAACCTAGACACATGTCAGAACTGGATCCTGCCCCAGGAGTTTCTGACTCAGGGTTCTGGGATAAAGACAAGGAATGTGTCTTTTGATTAGTGAGTGATGCTGGTGCTGAAGTTGGGAACATACTTTGGGAACACTAAGCAGAAGTGTGGGTAGTTAGTGCATCAACTGCTCCTGAGAATGCATTTGTCAAAGTGACTGTAGTGCAGTTTCCAACATCAGGACCAGGGTAGAGATACACTGGTAATAGAGAAAGAGAGGAAGGTAAGGATATAAATATGTGGGGGAGCAGCTCCTTTTCGGTTGTCTCATAGACAACTGCTTCCTATTTCCTGTCAGTCAAGAGTGTGCATACTTATCCTTATTGAATAGAAAGCTGGGCAGCTGCCTTCTGTCTTGGTTATTTTCTATTGCTCTGATAAGACGACATGATCAAGGTAACTTATAAAGCTTTTATTTGAGGTTTAGAGTTTCAGAGGGTTAGAGGCCATCCATGACCATTACGGTAGGGAGTATGGCAGCAAAACTGCTGGCTTGGCTCTGGAACGGCAGCTGAGAGCTCATACTTTGAGATACAGACAGAGAGAGCTAATTGAGAATGGGTGGGCTTTTGAAACCTCCAAGCCTGCCTGAAGTGACACACCTCCTCCTAGAAGGCCACACCTCCTCCTACAAGGCCACGTCTCCTAATCCTTCCCAAACAGTTCCACCAACTGGGGACCAAGGATTCAAACCTGTGAGCCTGTGGGGGCCCCTCTCGCTCAAACCAACCAGACCCTTCTTGAGTAGGGAGTCATATGGTTGCCTTTAATAAACCTTGCCCTTCGGTCAGCCCCACATTATGCATGGACTATGTCCTGAGCTTACCTCCTCTCTGTAAAATCTCATCTTTTAACAGCCGGTTGACTCCTCTGTGTTGTCCTGATGTTCCCAACCCTGCTGAAAGTAGTTTAGCCACATGGCTCGGAGATGGTTTCAAGGTACACGTTACTGGGTTTTGTCCAGAAAATGGTGCAGACTGGGAGGAGGACCAGGTGGATGGGAACGGGAGGGTTTTTCCCAAGGTTCACAGAGAAAGAACTGAAAGTTTGAAAGACCCAGGGAACAGCTGAATGGGCAGATGGAATCAGTCTTCCTCCTGTGACTTCCAGACTTGCACTCTGGACTGGAAGAACGATTCTCACCAGGGCCTGAGGTATCCCCCCCATAGAAGTGATTCTGTCAGGATATCACAGAAGAGGACTTGTTTCACAGATTGGCTTTCTGATGGGGAGCAAGAGGGCCTCACTACCACCTCCGAGGTCATTTGAAAAGCAACCAAGAGCAAATTAATCTGGGGGCTGCTCAGAGACACAGCAGTACTGGGGGAAATAGCGAACCAAAGGCAGCTTTGGAGTTGTGCTCTCCAACGGCAGGAGTTATTGTTTAAGTAGCAGTAGGGCTTCCTGGTGTATTTTTTTTTCAAGTAGAAAACCTCTATTTAAGGATATTTTAAAGTAGGAAACTTGAAAAATATCTATCTTATGACTTCTCCCTTAAGTGGAAATCAGCCTAGGCAAACATAGCTCTGAGATCCTTAGTATTAAAAGTCCTTCCCCAGGTTGGCCTCAATGCAAGAATTTAAAATATTAGTATTTTTCTTCAACTTAGATTTTTAAAAAATTCATGGACATTTTTGTAATAACGAGCTCTAGTTTTGCTCCATTTGCATTCTTTGCATAGTCTGCAGGACAGTCCTCTATAGCCTGTACTGTTCAACTGTACACCAGGCACTGGGCCAGGTTGGCAGGAGACAAAGAAGACAGAGACCCTGCCTTGTTGTGAGGCCGCCTTAGGTTTTCTGGTGGTGTCTTTTGCCTTTATGGCCTTCCCCTAAGGCTTCTCACCTCACTGGGAGTTTTGTTAATATGGTCTGGAAGATAGCCTTAAGCTCTCTGAAAGGATCATGGGCTGTTGGGTGCTGTCCCCCAGGAAGCGGAGCACTGTTGCCAAGCACCTGAGGAACATTGTGTGCACCAAGGAGGGATGCAGGGGAGCGGCAGGGGGGACTATGTTAGGGGCAGGGCTTCTGTGTCCCAAATCTAATAATTTGGCTAATCATTTGCACTCCTTACATGACCCCTGGGGTGTCCCCCTTTCTCTTTTGTAGAAGTCAAATATGAAGGAGACTGGAAACTCTGTGAACACAGAAGACGGGGTCCTAAAACCATGCCCCGTCCCCGCGGATCTCATTGACAAGCTGGTAGTGAACTTTGAGAATTTTCTGGAAGTAGTTTTGACAGAGGAAGCTGGAAAGGGCCAGGCGAGCCTTTTGGGAGGAGAAGCGAATGAGTGTGTGACCTCCCCGTCTAGGCCCGACGGTCCCACAGGGAAAAGTTTTAAGGAGCCCTCCGTTTTAATTGAGGTTGCTTCTAAAGACTCCCACAGCCCGTGTTCCAGAATGGCGGACGAGGAGTACTCAGAATTGGCCAGGCAGCCTTCGTCTTCCTGTCAGAGTCCAGGGCTAGCGCCTCCCTGTGAAGACCAAGCTCAGAATCCGTATTTGAAAAATTCAGTGACAACCAGGGAATTTCTTGTGCATGAAAATATCCCAGAGCACAGCAAAGGAGAAGTCTGAGTGCTGCTATGGCATGAAGTCCTCAGAAACTGGATGGATCTCTTCCCTAGAAAAGACACTGAGACTTCCAGAAACCGCCTTTGACCCTTCCCTGTTCAGTTTGCTGCTGAGCCGGGAAATTGGTGACACAGATGTGGACTTAGGCCAGGAAGACTGGAGTCCTTTACAGGGCAAAGGAAGTTATTTTCTTCTGTGTGCTCTCACAGAGGCCCCTTGAAATGATGGCCTCAAGAGAAAGGCCAAGCTTCGGGGCTTAAAGGATGCGCCCAGGCAGATGTGTCAGATCTTATCCCCAGGAACCAAGTTGTCCTGGCCATTGCTGAAGCTCCCCTCAGGGTCCAGGACAGCTATTTTGTTAGCACTTGACTCTGGCAGGAACCTGATCTCTGCTCTTCTTCTCCCTGTCTCCGGACACTTTCTCTCCTTCGTGCAGAGACCAGGAGTAGAGTGGATTCCTCATGGTATGCCAGGCTTCTCAGTCCTTGCTCGGTCTCAGGATCTTCAACAATGGCCTTTCTGGGACACTCCATCACCCACTTATATTTATTTTTTTGCAACATTGGGGATTGAACCCTGGGACTTGTTTATGCGAGGTAACTATGCTACCCATCTCACCCCAAGTTTATTACGCATTGACTGCTGCAAATCAAGAAACTCCAGAAACCTCCAGTAAGACCCTGCCATGGGCTGTGGGCTAGGTAGCAGGTCAGCTTGCTTTGTCGGCCATTTCCTCTGTCTTGTGCTATACCTGGTAGGAGAAGGCACCAAACAAGGTGCTCAGTGGCTTTTGTTCAGAGACACATAGGGGCCCAGGGGTGCTTTCTGAGCAGACCCTGAAAGGGCCTCTTCCCAGCCACCCTGAGCAAGGCCTGGCAAGAGGCAGCACTTAGCAACCATATTGCTGCCTTATGAGGACTTCTGCCCCTTGGCTATAGCCAAGCACAGAGCTTGCGACAAGAAGGCACCTTTGGCAGAAGTGCCCATCACAGGATTTATTTGTTTAGGCTTGGGGAACTGTGTGGCTTGTACACAGTGGGCTACCCTCTGGCCCCTTTGTCTTGCTCTCAAGCCTGGGAAGTGACTTTAAAAAAACCAAACCAAACTCTGAGCTCTCCCCAGGGAATTTCTGACTGGGGAGGCTCTGGCCCAGCCTTCTGTCTTGACCTGAGGAGAAACAACCAAGGGTGCTCTCACACCTGGGGAAGTCTCAGATCTCAGGGAGGTTACAGGAGCCGGCAGAGCCTCAAAAGACATGATGAGGCCTTGGAATCTAAAGTCCTTGAACAGTGGGGTGGGGTGGGTGCAGAACAGACACGCACACACACACCTCCCAGAGCTGCTGCTGCTGTTGCCGCCCTCGGCCTGCCCTGCTGGATGACCGATGCTGGAAGCATCTTGCACTTCCTTTTGTACCTGCTGCCCTGCCTCCTCCCCTTTTCATTTTAGCCTCCTGACTTCCCTTCTCCTCAGGCTCTCTGAGAGGTGCATCTCTCCACCTCTCTGCTTCTTTTCACTTCTTTCTCCCTTCTCAGCCTTCTTGTGTCATGTTCCATATTGGCCTTTCCTGGGTGGGATGCAGGCTCAGAAGCCATGATGGCTTCCCCTACCGGATCAGATCACTGCACGCAGGTTCTGCACCAGGGGTTGCTTCTGTGGGAAAAAGAAGGCCATCGGTGTTTTCTCTCTTTACTGTCAAAGAAAAGGGACGTTGGAAGGACCCAGGGAAGTCATTCAGTGGCAAAGTCAGTAAGAAATTATAAAATTCGTGGCAAAGAGCTTTCTGAGACCTTAGGAGCCATGCAGACATCTAGGTGAATGCCATCAGTGGTCTTTTATTTTCAATAGTAGCAAAAAAATAGGGGTGGAGCGGGGGGGGGGATGGCTCAAAGGTTTAGGGCAGTGGTGGCGCACACCTTTAACCCCAGCACTTGGGAGGCAGAGGCAGGTAGATTTCTGAGTTCGAGGCCAGCCTGGTCTACAAAGTGAGTTCCAGGACAGCCAGGGCTACACAGAGAAACCCTGTCTCGAAGGGAAAAAAAAAAAGGTTTAGAGCATTGGCTGTTCTTCCACAGCCCTGAGTTCAATCCCCAGCACCCTCACATGGCAGCTTACAACTGTCTATAATGGGATCTGGTGTGCAGGTATGCATGCATTCAGGCAAAGAGCCCGTATACATAACATAAATCTAAAAAGAGAAAACAGCATTAAAAATTGGTGGAGAACCCAATCTGTTCTTAACAGAAAAACAGAGACCAAAAGGCAATGCTTCCCTTCTGGTGTCCCAGGAGACAGTGCTATGGGGAACCTGTAATATTGGACCCCACAGGGGTTTGGTGGGGCTGGAGGTGGGGGGAGGGGCAAGAGAGGACCCTCAGTGGGGATCCCCTTCAGTGTGCTTGTAGCCCACGCCTGAGCACTGTCTCCAACCTGGCTCCTAAGCAAGCTCTTAGGTATCGCAGACTCTAGCTAGGTACGCTGTAGCCCAGAGGCCTCCGACAGCTCCTCCCCTCAGACCAATCTAGCTGCTGTTCATATAGATCTATGAGCAAGTGATGGTGTAGGCATTTTTAAATGGTTAAAAAAAAAATCCAAAGGATGCATAATATCCTGTGACATGAAAAATGTATACAATTTCAATAAAGCTTAATACCAGGGTCCGAGTTCACCATATCTCATTTACATATTATGGCCGGTTCATTCCCACCTACCCAAAAGCAACTTCAGTAACTGCGGCAGAGACTTAGGACTGGAGATCTGACCCTTTGCAGAAGGTTTCTGGACATCTGTCCCTGTGTGAGCCTCAGACAGCATTGTCTTTACTTTGAATCAGCTTCCAAATTAATAAAAGAACAACAAGAGCCGGGCGTGGTGGCGCACGCCTTTAATCCCAGCACTCGGGAGGCAGAGGCAGGCGGATTTCTGAGTTCGAGGCCAGCCTGGTCTACAAAGTGAGTGCCAGGACAGCCAGGGCTACACAGAGAAACCCTGTCTCGAAAAACCAAAAAAAAAAAAAAAAAAAAAAAAAAAGAACAACAAACAGAGGTGGCATAACAGGTAAGAGTGTGTGCTGAGCAAATCTGAGAACCTGGACTCAAATGCCCAGCATCCACATAAAAACGTGGGCATAATCGTGTGTGTAACCTCAGAGCTGGAGACAGGAGGATTGCTGGGCTTGCTGGCTTCCTGCTTGGCTCCACATCCAGTGAGAGAGACCTTGTCTGCTCCTGTAGGATACACATTCAAGATTCCCCGGCCCTCATCCCTTCCTGTCCCCTGCCCAGCCCCGTGGCTGTTTTTCACCTGTACTGGTTGTTTTCAACCAGGGTTCATTTCCCCTCCCACCTCCAACGTCAGACAGATAATCAATGCCGTGCCGGGAGATGCTTTGGCTGTCAAGGCTGGGAGGGGCGCTGCTGGCATCTCCTGGTAGCTGCTAGCCACGTTGAGCTCTGCCTACTCTGCACAGCCAGCTCCTAGCTAAGGGTTTCAAGGTCTCCACGTGTTTGTATGCCGTGGTCTGTAAGACACTGCTTCAGTCTACTGGGCTGTGCTGAACTTCTTTTGGAATAGAGAATGCCTATGATAGACATCTTTGTTCAAAATAGTTTTCTTACCTCTGTCCTATCTGCTTGGGGATGCTTACTGTACTGGCTGGTTTTGTGTGTCAACTTGACACAGACTGGAGTTACCACAGAGAAAGGAGCCTCTGGTGAGGAAATGCCTCCATGAGATCCAGCTATAAGGCATTTTCTCAATTAGTGATCAAGGGAGGAGGGCCCCTTGTGGGTGGTGCCATCCCTGGGCTGCTAGTCCTGGGTTTTATAAGAAAACAAGCTTAAGCTGGGTGGTGGTGGCACACGCCTTTAATTCCAGCACTTACTTGGGAGGCAGAGGCAGGCGGATTTCTGAGTTCGAGGCCAGCCTGGTCTACAAAGTGAGTTCCAGGACAGCCAGGACTACACAGAGAAGCCCTGTCTCGAAAAACAAAACAAAACAAAAAGCAAGCTTAGCAAGGCAGGGGAAGCAAGGCAGTAAAGAACATCCCTCCATGGCCTCTGCATCAGCTCCTGCTTCCTGACCTGCTTGAGTTCCAGTCCTGACCTCCTTTGGTGATCAACATCAGGGTGGGAAGAGTAAGCTGAATAAACCCTTTCCTCCCCAACGTGCTTCTTGGTCAAGATGTTTGTGCAGGACTAGAGACCCTGACTAAGACACTTACAAAATTGAATTTGCTGCAGGTTTATGATCACATCTTGCCCGATACAACCTCAAAGGGCGGGCTACAGTGACTTTGGTGTTAGTTGGGATATCTAAGGGATAGCTTGTATTTCACTGACAGTCAGCTATTCCCTGCCATGTGCTTGATTTCATTCCTTTTAGTTCTTTGATGTGAATGTTAACTTTTATAGCGCCTACCCATAGTCAGCCATGCAGAAGTGTCAGTGTCTTGTACTCATAGTGTGGGAATCTGAGAGAATGGAGCTTAGTAGAGGAGGTTAGAGGTCCTCATTCCCACTGCACTGGGGTCAGTGGGGAGTTTGGGCAGAAGTGCAAACATCTCGAGTCCATGTTGGAAGAGCCCAGAGGCCACAACTCTGTATTGAGTTCTGTGTGCATAGTCCTGGCCAAGGTGCGTGTCCTGAGCCACTGAGAAGGATGTGGAGGAAGAACTTAGGAGAGGACAAAGCAGCATAAGCAGGGCTCCCGGGGTCCTTCCGAGGGGGCTGGATGCATATGCTACCAATTTCACTTTTAGACATCCTATCTTTTGCCAAAATTCAGTCAGTGTGTAGATGGGGGTAAAGATGGGAGAGAACTGTCCTAAAGCTTAGACTTGACATGGAAATAAAAGTCTGTCAGCCAGAATGGGCACAGAGTTCCAAATGACCACAGCAACATAAAACAGCAGGCCCGTGTCCCCTGAGGCTGGGCATGTTCGCATCTTCACAGATTTATTAAGACAGGAACGGGAGCTATGTGGTGCGGGGTGGGGATGAAAAATGTCACCATTGCGATGGGAGGAGCTTCCCAGGTGTTTTTTGTCAACAAATTTGTATTTTGACCATCCATAGAAAGCCATAAAACCACCTTTATAATATTCTGTACTTCTCGGTTTCACCTACTTCACCCCCCCACACACACACAACATAATATATTTATTGATTACTTGGGAATCTCCCATCATGCACCCCATCACACTCACTTCCCAGTACTTCCAGGTTTGCCTCCCCACCCTTGGACAGCCCTGCCCCACAAATAAAACAAGTCCAGTTTGTGTTATCTGTGCACTCAGTGGAGCATGGTCAACCCCACCCCCAGTGGCCAGCCCCTTAAAGAATACTGAGTCCTACCTCACTCGCACGCCCACCAGAAGCCATCCATTGTGGAGAGCTACACTTGAGCATCCTTATCCAAGAATTCTCTCCCATGGCTTTCGGTCTAGGCTGTTATTTCAGGGTGGGGGAGGGGTTGTCACAGAAGCCTCCTATGTCCCTCCTTCTCAGCTCTTGAGTCTGCAGTCATCAATACCATTGCAAAATCAAATGTAGCGCCCTTGCCCTTTACAGTCAATGGGAGCATGAATCACGGTCTTCCACATGGTTTCTAGGGGCAGCACAGATCACGGTCTCCAGCATCATGCACGTGCCGCGGACCTCCGCGTGGTCTCAGGCAGCAGTACGGACCATGGACATCACCACGGACATCAATACTGCCCTCTGCCGCAGCATGGCCACAGAGGCCACGATGGTCATGGCCCTCTGCGGCAGCACAGGCCAGGGGCATCTGCCTGGCTTCAGTGCTAATACGGGCCTAAGGTGCACACACAGGCCATTCTCACCAATATGGTTCCCTGCAGTAGCCCGGCCCACGGACACTAAGATGGACTCCTGCATTAGCAAAGACTGCAGTTTTCCACCTGGCCTGCACGGGCCTCAAATATCTCCCTGCTGTCAGTGCCGGCCAGCAGGCACGACCTCTGTGCTTACAGCCTGCTGGCTGAGGTGGCCAAGCATAGAGATTCATCACTCGCTGGGGCAGGCAGCTCTCTTCTGCCATCTTGGTTTTCAATTTTCAGAATCTACTTTTCAAAAGCATCCCTCCATAAGACCTGCTTTTTATTTTTCATAGTTGTTATGGAGCTGTTGTGGATTCTATAGACCCCTTTTCTGCAGCTGTGTTCCCCCCCCCCTTCAGACCCCCCATGGGTCTCTCGGACTCCTTGGAGCCCTGAGGCAGCCTCAGCCATCTTGGTTTTCTCCTCCCACTTCTTCATTCTTTAATCTGCAAATCTGACCGGGTATGATGGTGCACGTCATTAATCCCAGTACTTGGCAGGCAGAGGCAGAGGCAGGGGGGTTGTTGCAAGTTCGAAGCCAACCTGGTCTACACAGAAGGACAGCCATGCTTCCAGAGGGTGGGCACACAGAATGAGTAGAGGTCGGGGCCTTCAGGTGGTCAAGGAAAGAATGCTTGATAACCTGGACTCTCTAGGTCACCATTTTCTTTGTTCCTCCCACCAAAAACCCCATCTATCCCAAAGTCTCTCTCTCTCTCCCCCTCTCCCTCTTTTTCTCTCTCTCTCCTCCCTTCTTCCCTCCCTCCCTATCCCCTCCCCCTCCTCCCCTCCCTCACTCTTGCCTCTCCTCCCCGGCCACTCCAGCAGAATCTTCAAACTTCCTCTAGCTCCCAGGTTCCCCTGTAGGTCTCACTTTGCTGGTCCAAGCAGATGATATCATACCCACAGTGCTGACTTTGAGCCAACAGCCAGTCTCTTTATGTTCAGACCAGGTTCCTGGGACAGTCTCTGGATGACAACTGGCTCTGCGTTGTCCTCAGGCTCTGGACCCTCCTCCAGTCTCTTGTTGTCAGTTCCTTCCCTCTGCCTCTAAACATGCTTGCTCAGGCCTCTGCCATCTTAAAGAGAAGATCTAGCTCTTGCGTCTTCACCACCTCTAGCCCCCTGACCACCCTCCTCAGAGACCAGGCTGAGGCTTAAAACACACCCTGCCCCCATGCAGCAGGTTCTTCCGGTGTCTGGCCAGTGGTGTTTTTTTTTTTTTTTTTTTTTTTTTTTTTTGTAGAGAAAGAATCACTTTCCTGGAACTTTCTAGAGGGATAGAAAGCAAATATCCAAATATCAGGCAAATACCCAACCATTTTCCAAGGGCAGTGCCTCAAACACCACACACAGCAATCCCACTGTACACTCTGGCTACATTCTTTCATACTTTGTAATAAAGGCTAATGTCCCAGCAATTATGTTTACCAGGCTCCGTGCTGGGGTTTTGTGCACCTCTCTGGGACTCTGCTCAACCTCTTGTTGTGAGACACAAAGCACGGTTGTTATCGATGCTAAACAGCTCTGAGAGGTTAAGGGGTGTGTGACTTGAAAGTGGTGAGTTGGAGCCCAGGCCTCTGACGGACTGCTTTTGTGTAGTAGGAGGAATTTTGGATGTTCCCCCCCCCCCAAAAAAAATCAATGTCTGAGGTGATAACAGTGCTGATAATGCTAGTTACACTGTCTGATCATCTCACACTGTATTCATAGAAATAGCTTCTGTACAATTTCTAAGAAAGTCTATTAGGAAGAAAGAGGAAGGAGGAAGACACTTGGTGCCAGAGAGAGAGGGAAAGAGAGAGAGAGAGAGAGAGAGAGAGAGAGAGAGGGAAAGAGAGAGAGAGAGAGAGATTGACTGATTCATGGCGTGGGCCCTAACACCAGTGGTTCTCAGCCTTCCTAATGCTGTGACCCTTTAATACAGTGCCTCATGTTGTGGTGACCCCAACCATTAAATTATATTCATTGCTACTTCATAACTATAACCTTGCTACTTCTAATGAGTCATAGTGCAAATATCTGACATGCAGGTTATCTGCAATGTGAGTCCTGTGGAAGGGTCGTCCGTGGAAGGGGTCGTGACTCACAGATTGAGAACCACTGCTCTGGAAGGTCTCCTTTGGGTGGGAATGTAGACCTCCCTTCCCCTCCGTGTCTCTCAGGACCCTGGGGCTGTTTTCAGAAGCAGCTGACTCAGAGGAACGCTTATATCAGATAGGCAATGAAGCAGAAAGACCACGTCCATGTTCACAGCACAAGGATGCTGAGAGAAGACCCAGGCTGTAAGAAGGGCTCGGGATGGCTGTAGCAAGAAATCCTATGGCAATGCCAATTTTGTGAGCATCTGACTTGGGCAGGGCAGAGGAAGTCTGGTAGAAGGATAGACCTTTTGCTTGATGGTTGGAACAAGCTCCACACAATGCCTTCCATTCCCCTTCTACTCCATTTTCTACACATTCCCAACCCCCAACTCCTTCCCTCTCCTTAACTCTCTCCAATGTTCCGAATTACTCTTCGGCTCTCTGTTTCTGTCTTCCCTTGGCTAACCTGTCCTTGATTCTTTGTGATCTCAGCCCTGATGGTACAGCTCACGGACCAGACTCTCCATCTTCCACATCTGGGCTTTGGCAGTATCTGTGTCACCACCACCACCTCAATCTCCAGATTCACTCTCTTCCCTGCTGAGCTCAACACCCACATTTTAATGTGTCAGTACAAACTCTTAATGTGTACACCCCTCAACTCCTCTCTTATGTTTTCTCTCTCTGTTTTTCCTTTCACTTGACTTGGACTCTTGGGGTCATTGGAGCCTCCTCTTCCCTTGCCCTCCACAATACCTAATGCTCACCATTTTTTGGAAAAAAAAACTTTTTTGAAAAACCTGTCTCACTAGTCCTTAGGTTCTCCCTCACTGATTCTGTGATAGGGCCAGCCTTCTGAGCCTTCAGAGAGCCTTCTCATTGCTCTTCCTGAGTTCAGAACTGCTTCCTCCCCAAATGGCTTCTGAAGGGGTGCTTTCCTGTGAGCTCTGGCTCCACCTGCTGCAGCCTCTCAATCCTTTTTTGACTTACTGGTAAAGAATGCATGGATTAACATGAGAAGGAAGGAAGTCTCTTCTAAATTATTGACTCAAGCAATGTGCTTCCAAATAATTAAGTCCAAGAGTATCCTTTGAGGGAACAAAACCTACTTTTATTATGTATGCGTGTGCCTAGTATGTGTAGGTGGGCGTGGGTGTCACAGCATGTGTGGACTTCAGCAGGCAGCTTTGTGGAGTCTTTCTGGTCTTTCATCTTCGCAGGGGCTCAAAGGGTCTAACTCAGAATGCCAGACTCGCACTGCAAGCCATTTACCTGCTGAGCTATTTCATTTCAAATGCAGTACATTTTCATAAATTTAATTAAAGAACACAAATTATCTCTTTTAGAGTTGTGCAGGTTGGAAGTTCAGCTGGGTCTCTCTGGGCCAAAGTTCAAGCTATTCTGGAGAGAGAAGCGTCCTGCCCTTTCCTAGCTCCTGGAATGTGTCCTTCTGTGGCGGTGGCCTCCTCTTCCTCCCTCTCCCACATCATCAGGGCTATGTCTCTCTGCTCTCCCAAAGCTGCATTTTGCTCAGCCTGTTGGGTCTGCATGCAGCTCGAGGCTTAGAGTTTATCTTATTATTGGCATCCTACCTAGAAAAACTACACTTTGTTTGGAGTGCATGAATGCACAGCTGCTAATCAGGCTACAAGACCAAAGGAATGAGGGAGGCAGGGATGCCGGCTCTAAGGACAGGACTAAGCACTTTCATTTCAATTCAAAATTCCAGATGACCCACAGGACACACAGGTGCACATCCCAGCTAATGAAATATTCAGAGCACTAGGAGAGCTGAAACCAGAAATGGGCTCCATGTGGTGGTATTTACTTGTAATCCCAGCAAAGCAAGTAGGAGACAGGGAGATGAGGAGAGTTTGAAGCCAACCTAGGGTATGCAGTGGTCCCTGTCTGGAAACAAGAAAAGCCAACAAACATGATTATTACACCCATCCATCCATCTATCCACCCACCCATCCATCCACCCACACATCCATCCATCCATCCATCCGACCAACCAACCAACCAACCAACCAACCAATCAACCAACCAGACAACCATGGCCAGACACATGGACATCTCCAGTTTCTGTGCTTCAAAACTGCTTTTGTAGGAAACAGCTCAAAGGAACACAGCCACAGTAATACAGCTGGCTTTTCAAAACCAACAATGTACTTAGACACGAAGCTGCACATTTCTCTATGTATCAGCATATATTAAGGGGTTTGTCCATCCTCTTCCAAGATATGTTTATCCATCGGCTGTCTTGTCCTCCAGGAAATAAAAAGAAGTTCTAGGAAAAATGACAGACTTGCTGGCTGTTGATTTCTACACAAGCTTGGCAACAGCCTCCTAGTTGACGAGTCAGGACATCTTCTGGACTAGCTCCACGGGACATCCTTTTATCTCTTCATCAGGGGTGGGGTGGGGGTGGGTGGGAATGATCCACCCAAAGGCCTTCATTTCTGAGCAAATACTCTGTATTGTTTGCTCTCTCTCTCTCTCTCTCTCTCTCTCTCTCTATATATATATATATATATATATATATATATATATATATTAGTTTTTTTCTGAGCTCTGATTTTTAATGTAAATAAAATTCATCAAACGTGACGACTATTTGGACTATTTGTAAGAAATCGTTCTGACTTTTAATATTTTCAGACGCACTTTAGTGTATGTTGGAAAAAAATTTTAAAATGTATTGCATCTTCCAATGTCATAACAAGGACCATCCAAGTTCTAATTAAGAGAGGTAGATAACATTTTTTTGAGGTTTTTAATATGTTGTTTTTGAAAGTATTGGTATTCAACTAGGGAAAGTTGAAAGTGTTTATGACTTCTTAGGAATCATTTGGGGGTGGGTGTGGGGGGGGACAGTTGATGCTGTTGAACATGCCATGAACTCGCTAGCCTCTGACCTTTGTGTCCAACATCCTGTGATTACAGGCATGCACCACCAACGTGGCTTAGGATACCGGTTAATTTAAACAAGAAAGCCACCAGTTCTAACTACACCTGTAAACGTTTCATCCATGAATAACATCTCTGTAAATTCCAAGAGAACAGTGCTGACATTATGTTTTATTACACATTCAATGAAACATTCTTTTATTTCAGCTTCATAATTTTTTTTCTTGGCTGGCTACTGATGGGAGCTAAGTGTTAAAACGGACACGCCCAACTCGGTCAGTCAGAAATCACTTCCGTGGCCAGCATCACTTAGACACAGTCTATGAAGCAAACAAGTGTGTGTGTGTGTGTGTGTGTGTGTGTGTGTGTGTGTGTGTGTGTGGTTTTGATGGAAGGCATGGGTTGGGGTTCAGCTGTATCAGGTGTAGAAGCAGGAAGTTAGCTGCTAGGCTGACAGGACCTGGGCAGTTATCCAAATGGAGCCAGTGCCCACTGGGTGTTAAATGTGGCACCTAGATAGGCTTTCCACAAATCCTGGAAGTTTGGTGAACTGAGGACCCGTGAGTTTGTCACTTTGCATGATCCCAAGTGCCATCAAGCAACCATCACGGGGGTCCCTCCTTTGCTCTCCTGGCCACTGTCATCGCAAGTATAGGACTGTACCTCCTCTGTCACAATTTGGAAGGCTGCTGTTTTATAGAAGTGAGGTCAGGGATGGTCACTTAAGTTCCCCAGAAACAAACCAGGGGACAAATACAGGTCCAGTGACCGAAGGGCCTGCTCCAGGTGGAACTGGGAAGGGAGCGGGAAGCATGGAGGGACGGGAAGACCCCTGAGCAGGTCGATCCGTGGAGGACTCTGAAACTGCTCCTTGGAGCTTGTCCACGGTAGGCAATGGACAGACTGTTCTGCCATTGCTGAGACCATGCCCACAGGGTATGCAAGCTCCAGCCACAGCTTTTCAACTCTGTTGTAGTGAACAAGAGAGCCTGGCTGGCTGCCAGATTCAAGAGAGCGCTTCCATGCAGGGCTTTATCAGATAAGTTTACCAAACTTTGTCCTCGGTTCTGGAATGGCCCGTTCTGCAGTTTTTAAGGCAGACTATAGTTGCTGGGAGCAAGAGTGTTGAGATAACCCATTTATAAGTCTCAGATTGGCTGCCTATTCACCTATGGCTTAATAATTTCCTAGGCCTTGTTTATCTAAATCTGTAAAGTGGGGAAATAGAAACACACACACACACACACACTCGTGGCTGAGAGATGAAACCCAGTGCTGACAGCGCTGAGCTGGGTTTAGTATTCAGCAAGTGCTCTGTGAACAACAGCAAACTTTTTTTTTCCCCATCTCAAGTAGGGTGAGTGTCTGAAAGGTTGTACCAAGTCTGCTCACCTTCCAATGCCCCAACTCTAAGTATGGCTTTGCACCGTTTTTAGCTTCGGGGTGGGTCTCTGACTAAAAAGGGCTGAACTCAGGAAGGCGTGGGCTGGCCAGTTATTACTGAGAACACATTTTCCTGCTCCCCCACCCTGTTGGTGCCGCTTTCCCTGACAGCATCCAAGTGGAGATAGGATTGTTCAGGTTGGAGGGACCCAGAACCTTGGAGGAGGCCAGCAGTCTTGGGAGGTGTGTGTGTGTGTGTGTTATATGTATGACTACAATTAGGAGAGGCGAGGCTTGTGTGGTGTATGACTGTAACTGGGAGGTGTCTATGTGACTCTAATTTCCCTGAAAGAGGAAGTGGACTAGTTCTCAGCTCCTGGCTATCAGTAGTGACTGAAGATTCCCTGACTAGAGTGTATTCTGTGTTCCCTGCTGCTAGCTCCACTTCCCCCAGCTCTTATAGATGGCCTTGTTGGCTTCGGCATGGGCCCTGACATCAAAACCTTCCTGGTTGCTTCCCTAGGGAGGAGGCTGGGTTTGCTGAACCCAGAGACAGGTTCAGTGGTGAAAGCTGTCTAGATGAATCCAGTCTCACAACTCGCTTGTCCCCGACTGCCCCCCCCCAACCCCGCTCCCCCAGGCTGGTTGCCTTTCTTTCTCAGGAGTCTTGGTCTGATTGGTCAGTTTTGCCTGATGTCTCTGTTCCATTTTTTCTGTTGCTCTCAGCCCCCTTCAGACTTCACCCAGAGCAAAGAAACATTCCCAAATGGTCCCTCATCTCCCTTGGTCTACTTATCCCTCAAATGCTGGAATGTCCTTCTCAGAGTGAATAAAATGGAGAACTCAGAACATCTTCCACTCTCCTGTGGTGACGACCCTACCCAAACACCCACACTGAGCCCTTTGTATGGGAGAACACGTATGCAGTTTGTGGGAGAATCTTTATATATTCCTCTAAGAAAAAGCAAGCAGTAGGAAGCTGAACAAGCCTTAGTAAGAGAACCATTTCCCTCTAGGGAAGCAGGATGATAATCCTTTTGAAAGCAGGAAGGACTTTTATCCATGCACACAGTGCAGTCAATCAGCTGGGAGACTACTGTACATCAGAGGGCAAGCTGGGCTTCTGATGCCTGTAGTGGGTATGGGACTTAACCATATATACCAAAGAGAAGGTTTTGTATAAAGCTCACTATAGATTTGAAGGGGTGAGATTCACTCCTTGACTAGGTTGTAGGTGTGACCCACCGTGTTTAGATTAGACCTTAGTAGCCACGACCTTTCCTTACCTAACTAGCCAACTTAGCTTTATGGCGAGGCAAACATGGACACTACAGCAGCACAGGCACCGACAAGCCACAAGGTGGCGCAGTACCTCTATATTTGGTCCCTGAGCAAATACACAAGGGACCATGGACTGGGATGAAGATGCTGGGATTCCAGAATTTATGTAGTAAGTATGCAAACTGTAGGCTACTGTCATGTCTTCTGTTATTGAGGTCAACACTGTGTACCAGTTTATTCTAACTCCTAGTCCATTATGCTAAAAGAGCATTTAACAAGTCATAAAAGCCTCATAAAATACCATCTATACTAAGACCCATGCTAACCAACACCAGTAGTGATAAATGCTGAAACGCCATACATGACGACACTCAAGACGGAGGTGACCGCAGACAGAAAAGACAGCAGTTTCTTTCTCAGATTTATTTAAAGGGTTAGAGATGATATAGTAAGACATTTATGGCAGGGTCAACATAAACATGATAGCTTTGGTTATACTTAGCACATGCAACTTACTCAGAGGAAACACACATACAAGCTTCCATGTGAAACTGCACGGGTGGTGGTGGTGGTGGCAGGAAAGGAGAGAGAACTGTGCGCACATGGAGTACAGCTAAGAGCAAAGGCGTAAGAAGCCATACCTAATGCCTACTGCCGCACTAGGCTAGCAAAGTGCACTTGCTTTAGAGTATATCACACACGAGCATTAAGGCTACAGAGTTCCCAACCCCTCGAACATCCCTTTCTTTCTGGCACATCACATTGTCCTGCTTACGTAACGGCACTTGCAGTCTGCAGCAACCAGACTAAGCGAGCAACCACAGGACTAAGAGTCCCTACCCAACCAGCCTGGTACATCTTCATCCCAACCCCTCCCTCACCAGTATTGACAACTGGTTAAGAAAAAAAAAAAAAAAAAAAAACCTGACCAGTTTGTGGGAGCTCACAGGTGGCAAAAAGCCCTACGAGTTAGACCGAGTAACATCTGGAGCCTGCCTTCACCTTTTTCTCTTTGAGTGACTGAGCATATGCTAATCTGCATGTGACAGGAAAACAAACTTTTGTCTATGAACTATTCCGTTTGCCATTTGATGGCTGTGTTCTAACTCATCGAAAGGCACATTTAAAAGATACAATCTTACCTGGGCAAAGTAACCTACCAGCAGTACCTATAGCCGGAAGCTAGCCCGAGAGGTTATTTTTAATAATTGACCTTTAGTTTTTTATTATTTTTTGCAGCTTATTGATTCTACTTATCTCATTAAAAACTTTACTAGATAGAAGTTGTGTTAAAAACTTGCTTGTAAAGAAACTCAGTGACATGAAACAGAAGAATGAACGTAATAGGCTAAAGTCTACTGGCTTGTTCTACTTGGTTAATATATAACAATGAGGAATCCTATGATTACTAGGTCTAAATTTATGCCATAATTTACTAATTATGTGGGCAGAAAAAAAGAGACAGCTTTAAAAATAGTATGTGATGTCTAATTAGCAGTCCTACTTTTAACAGCTTTGATAGTGTCCCATGAAATGGAAACTTAAGTGTTCTTTGGAAAGTCAGCTGTGTTGGATGTTTTGCTAAAGCAGACACGAGAAGGAACGTTTCGCTCAAGTGGACACGGGTGAAAGGATGCTTTGCTAAGGCATGTGAACGGGCAGGTGATGGGTTCTTTGTTAATGACATGCCTTGGGTGTTGTTGGGACTCCATAGAGAGAAACACTAAAAACTTCGTTCTGGTGGCTTGTGGCTTGTGGCTTGCGGCTTCCGCAGACTCCGGCTGATTGGCAGAGTGATGTCAGCTGATACAGACTCACACACAAGACCCGCGGTGAGCCCAGACCCGAGGACACTTGATATTTGGATGGAGTATATACAGGACTCAACGGATGGTGATGGCCTTGGCTGGCTTGCATATCTTCGTTTCACTGAGAGGCACAGCTGAGAACTTCTAGTTCTTCCTGCTGACTTGTGCTGAGGCCTGGCCATTCCTGCTAGGTTATACCACTGCTGCTGCTATCCTGACACTACTACGGACCTGAACTGCTGGTGTAGCCTTGATATGTTTGAGAGTGGATGGAGCTGCCACTGCTGACCTGTCAACTGAACAGCTGATTTTCTGACAGTGCACACAGGAGTTGCTCCAAAGAACCATTTTTTAAACAGGTCCACTTCCCCCATATCCCTTCTTTTCCACTACCTCTGGTGGGTGGTGGGCTACAAGGGAGGGTAAAGCATTTAAGAACCATTATTACAATTAGGGTTGAGGAAAAAAAAATAAAAATAAAAAACTACAGTCCAGTAAATCCTTCTACCTCTTTAACCCTTTAAGTTCACAATAAGAACTACAGTCTCACCAGACAGTGGTGGCACAGCAGGCAGGCGGATCCAGGACAGCCAAGGCCACACAGAAAAATCCTGTCTTAAAAAAACAAAATACCACAAACAGAAAAACAAAACAAAACAAAAACACAAACAAGCAAAAACAAACAAACAAACCCCCCCCAGAAACCGTCCATCCTGGCCGAGCTGATGACCACAGCTCAGGAACTGTGCAGAGACGGAATGATCTGTAGGCAGGAGAACGAGGGGGCAGGGGCTGCACTTTTCCTACTTCTGCTTCTCTGTGCCCCCGAGTACTGACTCATGCTTTTCAAAGGACTGAGATTTTATGTCTGAGTGAGGAAAAGATGGAAACGCTAGGTTTTGTAACAGCGACTCAGCATTAACCCTTCCTTTTCTTTGAGTCCTCAGGAGGCAACTGCATGAGAAGCAGTGAACGAGTCCTGGCCACAGCCAGGCTTTTCTCTGATGAGCCTTAAATTACATTTCTACACAGGAAAGAATAGAAGACCAGGGACAGAACCAGCTTTATTACACTGGTTTCACATAAAGAAGCCAGGTTAGTTTCTCTGCTACTGAGATACAAGGTACATGCATCCAGATTACTCTAAAACATGCTAGAGCGAAGTCTGTATTTAAGATGAATTTTAAGATGGTTTTTCTCTTAGAGCAAAGGGAGGTGCTCCATGATACATCTTCTAAATGAACATTCCTGCAGTGAGCACACCCCTTCCCTGCTGGTGGAGGCCCTGGCTCCCTGGGACACTTTCTGTCTGGGATTTAGCTTGCCAACTTGCTTCCAGGAGGCTCTTCCTTCAGTGGTCTCATGTTCATGCCTGAACTCACACTGGGTTACCGCCCCTAGCCAGTACAGACTTCACACTGCAACGTTCACAGCACCACTGTCTGATATGAGGGAAGTCACAGCTGAACATGGATAGAGTCCCATAACTAGACTGCTTACTGTGAGAAGATGAGAAATTCAGCAAGTGTTAATTTCCTGGCAGATATATACATAGAAAACTCAGTCCTGACTGGGATCAGGCTTTGACGTCCAACTTGAATGGCAATGGTGCCAGCCTTGTAGTGTGAATTCTGGTCTCTCTGCCCCTGACCTGGCCTTCCTGTGCCCGACTTTCACCATCTCCCTTCACTTCGGGCATTTTAGCAATTCCAGGCTGGTTTTGCCAACTGAATATACCAGAGCAAAGCATGTACTGTCTCACGAGGATTATACATGTGAGAGAACACAGAAAAGGATTACCAGTATAAAAATATAAATGATAACGCATCAGCAAGTAGAATATAAACAACCTTCTGAGAGTAAAAGGTGAAACTCAATCCAACTAAGTGCATATCAACTCCTCCTCGGGCACTGTGTGGTAACCGCTATAAATGACCTAGGTGCCCATGCTCTGAACCTTTAACCCTTTTCCTGTGAGCACACTTACTGATCAGCCTCTATCGGTGCTCAGCCAATTCCTGTCTGCCCAGTGTCTACCTTTAGCCCCCACCTCCATGTCACACTGGAAAGTTAGGCACAAATACATTAATGGCTTTAGTGCTAAACACTGGATGCCTGGGCTATTCCTTAATAAAGCAACTAGAAGGAATAGGTTTAAGATAGTCCTAAGTCGTGTGAAAAACTCTACCTCATAAATGGCAGATATTAAAAAGACCTGGTTGGGTGTGTGACAGCACACACCCACAGTCCCAGACAGTCAGGAAGCTGGGCCAGGAGGATCACGTGAGCCTAGATGACATAATGAGCCGGGCGGAGGAGCAGCTCAGCGGTAGAGTGAATGTCTAGCATGCACAGGGCTGTGGGTTCAAAGCCCACCCTGCAAACTAGCAGGACCCTTCCGGCTTCCTCAGCTCTGTAGGAGGACTTCTGTCATTGTGATGGCCGCTGACATCGTTGGGGGGGTGTGTTCTGGGACGGCATGAGGCTCTGGGAAATGCCACCCTTCAACAAACACCCTGCTATTCTTGAAAATAAAAACAAGGTGGAGTCAATTAAAGTAATGTAAAGTTGAAGTCATTCTGGATAAGGTGCTTCCTCACCAGTCTGCAGAATCATCTGTCCCTGGTGTGTTCATATGTGTTCAGAAAAACGTCAACAACTTAAGTCTTTAAAAACAGCAGTCTTTTTAAGTGGAGCAGTGGTGGTGCATGCCTTTCATCCCAGTACTCTGGAGGCAGAGGCAGACAGATCTCTGAGTTTGAGGCCAGCCTGGTCCACTCAGCTAGGGTGGATGAAATTGACTAGGGAAGACATTTTCAATAATAAGCAGATTCTCGGGAGGCTGTGGGTGACTGTAGGAAAACGGGTACTTCTAGGTTGCTCCTCTTTAAAGTTTATCCTTTTCTTCAGTAGTAACTGGTAGCATCGATAACAACGGCAAGGAGCAGGCCATGCTTCTCTGACTGACAGACCCAGAAAGGAACCACCCCTCTATTCTTTCTTTTTCTAGATGACATAATCTGGACACTGTGCCCCAGGGCACTTTTAAATGATGCTGCTGGCCTTCGAGCTGGCATCTGGATGGTCAGCCTCATCAAAACCAGCCCAGCTGAACGATGTCATGACACCGTGGCTCATTTAAATCCCCCGTTTTCTATGTAGCAAACCAACAGCTTTATAAACTCAGACACACTTTGTTTTCGGCAGTGCAAACATTCTAAAGAGCAGAGTCCTCCAGCTCTAGAGGATAAAGTCAGTTCATGTAGTGCTTGAAGGGGATTCCACATACTCTGGAATGGAGATGGCCCAGGTGTGACTTTGTCCTTAGAGGCAAAGCCTATCTTCAGGGAGTGAAAATTGTTTCTCATCTGAAGTCACGTGTCTTTAGCTTTACTTTGCAGTCCCTGCTGAAGTTCAGGAGCCAGGCCTTCACTGCGGCATGTAGCCACCTTGTCTTACAGTCTGTGGCAAGTAACTTTTGGGAATTTCTTCATCAATCGTGGTCTCCATTCCAACAGATTCAAATCTCTCCATCTGTCCATCAGCCCCTGGGCCAAGAGCATCCGCTGCAGAGCCTTCCTGAAACAGCCTCCGTTGCTCGGATCCATAGGGCTGAGAAATGTGATCTGAAACCTGCTGCTGCTTCAGTCTGACAAAATCCTCCTCATTGCCCGACAAAACCTGGTTTGACCTTTCAAAATGTGAAATCTCTGGACTGGCTTCAGGCTGACTGCAGTTCTGCTTGAAATACTGTTGCCTGGGCAAGATCTCATCCCCACTGTCTACACTATCTACCAGCTGCAGGTCTTCTGGCCGCTCCTCGGAGTCTAGCAGGGGCTGGGTGGACTCAGACCTTGAGAACACTTGCACGGACGGGACCTGGTGCCTGTAGCCGCTGTGCACCACAGTGGAGTACTGCACCGTGCTGGCGGTGCTCTGAGCAGACTCATTCTCCTCATTGCTGGAGATGCTGGGCCTGGAGGAGGACATGCATGAAGAGCCCCCGATGCCACTGCTGTGCCCTTCTGTACTCACTTTCTCCTTCTTGAATAGGTCCACGGACTTCAGGTCATCTGGACAAGGCTTCTTGTTGTTTGCTTCTATTTCCACAACGCTTACATCAGTGAAATTGCCATCTGAGTACATTTGATCTTTGGAGTTAAAATTGTGCTGGAAAGAGAAAAATAAAGGATCACTCTGGCATATTCAAGCTTTTTAAACCACTGAGCCATCTCTCTGAGCCCCGTAATACAGCTCTTTTAACTTTTAAGGGTTAGTGCATCTTTGAATCTTTTTAGGGACTTTCAGGGGCAAGAATCACCCATCTCAGAGTCTCTGTAACCAGCTGAACTGCACATAAATAAAATAAACCAAGAAGTCTGGATCGGGCTGCATTTCCAGTTTCCAAATTAACACTGTTGTAAGCAAGCAGGCTGTAAATAGTAATAAATACTGAATATTTCATAGCTACAGAAGGCAGCCTAGAATTAAACAGATAAGAAAAAGCCTTGGAAACATTAAAAACTCAAACTTGAATAAATGAGGTTCTGTAAACTATACGAGGTTACAGGTATAATTTGTTAAGTTTAGGATTAATTACTAGAGTAATAAGAAGGCTTTTCCCTCTAGGGTCTGTTAAGTATGAAGTGCCTAGTACAGTTTCCGGAACTCATCTGCAGGGGTGAGGCTGGCAGACGTTAGCCAGGACTTAACATCCAGTCACAGACCCATGTGTAGCCGGTCCTCAGTTTCCATTTTCAGCAAAAGTACTTGTTGTGTGTACTGAGCAGTGTGAGGAGTGTTTGCACAAACAAGCTACAACAGACAGACAGACAGACAGACAGACATGTGCTAGAATGGAGAGCTTCACTTACGATTTTGACAACTGCCCGTTAATCCTATTTTCTTTTCACTCAGCCTAAATATCTTTTGGTTAAACTCTATCAGTGAATCCTAGTAAGTCAGCCTGTATATCAGAAACAATAAGAAGACAGGGTCTTACCCGTGGGGGGGTGTGAGGTGACCACTGGGCGATATGACTCTTGGAAGGATCAGGAACATTAGGCCAGATGTGCTTTTTAATTCTGAAAGGAAAAGAAGCAAGGCATATGTAGAATGCACGTAACAATACAAAGACTTTAACTTTCAAGGCATAGTTCCCAGTCTGAAAATTACGTGAAAGTGGTAACTAAGTGACACCGAGTAAAATATGATAAACTTGTGTTTTCCCAAAGAAGAACAGGACGTCACAGAGCTGACTGATGCACCAGGTGAGGGCAGAAACACACTCATGCTGAAACCAACACTCAGGAGGCAGAAGCTGCAAGAACAGGTGTTTAGGGCCAATATGGGCTATATAAAACCCAATCTCAAAATATCAAAAATTAAAAAAGAAGACACACAGTTCAAGGGAACAGAAATGAGAGCCTAGAAGTAAACACAGACTATCAGGGACAAACATTTACTTGAAAAGAAGTTATTTTCAACATCAAAAGGACGAGGTTGGTGGGGGCAGAAACTCGATTCTGACTTATATCATATCCCCAAATTAATTCAGAATGGATTACAGATGCTAGAGCTAAATTTACTAAACTTCTAGAAGGAAACAGAACCCTGAGTTAAACAGATTTCTTAATCAGGGTACAAAATACAAGAACCGAGGAAAAGCCTGGGAAAGGGAACTTCAGAATTAAAAACTTCTGCTTCCCCAAAGTGATAGTTAAGGAAACAAAATACAGAAACTGGGACAAAATTTACAAAACATGTATTTGACAAAAATGTTTGTTTTCAAACAAAAAGAACATTTACAACTCAATAATAGCAAAGAAAAAGAAAAAGAAAAAAACCAAAACCAAATTAAACCACAAAAAAAAAAAAAAAGAAACAAGAAACAAGAAAAACCACTCCAATTTAAAGCTGGACAAAGGGCCTGAATAGATAATCATAACAAGCTGGGCAACTCAGAAGACAGGCACTGGTTGTCAGGATGGAAATGAAAACAGGATCCTAGACTTGGCTCAGAATGACGCCTCGCTGCCAAATGCTAACGATGGAGGGACACTTGCAAGATGGCGGCGACACTGAGGAGCCTGGGACTGTATCTTTCTGCTTGTGGGTCTGGAAATGGAACCTAGAGCCCTGCACATGTCATATGAATGCTGACATGGAGCTACGGGCCTGTTTCCAGTGGCTTCTGATAAAATTAACATGATTATCTGAGAGCCATGTACCCATAGCATGTGGAACGTGGATATTCACAGCTGTTTTATAAAACAACAGGCAAGAATTAGGAACCTGTAAACTCTTTTATACACCCACACTGCAGACCATGCTTCAGCAGCACAAAGGGGAAAAATTAACATAAGCAACAGCAGGAATGAGCTCCAACATTGCTAAGTGTGACAGGTCTGCAAGCCACCTAATTCCATGAGTGTAAAGTTCCAGATCAGACAAAGCTACACCTGTGATCAGGCAGAGGTTGAGATAGGACAGACTAAAACCAAACAAGGGTGCTTTGGTAGAAGTGGGGGTGAGTGTGGGGTCGTGGGCAAGCACTGTGCACAACCAGAGCTCGTCTGTAACAACAGTTGAATACCACCATGGAAGGTGCAACTTACAGGTCTCGTTTGTTAAAGCAGAACAAGACTCCCAGCAGGGTTGTCAGGAGGAAGGCTAAGCACACAGGCACGACTATGGCTTCTATTTCTCCTTGAGCTAAAACAAGCAAAGGGTATAATAAGAAATAACTGTTAGTACATGGAAAGAGAGGGAAAAGCATTGGAGTCCTCACTGGATAGCACCTGATTTCCTTGTTTCTGTAGACAGTGTCCTGCAATGCACCCAGCAGGCTCAGACTCACTGTGCAGCCCAGTCAGGCTTTCCTGTCTGTTTCCAAGTGCCTGTGCTGCAGACTACTGACAAAGTATACGTTCCCTTTGCCCACCCTGGTGGCTCTCGGGTTCTGAGGTAGCTTTTCTTCTTCTCTGTCCTTGGGTCAATCCCAGACATTTGTCCTTACACTGCAAGCCTCGGTGTATAATAAACATAAGAAACACTGGCAGGGAGAGAAAACAAAAAAACAACGCGTGCTCTCTGAGATGACTTCTGTCCTACGTGCCACAGTAACCGCAGCTTTCTCTTGTCCAAAGCCGCCTTTAAAGGCGAGGCGGCCTCTGCCGATGGCTGTAGACTTGCACTGTTTACTGATTAAATTAGTGTATTTCCTTTTCGTGGTATTTCTTCAACTGAGCTAAGTCTTGGGGCAAGACTCCCATGCCACGTGAGGAAGCTAGAATGGAAACCGCACATCGGTAACAACAACAACAACAGTAACAAGTCAAACTGTAAAGTAGTTTTAGTGTTACTGACCCATTTTAAACATGCAAACAGACAAAGAGATATTGCTAGATTATATTTGAGTATGGAATTTGAACAAATTTACATTCCTCTTTACAGTAAATAGGACTTTTATAACTAGGAAAACACTTCTAAAGTTTTACTATCTTTTTTCAGTGTTTGCTCCAGATCTATTAGCATGTCATCACGTGGGCTCTCGTTCCAGAAAGTACATTGATTTTCCCTTGTAGGAAAGATAAGGATTTTATGTAATCACATTCTTTAAAAAAAAAAAAAAAAAAAAAAAAAAAGATTTGCCGGGCATGGTGGCGCACTCCTTTGATCCCAGCACTTGGGAGGCAGAGGCAGGCAGATTTCTGAGTTCGAGGCCAGTCTGGTCTACAGAGTGAGTTCCAGGACAGCCAGGGCTACACAGAGAAACCCTGTCTCGAAAAACAAAACAAACAAACAACAAAAAAAGATTTATTTATTCATTTAATGTATGAGTATCGTGTTGCTCTCTTCAGACACACCAGAAGAGGGCATCAGATCTCATTACAGATGGTTGTGAGCCACCATGTGGTTGCTGGGAATGGAACTCAGGACCTCTGGGAGAGCAGTCAGTGCCCTTAACCACTGAGCCATCTCTCTAGCCCTGAAATTGCATTCTTATATTATCTTTACATTCAACAATGAACATGGACATTACTATAGAACAAAACCCTGGTGCATTTGGGGAATTACAAATAGTTTCAATTAAATAAAAAAAATCTATAATGATTCAAAAAAGCGTGTACAGTAAGTTGTCAGAGGCTACAGAGCTGCCACCAAGATGACCGTCTTGTGTAAATGATGTAAATGATGTAAATGATGACTGTGCCCTTAGAAAGACTGGGCAGAGGGAGTGGGAAGCCTGAGGCCAAAGGCAAGCTTATTCCAAAGGGGAAGGAGGTAGAAGCAACCCCCGCCCGCTTCCATTTTGCAAGGGAAAAATACAAAGACACTTGTTGCAGTTACAAGTAACTATCTGGTTTCTGAGACTAGCTGGAGGGCTGTAGCAGTAAAGAGGGGAAAGCTAAAGCCGGGTAAGAAGTCTAAATAGCGGGACATAAGGCACATAAGGAGAGCGGGCCAGTAATGGAGCTCTGCAGAATCCAGACATGTAAAAGTACAACACTGCGAGCAGGAGAACGCAGGCAGGGCTGTAAGGCCCAGCCCCAGCGGGCCAGCACACCTTATGCTGAAGAGTAGCAAGAAGGTGAAGCTCAGCTTCAGCACTGGCTAGGTCATGGCTCCCTCCACCTTGGCCTGTCTTTCTCAGTGCACAGTCATCATGTACATCTGTACACTGGGAAGCGTCCTCAGGAGTGGTAGGGCCAGGAACTGATTTCAGCAGCAAAGTGAATGAGCCAGACTAGTTTCTCAAGCAACCTGTCAAAGATGGAGACCTACACAATCCACTCTGAAAAACCAGGAACCCATGAAGGGAGGTCATAGGCTCTGGGATCTGATGTGCAGGTGAATCAGCCACCAAGGTAAGCAGGAGCCAAAAGGCGAGGAGCTCACATACATCAGCAACCTGTACGGGATAAGCAAGTGTCCGTCCACACCCTACAGTACACACCCCATTAGCCAGCTACCCACCCCTAGCCAAGCTGAGGCTCAACCCATGGCTTTGATGCTGGTAAGTGCTCTGCCTCTGAGCTGCCTCCATCCCCAGGGTACTTGAAAAGAGCAGGTTAGCTCAGTAAATCCATCTCTAATCAAATTAAACTTCCAACATAAAGCTTCCTGATTTCTTACCGAACTTTGGTGTTGTAAACGTGAATTCCGGCCCGTCTTTCCCACCTTCATCTGTGTACGCGGCCATTCGGACCATGTACAACGTATCACTACTCAAAGAGGACAGCGTGTACTCCGTGTGAGAAGAATCCACATGCACAACTGGAAGGAGAAACAGCAGTTCTTTTACCCAAAGTATTTGACTTATCTGTCCTATATTTGGCATTGTGAAGTATTAAAAATACTTTTCCAGCAAGCATTTATAACCAAAAAAAATATTTAGGATAAAACTACTAGTGATGGTTTGTATATGCTTGGCCCAAGGAGTGGCACTATTAGGAGGTGTGATCTTGTTGGAGTAGGTGTATTATTGTGGGCATGGGCTTTAAGACCCTCATCCTAGCTGCCTGGAAGCCAGTATTCTCTTAGGGGCATTCAGATGAAGATGTAGAACTCTCAGCTCCTCCTGCACCATGCCTGCCTGGATGCTGCCCTGCTCCCACCTTGATGACAATGGACTGAACCTCTGAACCTGTAAGCCAGCCCCAATTAAACATTGTCCTTTTAAGAGTTGTCTTGGTCATGGTGTCTGTTCACAGCAGTAAAACCTAAGTAAAACTAAGACACCTACAATACAATATTTTAAAAAAATACCGCCATAAGCACATGAGACCTTTGCAGATATCTGCTAAGGATGCTCTGTACTATCAAACACATTACGTGAGAGGCAAGGATTTAAACACTTAAGGAAAAGCTTTAGTAAGGCATTCTTGGTAGTTGCTACAGCTTTATTACCCGTTTCCTTTCCAAGGCTGGTTCTGTACGATATGGAGTAGTTTCTAATGAACCCGTTCTGCTCATCTACAGGAAGCTGGTCCCACTCTAGGACAGCCTCATTCTTCCCCACTTTCTTTGTCCGAACAGTCGGTCCTCTAGTAGGAGCTGTAAGAGAGTAAGTGCATTTGTGAACTGAAAAGTGTGTGTTTAGGAATCAACACTAGTCAGTAAAGGGTCCTCATGGCAGAATTATTGAACATAATGAGGATGCTTTTTTGTTGGTTTTGTTTTCAAGACAAGGGTTTCTCTGTGTAACCCTGGCTCTTCTGGAATGCACTCTGTAGACCAGGCTGGCCTGGAACTCACTTAGATCCACCTGTAACTGCAACCCAGCCCTGGGATTAAAGGCATCCGCCACCACTGCACATAGAGGATTCTTATTTAAAAGTGATCAAATGTTTTAGGAAACGTTAAAAGCATTTTTCCATGCAAGCAAGGATGGACCTACCTGCTTGTTTGAGGTACGCCTTCAAGGCCTCAGAGCTTCCGGGCCCCGTGGTGAATACGGGGGTTACTGTGATTAGATAGCACTTGCTCTCCAGGAGGCTTCCTACAACAAGAATAGCAGAGAAAGCAGTTCCCTCAGGTGAGATTTTTACCTTATTATTATATGACCATTTGGTTTTACTTTCTTCTAAACACTGCAGTTTTATATATAAAGGAATCTTTTATATACCAAACATAAACTTACTATAGTAAAATGTTGGCTGTGTAATCCTACCATTCAGACAGCTGAAGTGGGAGGAACACAGTGACCTGGAAGCTAGTCTGGGCTACACCCTGAGTTCAAGGCTACCCAGGTGACAAAAAAACACAAGGCTACTTTTAGTGTCAGTACAGTGAACCAGAAAGTATATAAAAAGTGTTTATATTGCTCATAAAAATAGTGAATGCCTTTAAGCTCAGGATTAATAAAACACTTCAGAGTATTCTTGGACAGCTTTGCTATTTGTAGTGGTTTGAAAGAAAATGGCCCCCACAGACCCATAGAGAGTGGCACTATTAGAAGGCATGGCCTTGTTGGAGGCAGTGTGTCACTGTGGGAGCAGGCTTTGAGGTCTCATATGTTCGAGCCATGCTGAGTGTGGGACTCAAGTCTCTTTCTGCTGCCTGCAGACCGAGATGTTGAACACTCAGCTCCTCCAGCACCATGCCTACCTGCATTTCTCCACAATGACAATGGACTGAACCTCTGAACCTGGAAGCCAGCCCCAACTAAATGTTTCCTCTCTAAGAGTTGCCTCGGTCATGGTGTCTCTCACAGCAGTGAAGACCCTAGGCCAGTATTTTAGCTAATTTGGGGCCCGCCAAGGTCCAACAGTGAGATCAAGGGCGGAGCACTGATGCACAGCTGTGTTGGTGAGAGCAGCTGGAAAAAAAAATGAGTTGGGCTGCTTCCCACTCAATTCTAAAAGAAAAAAATCTTAAATACAGTACTTTCTTTATTTCTAATCCTTCCAAATTATCAAAGACGTTTATCAGACAACTGAAGCATGGTTTAGGAAATAAAGTGGTCTTTTATAAGATATGTATCCTATGTACCAACAAGGTCATTCTTTCTCTGTATATACCTTCTCAAGGAATCTATTTCCTTCACTACATTCATAACATTAAATGCACCTTTGTCTTCCTAAAAAGAGCAATTTTACCTTTTCTTGATATCTATGATAAAAAAGTAAGCCATTCTAAATTCTGCTCTAACAATGACTCTTTCGGGGTACTGAGCCTTCAGACCTTTGTCTCTGAGATTTTAACCTCGTAGGCTGCCTGCCCCCGGGCCCAGGATTTTTATCTGGTAAGGTCAATAAAGGAGACATCTAAGCTTATCAAGATTGAACAGCAGCTTGGCAAGAGCTCTCTACCCACAGCCAAACCCTAGTGATTCCCCTTCTCTATGAATTAAAGAGCATACATGGAGCAGTGCTTTGTTTTCTTAAATGCTATTAAATGACTTTACAGCCACGCAGTGTAGCACCATTAGCAGCTATTATCACCACTCTGTGTTAGGACGAACCTGGGTTCTGGCTGGGCTGCCAGCACTCAACAGCCCTGTGAGGTTAAACTCGGGAACTAATTTACATCTGGGTAACGAGAGAGTTAACTGAGTTGAGCACAAGTAACAAGCAACTAACTGGTAGTAAAGGCTGAACTAGATTCTCTGTACAGTTCTGTAAGGGTCCTTCTGTTAATAAAGTTAATCCAGGGGTTTTTGTTTGTATTTTAGTTTTTTAGAAAAGTCCTGGCCCTTCTCTCCATACAGAGACCCCGTGGTTCAGAGACTTAAGAGTTAAAGTGTTACTTAAGTCACACATCTAGTCACAGTGAGGCTGCGGGTCTTCTCAGTGACTCACAATAACCCAGACAACAGAAGACAGAGACAAACAGCCTGGGGAGGACACTGTCTCCTGGGGGCAGACAAACACTGGCTACTTAAGCGCTTAGTAGGTGTACCTCTCAAGTGGGTCCGATTCACCGTAGCGTCTTCCTGCTGCCAGTCTTCGACACAGGGTGCGTTCTCTGACAACACACACCACTCTAGGATGTACTTGCTCACGGGTTTAGGTGGAGGCGTCCATTCCACCCAGAGCAGGTTATCTTTTGGAAATGCTTTAAGATTCACTACAGGATGAGAAGCTTTAAAAAAAATAATGTGGATAAAAATCAGTCAACACTGACAAATCTGATGTCTCAATATTTTACAGCCACATCCAAAGGTTTTATGTATTTAAGTTCATAACTGTGTCTTTGTCCTTAACAGCTAGATAAATTAGATAAATAATAAAATTATGTCACATGCAAAGAAAATTCCTAGAACCTTGAAATAGTATTTAAAAAACAAATTATCAGGAAGTACTTAAAGGAATTAGTAAGATAGCTGCAAAGTTCAAACGAACTGCACAGGGCCGAGGCGTCTCCTGAGGACTGCAGTCATGACGTCCCTGCCAGCAGACAGCAGCTTATCTACCACCCCAGGACACTGTCCACCCTTAACCCTGGCATCCATGCCAGCGCTCCACCTTACCAGTACGCACCTGTGACGTGGGGGCTGGGGATGGTGAGGACAGCTGCAGCTGATTTGCCCACCTTATTTCTTGCTGCTAGAGATGCTACATAGCGGTTATTGGTGAGATTCACTGTCAGCTCTGTGCCGGTGACTATGTACGTTTGTGAAATTGACTTTGACTGAGTAAGAATCACTTCATAATCCAGGATTTTCCCATTGGCTTCAGAAAGAGGCAATGCCTATAATAAATGTTTACCAAAAATTATTTCATGAATCTTGAATAATCAACTTCTCATGTCCACAGATCCTGCCAGTATGTCAAACCTGTAAATATTTAATTGGAAGGAAAAGGCAAACTCTTTTATATTAATGTTTTAGCTGCATGTCTGTTCCTGTATTGTGTGCCTGCCTGGAGGTCAGAAGAATGTGCTAGATCCCCACAGACAGCTGCAGGCTGCCATGTGGGTGCTAAGAACCAAACCTGGATACTCTGGAAGAGCAGCTGGGGCTCCTAACAGCCGAGCTGCCTCTTCAATCTGAGCTCATTCTGAATTTAGTACTACTCACTAAGAAAGAATAAAAACAAACAAATAAATAAAATAAGAAAAAAAGCCTCAACTGAACCAGGCCTGCAGTGTGGTCTAGCCTCTGCTCTGTCTCTGCAATGCTCTGTAGTGTGGTCTAGCCTCTGTCTCTGCAATGCTCTGTCTCTGCAATGCTCTACAGTGTGGTCTAGCCTCTGTCTCTGCAATGCTCTGCAGTGTGGTCTAGCCTCTGTCTCTGCAATGCTCTGTAGTGTGGTCTAGCCTCTGTCACTGCAATGCTCTGCAAGCTGAGGTGTTGGTCTCCATCATTTGTGTCTCGGCATCTTCTTCTCTCTATCTTTACAGTGTGAGGTACAGGTGTGGCCTCCCCAGCCCACATTCTACTCTCTCTAAGCCTCTCAGTTTCCTAGGCAGCTCCCTAGCGAGTTCAGAGACATTTAGAACACGGTCTTGTTTTTATAGAGGTTACCCTTCTATGAACTGTGCTAAATCCAAAATGACGGATTGGCTGAGTTCATAAACTTGGTTGGCTTTTTCAGTAGCTATATAAGGCTTTGTGTTTTTATACACTAACATTATTAAATGTCTGGAGGAAATAATGATGAATAAAACTTTAGTGTTAAAAAGTTAGACTTAAAATACCATTTAAGTACATTTGTATGAGATATCTTTCTTTTACCTTCCATATGAGCCGTGCAGATCTATACTCCTGCCCATGGGATGGATTTATCTTATACCAGAAACTTGGTGGTTTGGATGGTCCTAAAGAAAACACAACCTTCATAAAACAAAGTGCTTTTTATCTTAACAGTGCTGTAAAATCCTGAAGTAATTCTTTCTGTTCTTAAGGATCTGTGGCCCTTCAGTCACACAGCATTCCTCTTTACAAGAACAGGCCCACAACAGTACAATGTACTGTGTACAATGACTGTCATTAGTCAGGGTGACAGCTGAGAATTTACATCACCATCTCACATACACACACACACACACACACACACACACACACACACACACTCATTCATAAATAAATAAATAAATAAATAAATAAATAAATAAATAAATAAATAAATAAAAACATAGTGTTTTGCTATATTACCCACAGTAGATTGGAACTTCTAGGCTCAAATGATTCTCCTGCCTTGGCTTTCTGCAGTTGGGACTACAGGCCTGTGCCATGGTGCTTGATTATAGATTATAATTAAATTTTTTAGAGATGTATAATACTCCTACAAATAGACAAAAAAAGCACCACTCTGTGTGTGTGTGTTCATGTAGTACAGTGGACAAGGAAGAACAAAGTCTTAAAAATAAAGTTTTTCTTCCAACAGTGATAAAAAAAAAACAAAACCAAGTTATTTGTATTACTTTTTGCTAAAGATGAAATTGGAAAAAGATGAAATGTTGGTGTATGTCTGGTCTCTAGCCGTATGGTCATACTATAAAAAGACAGTTCTGACTGAGCACAAGGATCCAGTCACACGCACTGATGTAGCAGCCCCTACAATCTGCATGGCATGTGTTCTAAGAGGCCACGTGGACACCAGGAACTCTGAAGAGTAATGAACATTTCATATGCATTGCTTTTCCTGCAAACATTACCCATGCTAGAGTTTAACTTGTAAATTAGGTACAGTAATAAACTAACAACAATGGATGATATTAAATAATGGATAATAAAAATATAATGAAGTAACTTAAAAGTTATAGATTGTTAGGTTGTTTATTTCTGAAATTTTTCATTTACTATTTTGAGATTGTAAGTAACTACAAACAAGGCCAGCAGAGCTGAAGCTAAGACATGAGCTCTGTAACTGCATCAAAGCATTCTTCTAGGAGGATGGTAAGCATGGGGCCTCATTACCTTAGCACTGGAGATGTGGAGGTAGAAGATTATGACCAGCCATGGCTACTTAGTGCGTTTGAATGTGGGCTACTGGAGAGCCCATTTCAAACAACAAAACAAAATTTCTATAAGTTCTGACTTTCCAGATCTTTGTTAAGAATACCTACAAATATTGTACTTACTAAAACAAACAGTATTTGAATGAAACCCACACAGCTTTGTGTCGCTTGTGAGAACGTTACAAACGCAGGGAGAGAGTAGGCAGACAGGCAGGCTGGCAGGAAGCTGTTTGAAAAGCTGCTGGTACCAGACACTGAGATCTCACACACTGTACTACCATGGGACTGCACTCAGATGGCATAAAGAATATAGAAGTACACAGAATGTGAACCAGAGTCACCTCTTAACATGAGCAGCATCTAGAAGCTTCATACTGTAGGCTAAAGAAATGCTTCATCTAATGGCTTTTAAGGTGGCTCTAGAGAGTGCTGAATGCACACTTAACCACATTTTGCCTCCATTCTGAGGTGTTTCATGAACTTGTACAAATGGACCCATAAACCTCTGAAAACCCACTTTAAGAATTCCCCATCAACAATCCTAACACTTGGTATGTGGAAACAGAAGGACTGCTGAGAGTCCAAGGCCAGCCTGGGTTAACAAAGTACAAAGTCCTCATCCTTCCCCTCCCCCACAAAAACAAAATATCCCTCCTTAAACCAAAGAAGCCTAGTTATCGGACTGAGCATTCTCAAATTGGCCATAGTAAGACTGCTTTCTACAGTGCTCATGGGAGCTCGAAAAGCCTTACAGAGGAGGGACATTGCTGCCTTTGACATTTTTAGTTCAGTGACCTAAACCTCTAGCAAGATGGTTGAAAGCACGGGGTCTGGAAGTTAAGGCTGCTGCTATGAGACTATGGTAGGAAAAGGTCCAAAGAGAGGAGTCCACAGCAAAAGATGAGATCAGAAATGCTAGCAGCTTTGGGAGGAGTCTAACTTTTCCATATATATTCATTTGTATATGTGAGTGTCTTACCTGCATATGTCTATGCACTGTACATATGTAGTACCCGTGGAGGTCAGAAGAGACTGTCAGATCCTCTGACCTGGAATTGAACTCCAGGCCTCGGAAGAGCAAGATCTCTGGCTCACCGAGTCCCTCTCCAGAGACCCTCTTTAGACCCCACACTGTTCTGAGCTTTTATAATCCACACTGTATGTGTAATTATAATTTCATCAATGATGAAAAAAAGCACTTACAGCGAACCAACCCGAATCCCAGGTCAGCCTTCCCAAGGGCTTATCAAATGCTAGTACAAAAAAAAAAAATTCTGTCCCATAGACATAACACTGTCTATGTTACAGAGTGACAGGCTCTCACTCTGTAGCCATGGCTAGGCTGGAACTCAAACTCACAGAGATCGTCCTGCCTCTGCCTTCTCAATGCTGGGATTAAAGGCGTGCACCACCACAGCCAGCTCTGACAGTGGGATTTTAATGAGTTAGGATACAATTCTCTAGTAAGGGGCATCTTGGGACCACCTTCCTTGAACAAAGCTAAGCGAATGTTTTTTTAAATGACGTTTAAAAATACTTTTCCATTGTACTATAATATAACCTATTTAGGTACCAAATACACTTATATTATCAATAATATATATCAAGGTTGTTTTGTGAAATAATACAACAGTACAGCTTGGCCCAAATGATCACATGTACAGCAGTGAGGGCAACATAATCCGCAGCCGGCCTTCCTTCCGCCTCCCCGGCCTGCCGGCCTTTCACTTCCCTCCCCCTCCCCCCACCTCACCACTTTTACTTACTGTCTTCGTATGTGGTCCCACTAGCCTCCTCACTCCAGTCACTCCAGTAGCCTTTCCCACTGTCCTTAATGGAGCGGATCCTAAACACATATTCTGTAAAAGGCTTGAGGTCCTGCACAGTGAAGGAAGTCCGAGGAGACATTGTATCTTCAAGAGGGACCTAAGAATAAAGCATTGAGTGATGTCATTAACACCTCCGATAGAGAAGGTTCCTAAAGTGAGTACAGAAATCAATTAAGTTTTAGAAATCAATTTAATGCAAGATCAATAAATTCAACCACTGGAGAAAAAGACATGGCGGTAACAATATGATAATCTATAGGCTCCACCCACCTAGTCTTTCCTTCTTCTATGAGACCTGCAATACTCAGGAGTCTCAACGAGAAAGCGATGACTTGTAGTATCAGACAAGAGGACTCAACTACTGAAGATAGAGCAAGCGGCACATTCTAAGCCAGGCAACACTATCTGAAGTTGAGAGCCTGTCTTAAAGAACCAGACCCACCCAACAGCTAAACACAGATATGTAACAAGCACACAAACAACAACAAAACACTTCAGAGGCTTAGTGAAAAGAAACAGGCAAGAATAAATGTTGGAATCCCAAATGCTTAGTGCACTAGGAACTGTACTGTACCCACTAACTCTATGTGCAAAGGGAAAAAAAAAAAAAAAAAACCAATTCTGGGAGGTCACGACCTTACTGCACAGAAGAAAATAAATGGGTTGTTCTCAATTCTATTCCTCTTCTTTCCCACCAAGCTCCTTCTGTCCAGCAGCTCATGGGGTGCAAGACAGAATGGAAGTCTACAGTGGAATCAGCCAGGCCAGCAAACCATGACACAGTGTGCAGAAGGAAGGGGTGTATATAAATGAGGGAACAAGAAAATAGAAGCTAGGGACTGGCAACATGGCTCAGAGAGTACACCTGAGCTGGACGCCTGGAACCCACACAGCCTTCCGTAAGCTGTGTGACTTCTATATACATACTGTGATGTGTACACACAGGATGAGGTAAGTGTTGAGAGGAGGAGGCGAGGCAGAAGCTAGCCTAGTCGATGGCCTTGGCCTTCAACTGGGAGTGGGGAGGAAACCAAAGACACACACAACATAACTACTCCTTTCTGCCACTCTGACCTTTCAATACTGGATACAAAACAGATGTTAAATTTGGGGCATTTTTATTAAGTTAAGATTCTATGATATTAAAATATACTTAGAAGAACTTTAAATACACATCCTCTCTCTACAGTCTGAGTCATGAAGCCAATTTTGTTTTCCTTTTTGTGATTGTATTATGAGCCGGTAAATAGAGGAGCATCACAAAGGAGCACGAAGGTTCTGCGCTAATTAATCTCTCTCTAAGGTCATAACTGCAGCCATGGTAGTAAAACAAATGAATGGACCAATCAATCAACAAACACAAAAGTGGGCTATTAGTTATAAATGGAATTGCAGCACAAAATCTCACAGGCAGTCAATGTGGTGCCGCCAAGACAGCTACAAGCACTCCTCCAGTGAGAGCAAGGACCTGCCACCTCCCCTTCCCGGCTTGCAATCCCCACTAAACCATTCTGGACTTTAAGAGTTGGCAAGTCCTCTATCAAGAGCTGGGGGCCAGAAAAATCTGTTACTCCAGCCCCCCAAAAAAGACAACAAAATCCCATTTCTAATCTGCGGCCAAGCTGTCTGAACTACGTGTTTCTCCACCTGCACGCCGTTCCTGAATCCTGTTCCCATCACCCTGCCTCATTTCCTAAAGGCCACTGTTCTTCTATCTGCTTGTCTGTCTGTCAGATGAAATGTTTCACATTAAGACACTGAGAAAACAGGCGAGTCTTCATATTAGTGCTCAAAACAAACAAAGCAAGCAAGCACACAAATGAAAGCAGCAACACTATTAGCATAACAGCAACGTGCAATTTACCTGGATCCAAGTTGAGGCATCTTTGGTCCTATATTGGATGTCAGACTTTAGATCTAAAAGACCGCCCAGCCCTGAACTGACCCATGATAGCTTTAATATACTGGATAATTCTTCCGAGTTGGTCACTGATAAGTTATATGGTGGGGTGGGTTTCACTGAAGAATAAAACAAGTCCTAAAGTTAGTTACGCCTTACTTTTATAGTTCCATACACAAGTCAAACACATGGTCATCTGTTTAACAAGACTGCTCTTACCAAAGGCAAGCTCTCTAGAATGATGCTCTGCCCTAGCAGAGAAAGATTCAATGACGTGTTTCCTAGTCTGCTCAGCATATTTGTTAATTTTCAGATGCTGATATTAAAAAATGCTGAAATGTTATAGCAAATTACTTTTTAAAAAGAAAATAAAAATAAAACAAGGAAGTCACTGTGACCGCAGTGGCATGCGGTCCTGCAAATTGTATAATGAAAGAGTAACATTCTAAGTGGGGAAGGCAAGTGGATCAGGTTCAAAGTTAGCCTTAGACACACGGCTAATTTAAAGCCAGCCTGGGCTGCGTGAGACAAACAGCAGTGATAAAATATTCCAAAAGCAAACTAAACACAGCCATGGGCACAGCTCAACTACAGCTAGTTTTCTGTTTCCACATTACATTTAATAACATTATAAAAGACTTTATAAAAAAATCACTGTACTAATAAACATTTCTACATTAATCGAAATCTGAAAAATAGTTTACAAGTCAGAGAGAAGTTTGATAAAGTCTCAAATCCCGGCTTCTAAGTACCTTTATCCACGGGGTCAAAATTGATAGACTCTGAGGAGACCTTCCCAAGGGCATTCTCTGCTTCCACCCAGACTTCAATGTTGACATAATAGGTGGGCATGTAGCTGACCATACATGAAGTGCCATGCTTTGACTGACAATCAGGAAACTTCTCCGTTGCCCTAAGTATAAAAGTGGAAGAACCAGCCATTAAAAATAGATTGAAAATATAAAGGTGAAAGAGTGACTGGGAAAGGTTGGATATGACCCAGATTGGTGCACTGTCCTTTGCAATGAAGTGTTGCTAACCAAAGACAGATGACACATCTGAAAAATTGTATTCGATCTACACCTATGATATTATTTCCACATTTTTTATCTAAGAAAACTTCATTTTAGAATTTTATGCTATGTCCTTAATTATTCTTCCCCTAAAAATGATCTATTTCCTTGTGGTCTTAGAATAGCAGCCTTAACTCACCCATAAAGGCATGTTTCAGGCCAGATAGTGGTGGCGCACACCTTTAATCCCAGCACTTGGGAGGAAGAGGCAGGCAGATTTCTGAGTTTGAGGTCAGCCTGGTCTACAGAGTTCCAGGACAGCCATGGGTACACAGAGAAACCCTGTCTCGAAAAACCAAAAACCAAAAACCTAAAACAAAATAAAACAAACAAAAGGCAGGTTTCAGGATCCCCTGCAGATGCCTGAAACTCTGGTAACACCAAACCTTCGGAATCCTATGGTTTTTCCTACCCACACTTCACTATGATGGTATTTAATATCCGAATTAAGCATGAACAACTCTAACAGGGAAGTGGATGCAATCTCTCCCTAAATACTCACTTTTCTTTTGATAGTGTAAGACGATTTGAATTGAGGTGAATGATATCAGTCCTGTGAGACACTGATGGACACGACCTGACAATGGTCCAGAAAGACAGCTGCGGTGGTTTGAATATGCTTGGCCCAGGGAGTGGCAATACTAGGAGGTGTAGCCTTGTTAGAGTGGGCGTGGCATTGTTGGAGTAGGTGTGTCACTGTGGGGATGGGCTTAAATAACTTTCTCCTTTCTCCTGTTTGCCTTCAGAACAAGATGTAGAACTCTCAGCTATTCTAGCACCAGGCCTGCCTAGACGCTGCCATGCTTCCCACCATGATAATGGACTAAACTTCTGAAACTGTAAGCCAGCCCCAATGAAATGTTGTCTGCTCACAGCAACAGAAACCCTAAGACGGGTGGTTTGAGTGAGAACGCCCCACAGGCTCACATACTGAATCTCTAGTCAGCAGCAAGTGGTGCTGCCTGAGGAGAATTTGGTCTGTGGCCTCATTGGAGTAGGTGTGGTGTTGTTAGAGCAACGTGTCCCTGAGCATGTCCCTGAGCGTAGACTTTGAGCTTTCAAAAGCCCAAGCCAGGCCCTTCGTCTCTTCCTACTGCCAGTGGATCCAGAGGTCGAACTCTCAGCTACTTTTTTTAGCAACAAGCCTGCCTGCCTCTCACCATGCTCCCTGCCATGATGATAGTAGGCTCACCCATAAAACTGTAAGCCAGCCCCACTTAAATGTTCTGAGAATTGCCTTGGTCATGGTGTCTCCTCCCAGCAATAGAACACAGATTAAGATAAGAACCATCTTTTCAGCCACGGGGTGGCAGATGAATGATGTCCATGATCGGTGATCTTATTGTTTAAGGTGTCTTGTGGCAAGCTTCTAGAACACTACTGTAATAGCAATTTGCTTGTCTTTAGCTCACCAGGAGATTGCTCAGAAAGCTGTAATCTGTGGTGAGCAGAAGCATGCCTTTATGTGTGTTACTCCAAGGACTAGGCTTGCCTTCGATCGTGTACTTCTGCAAGGTCTATCTACACGCCATACTTTTGTCCTTCAGTGTCTGTGTATTCACTCTGCAGCCTCAAACTTAGTTCACTGCTGGTTCTCCCTCCGTTTCCTCTTCATCTTCTGTAGGTGACTCAATGAGGAGGACCATTAGCATTCCTCAAGGGCCTCACGCTACCTGTCAGTAAATCATTCTCTACCAACTTACCTGCAGCGCAAAGGATTTCCTGTCTCCCCTGTAAACCTCTGGAAAGCATTCTCAACCCTGCTGTAGAAATAGTTAATCTCAGTTAGGGACTTCTAGTCTGCCTTTGATCACTCAGTTCCCAGACAAAAAAAGACATACAACATTGACATTTATAATGAGCCTTAATGAACACTGAAGTTGGGCAGACAGCTACCCTCTATGCTAGTATGTCTACTTCCCTGACAATCTCCCCACAATATGACTTGCTACGTTCCATTTGGGCTGCTCTTAGCTCCCATCGGCCGCTCTCAATGCCATAATTCGAAGATTCTTACCCCAGGGCATCTTCTCTTCTCTCCCTTTCCTCTCCTGCTCCTTGTGGTTCTCCTTAGGCTCTACGCCCAGGAGCACCAAACCCTGCCTCTATCTCTTCTTCCCAGCTACTGGCTATCGTCATCTTTATCTAACCAATAGCTTAAAATTAAGGAGCAAGGTCACCTTGTATGTGCAGATTCTCTCGTTCTTGGGAGCAACCAGGCCCTGGGGCCAATATTTAGTATTACAAAACATAGCTAAAGACCAAACCCCAACATGGCCTCCCTCTATAAATTTCTGCCGTTTCCAGTTTGCATTCACCCACTGCAACTCCATGAGTGTTACTGTCCTAGAAACACTGGTCATCTACAGCACTGCATGTGTACAAACTAGGGTCTCCATCAGGAGCTGACTGACACAATCAATACCAAGTGGCCTCTGCTAGGGGGACAAGGCCATATGAAGAGGCAATTCACTACTTGACACCTTGGTAACAGTTGGATGTGCCGCCATCTGCTGTTAGACTTTAAGTCTTCTTAATTCATTCTTCCAAGGACTGTACCACTTGTCGGATCAAGCAGGGCTAGAACCTCCCCAGGCAGGAAGACTAGCCCCTGCACATTATAGCTCCACTCCACAACACTGGAGGATGTGCACGTCGGGCTTCACTTTGTACACTATACCAGGCTTCATCATATGGCTTGAACTGTGGCCACAAAGTACCAGAGCAAATCGGATTTGTGCTTTGGTTAAACCTCCACACTTTAGAGGCTGCATATTCTACCGGACACCTGCAAACGTACCAGCACTTTCTTCCTCTTCACCTACAGAAACCTCTGCAGGAGGTTCTTCTGAATGTGCACAGCCCTCCCTTGCTTGGAGGCTTGGTGATGCTTCCCTTGGGAAATCACTTGCAGACCCAGTACTTCCTGCCCACTGTCTTGCTCTCATATGGAGCGTGATTTCTATTCATGTCATCCAGCCACAGATGTAATGATTTCTATCTTAACTGAGTAATATCTTTTACTGTGGTAGTAACAGTGGTGAAAAGCCCTGTTTTCTTCTTCTTCTTCCTAATATCACAAACAGTAAATTTGTCCTTACTATAGATTAAAATTTTCTCTCCTTGCTCAAGAACTGTCTTTCACTTAAAGAAAACTACTATATAGTTTCTCTTTCTTTGCATAAAACACTATATATTTTCTCTTTGCATAAACCACTATATATTTTCTCTTTGCATAAACCACTATATAAATGCTGTGCTCTGGGACTACTGTTAAGGAAAACTGGCTTTTCTATTTAAACACAAGCACTGTGCCATCACCACCAAATAAACAAGGTGAGCTCTGGGTAACTGGCAGGCAGGCATGTCACCTGGGACCGAAAGCGGGAACAGGCAGTTATCCATGGGACGGAAAGTGGGACTGAGAAGGATCGGAAATCTCATTAAGCTATGCAGAAGAGAGTGCAGTGGCTCAGGAATTGTTTGTTTCTGGAATTGTCAATTGGATACTTTTAGACTGAAACAACAGATTAACAGGATTCATTGTAGTTTTTCTCCTTCTTGAAACAGAATCCCTACCAAACCAGCATTGTCTTTTCTCTATTCAGTACATGCTAGGTGAGAGATGAGGCAGCGAAGGAGTTCTATCAAGGCCCCAAACTTCCTCAACCTTTACAGCCAAACCGGAGAACCACTTGCTGGTTTTGTCAGCTACAGAGAGCTTACACTATTCACAAAGTTATGCCTCAGTTTAAAACAGTCACATAAAATAAGCCTTTAAAAAAAACAAAAAGATAAAGCAAACTCATCCCCCGGGAGAGCGGCAGGCTCGTAACCACATCATCTCTGTAGCCCTCGTTTCAAATGTTTTAAAGCAATGATTCAACCATACATATTTGTGGAGAAAAGCAATTTTAAAACTGCTTTTAGAAATGTTATCACCAGCAATAATATTGGAACTGTGTTTAAAACTACATTCTTGTTTATTGTAAAAGACAGTAGCAAATACGTTTTAATATTGTTGGGAAGTAGAATTTTGGTACAGAAAAGAGGATGTAGCTGCTTGATGGATTATATATTTTTAAAAATGCACTGTAGTCCCCTTTCAAAGTTGAAAATATCAATGTAAACTCAATATGCACCTTATAATTTTGTGTGTAAGGACAGTCAAGTAACCCTGAGACTCAGGATATGCCTGCGAGGCAGAGTACCTGCAAAGTGTCTGGGATGTACTTCTTTTAATCCTACGGACTGTAAAATAAAATACATAAGCAAAACAAAGGAGATCCATAAATAAGAAACACTGACAGGTGCTCAGACGTCAGAATGAAGCAGCTGGGACGTGACCTGGTCCAACCTCAGCAGCTGTCTCACAGGGGTGGGACCAGGATGGACTGAGAAGACTTCAGGGAACACATGAGTTCTACAGGGTTATGCCCTTGTCAAAACTCCTGCGCTGCCGACACCTTAGATCTGTGCTCTCACTACAAACAAAGTTCAGTACATTTAAATATTCATGCTAACCTCGTAAACACTGGTGTCAAATTGTAAGTATTCCTAACCCTACAGCTCACTCTGGAGACTGCACATGGATGTGGCAAAGCAAACCTCACAATGAACTCTAGAGTCTGGGCGGCAGGCATGCACAGGCTCCACTACTCTCCCAGCTTGTGTGTGCATCAAGAAATAAATGTGTAAGAATGGATGAGGCTGGCAATACTAGAGACCAAGGTGCAGTGTGTGCGTGAGCGGGCCAGCAGTTCATGTCTGCTGTCTTCCTTGATCCCAGCCCAAAGACAGGGTCACTCGGACTCTGAAGCTCAGTGACCTAGGCTGGCCAGCCAGTGAGCTGCCACCTGTCTCCGTGTTTCTCTCTCTCCTCAGAGCTGGGATCACAGAATGGCGCCATGTCATCTGATGTGTGGGTTTTAGAGGTCTGAGGTAAAAGCCCATGCTTGTGCACTGAGCACCCTATGACAACCACCTCCCCAACCTGCCACTTAACCCTAGGGACAAAAAAAAAAAAAAAAAAAAAAAAAGAAAGGATAACAATGTTAGTGGAGGAACGTGCCATCGCCGGGAGTTCAATTTTTGAAAAACATAATCCAACCCAAATATATAAACCTAACAATTTTTAGGAAATAAAGGAATGGGAGAATATTATACAATATCCAAGAAGTCACTGAATTGCACGGAAAGAAAACAGCAGCAAGTAGAATCTGTCATTTAAGAGAGAGAAGAATTCTCAATTTAAAAGGTAGGGACAGTTTTAAAATGTTTTAAAAATTTCAATTCTAAAACATTTGTGTAAGAAAGCATTTTATGAGAGAAATGAGGGAATTCATACTAGGTAAGCGTTGAGTACTTCAGATTGTTGAGGTACATCAACAGTGTGGTGGTTTAAACAGGCATGGCCCCCACAGGCTCATCTATCTGAATGCTTGGCCCATGGGGAGTGGCACTACTAGGAGATGTGTCCTTGTTGGGGTAGGTGTGGCCTTGTTGGAGGAAGTTTGTCGCTGGAGGAAGGTCTGAGGTTTCAGATGCTCAAGCCTTGCCCAGTGTCTTTCTCTCTTCCTGCTGCCTGCTGCTGATCCAGATGAAGAACTCTCAGTTCCTCCAGCACCATGTGATCCTGCAGGCTGCCATGCTTCCTGCTGTGCCAAGAGTGGGCTAAACCTCTGAGTGTAAAGCAGCCCTGAATAAATGTTTTTCTTTATATGAGATGCCATGGCCATGGTACCTCGAGAACACTGACTAAGAAACAGCATGTGGTTGTGTTTGAAAGTTGTCATGTAGAGCTAGGTATTACAGTATCTAGGGACAGAATGTGGCTGGCTTCTCTTGAAGGCAGCTTGGGGTAGAGTGTGCACACTGCTCACTGCCGACACTGCTGGGAGCGCCCGCCCGTGAAGAGCACATAACTCCACTGTCAGAGCACGTGAAGTCCCAAAACAGTCACCCAGTACTGCTACTGACAGAATCAAAGTCCCAGCCACAGCGTCTCATCGCCCAGCACAGCTGCAGTAACTCAGTCTCATCGCCCAGCACAGCTGCAGTAACTCAGTCTCATCGCCCAGCACAGCTGCAGTAACTCAGTCTCATCGCCCAGCACAGCTGCAGTAACACTCACCACTCTGACTTCAAAGTGTAGTTTGTTTCGAGGTGAGTCTCCCTTCCTCGGTCCCACTGACACAGCATATTCTTCCCCTCATTCACAATGCAAGTCAAATTTGTAGGTTTATCTGGAGGAACTATAAGGAAACAATTAAGTTAAAATTTAAAAGTCTTATATAGACAAGTATTATCTAATTTATATAATGCCTAAGACCCACCTCAATTAGATAAATGAACCCAAGATAATATATGGGCAAAATGAGAAACGTGTTAATTTTTCTTCCAACTCTTAAATACATTTTAGGTGTTTCTTTCTCTCTCTCTCCCTCTCCTTTTCTCTCTCTCTCTCTCTCTCTCTCTCTCTCTCTATATATATATATATATATATATATATATATTTATATTAATGTAACTGTCTTTAATTGCTTTCATTTTAGTTTTCTATATAAAAATACATTTTTATATATAACCAGAAAAATTATCAGTAATGTCTCTTTTAAGTCTTCTAAAATTAATAATAACTAGTATTAAAAGGTAGTTGTAGGAGCAAAAATGTTACTTTATTTTACTTTTGTATTTCAAAACGGGTCCTTCTGTGCAGCCTAAGCTGGCCTCACACTTCTGTCTGATCTTCTGTTCCACATCCCAGATGCTGGGCTGACTGGCACTCACCACCACACCGGTGGGAATGTTTGTCCTATCGCTTCCTGGAGGATTGAAGGAAAAGCAAATGCTGGCCCCCAGGTCGGGATCACTGGCTCCACTCTTTGTGTAGTTATTCTTTTTTAAGAATAATTTTTTAAATACTATAATTACCTCATTTCTCCATCCCCTTCCTCCTGCCAAGCCCTCCCACGCATGCCTCCTTGCTCCCTTCAAATCTTTTTAGTATTTCTCCTTCCTCCATTCAGGAACCTATGGAACTTAGTTCTTTTCTCAATAATGAGGAGACACAGAAAGCTGCTATCAACAGACCCAAACTGCGGATCAGTAATACTCTTGGGGGCACAGAGAGTCTCAGGTCAAACCATTTCTCAAGACTCTGATAAATGTATGTTTTTAACAAAGAAATGACACCCATGTTGCTCTTCTGGATTTGTGTATAATGGTAAAAATATACATGTTGCTTCTAAATTTTTTTTTTTTGTTTTTTGTTTGCTATGTTTGTTTTATAAATAAGCACATCCAAAAGCTACTGAACCAGTGACTGTCCTTGGGAAGGCTAACAGAAACCATTAAAAATGTAGTTCAAGAGTCTGACAAAATTGAAGAGAAGACCCAAATCTTACAGCCTGAAAGCATGGTGACTCCGTACACATTCTGCTCGATCTGCCCAAAGGACAGGATGTTGCAGGTGAGCTGCACGCTCGGGAGGACCACGTCTGTGAACGTGACACTGGACGTGGTTCTGTTGATGACAGTGACCTGCTCCCTGGGAACAGCAGCATGGTTGGTCTTCCACACGATGTAGCTGGCATTCACGTAGTAATGCTGCAGACACGCCTCCTTCAGCACACAAATGGCAGTGAAGCTCGAGCCGCGCTGGACAACTGGAAATTCAGGGTAGATGTAACCACACGGTTCCAAAAGTTGACCTGAAAAAGAACAACGGACTGTGCTGAGCTTGCCCAGAACACGTGATGCCGTGGGTTCAATGCCTGGTACTATGACAGGAACAAGGAAAAACAAAAACCTCAAAGACAGTATTTCCAGTACAAAATGGTATTTGGATAGCAACACTCAGTGTAGACTATAAAAACAAATTCACTATAATAACTCACTGGAGGAAAAGAACAATTAAGCCTGAAAAATTGTGGTGAAATATACAAAGTTATAATGTATAAAATACTAAAAATTATTGAGCTCATGGTCAAATATTCTGATTTCTCTCAGGAAACAGACTGAGTCCAGCAAAAGTCAACCCTACCCATCCCCCACCCACCCCTTGCCCCCACCCCCCCCCCCCGATGGCCTAAATTAAATTCCATAAAACAGGTAGGTGGACACACTGTCCATCTACCAAAATCAGGACTGCAGCAAGACAGTAACCCACAGCAGAAAGACGGGACAGTATGTTTGATTTAACAAAGGGTAGGGGGTACAATTTTCTGAGAAAACACTTGGACTAGTTTTAGCAATGTACTAATTTTATCCATCAGTGTGTGGAATAAAACTTTCTATTTAAAGAAGGGAAAAAAGAATTGGATAGGAAGTGAAACAAATATACAATTGCATTGTAGGGACTGCACTGCTGTTGCCAGTGACAGCTCTAACTCCGGCTGCTTTGGATATCCTGTAAGATACAGGTACCGGTGGAGTTTCCATTGCTTTTGTTTATTTATTTATTTATTTATTTTTGAAAAGACACAATACATTATCACTTAGTTACTTTGCTGTGCAAAGGAACAGCAGATATATTACTTAGGTCTCTGTACAACGGGGTCCCAGTACACACCCCTTCTTTGTTCCCTTAGTCAGGACCCCAAGCCTCTGAGAACATCTCCTCTCAACTTTTTATGAAACAATTTTTTGTTTTTAGATTTCACCAGTGAGATTATATGATATTATCCGTTTGCATGTCTTCTCTTCAGAAATGTCTACCTAGGTCTGCTAGCCTTTAAACATTATTTATATTTTTCTACTGAGTTGAATTCCTCACAAAATCAGTAGTAATTCCTTATCAGGTGTAAGATTTGAAATTGTACTACTCAGTTGACCTTCTTTCTCAACCGAACCTAAAAGTGTGCTGCGCTTTAGTCCGTCTGCTCATGTCGCAGGCATTCCTCTCTGTGCTTTGGGAGCCCAGTGAGAAACTCCCCACCTGCTCCGGTATCTTAAAGCATTTCCCTACTTAATTCTAGGGACTTCAGAGGTTCAAGGCTTTATAGTTAAAGTCTTTACTCTAGTCGGGTATGGTGCACACGCCTTTACCCCCAGCACTAGAGAGGCAGAGGCAGGCAGATATCTGTGAATTCAAGGACAAGCTGATCTATAGTGCAGGTTCCCAGGCCGGCAGAGCTACACAATGAGACTGTGTCTCAATCAATCAATCAACCAACCAACCAATAAATGTATAAATGTCTTTAGTCTGTTTTGAGTTGATTTTTCAAAATGCTAAGAGAGGAAGAACCAGATATCCAATTATCCCACATCTCGATCTGAAGAGACTGCGCTTCCTCTAATATCTTAGTGCCCCTGTCAAAGATTGGTGGCTATATATAATGACTTGACTTCTATGCTCTCTAGTCTTTTTACCACTCTTGACTACGCCCACACCATGCTGGGGTTTTTTCTTTAAACTTTTTATTGATTCTTTGTAAATTTCACATTATGTAGTATCTCAATCCCGTTTGTCTTCCCAACCCTTCATATCTGCCCTGGAAACCAACCGCCCCAACCAAAGAAAACATTAAAAAAATCTCACCATGGCCGTGGTGGTGACGCCCAGCACACCCTTTGCCCACATATCTCTGCTTGCAAATGTTCTTTGCAGTGAGTCACTGGTCTGGTTGGAGGCCTCTGGCTTCTGCTACACCATCAATCCTGAGTCTTCACCCTGGACTTCTCTCAGATATTCTGTTGTTGTCCTAGGTCATAGAGACCCTGTAGCTTTGAGTCTATAGGGCTGGCCCCTTCATAAGCTTCAGCAGTCATAGGTGGGGTAGATGTTGGGGTGGGCCAACATAGTGCCCTGTATCTGTGCCTGGGTAGAATCTGATTTGGTGAGCCCACCAGATCTCCTGCACCCATGACACCAGGGTCAGCTTTACTGTGCTGCCCAGGTGAGGGGCAGAGCCAATGTGGTGGCCCTGCGAGGAGCGGAGCAGATTTCTTGAGTGCTGTAGCTGGCAAGGGGTGGAGATAGCTCTCCGGTGCTCATGTCCTGGGAGGTGAGGGGGTTGGCTCACCCACACATCTGCCACCAGAGATAACTCTACTCTGCTGCCCAGGGAAGGTACTCACACCATCAAAGCCAGCTCTCTCATGCTGGTCAGGTAAGGGATGGGGCACACCATGCTGTTTTAATTATTGTAACTTTGCCATCGATTTTTAAATAAAATGTTTCCATTTTTATTTATTTTGCTCACAATCCTTTTGGGCATTTGGGTGTTTATGGTTCCATATGAATCTGAGGAAGTTTTTGCTAATTCTGTAACTACTTTGAAAAGAAAATTTAACAATACTGATTTCCTCTGATTCAAGCACATGGATTGTCCATATTTTGTGTCCTTTCAATGATTCTTTCATTAGATTTTATAGTTTATATTTCATAGATATTATAACTCTGACTAAATTTGCTTAGATTTATTTTGGGAGCTACCGTAAGTAAGACAGTTTTCTCAGATAATTTATCATTACCATATGAAATGCTTCTGACCTATACATGTGAATTCTGTATTCAGCAACTTTTGTTGAATTCATTAACTAGTTCTGGTTATTTCGTATTCTTTGGGGTTTCTGATAAATAATATCATATAATCCACAGTGAGACAATCTGATATCCTCTTTTCTAACCTAGATGCTGTTTATATTCCTTCTTTTGTCTTATCGACTGCTCTGGCTAGATCTTCAAGTAGCATATTTAATAGAGATGGTTAGAAATAAAGGAAGTGAAAACAGGTCTATCTTGTACAAGATCTTATTACACAGAAATGTTCTTTCTATCTCTAATTTATTATTTTTGGTTATGAGGGTTTTTTTAAATCTTAACCGCTGAGCCATCTCGCCAGCCCGTTATGAAGTTTTACATGACATTTATCAAGTGCACCGACTAAGGTGACCATAGGGCTGATCGTTCAACCTCTTAGTGCTGTCAGTTCACTTATTCATCTGTATATGGTGAATAGCCCTTGCAGCTCTGCAATGAATGCATTTAATCAGATTAAATCATCTTTTTAATGTGCTGTTAAACACCATTCCTAGCATTTTATCAGAAATTTCAGCATCTTTGTTCATCATGATATTGGCATATAGCTTGCACATTTGTGTTGTCTGGCTTTGGTACCAAACAATGTTGGTATGGTAAGTAGTTTCCACGTGATGGAATATAGGGCCTTGCTATGTAACCCAGACTGACCTTGAATTTGTAATCCTCCTGCCTCAATTTTTCCCAGTGCAAAGAGTACAGATACAGGTCAGCATGATTTGCTCAAATGTACCGCTTGTTATTCTTACTTCTCTCCTTCCGTCCACTTATCTGGGCCAAATGCCTTGTGGTCCCTCCATGTCTCTCTCTGAAGCTCCACCTTAAGGCTGCGTTCTGGCCAATGCTTGCTAGTGGGTTTCTAGGCTCTTATTCATCCTATTTGGTCTTCAGTTAACATAAAACCTTCTGTCACGGGAAACTGGTCAAAGCCAAGCTGAACCCCTCTGTGTGAAGAGAGCTGACCTAAATGGGTACTTTTCAAACTGTGACAGCGGTCCGGTGTTTTCTTCCAACCTGCCATAGATCCGTACTTTTGTTTGCTGGCTCCGTTGGCCACATGCTCGGTTGTCATGGCTATGTCAAACTGTTACAAGTTTTCTGAGGGCTGGAGAGATGGCTCAGTGGTTAGGGACACTTGCTAATCTTGCAGAGGAGCAGAGGACTAGAGTTCAATTCCCAGCATCCACACAGCAACCCACCATCTGTACCTCCAGCCCCAGGGGGTTCCACACACTCATCTCGCCGCCCCAGCCACCAGGCATGCAGGTGGTGTCCGTGTGGAGAAAACCCCATTCTTTAAGTTCTTCAAATAAATATAAATTCTTAATGTCCTCTTGCACCACATGGTAGACAGCAGGTCTCAGGCCACCATCAGGCCAGTGTCACCAATCAGCCCCCACCGCCACGTCATTCTGGTAAGCAACCACTCTGCTTGGTGAGTTTGGGGTAATTGAGGAGAAGAAAAGGACTACGAATTAACAGATTTTTCTCCCAGTCCTTTATTCAAAAACAACATTTTTCACATCCCCCAACTTAACATTATTGAGATAGAGCTAATTAGCATTTACTGTTGATGAAACTCAAATGATACAAAACGAATTACCATATTTGTACTGAAGACACTTCTTTCAATAATGACCCCAGAAAGAATCCATATGCATACTATATGATTACTAAACATAAACCTAATATATAACATTTAAAATATGAAAGTCTGGTTTGTAGAGTAGGGACATTTCATGAATCTTACCTATGGATTCAGTGGTGAGGAAAAACAGCAAAGCTTGCGCCAGCCAAATCCTTGGTGCTGACATCTTGCAGGGATGTTCCTGTAACAGACATGATGTAAAAACCCAGTCTCTTTCACACAGGCTAAAACACAGGCTTGTTTCTATTGTGTGGCTATTTTCCGGAAGGTGCTAAAACACCTATATGGATACAGAAGAGGAATATTTTTCTATGTTTACTAAAGTTATGGCTGCACAAATGTCTGAAGTCCTCCATCGCTCATTACTTGTACGTAGGTATTTTACATAAAAAAAAAAAAACAAAAACAAAAACAAAAGCCAGAATTGGTCCTTAAGTGGTACCAGGAGACTGTTATCTAGCGGTTCTGTGTGTGCCACTTACATAGTCTTCTCTCTAATTGTTATGGCTCAGTTTGTCTGATATGCAGCAGTTTCATGAATACAAGCAAAACACTGTGAGACTTTCGAGTTAGAAACAACACGACTCTGAGCAACAGCAACAAAGTAGCAACAGCTTCTTCTTGCTGGCTACCAGGTCAAGCCAGAGAGCTGTGAGGTCAGGCGATACCTGCAGAGAGTAAGTTATCTTCCAGGATACAAAGATCAGATTTAGGAAGGAACTCACACCTTACAGTGAGCAGGAAGCCCACCTGCCTTTTACTCTAGAAGGGGCCATTCTGGTTATCTTAGCAAGCCTTCCCAAGTGAAGCAATATTTCAATATCCTTGAAATGTTGGTAAGGGTGAGGCAGTCAGCACTCTTGCAAAAGAGACATGTACTATGCAAAAATCATGACCCACAGGTTTCTTTCTTAGTATTTATACAATAAACCTTAATTATAACCAAACAACATTATATATATACATATATATACATATATACACATATATATACACATATATATACATACATATATACATACATATATACGTGTATATATATACATATATATACATATACATATACATATATATATACATATATATGTATATATATTGAGAGAAACACATGCTAACATCTTCCAAATGTACACACACAGGAATGTTTCATGGGTGCCCAAGGCAGGTCCACAGCACAGGCGCCCTGCATAGGTTTAAATCCCCAGCAACAAAAAAAAACAAAACACAACCTGACAAGAAGCAACCAGACAAACAGAGCCATAGCAATCAGCAAGAAGACTGTCGGGGCACGCGGGACATGGTGAACCCTCACATCAATACAGAATGAGGCAGCTGGGCTTGTGACTGAGCATGGCATGGGGAAACAGAAAAGCCTTTCACTGTCACGACTAGAAAGTATTACTTCCTAATTTTAAGAACTGTCACTGAGATGTGAGGAAGGAGCATCAGAGAACAAAAGGATTCCATGCGGCATTCTATACAACTGACTTTCCTCGTGATTTACTCTGCTTGAAACGGCCAGGATTCTGTTACGTTTCTCATTTGATTTTGAGAGTAAAAATTCGAATTAAAGGTGTATTAAGTGTTCCTCTTGTTTCACACATCTTGCAGAATATGCATATATTGCAAAAACTCTGCCCTAAGTGACTTCCTTGAACTTGGCTTTCTAGGAAGCTTTTGTTTGTTTGTTTGTTTATTTGGTCGTTTTGGGTTTTTTCGAGACAGGGTTTCTCTGTGTAGCCCTGGCTGTCTTGGAACTCACTCTGTAGACCAGGTTGGCCTCGAATCTAGGAAGCTTTAAAAAGCTAACGTGACTAGTAACTGAAGATGCAAGAAAGGTTTATTTCAGAACGGAGTGGATCTTCTCTATTGGTAACTGCTCAGATATGGCGAGCCAACAGCAGTGAACAGCTGGAAAGTGTGCCACAAGTCATTTTCTGGAGCAATGGGTATCACACAGATTGCTGGGAAACTCGGAACAAACATGCAGTGACTGCAGCGCTGTTTGTTCTTTCAATCCACAGGTTTTTCTCAAGTGGAGGGGGAAAAAAAGCAGCCTAATTGTACCTAATTAACACTTAATAACTGTGCCACTTTAAACACTTTTATTGCCTATCCTATGGCCTTTATGTCTCTTTCCATTCTTAAAATGTAACCCAAGAGCAGAATGGAGAGTGAGTAGTAAGGACTGCAGTCGCTGCTACTCTGGGAAGGGAATTAGGGCTCAGCTCCTTCTCTCTGTCCCCTGAGGAGCTGGGGAGGGAGCAGAATGTGTCACTCCAAACGCATCCACACAATACCGTCCTCCTTGGCTGTGTTGATTCACTTTACAATGATTTACCTCACTCTTTCCCAGTCCTTGCTAAGAGACACTGGGCTGTTTCCTGTCAGATTGCTCGAACAGGAGCCAGGCCTCCCAGTATCCTTGGGAGGCAGATAGGTAGGGCAGGGATTATTTATTGGGCTTTTACAAACGAGAAACGAAAATGCAGAGAAGACAAATTACTTACCCAACATACGAAATTAAGAAATGATAAAGCATGAATCTGAAACAAGTTCGCTGCCTCTAGATGTCATGTTCCTTCTATCGGGTCTTCCTGTGAAGACAGAAGAGCCTTGTTCAGAAGCTGACCTTGACTACAGTGCTGTCTTCTCTACTCGTCTTTGAGAACGTCATACAGGCATACAATGTATTTTGGTCCTATTCACCCCTAGTCCTTCCTGAACGTCTAGATCCACCTGGACGCCTGCGCTTTAAATCCTTCACTGGTGTTGCATCTGCAGGTTGGCAGCAAGTAGCACATGTTAGAGACGTAAGCTGCAGAACACAATAACCTCAAGTACTTGGCTGAGAGGACTCAGTAACTCAGTGAAGCGGTTATCACTATGTCTCCCCGCACCCTTTGACACCAGGGCTTTCTATGATGTCCTGGCTGGCCATTAACGACTAAATTCAAGTAATCTTCCTGCCCGAGCCTTTGGGATCATGAGTTATGTTTAATACAGTGGTTCTCAACCTGTGGGTTATGACTGCTTTAGGAGTTTAATGACCCTTTCACAAGGGTCACCTAAGATCATCAGAAAACACAGATATCTACATTACAATTCATAACAGAAGCAAAATCACAGTTATGAAGTAACATGAAAATACTCTTATGGTTAGGGGTCACCATAACCTAAGGAAATGTATTAAAGGGTTGTAGCATTTGGAAGGGTGAGAACCACTGGTTAATACATACTTGCAAACAGTAAGGTCACTTACTCCTATTTCACCCCTCTTGATGTCTATGTAATGGCACAGGGCATTTTGTTGAAGGAAGCCATAGCAGGTCCTTAGCAGAAGGCTGACTCCTTTGGTCTCCTACTGGCACTAAAATGGCTGACTCCTCAAGTGCTCAACTATACACAGCACTAAGTTATTCTAGCATGAGCCGTGGCAGCTATTTTTTTTAAATAACCTGACATTTAGGCAAAGTATTGAACCTTGTATTGCTGCTTTCTATGCATTAAATCTTTGATATGACCCAATAACAAGGAATTAAACTTGTAACCTAATTTTTAAAATTTCAAATGATAAACGAGGCAGAGGTGGCATGAGAAGTCTCTATATTACCAAGAAAAATAGCTAGTGAAGACGTTGGTGGAGAGCCTCACAAAATTCTACACCTACACCTTCATCGCTGTATGTGAGTAAGTGTTCGAGGCTTACTTTCCAAAGCGTGCACACGTGCTGAGTGTTGTCAGTTGCTCGGACGCTTTCTTCATGGACCACCCCAGGCTTGAACTCGCTAAGCACTGCAGAGGCTAAGTCTGCAGCCTGTGCTCTGAGTCTTCCCACAGAGGTCTTCCCTGTCCTCTCTAAACTGCCTCTACTACCACCCCTACCCCTCCAGGCTTTTGTTTTCTTCTTTAGAATACTGAGACAGCTATAACAGATTGGCAAATACGTTTCTGTAATGGACCAGATAAATGTTTAGACTTTCTTTCCTTCCAAAAACAGACTGCAAGCCAGATTTGGCCTGCATGCCATTGTTTGCCAACCCCCATTCTAAAATGCCATATAATTTTCTTATTTTGCCCACTGTTTGTTCAAAGTTAAACTGTGTCCCCTGCAAAAGGTTCACTCAAGTCCTAGGACCTCGAAACATGACCCTCTTTGGAGGGTCACCCTCACTGCTGATGCAAATGTACAGAACAATAAGAGAGACTCAGAAAAATGCCATATGATAGAAGGCAGAGATCGGAGTGACTGCAGTCACAAACTAAAAACAAGTCAACACATGGTTACTATTAGAGGCTAGGAAGAGCCAAAGCCTTCTTACCAGAAGGACGTCTGGAGAAAATAAATAGCATTTCTGTAAGTCAGTCAGTCAATCAATCTCTCTCTCTCTCTCTCTCCCCCTTCCCCTCTCTCCCCTCTCTCTCCCCCTCTCTATCTCGCTATCTCTCCCTACCTATCTACCTATCAAATTATCACTCTATCTTTTCATGGCAGGCTTTTTCTGTGTAGCTAGCTCTGGCTATCCTGGAACTCACTTTGTAGAAGAGCCTCTGCCTGTGGTCTCTGTCCTCTGTCCTCTGTCCTCTGCCTCTTCCTGCCCGAGTGCTCCACCACCACACAGGATCATTTCTGTAATTTTAGATCACCTAATGTATGGTACTTTGTTACATTGGTCCTAAGAAATGAGCACATTGTGTGTATTACGCAAACAGACTGTAAGCAAAGGAGGCAGTTTCTGTCTGTGTTTGTACCTGTCTCTAGGATTCAGATCCATACTTAGCATATGATATGCTCATGAGGTAAAGAAACAATATTTGCATGTGAACATAACATAATACTGCAAATTAACTCGTGCAGAGTCTGTGTGGACACATGCTATAATTCTGAGACGTGAATTCTAGGAATAGATGACTGGGCCCTGTGATAGGTATAATGTTTAGCTACACAGCTTTCTGGATGGTATGACATATGAATATTCTAATTTTTAATTACACCTGTTTCATTGTTATTATTAAGCTTGACAGTTTTGAGTATACTTTATTTAGGAAAACAAAACAAAGAAGAGGCGGGCTGTAGTTTGCCTCTTCCCATTTATTTGATTATTCTTTTATGGCTTTTACACTGTTGTGATAAATAGTCTTTAGCAGTTTTGAAACATGTAGCTGCTACAATGACAAATAACATGTTAAACTATCAGGACTCCTAGACATTCAGTGTAATATTGAAACAAATGATTATTTAAAAAGCACCACTCCAGAGCACATCAGCAATAACCAGCCAAGGTATGTAACAGAAAACCGTATTTCTCATAATAGCATCAAAAACAACATTGGAGTCGGAAAAATCTAGTCAGAACTATAAAAGAATTTCACAATATAAAAATGCCACACAAGCAGAGTGGTTTATCATGAGCTTTACACAGCGATTAATTTCAATTCGAAAACAGACACTAAGCCGACTTCCAACAGCAAAAAGGACTTGGCGGGTCAGCACTCAGAGACACTATAAAGACAATTAAAACCTGCACGGGCCCAGAAGACTAGACAAGTCAGCAGCACGGAGGCGAATAAACTCCAATACACACAATCGCTTACAGGCCTGGGATGCAGCTCAGTAGTATACAGCTGCCCTCGTGTGCATCATCCCTGACACCAGAAAACAAACAAACAAACAACCAGATAAACAATAAAGAATTTATAAGCTGATCGTGCACACACCTGCAAGTCTCAGCTGGCTCAGAAAGGAAAATCAGGTGCTTGAAGACTTGGCGGTTAGCGCTGGCAACACAGGGAGAACATACAAGACAAAATCTGATAAAAAATTATATCATTATTCAAAGATATACTCTGGGACAACTGGTCCTAGGAGCAAACATGTAAAAAGATATTTTTTATACAAACACCTTCCAGAGTTAATAAAGAATTACGTGCAAAAGTCAGATCACGTATGTACTGGAAAACACAAGACATTTATGGCCTGTGAGGACATAAGACTTTTACAAATTATCTTGCCTATTTCAGTCAAATGAGAGTTTTATGAGAACTCTGATAGAGATCCACACTCTCGCCATCACTTAAGAAATATAATGCTACAAGTACAACTGATGCCAACAGTTCCTGCTTACAGGGAGCTCAAAGCTAACAGGTAAAATACATGCAGAGTGCCTTGGGAACAGAGAATTTCCTAGTCGGGGGCTCAAGAGCACTATAAAGTAAGCGTTCTGAGAATGAGAAAACAGTGTATGTATGACGGAAGACCACCACTGAGAAGGTCTCCCAACCACCGCTGTGCCATTGGAAATACAGCTCACATGAGTTCAATTAGCACTAGAGGTTGCAGCTGCAGAGGATGGATAGAAGGCCGACCATCCAAACAGAAAAGGATTGTGCAGTATGCAAGCCACTATTCACAAGAAATGATTAATCTACTCTTCCTTTAAACAAAGGGTGAATGTGACTACTAAAGAGATTCTGAAAATCTGAAGGCAGGACATTCAACTTATAACAGGGCCACTCACTTGTTTTACCAAAAGGAATTTGAGTTCTTGCTCCAGACTGAGCTTTAGAGCAGCCTCTAGAGTCTCAGGTATACTCACAGATACAGCCCCAGGACACCGCCTCCCACAGTTCTGAAGCCTTCCACCACCCTCTCTACTTTCCAAAGTCCTCAGACCTTCTGGTTTAAATACAGTGTAGGTGGTTCTCGCCTCAGCTACTTTTCTGTATTCTCCAGTAGCTCTTATCTCCTGGCCCGTGAGATGGCTCAGTGGATAGGAGCACTTGACCGCCCTTCCAAAGGTCCTGAGTTCAAATCCCAGCAACCACATGGTGGCTCACAACCACCCATAATGAGATCTGATGCCCTCTTCTGGCACGTCTGAAGACAGCTGCAGTGTACTTATGTATAATAAGAAATAAATCTCGGGCTGGTGAGATGGCTCAGTGGGTAAGAGCACCTGACTGCTCTTCCGAAGGTCCGAAGTTCAAATCCCAGCAACCACATGGTGGCTCACAACCATCCATAATGAGATCTGACTCCCTCTTCTGGAGTGTCTGAAGACAGCTATAGTGTACTTACATGTAATAAAAATAAATAAATCTTTAAAAAATATATATTTTAAAAAGAAATAAATCTTTAAAAAAAAGTACTCAGGATCTACTTTTCTTCTAAACTATTTACTGTGAAGACATGTAACTTCAACTATTACCTTACCTTCACACCAAATTCAAGAATCCTGGCTGGCTTGACTCGTCAATTCTAGTTATATATCATCTTAGATATTCTGCCCCTGATGCAAATCAATTAAATAAATCTCCCCCCCCCCCAAATACCTACTTACACATCAACTACACATACTGGCACCCTGTATCAACACTGCTATCAGTTTTATCACAGAAACGAATTACCCTCACATACCTATAAACCACTCAGCGTTATGTTGCCTCAGTCAGTCAAGTCCGTTCTTCTCTTGTCTTAGAAGTCTTGACTTTTCTGTTACAATCTCATCCAGACTTCTCATCTGTCTCTATGCACTAGACTGATCACAGCACTGACCGCAGCTCCCAGCCCCTCCTCTGGCACAACCTCCTCCTGGACCTGAGCACAGCACAGTGCTGCACTCCCAGCTCCTGTCTTCCCAGAGCGAGGTTCAGAAGCACTGTTTAAAAGCCAGCACCTACCAGAGAACCCAAGAACTGCTTTCATCACCTGCACTGTCCAACTGCTCTCCAATATTCAATTTTATTTAAAAATACCAGCCGGACGTGGTGGGTGGCTCACGCCTTTAATCCTAGCACTCAGTAGGCAGAGGCAGGCGGATTTCTGAGTTTGAGTCCAGCCTGGTCTACAAAGTGAGTTCCAGGACAGCCAGGGCTATACAGAGAAACCTTGTCTCGAAAAACCAACCAAAATAAATAAATAAATAATAGAGGGGACAGGCATAGTTGACAGAGCTCTTACAATGTGGAAAGGCCCTTTCACAATGTTCCACCCCCAGCCCACCACATAAATAAAACTCTATCCTTAGATGTCTTTCTCACAAACCATCATGCTATTATCCGGGAGAAAATTACAAGCAAGCTGGCTTTTTATTCCAATTATGCTGAAATGACTCTTTTCGTTTTCCAACTGCAAAGCAAATATTTAAGCTCCTCATTTTGCGTGGCCTCAGCATCAGGTCTTTCCTTTCACAGTTCCCAGGGCAGCCACACCTAGAGGGTGAGCTCAGGTTACAATAAACCTCCAGCCCACCTTCTTGATGGGAGTGTGTGCCTGTACCCGGGCTATGGTTTGCTTCTACAGTGCCAGTGCCCTGCTGACTCTGCCTTGTCCCATTGTTTATGACCCAAACTGACATCTCTTCTGTGGAATTTCCCCCACATTCACAGACATCTGTGTTCCCAGGGCCCTTTCAGAGTTCCCTAAAAGGATTCACCATGTAGCACTGTAATTACACAACTTCACATGCTGAGACTCTTGAAGCATCTAGGGAACAACTAAAAGAACGTTTAGTTTACACATGTATGTACACATGTAAGTGCTACTGACAGAGAATGTGCGTGTATGCAGTGCTGAAGGTGCACCCAGGGCCTGGCACATGCTAGGCATGCACTCGACTACTGGCTACATTCCCAGCGTAAACACGAGCTTTAAAAGACCCAATATAGTCACTTTACTCTGCCGCTCATCTATTCGGTATGAAAAAGAACGTATTACAGTTAAGGGCTCAGACTGAGCTCAGGAAATCTATGTATAAATATAGAATCTGATAATAACGTGTTTGCCTTTGTATAAAAGAGGTGAGTAAGGCCTACTATTTAATAAGGCTTTGAAGGGCCCATGAACATAAGCCAAATGTTCTGTGACTGACATACCAAGTTGCCTAAGCAGTAGTTAGTAAACTGAATATATCGTGGTAACAGCACATGGTAGTTCTTTACTTTGTCCCATGGTCTCCTTTCTAGCCTCAGTTCTACATCCGGACTTCCATCTCTCTAGTTTCCCCTTTACCCAAACCTTAACCAGGTTCCAAGGCTGACCTCTGGGAACCCCACTGAATATTTCAATTCCAATCCCTAAACGCCCACAGTACTTTCCGTATCACTCATTATTTACTTGAAACTATTCTGTATCCGAGTAGCTTTTCACACGGTTTGTTTACCCGATTTTGTAAACTGAAAACCCTAGGTGCTAGTCAGGCATCTTTTATAAATTCCAGAGCAAGCTGAATGCTTACTAAAATAATCTCAACAGAAACCTCACCTGTGATCAAACCACGTTTGCAATCAAAGATGAGGAGAGAGCTTTAAGAACTTCCTGCTTCCTTAGCAGGCAAGTTGCAAATGTACCAGGGCCAGGTGAAGCAAATGTGTAGCAAAATGACACCTGAGATCACTTCCAGGGAAAACCCCTTCCTGCTCCCACTGCAGGGTTGTGGACAACACTCAGCTCCCCAGACCAAACTATAGGAATGCATTTTCGATAAGAAATCCATCAATACAACAGTTTGTGAGCACAGGCTTTGGAGCCATGTTTTTTGAGCCTGTTCCCTTTTCTAGAAGGTAGATATTGTAACACCCACTTCATAGGTATATAATAATCAGTATTCATTCTAGCACTGAACTGAAATGCCACATTCTCTTAGGAAAAACTATTTCAAAATGAAAACACAAAGTCATAAATAAAACAGAACAAAATGCCCAGTTACATAAGAATGTTGCATTAAATGAGCGGGTAACAGTATTTGTAATATTCTAAATCACTAATGCCAACAATACAAATTTCTACTATAAAGTTTATCCTTAGCTGACATTTCCCCCACTGTAATTTTTTTCTCTCTTTCTCTTGTGAGTAGAAGCAAATGGACACACACACACACACCCCACCCCCAGAAACCTGTGGAAAACAGAATTTAACCGACTATCAGATTAGTCCTACAAATGTAGCATTCTAGATCATAGCTCAAAAATAATTCCCAATGATAAATATAAACACAAACTTGGAAAATTAAGACGATGACGATCATCCCCTGATAATGTGTCAGTAATTTCACATTAAGAGTCGTTCCAACTGGAAGCTGGCAGTCAGTCACACACGGTCTAAAAGAGTTTGTTTACAACACTGGCCAGACCAAACAGCTTAATCTTTCAGAAGATTCGCGCTGACATTCCGGCACTCACTGAGTACTCTGAAGCAGTATAGCTGCTGTAATATCCAATAACTATACAAATTAAGCCAAAATGAGTTTCTTCTTAATGGAAAAATGACAAGAACAGAAGTGGACCAAGCCCTTTATATTATGTTTGCTTTGAGTTTCTGAATTTTGGTTGTTCTTCCAAAAAAAGAGAGCCCCCTGCCAGTTGGAGAAGGGGACACGTTTACGCTTAGGAGAGGAGGTGAAAATCTAAAGATGGATGGGCTTGCTCTCGGGATGTAAAGGCACGCGGGATTTATTAGGAAGGGTACAGACCGAAGGGAAAGTTAATATTTATAAACACTGGACTTTCATCAACGCCAAAACGTTAAGATGTCTGGGTGAAAAGTTCGCTCTGGATTAAGAAACATCAAGGGCAGGGAACACAGAAGACCACACTTTCTGGGGCCATGTCCAGAGTAGGATCAGGGAGCACGGCACGGGAACTGGAAGAACGCAGGACGCGGTCACCCAGGGCGCGCGATCCCGAGGGGACTTTGGGGCGGGGGCTTCGGAACTGTGCGTCAGGAACGCGGCTGGAGAAGGCGGGTGACAACATCAGAGAAGTCGGAGCCCGGAGCGGGGAGGGAAGGAATGCGGGGATTCCCAGGCCAGCCCGACCAGCTCCGGGCGTGCGCTCGGCGCCGGTCCAGCCCGGCCCCGCTGGGCCCCGGGTGCCAGGTGGCGGCCGCTCCAGGCAACCCGCACCCTCCCGCGCCGGGGCCCTGTTCTTCTCACCTTCCGGACGCGAGCCTCGCCGCTCCTGAGCGTCCCTCAGCCCCGCGGATCCCGGCCCACACCACCGGTCCCTCAGCGGAGCCGCAGCCCGGATGGCTCGAAGCTCTGGCCTCCCGACCGCACACGCCACCCTCGGTCCGCCGCTGACCCGGGCTCTCCTAGCTCCGCCCCCCACGGCCCCGCCCCCCGGAGCCAGAGACCGCGAGCTCATTGGCTCTGGTCAGTCTCGGAGCGCGCGGCCATTGGCTCGGGGTCGCCGGAGACGAAGGGGCGGGACTGCAGGCCTCTGCGATTCCCGTAACGCGGCTCCCGGCGTCCGGGATTCCGGAGGCTGAGCCTGGTCGCCTTTCCTAGACTAGATCGAAGGCTTCCCCGCCGCACTTGGGTGGGTGGCCGGAACGGAAAGTTCCATTTTCTCTAGGGTAATGGGTCGCGGACAGCAACCCAGGTGCCTCCCGCGACCCCTCTCCCCGGACCTCGGCTGTCTCCCTGGGCTGTCTTCGCCGAGGGCCTGCGAGCCTCCGGCGACTGCTAGGAGGCCCTTGGGACTCTGGAGGCAAGGGAACTCCCTAGGGACGGGGTAGGACTTAGTGGCCCTGACTGCACTCGCCCATAGTGACCACTTCGGACCCAGGCTTAAGTAAACGAACCTTGCTACCGTGCAATTTTTTTTGTTGTTAGTAAATGAGTTTGGGTGTCATTGATTGATCCGTGAACTGGTGACCTGCCAAGAAACTGTTATCTTTTTGCGGTTTGAGTCGCCTGATGTGTGATTAGAAATACCAAGGAAAAACCTATTTCATTGTAATCCACCACCCTTCCCTTGATTGGAAAACGACCTTAAGGCTGCAATGTGTGTGCGTGCATGTGTGTGATGTATCTATGTAGTGTGTATACAAGCAAGTTGAGAAACTTAAAAGATAAGGGATGTGTAACTGTAAAGAAACACTCCAATTTGCATTGGTTATCTTTTACTGAGCACGGAGCCCGCCCTTGGAGTGCAATTGATATAATCAGTGTAACACTGAAGGAAATTGATTTTCTCATTCCCAACATCTACCTTTTGTTATGCTCTAAAGGAGACAAATGACAGGAAGCTGGACAGGATGGAGGGGTGTGTGGGAGGAGTTGGGGGGACAGCAAAAAAAATATGGTAAAAATATACTGTATAAAATTCCCAATAAAAAACTTTTAAAAGTGAAGAAATGACTCAAGAAAGAGAGAGAAGGCTAGAGACTTTTGGAAAAAGGCTAACATAATGATTTGTGGAGCAAAAAAATACCCATTAATTAGTCATTGTAAAGTTCTTTGTTATATTGACAATTCAGATGGAATAAAATGGATCAAACTGCAGTCTTGTTCCCTGCCCTCCCCCCCCTCTTGCCTCTGTTGCATCTCTATACCCCCAGCTCTAAATTATGACCCCTTAGCTGTTGGTCAGCTAGTTTGAAAAAACACTGCCAAGGGCCTGGCTAAAAGAGTCTCAAACTCACTAGAGGTTGATGTGCTGAAGCTAAAGATGTGTTTGTCTCTTGCTCGGGGTGGCCTGCTAACCCTCAGGGCGTGACAAGATCGAAAGGAGGGAAAAGACTTGTAAGGGCCTTTGTTCAATTGAAGACCTTACAAAGGTGCTTTGTGTCAGTGTTTAGTAGGTCTGCAGAATGACTATTTAAATGCAAATCCTAGGGTGTTACTTCCCACTGCTGTGACCTTGGAAAAGTCTTGAGTTTCTTCATCTGCAAAAGGAGGAGGATGGTTCTGACCTACTAAGGTGCAAGAATTAACTTATTTAAAACGCGGAGAGGGTTTGACGCACTGTTCAGTAAATATCAGGTGTCCTCGGATGACTCCTCTGCCACAGCACCTCAGTAGACCTTTCTGCATTACAGCATTTATTTAAAATTCTGTTTATCTGAGGTGGTTGTGGCTAGAAGGAGGTGAATGTTTTATAATGGATTCACCTGCCTTGGACCATGGGTGGGGAATCCGAAGGTCTATACTGCCTATGTCGCATACATGACTTATCACTTTGTCTGTATTGGCTCAGCTCAGGCCTTGGCACACAGCAACTCACACTTTGTGAGAGTGATTAAAATCCTGAGCAAAGGGGCTAGAGAGATGGCTCAGCAGTTAAAGCGCCTGATGCTCTTGCGGAGGACCCAGGTTCGATTCCCACCACCCATCTCAGGTGGCTCACAGCCAATGTAACTTCAGTTCCAGGGAATCCTCTTCTGATCTCCAGGGACCCCTGCACATACATGGTGCACATAAACTCACAAAGGCACACACAAACATGAAAAGAAAAAAAAAACAAAAAACCCAACAACTTTGACAAACAATCCTAAACCGAAAAGATAAATCAACGCTTGATGAAGCATTTCCAGAACTACAAGACACTAGGAAGGACGCACCACTCTGTGGGAGTGGCTTGATTTTCCAGACCCCTCTGTAGAATATTGGTCAGGAAATAGCCCCTTTCTAGTTAAGAATTTATCACTAGAAATCCTCATTGAACATTGCAATGTATGGGTTTTGGTTTGGGGTTTTGTTCTTTTTTTTTCCTGTTGTAACATCTTGTTGGTTCTAAATATGGTTGATAATAAGTACCAGTTGGTGGAAGAGCGGATAGGAAGAAGACTGGGTAGACAAGTGTCATATGCCCCACCTTCCATCTGTGAGTGAGACAGGTGAGCAAAACTAATGACACATGCTCTAGGATGAAGATGACAAATGTGCCAAGACAAACTTTACCTGCTTTGGTCTACCTTAATCTGGCCCTGACCGGGATAGCTGCATAATTCCTTGTCTGTGTCCTGGAATGTTTCTGAAACTCTGTGTCAGTCTTGTAGTTGGTCACCCGCCCTAATGTCATCTACTGAGTGCAGCCTCCTAGTTGATGATTCAGTGTCTGCTCTGAGCTCACCATTTCTCATCCCTTTCCAAAGATCACTAGCTTCATTTTATACGCAAGCGGTCCACAGGTAAAGCCACACCTCCAGCCCAGTCAGCTAAAGAAACGATGCCATCTCTCCTAAACCTGGGGCTGTGTTTCCTTCTCAGTACCTTTAGCCGCCTACAGCTGTAAGCCTTTGTGCTCACTCCCACGGAATCTGCAGTTTGTCCTCAAGGTGACCTTGAGACTTTGTTCTCAGAGCTGGTCAGTTGTTTCCTACCTGTTCTCGTCTTCCTAAGCAATGAGAAACTTATAATCAGCCGTTTTAGCAAGACTCTCACCAGGGCCTTCAGTTCCCTTGATCTTCGGCCGTATCTGCCTTAGCAGCCTAGTTCCTAACAATGTTCCCTTCCCTTGGACGGTACCCAGTGTTTATTCTTAGTGTCGGAATCTGTGTCATTATTCTTGGGAAGGGTCAGGAGTACCACTTGTGAGCATCCTTGACTTTTTTCTTTCCCATGTAGGATCCAACTATTGTTGATATGTAGCCATTTTTCCTCTTTACCCTTCTGTCACCCAAAAAGGAAGGTCCTTCACGCACACGCACACAATGTTCATAAGGAATATTATTTCACAGTCAATCAAATTTTTTTTAAGGGTTGTGTCTGGAGAATGACATTATTACGTCAAGCATTAGGCTATTTTGGGGACATGAATTCCAGGAATTAGGGAGGTGCTAATTATTTCAATCCGTTCTGTTTATTTCCTCAGTAAACATTTACCGTCAATCATGTTCCAGCACTGATATATGTCTAGGAAAAAAAACATATATTTTTTTCCCCAAGGGAGTAAAAGTATAACAGGATATATAAGTAAGCAAATACTCATATCAGTGTTATGATTATCAATGTCACACTGGAGCAAAGACAGTAAAGGGGTGTTTAGGGAGCGCTCGTGCATGAACACCCCAGGAACAGAGTTTCCTCTGCCTCGTTCATATGCCCATACTCCCCTGGGCGGGCTACAGAGTCACAAAATTCTCTATGCTAAAATTAGATCTAGTCCCCTTCTTGAATGTGAATTTGAGACTGTACTGGTCAGAGTACAGGAAAGTGGCCCTGGGTGGACTGGGGGCTTCCACTGTGGCCTCTGAGAGTGCCGAGATGCCCCGTACAAAGTCCAGGAGCTCAGGGGACCACGAGGAGAGAGCTGAGACGATCTGGAAACCGGAAGTGGTCCTGTTGATCTCTGTCTTGCTGCTGCCCCTGCTTTGCCTGTTGATCTCTGTCCGGCTGCTGCCCCTGCTTTGGACCAAGAACATGAGCACGGTGTTTGATCTTACTGAACACACACAGACTTTCCTACTCTTACAGAAACAATGGCTTCATTAGGAAAACGAAGACTTAATATTTTCCTGCTGTCATTTCTCAACATGTGTTAAGGAACTTTTTCTTTGGATTGGGTTAAAATGTTTGATGTTGGAGTTACTCACTTGAATGTCATTTAAATTTGATGAGTACATTTTGGCTTTGATTTATTTAAAAAAAAAACCCTATATATACTTCTGCCATTTTTTCATTACATATTTATATGAAGTATGAAGTGTTCTAAGTACTGAAGACTATGAAATCACAATTCCAACCAACTGATTAACACTAAAGATGCCCTGTGTCCTGAGGCAGCAAATACTCAGACTTGGGACCAGGGAGCCAGCTCGGTGGAGCTTGTACTGTAAGCATGAAGACCCAGCACTCATATCAAAAGCTGGGCATGCCATCTACTCATCTGTAACCCCAGTGCTGTGGGCGGCAGAGACAGGAGGATTGCTGGGACTGGCTGGTTGCCAGCCTAGCTCCAGGTTCAGTGAACGAGAACTTGTCTCAAAGGAATGAAGTAGAAGGGGGTACAGTAGATACATCTGGCTTCTGTGTGGGTGTATAAGGGCATGTACACCTACACACACACACACCTACACACCCATACACACCTACACACACACACACATACACACACACACATACACACACACACCTAAATGCCCATACACACACACATATACACCCATACACACACACACACACCCATACACATACACACACACACACATACACACACACAAACGACATAAACACACATAACATGGACACATGTGCAATCATAAGGAATAAAATACAATTTAAAAAGAACATCAGGATGGCAATGGCAATAATAATGTTCACTTCTGTGCTGTGTTAGACGTTAACCCTTCCAATAATGAAATAGCTTCCTTAGAAACAAAGTAATTGGCTGTCAGAGGAGGAAGGCAGTTTCTACAGACCCTGGGATTTGGACTCTTGTGCTCTCAAACACAGTGGAACTATTATTCACATTTTACAGACTAGACAGTCATCTTTACAGAGAGTTATGTATCAGCGAGGGCTCCTTAACATTTCTGACCCACCGGCGTCAGGTAAGCTTTGATCCACATTGCCAAAAAGGGGGCAGGCTTCTCTCCATCTGTCCATTCAGCCTCGACAATATGGCTGGAGCCTCGGTTTCTACTCTGTGGTCGCCTGCCTGAGTCATTTTCGTGATTTTACTCTGTGGTAACAAAATGACTGCAGCAGTTTCAAGCCACACCATTCCAACAGAAGTGCAAACGCTTGCCTTTCCTAGAAGCTCTAGAAAACATTGCCCAGTGTCTCATTAGATTACGTGTTCATACTCAGACCATGGACATAAGATGATTGCCCGCTGTGCTCTTAGGACTTCCAGGTGTTATCACATTGATGTGTTTCTTTTAGGTATTTTCCAACAGTGTTTTTTTTGTTTTGTTTTGTTTTTGTCTTATATGCATTTACTTTGTTTCTATTGTGGTCTAAATAATCCTCCATGTTGTTTGTAAACTCATTTCACTGTCTACATTCACGACATTTTTAGTAGCCCGATGAAATCTCCCAATAGAGCCTGCACAGACATCAGTAGTAGCATAGCTAGCAGCTATGCCATCTTTAGATTGGCCAGAGTTAAGGTCCTAGAAGGGAGAGCTGCCCAGTTGCTCCCCGTCAGTCTTGCCTCTGCCACAGTCACGTCTTGAGTCCCTTTTCTGCATGGATTCTGAAACTTGATTCAGGAGGGGAGAAGCTGGAGAGATGTCTGGTTCAAGTATTATCTCCTCCTTGTGGCTACTTTGCCTGTCACCACCATTCCCCAATTAAAAAAAAAAAATTAGACTCCAATTTGCGATTGGCCATAGCTTGAAATACTTTCTATCCTGGGTAGAAAGACCCAAAAGTGGGGAGAGATCATGGCTGGGATGCTGAAGAACATGGGTGGAGGTAGCTGGCATCGTATGAACCTGCAAAACCATCAGCACTTCCTGGCGTCGGTCTGTTAAGAAACGCAGGAACACCTCTGTAAAATACGGTTTTCATTTGGGTTGGACTTTTCTTCGTGGGTAGGAAGGCCAATTTCTTTAGGCTTTTCCCAGAATGTTTCAGATCCTAAGTTTGTGAGCCCAAACTCATGTGTTCATAGTCTAAGCAAAATAGTCGGGTTGAACTCAGGAATTAATAGTTGACGATGTGCCAACAAAAATATTTATCTTCTTTGATACAACTAGTGAGTTCCAGTATTTTTCATGAGCTGTTCTTATATAAGGAAATGGGCCATTTCATTAAAACTGCTCTGGAGGAAATTATATGACAGCCTTTATTAAAAAAACCAAAAAAACAAAAAACAAAGATGTTCTAAAAAAGGAGGGAGGGGTGGACAAAACCAATGTAGAGAATGATGGGCTGTAGTTTGTGACTTCAGCTGACTTGATGTGTGTTACCAAAGTCATGGTAACCACGTTACAAGCACAGGGGAAGGTTCTGGCTAAAGGGGGAGAGGTAGCTGGCTCTCCTTTCCACTCTCTTGGACCTTGGTAGAAGCAACCCTCGGGGAGAGTGAGCCAGGCACAACACATCCTGCATCTTACAGAAGTAGTAACCTTTGCTGTTTCTGATGATGAATCTGGGAGGGATGTCTGACACCCAGACAGACAGAAGACCAGGAGGTTCTGTCATGGGAGACATGGAAGCTCCATGTCTTTATCTGTAAAATGCAGGTGCAGTCTCTTCCGCCAAGAGATTGTGAGAGCTAAAGAATATCATCTGTATGAAAATCATTTTCCATAATTTTAAGGAATACTACTGTCATTATTTTTACTTTAAAGCTTGTTTGTGAAGGTTTACCATTTGACTGATAGACTGTGATAGCTTAGTTGGAATTTGTGGTTTAAGGTCTTAAAGTAGCAATGAAAACATGAATGGCAGATCCTTGACACACAGAGACATGGATGGACACACATACACCACATCTTACACACACACACACACACACACACACACACACACACACACACACACAATTACAGTGTAACTGGTGCTTATTTTGAACTCATGGTCCTCTTGTCACAGACCCCAGAATACTGGCATTTCAGACCGGTGACAACAGGCCTGGCTGCAGAACTTTTGGACAGTAAACAGCTGAAATTCTCCCTAGCAATGGTTAAAGAATAATCACTGAACGTTGCTTCCTTTCTTACATTAATAAATTGTACTGTCTGTGAGGCTGTAGCTTAAAAAGCATTGCTTATTCATGGCTTAGGATAGGAAACAATATCCACCACACATCAATCAAGACTATGTGCAAAGTAATCTACTTAAGTCACAAGGTAAGAAGATAGCATAAACCTTTCGCCTTTATGGAATATTAGTATTACTCTCCCCATTGCAGATGCAATTCAAGATTTTGTTTTGCTTTGCTTTTTTTTTTTTTTTTTTTTGAGACAGGGTTTCTCTGTGTAGCACTGACTGTCCTGGAACTCACTCTGTAGACCAGGCTGGCCTTGAACTCAGAAATCCTCCTGCCTCTGCCTCTGCCTCTGCCTCTCTGCCTCTGCCTCTGCCTCTGCCTCTGCCTCTGCCTCTGCCTCTGCCTCTGCCTCTGCCTCTCTGCCTCTGCCTCTGCCTCTGCCTCTGCCTCTGCCTCTGCCTCTGCCTCTGCCTCTGCCTCTGCCTCTGCCTCTGCCTCTGCCTCTGCCTCTGCCTCTGCCTCTGCCTCCCAAGTGCTGGGATTAAAGGCGTGTGCCACTACCATCCAGCTTGTTTTGCTTTTTAACAACTTGACACAAGGTAGAAAACTTTCTAAGAAGAGTAAACCACAATTGAGAAGATGCCTTCCTAAGTTTGGCCAGTGAGACACTTTCTTAATGAGTGATTGATGTAGAAAGGTCCAGCTCACTGTGACAGTGCCACACCTGAGGCAGGTGGCTCTGGGATGCACAGGCTGAGCGAGCCATGGGAAACAAGCCAGTACACAGTGGTCCTCCACAGACAGCTCTTATCTTGAGCTCCTACCTTGCCTGGTGGACTGTGATGAGACAGATGAAGGTCACAGAGCTGCTCAATGTCAGAGCCAAGGGTGCCAAACTTTTTCCATCACATACATTGAGTCCTTATGGGTGACTCAGAGATGGGACCAGGTTGTCTCAGAGTGGCCACATCTTTTATTCTTAGGCAATTTGGAAACAAGACATCTGTGCACAGACCACCAGTCCTCACACAGAGCTGCTTGCTTGACCCTAGCCACGCTGTTAAGACTGCACTTCAAACAAGGGCTCACCATCTATTTTGTGATTCTGACTCTCAAACCTTCCCCTTTCATTGTGGTCTCCCTCTCCTGTCCCCACTTGAGAGTCCTTCCTTGAATGTGAGGCGCGGAGAAGATTGAACAATTGTATAAACCCAATGTGAAGTCTTTGGTTGGATAAGCACAAAAGATAAAGATTAGAGCAAATATTCAGGTTAAAGGGGATTTTCTTATGATTTAGGATAAGATATGTTTGTTTGTTTGTTTGTTTGTTTGAGCCCAGGCTAGCTTTAAACTTTCAGTGACTCTCCTGCTTTCAATACTGCATTTGCAAGTGTGCAGCACTGTACTTAGATAAAAGTAAAGACAGACAATTAGTTGAAAGGCCCATCCCTCTTCAGGTTGGGTACCATATACAATGGGTCCCAAGGAGTTCTTCACAGCTCTACTGTATGGCTGAACGTATCTTGTGCAAAGAATAAACACATGATGCATTTTACTGGAAAATCCCATTCCATGTATAGGGCACAAGGCCTTGAAGGGGTGGAAATGACTAAGTCTGACCCAGACCATCTGCAACTTCCTGACCCCACAGTCTTTGGAAAATCGCATAGTCCCCAGACTCTACATTTATAATAGGTTAAAGGAGACTTAGCACAGATTGTCCTGAGCTGTTTTACAAGGCTGGTGTGGAAGAAGAGACAAGAGATGGGCTTTGAACACTAGAAAGTGCTGGGTGAATGTAAGAAATGCCTATCACAGAAGGTTTTGTTTAGTGTGGTGGGAGTTAGGGAGGATGTCCGCTGGCAATGTTTTTACATCCAGGTGTTAAAGCACTGCAGTTGAGCAGTCAGAACGCTTGGATCCTCCTTTTCATTGTCCCTTAGCTGTGCTGCCTATGAACAGCTTCAATAAATTGGGTTTTTAATGTCCCCTGAAGGTCACCTTGTGAAAGGTTTGCCTCAACTATTGGTGGTGGTGGCAGAAAGCTTTAGAAGGCAAGGACAGTGGATGAAGGTTAAGGCATCAGGGGCAAGGTCCTGAAGGGAATACGGAGACCTGGACCCCTCTTGGTTTCTCTTTGCTTCTCAGACACTAGTGAACAAGCCTCCTTTACCAAGAATACTCTGTGTGTGTGCTTTGCTACTACAAGAAAGCAACAGAGGGAAGCGACCATGAATTGAAATTCCCGATGCCAGACAAACCTCTCACATACTAAGTTGGCCTCAGATACTTTGCTAAAATGGCAGAAGGCAGACTAACACAGGAGAGTGTGTAAAGGCCGCCTCCTCCCATGAGCATCGATGAATGGGAAGCTAGCACTGAGCCACAGTGAGGTTGGGTCACTAACAATGACTACTATTTATTGAGTGCTCACTGGGTGCCAAACAGGATGCTAAGTGGTTTATGAACATGACCTTTTTCAGAATTCCTCATGTTCTAAAATGAGACCAACATGATTCTAATCCGCCCCCCCCCCCCGCCTTTTTTTTTTTTCCAGACAAGGAAACAGATCGTCAGAGACGTCAGCTCACTTGCCTGAGATTGTCCCTAGTCAACAGAGTCACATTCAGGAGGGCTAAGGATCTAAGGTCTAACCCCAAGCTCTCAAATAATCCTTGTGCTTTTTGCTTCCTGCCCCGAAACACAAACCCATTAGTGCTATGTAGCTTCTGAAGAGAGCAGAATGTGGAAGAAAGGTTGGATGCTAATGGAGGCCTGCTATCTCCATGTCTTCCTTGCTGGATAGATGCAGTGGTTTGAATGGGTATGGCTGCCATACACTCACGTGTTTGAATGCTTGGCCCATGGGGAGTGGCACTATTAGGAGGTGTGGCCTTGTTGGAGTAGGTGTGGCCTTGTTGGGGAAAGTGTGTTACTATGGGGGTGGGCTTTGAGATCTTCTATGCTCAAGCTACACCCAGTGTGGCACACAGTCTCCTTTAGGTGCCTTTAGATCGAGATGTAGAAGTCTCAGCTCCTTCTCCAGCACCACATCTGCCTGCGTGCTACCATCCTTCTCACTATGACGGTAATGGAGTGAGCCTCTGAACTGTAAGCCGGCCAGTGAAATGTTTTCCTTTATAAGAATTCCCATGGCCATGGTGTCTCTTCCCAGCAATAGGAACTCTAAGACAACAGGCATCCCTGCTTGCCTGACAGATCACAGTAGAGTCAGGGTTGCAGTCAGAGTAGAGCTTGGTGAGGTGGCCACAGTTGAAGCACATCCATGGCTTAGTGGTGGGAGCAGCGGCGGGTACCCCAGCATATCCTTCTCTGAAGACCAGAGCATCATCCCTCATTTGTCTACTTAGCATCTGTAGAGTATCACATTCAATGCCAGGTGCCAGTGCACAATAAGGCACTTAGAGCGGAGAGAAAGCAGAAGACCATATGTGGTGGAAACAGTCTGAGACTTTAGAAAGTAAGTGGAGTTGAATCCTGAGGAGGGATACCATTTGGAGGGAACGATTGAGAGACATCTTTTATGAAGGACTTGGGAGGGTGGATGGGACCTGACTCAATGCAAAGAGACAGAGACTTACAGGAGAGATCTTATGGCATTGTGAGAAACAGAGCAACAATAGGTTGCAGGCAGATTGAAATGAGTGCTGATGTTAGTATGTCTCTTGAACCAGATATGCCTTACATCCGCAGTTCTCAACTTAGGGGTGGAGACACCTTGGGAGCTGTCAGTGACCCTTTTTATAGGGGTTGCCTAAGACCATCAGAAAACACAGATATTTACATTATGACTCATAATAGAAGCAAAATTACAGTTCTGAAGTTGCAGTGAAAATAATTTTATGGTCAGGGGTCACCACAACGTGAGGAACTGTATATTAAAAGGTAGCAACATTAGGAAGGTTGAGAACCACTGCCTTAAACAGTCATGATGGTGTATGCCAGTGACTTCTGTGCTCCTCGGAGGAGGGGTGGAGGCAAGGCTTAAAAAGAAGAAGAAAGAAATAGAAAGAGTGGGGGAGGGAGGGAGGGAGGGAAGAAGGAAGAAAGGGAGAGAGAGAGAGAGAGAGAGAGAGAGAGAGAGAGAGAGAGAGGAAGAGAGAAAGAAAGAAAGAAAGAAAGAAAGAAAGAAAGAAAGAAAGAAAGAAAGAAAGAAAGAAAGGAAGGAAGGAAGGAAGAAAGAAAGAGAGAGAGAGAGATAGAGAGAGAGAGATAGAGAGAGAATTGGCTTAAGCAAATTATTTGTTCACAGTCTGGAGATAGGGTGGGTTTCTGGATGGCTTGAATCAGTAGCCACCAAGTGCCATTAGATTGCCAGTACTTGGTTCACAGCACCATAGCAGTCAGGCAATATGCCCTTTCTTTAAGAGAGATTCATTATCTTTCCGAGATACCACAATATGGCCTGTCTTTGTATTTCATTGACCCAATCTGGCTCTACTGTCTGTCCCTGTATACAACAGTGCTAAAGGGTATGGAATATGACCGGCTTCCGTCAGTGGATTGCAAGCATCGGCCGTTAATAAAAACAGTATTGTGCTCCAGGGTTTTTGATGCAGTAGGTCTGGTATTCCATTTTGCATTCCAAATGAGCTGCCTCTTCACAATTGCATTACTGTTCCGAGGCCACACGTTGAAGACTGGGTATAAAATATGCAAGGGTGACAAATGGTGATGATGCGTCAGCCACCAGGTCTCCTAAAGACTGGCCAGCCCAGTGTTCTGCTTTGGCCCGCCAGTTTATGCTGGTGCTTTTGGAGTTACAGGAGTCTTCACTCTCGAAAGTGAGCAGCCATTTTCCCACAGGAATTGGACATCCAAATGACCACTTCGCTATAGGGCGCTTTGAGGAGTCATAGAGAGTTTATGTTTGGGGCTTGGAGGGTACAAAACATTTATTAAAGAATAATACTTTAAAAGGGAATGTAGAGTGGGTTGGTAAGAGAACAAAATTGGATAGAGGAAGAATTTGAGCTGTAATACAGGCACAGCAAAGCCTCAAACAGCTGACGGAGCAAGTGTTAATATAGTCAATTTAGTAATAGGTTGTTCTGACAGTCTTTTCTAGCTCACCAAAGAGAAAGTGGATCATCAGAAAGGTGGAGGAGGTCTGGAGGTCTGGAGATCTTATTTATTTCTCTATACTCCAAATGAGTTGATGTTAATGTGAAAAAAAATTTTTTCAAATAAATGGCAGGATAAATGGCAGATAATAAACGTAAGTTGTTCTTCCAATAGAAAAAAATCATATATTGATCCATCCATCTTTATTGGGTAGTAGGAAAGAGACTTTGAAACGAGTGACGAGCATGGGAAATATCAGCTTCAGGAAAAGCCTAAAAAGACAGCAACTCATTTGTTTACCCCATCTCAAGAACTTTCTGGAAGCAAAGATCTCCTTTAAGTTCTTTTTTTTTTTTAAGATTTATTTATTTATTATATGTAAGTACACTGTAGCTGTCTTCAGACACTCCAGAAGAGGGCACCAGATCTCGTTACGGATGGTTGTGAGCCACCATGTGGTTGCTGGGATTTGAACTCTGGACCTTCAGAAGAGCAGTCAGGTGCTCTTACACACTGAGCCATCTCACCAGCCCCCTCCTTTAAGTTCTTGAATCCCAGTACCTACAGCACGTCTCATGGGAGGTGGAGCCCATAGCCCGTGGGAACAGGATGAATAACACAGATTATAACACAGTTATAGAAACAAACTAATGGCTCGGAGAACGCGTATTGAGAAAAAACAGTGAATCAGCTACTGAGGAAGAGTTTGGGAGAGAGAGAGAGAGAGAGAGAGAGAGAGAGAGAGAGAGAGAGAGAGAGAGAGAGAGAGAGAGAGAGAGAGACCAAGCCTGCTGGTTCAAAAAGTTAGTGAGAGAATGATGAGAAATCTGAAAAAGTCATGTTTCCCTTTGACACGCGCTGCTTACCTTTCTGGAACATTCTCTCATTTTGTAGACAACTTGACTTTGCTCCCAGACAGTACGTATTACAAGGGCAGCAGAGGCAAGCACAGTCATTCAGACTAGTCACTCTTTTCTCCCGTTGCTATTTTTCTTTTGTCTTTCTTGATTCCAGGAGAGATAACAGAATGTTGACTTCCTCTCTCTCTCTCTCTCTCTCTCTCTCTCTCTCTCTCTCCCTCCCTCCCTCCCTCCCTCCCTCCCATCCTCCCTCCCTGTGTGTGTGTGTGTGTGTGTGTGTGTGTGAGATGGGGTTTGATGGCTTCCAGAGCATACACTGATAACCTAGTGTTTCAGCTGTAATCCCTGGGAAGAAGAAATGTTGAGCAGCATTGATAATGATGAGAGTTATAAATAAAAGGAAGCAGGGGGCTTTGACACTTCCTGACGGGTGCATTTCTTGTCTACTATCTGACACAGATGAGATAAGGGGATCTTCTGGATGGTCCCTTGTCACTCTTGAGGACCACTATGACAGCAGACATTTGTGTCAAGGGATTTATTCATGCATGGTAGTGTTTACATGTTCACATGTGTGTGAGTACATGATCACATGAATACCCGTAGAAACCTGAGGTCAATGTGGTTCGTCTTCCTCAGTCACTCTCAGATGATATATGGTAGCAGGGTCTCACCACTTCGGCTGGCGTGGTTCACAGCCTGCCAGGGGATTCCCTGTCTTTGCTCCTACAAGCTGGGGTCACAGATGGCCCAACACACTTACCTGGCATTTATGTGAGTTGTGGGAACCCAGTTACCTACTGAGACATCTTCTCGGCCTGGTTGTGATAACTTTCTATTATATTCGTGTATAGCATTGATACATCCATCCTTATGAGCGTAACTCTGAGGGACCCTCACAGCTCCAGAGGGGCGGGAAGCAGAAGTGCCAGGTGAATTGATTCTTTCTCTGAGAGCACCAGGTGAGGATTCCCTCCCTCCCTCCCTCCCTCCCTCCCCGTCACTTTTGCTGGCCACTGGCAGTCCTTGGGAGGATGCGGACTCTTAGAATCATAGCTTTAATTAGTCCCTCTACCTGCACATAGCCATCACCTTTGTCTCTGTCTTAGACTCTTCCTTATAGCTAAAGATCAAAAGGCCCACCAGGGAGAAGGCTATAAGAAAGTACTGAAGAATTCAACCTAACCAGGAGGATGGAAATGGACTCAATTGTAAGTCTATTCTGCTGTTTGAGGAACTCATTCTCTGAACTGGAGACATACTGGAATATCACACTGAGACAGCAGAGCTCTGGTACAATCCAAGTCAACTGCCAGAAGGGTCGTAAGACTGTTCACGCTAAGGGTGCTCAGCCGAACGTCAGCAACAATTAAGGACGACAAACTGGAAAGGAAAGAAAGAACAGTGCACCCTTTCTCTTTTCCCACGGTAGCTAAGAGCAATCAGAGAACATGCACGAGGGCCTGTAGCACCTTTTCAAAGCTCCGATCATTAGCAAGCCGTTGTAGTAAACTAACGATCTCATGTATTTTCTTCCATAGGTAAAAACAGACTTGGGGCTCTCTTGAGCCGTTTATACTTCTGTTTTAAATTGTTACTAGGTGTGTGTGTGTGTGTGTCTGTGTGTGTGTGTGTGTGTGTGTGTGTGTGTGTGTGTGTGATGTATGTATATGTGCGGTATATGTGTAAGCGTGAATGTGAGGGGATGGAGGCCATAGGATGATGTGGTGGTTTGAATATGCTTGGCCCAAGGAGTGGCACTATTAGGAGGTGTGGCCCTGTTGGAGGAAGTGTATCACTATGGGAGTGGCCTTTAAGACCTTCATCTTAGCTGCCTGGAAGCAGTCTTCTCCTAGCAGCCTTCAGGTGAAGAGAACTCTCAGTTCCTCCAGTATCATGCCTGCTTGGACACTGCCATGCTCCAACCTTGATGATACTGGACTGAATCTCTGAACCTGTAAGCCAGCCCCAAGTAAATGTTGTCCTTAGAATAGTTGTCTTTGTTGTTGTTTTTGTTTTTGTTTTGTTTTGTTTTTTCCGAGACAGGGTTTCTCTGTGTAGCCCTGGAACTCACTTTGTAGACCAGGCTGGCCTCGGACTCAGAAATCCTCCTGCCTCTGCCTCTGCCTCCCAAGTGCTGCGATTAAAGGCGTGCACCACCACTGTCCGGCAAAACAGTTGTCTTGATCATGGTATCTGTTCACAGCAATAAAACCCTAACTAGGACAGGTGACATCTTATATTGTTTTGCACTATTTTATTGAAATAGGGCTTGCCTAGAGTACAGAGTGAGTTCAAGGTCACTCTGTGTGTGTGTGTGTGTCTATCTCTTAATACCCATTTCACTTAACATTCTTTTTTTAAAAGATTTATTTATTTTATCTTTATGAGTACACTGTAGCTGTCTTCAGACACATCAGAAGAGGGCATCAGATCTCATTACAGATGCCTGTGAGCTACCATGTGGGTGCTGGGAATTGAACTCAGGACCTCTGGAAGAACATTCGGTGTTCTTAACCACTGAGCCGTCTCTCTGGCACCTTCCTTAACATTCTTAACAGTGTGATTCACTTTACTGAATCATGGGTACCAACTACAACTAACTTGTTTTCTTGCTAGTTCAATTTTTATTTGAACTAACAATATTTTTATTTTTGTTTTATTGTGTGATCAATAACTTTTACTATATGTCATGCATTAAGCTAGAATAGCATGAACATATAAACAGCACAGTTAACAGTAAAACAGAGAGCTCAGGAGTAATCAACAGGGTTGGTCACTAAGTGTTCCTGAGTGAGTCATAATTTACATTTTGGCCTGGTAGGCTAATTATTATACTTGTAGATTTACTAGGAGATCATGCAATTTGTGGGAGAAAGATATGAATGAACACTCTTGATTTTTCCATCCTAATCTAGTTTCCATTTCTAGGTTTTTTTTTCTTCCTCGGAGTTACCAAGGATGACGTTTGAAATGACTCTCCCCATTAGGCATTCTAATCTCACTCATGGAATCAGACTTAACCTCTTTGAAGGTTTTTCTGAAAAACTGACAGTGTCAAGGATGAGGTTCAAGAACTGACTTATGCCACGCCCCCCAAAGCCCTCACAAAAGCTTGAAGCTATGCACAGCCCCTTTTAGAGTCAGACCTCAGAGTTCACTGCAAAGCCAAGAGTTGTGAAATTTTAGTTCGTCACGCATTGTCTGAATGCCATTTTAAGCCTTCTATCAGACTTTCTCCAAATAATAATCACATATGGATCCAATCTTTCAGAGAAAGGGCAATTCACGATGCGTGTACTCAAACAGCAATGCCAAAAACACCCAAAGACCGCAGAGGTTCTGAGCTGGAGAGATCCAAAATGTTTTCTGCTTCATTCCCTGTAGGAACACATTTCTCACCATCCTGCAGGGACAGAAAGCCGCAGCTCCAGGGGGTGGGCAACTGGCTTCACTGTTGAGTGGCTTTAACTAGAACACTTTCTCAAAATGAGTCACAGTGTGTGACTGCACACATAACTTCAAAAGCTCGCACTGCATTGTGTCTTCGAAACCCATTCGTTGAAGTTCTAACTTCCCCAATGTAACTGTTCTTGGAGACAGGGCTTTGGGAAGGTCTTGATGGCACTGAAAGTCATAGAGGAGTGAAGTGATTGGTGGCTCTATAAGGTGAGGAAGAAAAACAGGGAAATCTCTAAGAACAGTCCATGTCAGGACACACCAAGAAAGTGTGGCTATCTGTAAACCACAAAGGGAGCCTCATCGGAAGCCGAACTTCCAACTCCTGGATATTCAGCTCACAGCCTCCAGACCAGTGAGAAATCTACTTTCTCTTCTCTTCTCTTCTCTTCTCTTCTCTTCTCTTCTCTTCTCTTCTCTTCTCTTCTCTTCTCTTCTCTTCTCTTCTCTTTTCTCTCTCTCTCTTTCTTTCTTTCTTTCTTTCTTTCTTTCTTTCTTTCTTTCTTTCTTTCTTTCTTTCTTTCTAAAAAGAGTCACCTAGACTTTGTTATTTTGCTATGACAGCCTGAGCTGAATGGGACACTGTGTGTGTGTGTGTGTGTGTGTGTGTGTGTGTGTGTATCTGTTTTTATGCCTGTTCTGGTCTTTCAAGTTATTGTGCTGGCCATTATTCTCCTCCTTCTACTACATCTCTTTCTGCTAATTCTCTTTTCTTCTTCTTCTTCCTCTTCTTCCTCCTCTTCTTCTTCTTCTTCTTCTTCTTCTTCTTCTTCTTCTTCTTCTTCTTCTTCTTCTTCCTCTTCTTCCTCTTCTTCCTCTTCTTCCTCTTCCTCTTCTTCCTCTTCTTCCTCTTCTTCTTCTTCTTCTTCTTCTTCTTCTTCTTCTTCTTCTTCTTCTTCTTCTTCTTCTTCTTTCTTTCTTCTTCTTTCTTCTTCTTCTTTCTTCTTCTTCTTTCTTCTTCTTCCTTCTTCTTCTTCTTCTTCTTCTTCTTCTTCTTCTTCTTCTTCTTCTTCTTCTTCTTCTTCAGAGGATAATTTTCAGGAGTCAGTTCTTTTCTTCCACCATGTTTCAGGGATCAAACACATCTCATAGGCTTGTGCAACAAGCACTTTTACCTGCTGGGTCATCTCACCAGATATAGCTTCCATTTATTGTTTAAAATTAATGTTCACAAAGAATTCCCTTATGTATACTCATACTATAACTAGGTTGTCCTCCAGACTGAATGCCTACTATGAGGTCACTGCAGCTCGTGTTGGCCTCATCAGAATCATTTTGTTAGAATTGTGCATGCTATTCTGAGAGCCTTGAGACTTCACGTCTTCTGTGGACCATGGATAAAACCACGCTGATCTCGATCTTTTGAAAAACACACTAGGGTTGGGGGCGTATAGTTCAGGGAAAGAACACTTGACTAGCACGCATGAAGGTCTAGGTTCTATTTCTAATACTATAATAACAATAACCTATCGACTCTATCAGTACCACCAAAACTACAAAACAAGCATAAACCTGACTCCTACCCCCTACTTGAAACAAAAACCCACCAGGAAATACATTATACACAGGTTAAAGTTGTTGCCAACAATCCTCGTAGCTTTTAGTTGAACTTCTTCCTGGACTTTGCAACCCAGTAGTCTCTTGAATTACTAAGTATGAAATTATATTTTTGAAATCTGAAGATTTAAAAAAAATGGTATTTCAACATATACTGTGGTTTAAATAGATATGGACCCCATAGACTGATGTGTTTGGAGTCTTGGCCCATAGTGAGTGGCTCTATTAGGGGGTGTGACATTTTGGAACCACTGATCATAAATAATTCCTAAGGTCTTGTTCATACCACAAGATAGGCCTGGGACATATGAACACTTGGCAGTAGTGAGACGGTACATCGGGAAGTATAAGCTATTAATGAACAAACTTGCTTGTTAGTTTAATGAGTATTTATTAACTATGAGTCAGATATTCAAGAGCTGCTATGATAGGTCATTGAAAACTCTCCAGCTTTGCAAAAATTCTAGAAAGAGGGGGCTGACAAACATCACTATAGCAGTCAGTTACATGGTATTTTGGAAGATGCTGCTATGGAAAAGGGGAGCTGGAGGCATATATTCTTTCTCACCACAGCCTAGATCCCACAGCAGAACCCACTAATGTGATTATAGTGTCCTTTCTGCTTCTGTTTATTGACTCCATCCTAACCATGAGTAAAGTGATTAATTTGGAAATTTATTACTTGTTTCACATATGCCTAATGAAAGGTTGTTGTAGGGTATGATCATGAATTCAGCCTGGGAAGTGGTCACTGGGTTATTTATTTAGAGTAACAGCTTGCAATTTTATTTAGTAGCAGTATATTTGATTTTGAAAATGCCTTCATTCAATCAATTGATGAATCATCCATCATTTAGTCGACACATATTTATGGATTGCTTATTACTTAGAAGGCTAAATTATACACACATATATTAACGTTGTTGCCACGGAATTATAAACTCTAGAATTCTTGTGTGTTTGTTAGGAGTTAGTGAGGTATCTAGACATATGAAGTCTAAAAGTGACAGTGTATCCCAAACCAGTGAATACATTTACAGTATGACCATTTGATTATCTTGTTTTATTTACCTAAGAGCACACTAGTTGGCCTCACAATTGCTTCTGGTAGATATGTTAACATGGTTTCCACATCTGCTATGTAGGTAAATGTGAGATTCCAGAGCGACTCAAGCCTTTCCTATAGTCACTAAGGAAGTGTTGACACTGAAGCAGTGAGCTCAGGTCTCAGTGTCACACACCATTTGGTTCAGGTATCTTCGGAAGCCAAGGGCCCTCAATGCATTCCCCATCTACACTCTCCCTCAAGGACACTCCTCTATTTCTGGGTTTTGTTTCTGCATTTGGTGCCAAAAGGTCCCAGATAATTTAGAGTTACAGAGCACCCCAGTGGTGGGATTCAGGCTTCTCTCTGGTCCAGATATTGCTAAGTGCAGAAGGAGACTAGAGAGGTTAAAAAAAAAATGGGTTGAGAGAAAAGGTTCAAAGTAGGAATCCGCCATGTTGGTTCTGCCATGTTGATTTCACCATCTTTATCTTATTATTGTTTCCAGTTTGCTGCTCACCCTTTTCCTCTTAAGTACAGACTTTTATGGAAGGGATGATGTCTTTGTTCACTCTCTCGCATATCCTCATATTTCCAACTTTCAACCAAAAAAAATTTTTCCCCATACAAGTGGTTTTGAAGAAAAGAATCCTTTCCATAGCATCACACTATGTGGACAATTATCTTTCCCCATGAGCTAAAGCTCTTTTCCTATTAACTCTGAGTTTATATTTTAACCTCCCTAAGGGAGGCTCATTCCTATAATCAAAGATTCTTTTCCTTTCTTTCTTCCTTCCTTCCTTCCTTCCTTCCTTCCTTCCTTCCTTCCTTCCTTCCTCTCTCTCTCTCTCTCTTTCTCTCTCTCTCTCTTTCTTTCTTTCTTTTTTCTGAGACAGGGTTTCTCTGTGTAGCCCTGGATGTCCTGTAACTTGCTCTGTAGACCAGGCTAGCCTCAAACTCAGCCTTCTGAGTGCTGGGATTAAAAGCATGTACCACCATACCTAGCCAAAGAATATTTTCAAGTACAGTAAATATCATAAAACAAAGTCTTACACTATACAAAAAAGACTAGAAAGCACCCTAAGCAATGATGAACTAAGATGTCCCATGACAGTGCATCAACATCTTTACCACATCATCTTACTGTTGGCATCATGGCAGACTGCCCACGGTTACCAGATGAGGGACTGAAAGCCGGGCTTTTTGATGTGCTTTGTCTCTCAGTGACTCTCTGATGGAACTTTCAGATACACATCTTTGAATATGGGTATTTTGTATTTGCTAGCTGTATCCATGAGGATTGGAGTAACACCTTTAGTGCAAAGAAGCTGTGTTACCACAGGAAGAACTCCTCTGCCTGCCACACTTTCACACATCTTTCAGGACTGAATATTCTCGGAGACGTGGGATCCTGTTGGATTAGAAGGACACAGTTCTGGAGTTAGGTGACTTTGGAGCTTACCAGCTTCAAGTGGCTCATAAATTCTTGAGAAGTCGGGCATCTTTGCTGGATCAGGAGACAGGCTTTGTATCAGAGTGCACTGGAAATGAGTCACTCTGGGATTTCATTTCAAGCCACAAGAACTAAAAATGCAAGTACATTTCCCAATGTGAAACTCAGCCAGCAATCTTCCATTTAACTTCCTCAAATTGTCATGTTACTCAAAACTCTCAACCTCTTCACTGAGCAAAGATGGATTTCCTTGTTGGCCCATGTTGTTATCTGCCCCATAGAGCTGCCCAGGTCTTCCTCACTACCTGTGTGTCCTCCTTGAAGGAAAGACTGTGATGAAGCCAAGCTACCTACTTCAGAGCATGTGTTTTGTTGGGCTGGGATATTCGAAAAGGCCTGGCTTGGTTCTCTAGCACCTCATAAACTGGCTCTAATGTCACATACCTACAGTGCCAGCACTTGGGAGGTAGAAGCAGGGAGATCAGAGTCCAAGGCCATCTTCAGCCCCAGAGCGAGTTATAGGCAGCTTGAGTTACATGATATCCTGACTAAAACAAAACAATAAACAAACAAAGACAAATTAACAACTACAAAACCCACTTGCTTTGGAATTAGATGACCTGAGTTAAAACCCACCAACCTGGCTTGCTAGGAGAGGGGCTTCTGAGACTTCCTAGAATATAGGTTTATGCCTTTAAGAAGGAGTCAGCATATAGTCTGGAACACAGCAAGTCCTCTGTAAAAACTGAGCTTCTTTTTCACGCTGTCACAGTGTAACAGCTGATTGCAGGATTTTAAGGGCATACCATCTCATTAGAATCTCAATGCTAACAGTTATTAGGTCAGTGACACTGGACAAGTTAGGTAGTTGGTTACTATTTCCTTATGTATAAAACAGAAGTAGTAATAGTATTCCTTAGTAGGTCAATTGAAAGATCAAATAAATTAATATCTGAAAAGTGGTTAGAACCAATAGGCAAGAATATTAGATAAGAGTATTCTTAATATTAGGTAAGAATATTATGAAGGGATGGCGCTGTAGAATTCCCCTCAGGGTATAGTGATGGGTCAAAACCTTGATCTTGGGTAGAAGTAAACTGATAGTACTCTCTCAGCTTCGTGAACTGCTTAACAGAGGCTGTGTCATGAGAACGTAGAATAGGCTGACCTTGCTTTGCAACATACTCCAGCTGAAACAAAGGATGGGACTGTGGGCTCTCCCTATAGAAACGCAGAGCTGAATATTAAAAAAAACAAACAAAAAAACAAAAAAACAAAAAAACCTTTGGTGCCTTATTCAGAATCTTGTCTTGGCTCACTCTTCTCCCACTTCCCATCTCTTTTTCATTTCCAGCCCCCCTTTCAGGTAAACCCAGTTTGTCCATGGCTGCTGGACAGCTACCCTCATTAGGATTATAGTTCTTGAAAATCTTAGATATCTTCTATTTTGTTAAATTATGGAGGTTCAACAATTTGTGATTTGCATCTAAGTTTTCAGTTTTAGAGCTAATCCTACAATAAAACATCTTGGCATGATTCTCTGCTTCTCCAGTATCTTTACAATCCAGTCTTAGAACATGAATAACCATCTTTTCAATTAGATTTGGATCAAATTTATTCTAAAACCGTGTTTTAGAAATATATATTCCTTCAATTATTATAATTATGTTGTTAGATTTTTTTTACAAGTTCTCTATTGTTTATGCGCCTAAATCCATGTAGATCTTCTTAGGTCATTTCTACTGGTTTTTAATATTTTTGAATCACGAATGAGTGCTTCTCCTTTTGTATCATACAACTTTTCTGATTGAGGTGGCATAAATAAAAAATGTTGTGTTTAATAAGAAAGAAAAGAAAGAAAGAAAGAAAGAAAGAAAGAAAGAAAGAAAGAAAGAAAGAAAGAAAGAGCGAGCCAGGATATGTTTGGTAGAAGCTAGGTATGGTGCAGTGGAAGGGGGTGCCTCTGAGGGTCCATGTTAAGACATCCCTTTCCCCTGAGGGGCTAGAAATACGGTGGATATAGTATGGAATAGAGTTTAGTTAGGGCATGAGAAGGGGAGTTGAAGAGGAGTAGAAACAGGGAAGGGGGGGGAGGTGCGGGGGGGGGATGGGAGGGGGAGAGAAAGGGAGAAGGGACAGGGAAGAGGGGAAGAGTGAGGAGGAGTCAAACAGCCAGTTTTATAGTGAGTCAGACACACCTGACTGTTGCCCAGTAACTGTAGGGCAAAGCCAGAAGGAATGCTAACAAAAATGGCCCCCGTAGGCTCATAGGGAGAGACACTCTTAGGTGTAGCCTTGTTGAAGTAGGTATAGCTTTGTTAGGGGAAATGTGTCACTGGGGGGGGGGGGGGGGGGCTTTGAGACCTTACAAGTTTTAAGGCTGGCCGAGTGGTTCATTGTCTTTTCTTACTGCCTGTGGATCCAGACGTAGAATTCTCAACTCCTTCTCCAGCATCAAGTCTGTCACCATGCTTCCCGCCAAGATGATAATGGCCTAAACTCTGAACTAAAAGCCAGACCCAGTTAAATGTTTTTCTTTATAGGAGTTGCCGTGGCCATGAGCTCTCGTTACAGCAATAGAACCCTAAGACACTCGTATATGATACACATATTAGTTACTGCATATTTTGTATTACTGGGTAACGTTCTTTGTATTACCAAAAGCTTTATAACTGGAGCGGCTGGGTTTTCTAAGCGGATAATCTGGATAACTGGATAACCTGGTAGTGAGCTAATCTCTTCCAAACCGTTCTCTCACATTTCTGTTCCGGGGATAGGGGTTGTTGCTGAAATGCATAAAAAAATGCAAAATCACTCATTCCCCTCTCGATCCTTCGAGCTAACCAAAGAAGAGGCTGAGACAAAGGAGGGCGGAGTAGGAGTCGATGCCTATCTGGGAAGGGCTGAAGGAAATGCCTGGGGCTGCACTCCCCACTGTTTCTACTGTCCTGGTCTCCGGCCAGGGGCTTGCCCAAGATAGCTGTGGTCTGAACTGATTTTTTGTGGTCAGTGATCTGCCACCTTTGCTCACGCAGTTCCCCTTCTCTCTGCCTAAGCCACCGGTCTTTGTCTTCCTCAGCACTTACTGGGACAAGGGCCACGCCCCCTCCTCACTTACTGGGGCAAGGACCGCGCCCACATCCTCTACTTAGAGAACAGAAGTTGCGTACTAGCGGCTCACCCCAGTGAGAACTTATTCATCTCTGAGAAGTCAGACCGTGGCTCTGTGGCAAAGACACCCGTCTCTATCTTCCCTGTTATCCACAGCAACTCTCACTAACGGCTCTTCTAAGAGCTTCCTGAATGCCGCTTCCTCTTCTATTAAGTTCGCAGATTAATGATTAATGTAAGCCGGGATGCACTTCTTTAGTGAAGACTTTCCAGAACTTTAGTAGTTGGAATAAAACTCAAGCTCAGCCTGGCCTGGAGTCTGTCCTTTCCTCACCCTCTTCTACTGGTTCTTTGTTATTTCTTCCACGCTGGTGCGTTTCCTTCCCTATAACATAGCGAGAGCGCTTCAACCCCGGGGGGGGGGGGGGGGGGGCTTCTAGATTGCAGTTTCCTCTTTCCCTCTCTCTTAGCACGTGTGTGCAGCTGGTGGCACCCAGGCTTCCTTTCTGTTATCTGTATCTTGATCCTGGCCGCTCTCAGCACATCCTGTTTCTTTTCTTCATGGAATTTGCAATCATCTATGATAATCTCGGTTATCTGCTCACGTAGTAAGTCTCTTTGCCTTCGGGGATGGCGACCCTAGGGTGGCTGGAAATGTTGCTTCCTTCAGAATTCCTGAGTCCCTGGAACCAACGCACATGGAAGTCACAAAAATTCCTGTTTTAGACTGTTACTCTGGTTTTCTTTCTGTTGCTATGAGACAGCATTCCGATTCAAAGCAATTCAGTGGAGGTGGGGTGGGGGCGGGGAGGATGCATTTCTGCTTACAGGTTACAGCCCATCCTTTTGGGGAGTCAGGAAGAGGACTCAAGTAGAAACTTGAAACATGGAGAAAAAGTGCTTGCTGGCTGGATCTCTCAGGCGCACGCTTTCTTATACAGCCAACGACCACATGCCCATGGAATTTGGTGCGCTGGGCTCTCCTCACGCTGGTATCCATCAGCAGGACAGGCAGGGCTGGACAATCCAGGATGACTTGACTTGCAAGCCTGATGTTTGAAGTTTGATAGGGTTGGTTAGAAGTTTGGGTTTGGCCAAGGCTGCCATCCCTAGCATGGTGGTGGTAAAGAGCACTTATTTCTCTCATCTGGTAGCTCAGGACTTTTAGAGAAAAAGCCTTAAAAAAACCTAGATAACAGATACTTGGAGAAATATCTAGTTTACTTTTAGGATCAAGTGAGAATTTTCTAGAAGACCACGGTCATAAAAGAAGGTACTGTGGTTTGTTCATGCCAAGTCTTGATTCCTTAATGTGTCAAGGTCGGGGGTGGGGCATTTTCTAGGTGATGAAGTCATGGAGCATCGCGATCACAAGCAAGTTTCTGTCTTTTCTCAAGAGACTGAGTTATATCTCTCTAGGCTAAATTAGACCTCTGTGAACTAGAGCGAGTCTCACGGGGCTAGACCAGTCACCACAAGAATGAGTTATTATAATGCAAACTCGTACCCATTACTCTCTTCTTCTTCGTATCAGCTCAGGACCTTCATTCTGTTGCGCAGGCAACCTACCAATCACAGTTGCCTAATATCAAACTATCCTGCCAACGGGACTATGAACTAAAGCTGAGCTTCTCTAACTATAGGTTGTGACCTCATCTGCGGTCATGTGACCAGAGGTCAGCCGTCCCCCAAATTTTGGGAACAATGCAAGGTTTCTGAACATGCAGCCACCAAAAACTAATTCGAAATCAAACATGTAGCAAGTCCACGGTGTGTCGCTGTCGCTGGTGGCTGGTGGCACGCCCCTGAGGGGCATCATGTGGCTTCACTTGCAGCCTTGGCTCTGAGTATGCAAAGTGTGTATTCTGCCCTGTGCCTGTTGCCACACCACACGGTGTCAACGAACACTGACCATGGCACCTCTGCTCAGACGCCAGAGTTCTGATCTTAAGTGTTTTCACAGGACGTGACGAGTTTCCTGCTTTTCTAGACAGGTAGTAATTTAACTACAGAAAACAGAGTGTTTCAGCTTTCCCTGCCGTGCACCTCATCTTTTAAGTATCAGATTAATATGCTTTTGAGTTGCATGGTGTTAGAGTGTTTGATTTTTAAAATTCTCCTGTTTGAGTTGCTGACTTGAGGTTCACAAGAAAAAAAAAAGCACTAAGTGAATTCTGACTCAATATTAAGATGCGCCCTCCAGTAATTATTGATTGTCTCTGAATTATGTGCCTGTTCTTTGTGCTAAGTACTTACACAGTACAAGTATTCTCGATGTTGTTACCTATAAAAGAAAAATATTAAACAGCTCTGAAAAATATGTTTGTGTGTCCTGTATTATCAAATATTCAGCCAAGATGTAATTCTTTATGTAAAAATAAATGAGTATAAAAAAATGAGCACATCTGTCCCATTAACATGCACACTTGCTTTCGTCTTTTAAAAATATGATTCTTGGGGTGGAGGGTGGGGGCATCCATGTGGAGATGGGCGTGGTGGGAAGGAGGTGTGGGATGTGGAGAAGTTGGAGGGTGGGAGGGGAGGGGCGGTGAATGGAATATGGAGTGTAAAAAATGAATTACAAATAAAATAAAATTAAAAAGAATATGGTGCTAAAGGATGACTTTAAAATAGTTTTGGTTTGTACACCTGTTTTATATGCCTTGTTTGTATACCTGTTTTGTTTGTATACCTGTTCTATATGCCATGTAAAAATTTCTTAGGTGGAAAAGGGTCTATAAATGGAAAAACATGAGAAAGCCTTGAGTTATAGATTTTGTTTAGTAGAAATGCTTTAAGTGAATTTTGGCATATCAGGAAGAATATTTGCCAGAACAACATGAATTCCTGCTCTCAAATGCACTTATTTGTTACATATTTAATTGACAAAAATTAAATGCACTTCAAAGAAACACAATGTTTATGTAAAAAAGAAAAAGAGAGAGAAGCCTTGAGTTCAGCACAACTCTATTATTTATAGCTTAGCCTCGGGCAATTTGTTATAGCAACACAAATGGACTAAGTAAGGCAAAGGTCATTAATACCTTGCAAGGTATTATGAGGTTTAAACTTATATTTGTAAAGCACTCAACCCAGTTCCTGGCACATGCTCAATAAATATCATTACTTTTGTTATTGCTACGATTATTTGAAGTGTTACAAAGTAACGCTGAGCAACTTACCCATCATGAATGAGGATTTGAATTGGATCCTTAGGACTGCAAAAAAGAGGAGACCATGGCTGAACTTAATTAGAAATGTTTTTAAATATAGGAATGCAAATAAATGTCTACTCATACCAGGACATACAGCAATCATTTTTTTTAAAAGCTCTTACGATCATCTTCATGCAGCTGAAGACATAGAGTGTGCCCAATAAATCTTTGCTTATTGTTTCACGAGCTTTCACCCTTTATACAGAAAAAGAGCGGTTCATTTTGTGTGAGTTTTATTGATTTCGAAGCAGCACTATTTTCTTTTGGTTTTATTTTGGTGCTGGGGTTTGAAATCAGGCTTCGCCTGCTCAGCACGTGTACTGGGATGAGCAATCCCCCAGCCCGAGCAGCATTAACATTTATTATTCTTGATGCTCTCTCAGAGTGACCAGCTCTTAAACTGCCAACAATGTCAACAGACGACACTGAAGTAACATCAGAGGGAAGCGATCTGCAATTGACTGGTTGTCTGACCTCATCTGTAAAAGGTGTGGCCCAGAAATATTTTTTTTCAAACATTTTCTTACATTTATGTGTATGTATGTGTACACGTGTGTGTGTGTGTGTGTGTGTGTGTGTCTGTGTGTGTGTGTACAGATGTGTGCACGTGTATGAGTGCATATATGTGGAAGTCAGAGTCACTCTGAAAGTCAATCACTTTCAGAAATTGGTTCTTTTCTTCCAACACAGTGGGTACTGGGAATCCGAACTCAGATCACCACATTTGGTGGCAAGCTCCTCTACCCATTCAAGCCATCTCACTGGTCTCTGATATAGAACTTATTCTCTATCCTTTCTACTGCCCTGAGAAGCAATGGTGATCCCAAAGGCTCATTCTCAAAACAGTGGAGAAAAGAAAAATAATAAAGTCTTTACTGGATCTGCCCCTGGTAAGTTTCCAAGCAGAGAAAGCGGAGAGTATATATTTAATATCTTTTTCATGAAACTACTTAAAACTGCTAAGAAGCTACCAAGATGAGGGTGGGGAATTTTGGATTCATGTGACTGGGGGAAAGAGAGTCTCCACAAGGAGAATAAGGGGGGGGGGGGGAGTCTGTGGAAGAACAAAACACAAATCAGGAAAACGATATCGCCGTGTTCTCTCAACTCTTCCTGGAACCCTGATAGAAAGATTGCAGTAGGCAGGTCAGCCAAGGGGCAGCCAGGGAGCCTTCTACTTAACAGTCTGGCTGCCTGGACTGAAGGCAGGTGGGGCACATTTACTTTCAAGCCCAGTTTTGGCTACAACATAAAGAAAAAAAGGATTTCTGTGTTTTCCAGAAAGGAGCTGTTATCCACAAGACGACAAAATCTACCTAGCTCTTGCTGTTGTGAAATGAATGTATAGAAATAGCATAGCCAAGAATGATGAACAATTGCATGCATGCGCGGGCGTGCGTGTGCGCGCGCGTGCTCACACACACACACACGCGCGCGCGCACACACGCTCACACACACACACACAGGCCAAATGACAACTCTGGCTGTCATTCCTCGGCTGTTATCTATCTTGATTTTCAAGACAGGGGCTCTCACTGACCATGATCTAGTCATGTAGATTAAATGACAGCTAGGGAACTACAGGGACACACCCATCTCTGCATTCCCAGCCCTGGCATTACACATGTGCACTATCACACCTGGGTCTCTCTCTCTCTCTCTCTCTCTCACATACACAGACACATGCACACACACACACACACACACACACACGCTTGTAAGACAAGTCCTTTACCAGCTGAGGTACCTTTCTATCAGGGTTCCAGGAAGAGCTGCTTTCGTTTTTTTAGGAACCAGATATTGAGAGGACATAGTGATATTGTTTTCCTGATCCTTTTTGTATGCTTTAGTATCATTCCTGAACTTTTTATACGCAGGAAGAAGTGTCATCGAAGGTTTTGTGACTAGTTTGGTACTCCTATCCCTCCACTGGAAGTCTTGCCTGATGACAGTTTCTTGTTCCACATCTCCTATTACTAGACGTATTAACTAGGGTCACCCTCATAGGTTCCTGGGAGTTATCACTGTCCTAGACTCATAGACACTATGCCTCAAGATCCCCATGCCAAGATCCAGGTCAGAAACTTGTATCTCCCAGTCTCCGGATTAGGATCGCAGGTGAGCCTTCCAATTCTGGATTGTAGTTCATTCCTGATACAGTCAAGTTGACAACCAGGACTAGCCACTACAGAGTGCAAACTTATTCAACCACTCTGGAAATCAATTTGACAGTTTCTCAGAAAATTGGGAATAGTTCTACCGCAAGAAACAGCTAAAACCACTCCTGGGCATAGACCCAAAAGGTGCCCCACAAGGACATTTGCTCAACTAAGTTCATAGTAGCTTTATTTGTTATAACTACAAACTGGAAACAACCCTGATGTCCCTCACTTAAAGAATGAAATAAGGAAAATATAGTATATTTACACAATGAAATACTGTTCAGCTATTAAAAATGAAGACTTCGGGGCTGGAGAGATGGCTCAGCAGCTAAGTGCACTGACTGCTCTTCCGAAGGTCCTGAGTTCAAATCCCATCAACCACATGGTGGCTCACAACCATCCCCTGACACCCTCTTCTGGAGTGTCTGAAGACAGCTACAGTGTACTTACATATAATAATAAATAAATCTAAAAAAATTAATACTTCATGAGGTTTGCAGAATCAAAATTTTCTAACAGGGTTTCTAATTTCCTTTGACTTTGCCACAGCCTCCTGAGGCTGCACCAAGCAGTCAGCTCTCTGGTCAGAGAATATAAACAGCTAGTTATTCACCAGGGAAGCCTTCTGGGACATCAGATTTGAGGCCTCATGAGACCTATCTGACACATATGTCCATGCTCCTAAAATTGTCATAAATATGGTTTATTAGATTCTGAGGCCTTATGCCTGGAAATGGGTGAATCTTCAGGATAAAATTACTCAGGTCTTGCTGCAGAGCATTTCCCCCAGGGCCTGTGTTGCCCGCTGCTCCCCTCTATCCAGAGTGTAGTTCCTTGAATTCAGCATTGGTTTTTCTTTAAACCATAATGATTAAACTTAACGTCTTGTGAGTCCAGAGGCTTGGGAAGTTTATATATTTTTCTACCTGTGGGCGCTTGGTTGGAAAGTCTGGAGGGCCGCTGTCATCATTCTAAGCTTAAAAAGAATCCAATTCTTATTTTTTTCCCTGTGTGTATTTCTGTGGAAAGAAATTTGCCTGGTAACCTGTGAAGTGATGTGCTTTTATTCACTTTTCTTATTGGACATCTTTTGGGGTTTGGGGCGATAGAAGGGAGGCATGCAACGATCAACATCCTAAGTCCTCCAAGCCATCTGGCACGGGGAGAGTTTGCCCAGCCTTTTTCCTGGAGGTTTTGATACAATTTATAAATAGTTTATAGCACAAGGACTTCAAGACAGGCTTGTGGGAAAACACAGCACTCAAAACAGTTGGACCAAACCCGTGAGCCCTCAGCTACCCCTCCCCCACCCCTCTCCGATTTTACCCTAAAGTCACAGCTTCAGAGGAAAGGAAACACTTGTAGCTCCATTTCCTCCCAGGCAGTAGCAAATCTAAAAAAAGAAGCCATGTGAGCAGGAGGTCTCAGAGAAGTTGTAACCATCTTTTGCAAATTGATGAGAGAGCAAAGACTGGCAAGGAAAGACCTCATTTGAGACTGTTGCAAGAAGAGACAACCACAAAATCCAAACGCAGGCTGGAGGCACAGGCTTCTCTGATACAGTCCTTTGCACCAGGGTTGAAAGTAGCTCTAACTCCCCCGCCCCCTCCCCTCATAACATACTAGTTTTCGGCTCCCTTTCTTCTCTTGTCTTGTTTCTGAGTCTTAGACATATTGGTGTGAAACTTTAGCCACACCAGTCTTAGGCTGATGTAGAGAGAGATAGGAGTAAGGTATTTGAATTGATAATTAGCTCCAACTAAAAGAAAGCCAGAAGGACAGGTTTTGCGTGACAGATCTAGTGCCATAACCAGCTCCTGTGCATACCATCATATGTTCATTAAATGTTGATACCAAGCTGATTTTAGTCAGCAATGTGTCAAAGGATAGACTCACTAAATCCTGCGGGCCCCTTTTACGATCATTAGAAGCACAGGAAACCTGGAGGCACTGTGTCGATGTTTATTATGTATAATCAGATTAATCTAAATTCAAAACTCACAAAGCAAATCCCGTCCTGTTGAGGGTGACTAAGCACTGAAAATAAATCAGAAAAAAAAAAAAAAAAAGGAGAGGCAAAGTAGACATCAGTGATAAAGAAAACCCTGAAGCCATCCCATTTGGTGACGAGTTCAGTTGGACAAAGGTTGGGGCAAAGCTAGAGGGTACTGCAGGCCCCAGAGTTGGTCAGAGACTCAAGTGTGTGCCAGATTCTGGCAGGATAGCTGTCAGGCATCTAGCGTCTGGGAAATACCCAGATGCTCTGGGTAACAGCTAGCCAGTGGCTTCATTGATAGAATGACGAAGACCCAGACTGCCCAATATTGCTCATGAAGGCTGCCCAACATTGCTTGTGAATTGTTCGTGAATATATATGAATTATTGTAGTAGTTGTATTCATATTCATCCCAAGTTCCTCAAACAAGCTGCTCGTTCTGTGATACATGGATGGGTTTTTTAAAAAATTGATTTTAAAGTAATCTCCGGGAAGATTTACGTTTTTGAGGGGCTCAGTTTCTGTGAGTTTTGATGAACTGCGTATACCCACCATCACAAACATGACACATGCGTATACCCACCATCACAAACATGACACATGCGTATACCCACTAACACAAATATGATATATAATATCATCATTCCCAAAAGTCCTTTGTACTCAAAACCTGCCCCCTGCCTTTGAATGAAGGAACCTTGAAAAGAAGCTGTTCTTTGTCACTGTAGTCTTGCATTTTCCAGAATGTCACAGGAAGTGGTATACAGACCGGTTCTAATTATTCCAGGCCTTAATAAAATGCAAATGGAGAACCACCTTTGTTGGCTTTGATTCCCATGATTATCAAGACTTATTGTGTGAAGATACCAGTTTATTCAAATATTACCTAACTAAAAGACAATTTAGCTAGTCCCAGTTTGAGATGACAATGAACAAAGCTACACCATAGCTCATAATATGAACACATTTTCCTTTCGCTTGGATAAAGACCTAGGAATGAGCTATCCAAGAAGTTTGGAGACACGTTTCCAGGCCCGCAGAATCACAGTCTCTTGGGTGTGGCATCTTAGAATACGCAGTTTTAAAGTATCCCCTAGTGTGCTTTCGTAATGGTAAAAGAGTGTGCTTTTGTGTAATGAAACTCCTTGGAAATAGCAGTGAGGGTTACGCAACATAATGTACTAAATGGCACGAAATGGTATGCTTTCAAATAGTTAATGGCTGCTTTATGCCATATTCATTTTATCTCAACTTAAAAAAAAAATTAAAAGCAAGCCACAAAACAACAACAATAGAAAAACCCTAAAGAACAAATCCACAACACTTGCATGTGCTGCTGGGATCTGGAAGCTCTAATCTTAGAGGTTGTACCTGGGTCGGTTTCATCTTACAAAATGTCTGTACTTGTTTCAGCCTTTGAGTCTTGGTCCAATTTTCACCTAAATTTTTTTTTTCCTATAAGAAAAAAAAAAAAGGCTAACAATTTTCTGGTGGTTGGCAGGTAAACTGTAACTGGCCCCGGGTGACTGCTCCTGCGTGAGATGGAGCAGCAGCTGATCTCCGTTCTAGCAAGAGTTCTGAGGGCTCCACAGCTCCTGGACTGAGAAGTGCATGTTGTAAGTAACACCTGTACACCCTTTCTAGATGTTTTGCATAATGCCGCGTTTTTACAATGGAAGTCATCCAGGGTGCTCTAAAAAGTCTGTCATGAAATACACTGTTGACCCATTTTGAATCCTGGCTAAGTAAAGTCTTGTTTTCTTTCCATAAAAGAGATGTCTAATATAATTTTTTAAAAAAATCAAAATGACCTAGACTGGAACTATTTTAAATTATCAAAGTTTTCACACGACGACTATTGTACCTGCAAAGAAATGGGACTATCCTTTTCTTAACTAATTTTTTTAAATAGATGTTTTTCATTCAATATGTTCTGATCATGGATAGAGATGGACCTAAAATTAAAAATTGCTGGGGAAACAGGGAGGGGGTTTTCCTTCACATTTGCCTGTCAAGGAAATGCCTCTTATACTCATTCATTAATATTAATAAGATAAACAAAGTGCAATTCATCATTAAATAAAGTTCCAAAGTCACAAGATTATTAAGAACACCAGCCCTAGAGTTTGTTAAGAGATGCTTTACAATCATTGGAGTGTGTGTGTGTGTGTGTGTGTGTGTGTGTGTGTATGGGTGTGTGTGTGTGTGTGTGTATGGGTGTTTTGCTGACATGTATATATTTGTACTCTGTGCATACCTCGTGCCAGCAGAGCAGAAGGAGATATTAGATCCCTCGAACTGGAGCCACAGATGGTTGTAAGCCACCAGATGAGCGTTGAGAATCCAACATGGGTTTCTGTGAAGAGTAACAAGTCTCCTAACTGCTGAGTCACACAATAATTTAAAACCTTAGGATTAGCTGCCTGTGAATTTGCATCTTTGTGGGAGTTTTGCTATTTATTCTCATTTTAAAGCCATCCTTTTTTTATTTTAGTGATTTTTTTGTTTTTGTTTATTTGTTTTGTTTCCAGACAGGGTTTCTCTGTATAGCCCTGGCTGTTCTGGAACTCACTTTGTAGACCAGGCTGGCCTCGAACTCAGAAATCGGCCTGCCTCTGCCTCCCGAGTGCTGGGGTTAAAGGCGTGCGTCACCACACCCAGCTTTTTAGTGATCTATTTATCGTGCGGGTATGTGCGCATGCACGTATAATTAATTGCACATGCTGCAGGGACCAGAAAGATATCTTCCTTGGTCACTCTGTGCCTTTGAGGCAGGGTCTCTCTCTCTCCAAACCTGAGGCCCACAATTTCTCAGCTATGCTGAAATCCACCAAGCCTCAGCAAGCCTCTTAGTGCTTGGGTTATACAAATGTACTCAACGCCCCACTTGTTCTGTGGGTACTGGGATCCGAACTCTGGCCCTCATAATTATACAGCGAGGACTCTAAACTGCTGAGCTATCTCTCCAGTCCACATTTTTCTTTTAGCCACTAAGATACAGCTGCTTCCCTAATGTCTAAATGGATGAAACCTCACTCGTCAGGACAAGGTACACTAGGGAATACCCAATAGTCACAGTCCTAGCTACATCAGGACATGACCGGGCCTTCAGCTGTGAGAAAAACTAGCCACATGGTCACAGGAGATGGGATAGTGAACTGTGAGGTGAGAACTTAGAACGATGGCACGTGAGACCCTAGCCAGGGATCCCTCTGCATCTTTAAAGATGAAGCAAGACACACAGAGAAGCAGAGGCATGAGAGAGAATGAAATACTCCCAGGAGCTCATACACGTCCACCCTCCATTAAAACACTCAAGTCTTCTGTCGGGCTCTGCTCTCTTACATCACTTCCTGTTTTTGACTTTGCTGTAGTGCTTGAGCTTTGAGTGTGTGTGTGGTTTACATGTGTGTGTGTGTGTGTGTGTGTTTATAGGTGCACATCTGGGGCTTTACTATTAGCATGCATCTCTAGATCTCTAGTTAGCTTTTTTTTTTTTTTTTTTGGTTTTTTGAGACAGGGTTTCTCTGTATAACCTTCACTGTCCTGGAACTCACTCTGTAGACCAGGCTGGCCTCAAACTCAGAAATCCGCCTGCCTCTGCCTCCCGAGGGCTGGGATTAGAGGCCTGCACCACCATCATCTAGGATGGACCCCTCACTTGAATTTTTAGCCATCTGTCAAACCTCATCTATGATCCCTTCTGGGATATGTGTTTCTAGCTGCCTTGGGAGGAAGGAGATAAAGCAAAGGAGGTGACAGCTGGGAGTTGGGCTCAAAATTCAGCTCTGTCCCTCTGGGTTTTCTGAGCCACTGTGATGTGATGACAACGGGCTCCTTCGAAAGATCAGATAACAGTCCCAGCTTTGCACCATTCAAACAAAGCTTATCCCTAGAACCCGAAGAAGACACACTTTAGCTTATTACTAGATTCAGGGGACCCTGGGTAAGGACTTCAGGGGATTTCTTTCTCTCTCTCTCCCTCTGTGTCTCCTTTCTTTGCTTCCTGGAATGGAACCTCCGCAGACAGATTCATTTCAGTATTGCAGCTTGAGATTAGATGCCTTTTCTACTTGCTGGCCTTCATCTTTGTTGTTTACCAACTAGATCTCACAAAGAGAAAGGCAGACAGCATTGCAGAGGTGGAGGGTGGCCTCAAAGGAAGCATTGCTCTTACAGTGTCTGGGAAGAGAAAGATCAAGGGAATCCCCACAGTCTGTTTAGGTGGCATCTGACCATGAGCGATGGGAGGAAATGACTGCCCACCGTGTGCACTTCACCCTCCCATCGTCTTCCTCTGCTTTCTCAGGCTGAGGACAACCCAGGTGCCTGGGGAGGAGTGACAGCAACACAAACTTACAGGAACGCTGCCCCTGCCTGAAGACAGTTTCTCATCTCTCTTTCTCTCTCTTTGTTTCCTCCCAGGCTCTGGTTGCTTCAGCAGGGTCCACCCCAGGGGTGGGGGATAGAGGGGTGGGGGTGGGGGTGGGGTAGGGGGTGGGGACTCTTCTGTCTGTCTTCCCTGGAGAACAGTCTTCTCTTGACCTCAGTGTCTCCCAGGTCTCTCTGCTCAGTCTTCTTCCGTCTCCAGCCCTTTCTTCAGAGCTGGGTGAAACTGGTCCTCAGCAGTGTGAAAGTGGATTGATTCTTCATGTGCTTTTCTTCTTGCTGAGTCCCGGTGACATTTTATCCTCTTCTTGCGGCAAGATTGAGGAGCAAATGGGGTCAGGGGGTGAGGAAACGGTAGATTCTTTTGTTGTTGCTGTTGTTCTAGGACCCCCCGCTATGGAGCCCATGCCGGCCTCATGGTCACTATTTTTCCATCTCATTCTTCCAAGGAACTGTAAGTTTGCGCTGCCATGATTAGATTTTTTTGAGACCTTTTTTTTTTAATAGTGGGACAGATTATGTTATTCTAACATATTATGTTAGAAAATTTCTTCAATACACTTCAGAGTATAGTGTGAAAACATAGTTAATATGTACATCAACGCATCTGCTCATTCATCCAGCAGGTAATGACTGAGCCCTACCACGGGTGTGCAGCCATACTTTATAATAGCCTGTGCTGCTTTCTGGGAAGGAGAGAAGAGATAAGGATAAATTGTTGGTTCAAGGCTGTGCTACTCTTGTATTTATCAACAGAGAGGACTAGATGCACTTGCACACATGGGCGATGATCTTTAATGAGAACAATAGAACTGTTTCAGAGGCTGTGAAGAGCACCAAGAAACCCAGGACAGCAAGCATGACAGATCAGGGCTCATGCTTGTCCTCCACAAAGCTGTGGTTCCCCTCATCTCCAGCCCACGTTAGCTGTCACAGTGGCTAGCGGGCTGCTCTCTGCTGTTAGTAGCGTCTCTTTGTGGGAATATCAGTGTGACTGTGGACAGAGAGGTTCAAGCTGAGTTCTATTTATAGCATCTGGTGAGTCATTAATGTCACCTTGACAAAAGCCAGCTCCAGAGCCAACTTGCCATGACTCTATTAGAAAAGCATTCTCATCGGAATATTCTGATGAAACCAAAAGCAAGCTGTAAAATCCTCCTCGAAGCTTGCACGTCTGTCTTTTAATTGGCCTAATGTGATAATCCTTACACTCAACACTGCACCATGCGACAAGAGCACCTGTGGCTCTCAGTGCCTCTAAACACGTAGGGTTTCTTCCCTGCCTGACATGGTGAGTTCCAGGATAGCCGGAGCTACATAGAGAGACCCTGCCTCCAAAACAAACAAACAAACAAACAAACAAACAAACACTAATCAAACAAATAAACAAAGGCTTTTTCTTAAAGGAAGTGGAGAGGGGAGATAATTTTCTGGTGGTTTTCTGCAGAGTTAACTGCAGTTAGCAACTGGCCTGGAAAATATGCTAACCACCCAAGCTTCGAAAAGTCTTTCCACTCCTCCAAAGACTTTGAAGCACTGGCGACTTTGGTCTCTGTGACATTTCCACATTTGGCATTGACACTGGCCACTTTGATTTCAGCAGAGGAGAGATCCTTGCTCAGTGCAAAGGCTTTGAAGCTGCAGTTTTATCAGCTCAGTTTGAAAAACAACCTCTGTGGTTAAGCATGTTAAATCCCCCTGTACTTTCATAGCAGTTTGGTTAAAGGTTACTTTGTGGAGGTTGGAGAGAGAATGGGAGGTAACAGACGCAGGTGCTCTCTGAAACGGGTTCAAAGGAGGCTCTCATCTCCTAAGCACGCCAGCGGCAGAGGCTCCTCATCAGACTTTATGCTTTGTTAAATGGAACAAAGTAACACAGATACCCGGTGTTTAACAAGGGGTCCAAGTGTCTAGACCTTTTGTACACTGATAATGGGACCACTTGGAAAAGTATGGACGTTTCCCATCAAGTCTAAAGTACAAGTAATAAACAGTGTTACAACTTCAGTCTTATCTATTTAAGTCAAGAGAAATTATATAACTGGGGGCTGGAGAGATCACCCAGTGCCTAAGAGGGTGCAGAGGAGCTAAGTTTTGGTTCCCAGCATTCATGTTGAGTGACACAGGACCACCTGTAACTCCAGCACTAGGGGATCCAGTGCCCTCTTCTGGACCCACCTAGTACCCGAATTACTGAACACTCTCTCTCTCTCTCTCTCTCTCTCTCTCTCTCTCTCTCTCTCTCTCTCTCTCTCTCTCTCTCTCTCTCTCTTTCTCTCTCTTAAAAATAAAACAAACTTTTAAAAATGCATAAAACTGGGCACGGAGTGGCTTGTGTGGTGAGCACAGAGGACAGAAGGGCCAGCAGGGTCATGACAATCTGAGGAACTGTGGCGTGGAGCAAGGAACAGGGAGACAAGATGAGGCAGAGCCAGCGTTAGGCTTTGTGGGCTTCGGTGGGGATTTTGGCTTCTATTCTGAGAACAATAAGAGAGTATTAAAATATTAAAAGCCAGAGGTGATCTCATCATATGTGACTTTTAAATAGATCAGTCTATTTGCAATTTAGGGATGAAGGCTGTTGAACTATTGTCTTAGTTAGGGTTTCTATTCCTGCACAAAAAATCATGACCAAGAAGCAAGTTGGGGAGGAAAGGTTTTTTTCAACGTATATTTCCACATTGCTGTTCATCACCAAAGGAAGTCAGTACTGGAACTCAAGCAGGCCAGGGAGCAGGAGCTGATGCAGAGGCCATGGGGTAATGTTACTTTCTGGCTTGCTTTCCCTGACTTGCTCAGCTTGCTTTCTTATAGAACCCAGGACTACCAGCCCAGGGATGGCATCACCCACAAGGGTCCCTCCCTCCTTGATCACTGATTAAGAAAATGCCTTACGGCTGGATCTCATGAAGGCATCTTCTCACCTGAGGTTCCTTTCTCTGATAACTCCAGCCTGTGTCAAGTTGACACAAAACCAGCCAGTACAACCATCTAGGAGACTTTACATCGGGGCTTGGGTTAGGACTGTATCCCCGAAGATGGCTTTCGTTAACCATGTAAACCCCTGAGAAGGTTTCCATGGATATGTGGTAATAGTTTTGATTGAAATAAGAAAGGCAGGGTATATCTTTTTAAGCATATTTATTGTACAATTCTTGACCTTATATAAGTATAAATTATAAACAATAAAAATATGCAAAACCAGAACTAAAACATTATTATTCCAAAAAAATATGATCTTGATCTGTTTTGTTGTGACTGAATACCTTGGACTGTGATCATTTTTAATTTAAGAAAATATGTTCGGGGCTGGAAAGCTGGCTCCATGATCCAGAGCCTTGGGGTAGATTCCCAGCACCCACATGGCGGCCCATAGCCATTTGTAACTCTAGCTCCAGGGCATCCAACACCCTCTTCTGCCTCTGAGGGCACCAGGCATGGACATGGTGCACAGAATACATTACATAAATAAATAAATAAATAAATAAATAAATAAATAAATAAATGTATGTTTTAAATTACATGTATTGATTTGTGAATATGTGTGTACATACATGCATGCACACACAAGCACATGTGCTCACACACAGGAATGTTTGAGTACATGAATACTATGGCTTGCATGTTAAGGCCACCGGAGTTCTCATTCTGCCATGTATGTTCTCAGGATTGAACATAGGCTATCAGGCAGGGTGACAAACACTTTTACCTGTTGGTGACTCTTGCTAGCTCCGGGATACAGTTTATAAAGACGAGAGGGTTTGTTTGTTTGTTTGTTTTCCTTGTTGTTTTTACCAAATGATTCTAGAGACTAGCAACTGTAAGGACACCATGGTACCTGCATCTGGTGGGGATCAGATCATGCTTGCTAGCTCTGCTCTCTCCTTTTCTTTTGGCCACCCGGGAGACCACACCCTCACAACCGTATTTAATCATAATTACTTCCTAAAGGCCTAGATACAGACTGACATTACCAGCTGAATTTGGGGATCTTTGTGGGCAGTGCACCCAGGACTGGGATGACACTCAACAGTGGCACCTTCTTTAAACAGGAGGCTGTACTCAATTTTTTGAAGAGATGGAAAACTGTTCTTGTAATGCAATGCCTGGACTTTCTAACAGCACTTGTATGACTGCCTCTGAGGACACTGGGAGGCCAAGATGCAGACAGTCTCTGTAAGGGCGTGGAGGAAGGATTCCCAGGAGGGGAGGCTGGTGAGATGGCACTGGCCACCTGTCAAATCCGGAAATCCTCTGCCACAAAGCACTAAAGAGCATAGAGCCATGTTAAGAGTGCAGTTCTCAAGAGCATTGGTAATGTGGGGAATTAGTTTCTAAAAATCAAATATGGCATTGTAGCGACTTTTTGTTTCCTAACTTCACATTTGGGACAAATAAAATGAATCCATGTGTATATGAGTCTCTCTCCCTCTCTCCTCCACCCCTCTCTGTGCATGTGTGTGCATTTGAGACAGACTCAAATATAGTCGAACCTGAGCTTAATCTTCCTACCCTCTTGCCTCAGTCCCTGAGTGCGGGAATTCAGGGAGATGCTACTGTATCTGGCTTAGATAAAAAATTGTAATGCAAGACAGTAATTCTGACCACCCTACTTTCTATTTTGTAGAAGGGGTTTGCAGACTGCCTTGTGGGATAAAGCCATAAACTATAAGTTATCTGTATATTTCATTTGATTAAAGTTTTAAGTTTGAGAACTGGACAGGCTGCTCAGAGGTATATAGTATGTGTCTAGCACACACAGGCTTTTGGTTCAACCCCCAACATTACAAACCAAAAATAAGAACAAGGGAAACCTTTTATGAGAAGGATAAAAAAAAAGATAACATGAACTTCATCAAAATAAAATAAAAATTATTTGTCTCTCCAAAAGGCACCACCAAGAATGAACAGACAGTTTATAGAAGAGGAGACAAATTTTGGAAGATATTTCTTGCAAGAGATCAATATTCAAGATGCTTTTTAAAATGTACTACAGATCAACAACAAAACTCAATTAAAATATGGGTGAAGCAATTGGCAGACATTTCTTTAAAGAACCACAAGTGGCCAATAAGTTCATGAGCAAATGCTCGATGCAAAAAATTAAGGGACCTGCAGATCAAAGCCATAGGGAGATATCATTTCATACCCACTGGGATAGATATTCCCAAGAAGTCAGTAAATACGTTGGCAAGGATGGAGGGAAGTTGAAAATCATATGCACTGTGGGTGGAAATGCAGAATAGTGCAGTTGCTGTGGAAGAGCTTTGCAATGTTCGTTCTCTCATTCATATACACATATATGCATATATGTATATATACACCTATACATATGTGACACATATACATACATCTAACATATATGATATATAACATGTACGTAAAAGATTTATTTTTATTTTATGTGTATGGGTGTCTTGCCTGCATGTAACATAGCATGCTTTGGCTATCCTGGAACCCACTTTGTAATCCAGCCATTTGAAACTGATTAAACAAGAGAAGTAATATTTTCTGACCCATGAAGATGTCATAAATTTCTGTATCCACAAATAAGTTCAATTGGAGCGCAACCACATTCAATTGTTTATGTATTATCTATGGCTACTCTTGTGTCAACAGATAGCCTACAAATCAAGATACTTACCCAGATCGTCACAGGAAAAGCTGGTTGTTGAGACAGCTGCCAAAAATAAAAGTTGATGGGAATAAAATAACTTAGGGGATATAACTGGCTAGAAGACATAACTTTGGCCAAACGACTCATTTGAAAAGGGTACTTGTGATGTTCCTTGGGCTCCTTGAGAACTTAATTATTCCAAGATACACATCCTCAGCTCTCTTCACTGTGCCTTGTTTCCCTGTCTCTGCTCACTGTGGCAATGGATATGCTTTTAATGTAAGCAACAAAACCACAACCCCACACAGTTTAAATTTAAACATCTGTATTGTCTCTCATTAATGGTTTTAGAGGGGAGGGGCTCCTGGAGTTCTAATTCAGTGACTCGCAGATATGATGGAAGATCCATGTCCTTCATGTCCTCAGTGTGACAACAGACAATCATTGTGTCTTATGGTTAGAAGAGCTGATGCAGCCTATCTTGGCCCCGTGTTCCACCAATGTCACATGAGGACGATGCTTTCTTTATGTTGCCATGTAAGTCTGTCTCCGGATTACTCCACACGCCTCTTTTTGCTTTGGTAAGAGAATAGATACTCTAATCAGTCTAGGTCAGTCAGCTTATTTCTAGGATTCAATGATTCTGAAACCCAGTTACCCAATGGATGCACAAAATGGTTTTTATTAGTAAAGGAATGAACAGAGCCGACGAATAGTGTCTGCCATAGTGCCCAAGCATGGTCACAGTTAGACGTCTGCCACTTCCACTCTAGGAATTCCATTTTCTCTAAAGTTATCACCGAAGCTTTGTGTGAGTGTGTGTGTGTGTGTGTGTGTGTGTGTGTGCGCGCCCATGCATGTGTGTCTGTTTGTATGTTGTGTGTCTATGTGTATGTGTGTTGTGTATTTCTCTGTGTGTCTGTGTGTGTTGTGTGTCTTTGTGTATATCTGTGTGTGTATTAGTGTGTGTCTATGTCTGTGTGGGTCTTTGTGTCTATGTGTCTGTATTGTGTGTATGTGTATATATGTCTGTGTGTGTGTGTGTGCCTGTGTGTCTGTGTGTGCCTGTGTGTCTGTGTCTATGTGTGTACAAGTACCTGTGACTGTGTGCTTATGCTTCTGAGTATGTCTGAGAGGTCAGAGGACAACTTTCAGGAGTTGATTTTCTCCTCTCAACATGTGGGTTCCAGGGACTGAACCCAGGTTGTCGAGCTTGGTCACAGGCTCCTTTATTTGCCAAGCTCATCCTCTTTTTTATCATTGGTTCTCAAGGATCCATACTCAAGCCCTCCATGTTTGTGTGGCAGGAACCTTCCAGACTGAACTGTGTCTACAACCCATAACACAGATTTTGATTGCTGGCTGACTTTTCTTAGGTGATATAACTCAGTAGTAGTCATCTCAATTTGTGGGTGGAAATAAAAGACTAAGATCAAACTGGTGCGTGTAGAGTCTCAGACTCCCCCACAGCCAGCCCACCCTCTCATTTTAGGAATAGGAAAAAGGCATGCTTGATGGAAAGAGAGAAAAGGGGTTGGTGATGTCAAGTGAGGGTTTCTAGCAGTGTGAAGCTAGCAGATAGTGGTACAGGAGGGAAGTCTCGGGGCTGGGCATTCCCATGATCACTGGGACATTACTGAGAGAACTATGTTCTCTCGCTGATGGGAAATGACATTTCAAACAGCGAGAAGCTTGAGACAAGGCTCTACAGTCAGATCTGCTCCAGGAAGACTGGCCTGACAAATGTGAACCCCTCCCTGTTAGGAAGCTGCTTTTCTGCTGTGGTCTCCTGGAGCATCAGCCCTCCCTGTATCCTCATGAGGTCTAGTGTGCCCTTTAGGATAGCTCAGGTCTTCAGGATGGTCTAGGAAGGTTAGGTCTGTATCCATCTGCCCCTGTGCACAGCTTGGATGGAGCCTAGGACTTTTAGAGCATTGGTGCCTTATCAGGAATGAGGATGAGAAAAGATGGGTGGTGTAAATTCTGAGCACAGCAAAGATGGGCTAGTTCCCTCTGTGGTTGGGGACATGCTAGAACGATGGCGGAGGCATACTGAGTGTGAAGCAGCCACAGCGTGAGAGAGCAAAGAAAGGGGCCAGGAAGGACCTCAGAAGTGTGCTTTGCAACACACGTCTTCATTCAAAACAATTTTTTTTTTTGGGGTATAGTAAGTAGTTTTCCTTTCCTGCATAGCCATATGTCTGTGTTAAATCTATATGTCTACACTAAATCTGTAGCCAGAACCCTGGAAAGATATCTTAATTCAACCAGGATGGAGGCACATTTCTGGGATCCCAGCACTCAGGAGGGAGAAGCAAAGGATGAGCCTGAGTTTGACCGTAGTTTGGGTGGCATAGTTCAAGGTTGGCCAGGACTACATAGAGTGACCTTGTCTCAATAAATCAAGAGAAAGGATGCTTTATTAATTCATGTTACCAGTTTCCTCTCAAGAAAAGATATATAAAATGCAACAACACATCACAAATAGTAATTAGACATAAGAAAGGCAGCCCAAACTGGGGCCTGGAGTGGTGTGTCTTTCCCATAATTACTAGGGCGTGACTTGGCTGTAGATTTGACCTTAGGCTTACCCATAACCAGCTCCAATTTTGTACTGTGGCTGCTTATGCACACAGTTGATAAGATAAAAAAGAGCAGTGGTCCAGAAGAAGCACAGCCATTCCTGGAACTAAGACCAGAGGAAATTGTTGGAGAATCTTTCAAAAAGAAACAGAAAAAAAAATTGTTGAACAGTGTGCTCTACTGTACCTTCTGGAAGCTTCAGTGACAAGCTCTTTCCTACAGCATCTTTCTTCAGATCAGAAGACTTACTCTGCGGGTGGTGGGCAGTGGCAGTCATGGCTTCTCTGAAGTCTCAGTGTATAGTGACAGTTCTGAAGTAACAAACATGGTACTGGTTTAAGACGTAATCTTTCATTCTGTAGGGAAAGTCTTGATACCAAAGCCCTAATATTACTGTTCCCAGTCCTTTACCTTAACACACACATACACACACACATACACACACACACACACACAGAGAGAGAGAGAGAGAGAGAGAGAGAGAGAGAGAGACTCACATATCTGTGAATATACAGATTCATATCTTTCTAAGTTTTCTTTTAGAAAATGTTGGCTACATGAAGACGACGTTATATAACATTTGTTTTAAAAATAATAAAGGAAACCCTCACATCATGAAAATAATGACTGAGAGACTGACTACGCTGTAAAATAGAATTCAATATTATTCATTCTTAGACCATGATAGCCAGATCATGTGTGAGTGCTATAGCCCATACAATTTTGAGCAGTCTCTAAGGGCAAGAATCTATGCCTACAAGATTTAGTATGAAAATAAATATACACAGAGGAAAGAATTCAACAAATTCCCCAGCAGGGGTTGGGGGGCTGGGGGAGTGGATTCGGGGAAGAAATGGCAGGCTTGCCTAATATGTTCCAGGCCCTAGATATGATCCTCAGTCATGACAATCCCTTTACCAGAATTGCTTACATACAAGCCATTCCTGAAAGTGACCCGCCTCCCCTTTCCCACCAGCAGTTAACCTCCAGCACACAAGGGGGTCACTGAATAGCAGCTTTGAAGAGGAAGCCTCTTCAATTCACTGCACAGTCAGCACAGCTTCTCAAGTTTTCATCTTTTCCTAAAAGAGCAAGTTATCTTTTCCTCTGATAATGTGAGTATTGAATCAATATTGCCAAGACCCCCAAATTAGTCAAGGCCTTTACTTCTTTAGAAATGACCTCAAAACCATCTGGAAGAAATCATAGCCCTGGGCTTCCTTCTTAACCGGGAGGCGAAACTGTGCCCTTTCTTAGCCCACAGGGCTCCAAATATGGACGTCCTTGGCTGTCATGCAAACATATTTCCAGAAAAGTATTTCGGGGCCAAACGAGAGAAATGTGAGAATTTCTCTGCTCTGTGTGGAGGTCTGCAGTCCAGAATGCATTTTCTGTACATCTTCTATCCCTATTCAAATAGAGGTAAGTTTTATAACTGCATGAAGGACAATACTCACTCTTGTGTTGACAAGCTGTAAGGAATATTTTAACTTTTTAAAAGGAGAAGAAACCCAATGGGTAAACATTCCTAAAGAATAAAAGTGGTGCGAGGGTGGGCGTGGATGGGGGATGGGTGGGGTATTGGGATGGGAGAAGCCCTTTTAAAAGTGAAACCTCAGTCCTGTGAACCTTGCTTAGAGTTTCCTCTTTGTTTCTTGTAATTTCACTTTGGAATTCAAGCAGAGTTAGCAAATTTGTCAAACAATAGGCTTCCTGGAGCGAAAGGAAAGAGCCCGGCTACCTTTATCTGTAGAAAGGAACCCTCACATTAACCCGCCAGGGTTTTGCCCTTGTTGGTTTTGTTTTTTGTTTTTCTTTAAACAATGAATGTAGCATGATCATCTCTCTCTCTCTCTCTCTCTCTCTCTCTCTCTCTCTCTCTCTCTCTCTCTCTCTTTCTCTCTCTCTTGGTTTTTCGAGACAGGGTTTAGCCTCTGTATAGCCCTGGCTGTCCTCTGTCCTGGAACTCACTCTGTAGACCAGGCTGGCCTCGAACTCAGAAATCCACCTGCCTCTGCCTCCCAAGTGCTGGAATTAAAGGTGTTGCGCTACTGCGCGGCTATGTGATCATTTTCTTAAAAATCAGGTTAGCACAGGAAGACTCTCCATGAGAGCCAAGCTGTGGTGCTCCCTGGTCACCCAGCCCCTCACTCTGTGGAGGTGACTCCTTCTAAGGGCCCGGGCCCTGGGAGTTGGTGTGTACCGAGGATCCTGGACCGCCCTGTGTAACCATGGGGAGCTAGGCCCTGAGCCAAGGCTGGGAAGCCAACCTGGGTGCCTTATGGTGGATTACTTAACCTCTGGTCCGAGACCTCTATTATTGTCACCCCTGCTTGTGGGTGGGTTCAGAACTGCCAGGAAGAATGTAGGAAAATGTGGGGGGAAGGAACAGTGAATGGTACGGAAGGAAAGGAAGGAGAGAGTTAAAAACCACCACCACCACCACCACCAACTTTTCAAAACAGAATCAGGAAGCTACTGAAGGGACAAGAACTCACACATTTCTACAGCTGCTGCCTGGAATGTGGACTGTGGTCACCACCATAGTATATAGTGATGTATTCTGGAAGTTATTGGACTTGTGTTTTTGTATGCCCATTTCTCTTCTGTTTATATATTCTATTTATCTTCCATTGGTCCCTGATGTTAATCAAATAATAACAGAAGTTTCTTACAGAGAAAACTACCCCTTTTGTAAGAAGTCAGCTCCACCTGTCCCTGAAAGCCCCCATCTCACCTGCTTTCCTTGGGACGCAGATCAGAGTTCTGAGCTATAACACTTTTGAAAAATTCTAAATTATGTGTCTTTGCATATGGGTATGTGCACATGAGTGCAAGTGCCTGAAGAGTCCAGAAGAGGGAGTCGGATCCCCCGGGTGTGAGTGGCCCATGGTGGGTGTGGGGAACTGAGCTCTGTTCCTTTGTAAGAGCAACGTGTGCTGTATTCTTGACTGTTGCGCTAGCTCTCCAGTCCCTGAATTTGTGCTTCTGAAGACCCAGAAATGAAGCTCCTTTATTGACAGTTTCCGAGTGTGAACAGATCAATAATTGGGATTCTCTTAAGGCACAAGAGTCTCAAAGAGGTCTGAGCTTGATTAAAAACATGTTATACATTAGCTTTAAGAGTAGATCTAAGCATGTTAGTCTTAGGCATATTCCTTTACAGATATATAGCTGTAGAAAGAAGTAATCCCCCTGGGATTGCTCTAAATACCTAAGAGGAGATTAAAATATATATATATATATATATATATATATATATATATATATATATATATATATAGTGTAGCCAACCAATCATTCTCATCCAAATTGATATTGCTGGAAATTAAGTGCTTGAAAAAAATAAAGGCAAAAATGAAGAAATGTACTGTATGTTTATTTGTTTTGTGTGAGGAAGGCAGGCATCATGGTGCACATGTGGAGGTCGGAGAGAAACTCGCCTGGAGGACAATGTGGACCCCAGGAATTGCACCTGGGCCATCAGGGTTGGAGGCAGAGCCCTTTGGTCCACTGAGCTATCTTGCCAGCCTCCACTTCGGTTCTTTTAAAAAGTTAAGCATGGTTTTGACATTTGATTTGAAGATCTTATTTTTCTTTTCTTTTCTTTTCTTTTCTTTTCTTTTCTTTTCTTTTCTTTTCTTTCTTTCTTTCTTTTTTTTTTTTTGTTTTGTTTTTTTTTTTTTTTGTTTTTTGTTTTTGTCTTTTTTTTTGTTTTTCGAGACAGGGTTTCTTTGTATAGCCTTGGCTGTCCTGGAACTCACTTTGTTGACCAGGCTGGACTCGAACTCAGAAACCCGCCTGCCTCTGCCTCCCGAGTGCTGGGATTAAAGGCGTGTGCCACCACCACCTGGCCGAAGATCTTATTTTTCAAAACAGGGCATTGGTCCATTTCAGTCTGTCTCTGAAGTTAACCTATACCTTGTTTAGCGGCAAGGCAAGAAAGAATGTGAGCCTGTACCACACACAGTAACTTAACAGTTCTTCCCACGCATGTTTACTGCTGTCTGCGTTTCAGATTGAATATGTCTTTTGAGATTTACCATTTGTGATTATAATCTCCGAGCAATAAAACACTGAGAGCAAACGGAAGGTAGAGAGTGAGGTCTACATACATATTTGTGTGCCTGGTAAGAGACTATGCTGAGCTTTGTGAGATCTCATCTAGCTTATGCTAACATCCTCCTATGACGTCATAACTGAGTGGGCGGGGAACCTTTGTGTTACAGACCACTTGGGCCCCACTCACAATTATTTTCTTCCTTTGCCTCATCTAAATTCTGCTGCTCCATTCTAGCGCTGCTAGTTAGTATTATTTATAAGTCTCATTAAGTGCTTGTTCTTTGCCTGGCGCTCATGACTTTTGGACATTATCTTACTTAATCCTAATAATGGCCTTTGGAAACCTGGGCCATTATTATCCATTATTCTAAAGGAAGTGAGACTGTGAAACCTTCACAGTCACGCAGCTGTGAAGTGGCAGGCAAGACTTAGTCCTGCTGGCCTGACGTGAGGCCGTGGCCTCTGAGGTTGGGCGGCACAAGCCACAGGCCTTCGTTAGTCCATGGACTTGCAATGTTTTCACTTCTGCAGGAGTGGCATAGGCACATGCCTGCTTGTTTTGAAACAGGACCTTACTCTGCAGCACAGCCTAACCTGGAACTCATGCTGTGCCCCAGTCCAGCCTCCAAATTCACAGCAGTCCTGCTCAGTTTTCCTAGTACTGGCATTAGAGGAGTGAGCCACCATTTACCACCTGCTCTCTGGTTGCTGGCCAAACCAAGGTGTATCTGCTTGTGAACTGTCCTGTGTTGTCCTCTGTCTGTCTAGCCTTCTAGGCTCTTCTCTTCACTTTTGCTCTAGTTCCTGGAAAACACAGCATCTGTTTTTCATGCTCAGCCATAACACCAGAATGAGACCTTAATGAAACAGAACAAGAAAATGGAAGGAAACCGACTGTTCTGTTCTGTTCAGGAGGCATAGGGGATCAGCTGACTCAAAGGCCTGGTCTCACAGACAACATCAGAAAACTGAGCTCTAAACGGTTGTTTGGAATTATCAGCATGTTAATTTTTTGAAAGAATCCAATGTCTATGTCCTGAGACAAAAGAAGAAGAGAAATGGGAACTTGGTGTCCAACCTGTCAACTGTGCTGGGACCTGCCCTCTATGAGAGTGTTCCCATCCTCTGGGTTTCCTCTCTTTGTGTGCCTCTGTGTCTGTTCTGTTCAATATATGCCAGTGAAAAGGTCTGCTTGGAACTTTGGGAAGGTCATGAAACCCTTGCCCCTCCGGAAGGGAGAGGCTAATTAACATTCCTCAGACCACAGGGCAGGAACCGACTTGCGGGTGGGGACACATTCCACTGGACAGACTGTTGCCCACCTTCAGACAAGGGAAGTCCTTGTCACCTCATTCCCTAAAGACCAATCAGTTTAAAGGGTATACACTGTTCTTATTGTGCCTATTTGCTGATGCTCTGTTCTGCCCCTGGAAACCATATAAAAATCTCGCGGCACTGAGGGTTGCCTTCTCTCCTTTGGGTCTGGGACAACCCCAGTGCACTGGAACAATAAATTCCTTTTGTTTTTTACATTGATCCGGCTCCATGTGGTTCACTCAGGAGGTCCACAGTAAGCTAAGGCTCCCCAGAGTCTTGCACCAGCTGCTGATGTGTTAAAATAGTGGCTCGAGTCTGAACACAGCACACTGGGCCCAAACAGTTCCACGTGTGAGAGATTTAGTGGGGGGAGAGAGAGAGAGATAAAGAGAGAGGGGAGGAAGGTGGCAGCAGAAAGAGAAGGGGGAAAGAGAGAGGGTGGGGCATTCCCCTTATTTATATGGAAAATGATGTAACTCAGGTAAAGGTGGGAAGTGAGCCAAGTGGATTCTGGGAATATGGTGCCCGTTGTCTTGGTAAGAGGTCTGCGGGTTTTGCTGTTGCCTATGTGATTTCATAGGTTTGGGAGGTCCTGATGTCAACAGCTACTGTATCTGATCCTTAGCTGAAGATGTAGAATTAGGTTCAGACAGTAGAAAAAAAAAGTGACCATGTCTTCCACTTGTAGAGAAATTAAAGAGATCTTAAAACAGAACACACACCGGTTCTCCTAATCCTAAACTGAGATGTGACTACACTGTACCCAAGGCTGAGAGATGGGCTCTTAGGTAGAACCTTTAGATCCCCTTAGGTCACACGCCACCGCAGCGCACGTCAGCAACTCTCCATCCATATGGCTCTAACTCCTTTCAGAAGTTGCAGGTCCCAGAGCTGTGGCTGATGTGAACACAGTGGCCTAGGTCCCAGAGCTGTGGCTGGTGTGAACACAGCGGCCTAGACTGACCAAGCCTGTCAGTCAGTCAACAGGTTCTCCAGCGCAGGAGTGAGGATTAAAAAGAGAAAAGACAGTTAGACAACATTGTAGCATGACCCCAGCCAGTTCTGAGACTGAAGGCAGGTTTAATTTTTCCCAATCTGCTTTTATACCATTTTAGTTACATGCAGGTATTACGGGAGAGAAGTACAATGAAGACTTAAGCAGGACAATAGTCAAGAAACAAGCAAGACAGTAAATACAAAGTCCCATGATCACTCCGGTGATAGCTGTTTCTAAGGATGATCAAGATATCAGAGCCCATGTCTTTGTTCTACCCTAAAACCAGATTCTTACTTCCTTGTCCTTGGCCAACATCAGGTCAGTGCCTGAGCTTACTTCTTTGTCATGCTCTAATGTCAGATTCCTGCCAAGTGGCACCCCAAAAAGGCTCTCCACACTAGACCTGTGCAAATACACAGTGCTCCTTATTACTGCCCTGCCTTGACTCTTGAAGGCAACTCCACAGGGAAGTGGTTAGTCAAGTTTGGAAGAATTAAGTGTCATTTAAACTATTGGAAGCTGGAAATCCAAGCAAGGATGGAGACTGACTTTGGGGCCCTGTTGTGTAAACAGAGCAGAGAACATGCCTTGAAGGTCAATGTTCAGAGGCGGACACCAGGACAGGAAATGACACGTGCTGGGGTGCTGGGGATTAGTGACCCCACCTTTGACCCAACCAGTGCTCTCTCCGCTTGTGTAAAATGTTCTCTGCTTTGCTGTGACTGTTTTAGCGTTTCTGAGCGTCTTAGTGTCCTAATCACTGTTCTATTGCTGTGACATCATGAGCAATACAACTCTGACAAATGAAAGCAGCTGACTGGGGGTGCGCTTACAGTTCCAGAGGGCTAGTCCACCATCACCTGTGACAGCTTGGAAGTGTGAATAGTGCGGGAGTAGCTGAGAGCTACATCCTGAACTGAAGACAGGGGTGGGGGGTGCACAAAGAGGGGT